>NC_138939.1:38242500-38842500 GCF_965226115.1 Aulonocara stuartgranti | reverse complement strand
ATGCCTTAATGGTCTTGCTCCCCCATACCTTTCTGAGTTACTTCAGCCTTATATTCCTTCACGGACCCTCAGATCAGCTGACCAGCTGCTGTTGGTTGTCCCAAAATCAAGGCTTAAACGTAGAGGAGAACGAGCCTTTTCAGTTATGACCCCAAAACTTTGGAATACGCTGCCTTTAAATATTAGACGGGCACCTTCGTTTCCTGTTAAAATGCTTTTGAAAACACACCTTTTTTCGATAGTGTTCAGACTGGCTTGAGTTGAAATGGTTTCTATGTGTTTTATTATGTTTTATGTGAGTGTCAGTGGTTGTATGTTTTGTTTCTGTACAGCACTTTGGGCAAACTTTTTGTCTTTAAACGTGCTATATAAATAAACTGGATTTGGATCTTCTGTCTAAAACTGCAATAAATCAAACTACCATTAAAAATGAGAGATTGTGATTTCTTTGTCCCCCTATGGATTCAGCATTCATCGCCCTCTGGTGGTTTCCTTCCTGTGTGATAAGCTTTGAATGTTTTCTGCTTTCAGACTGGATTGTCTGACTCGACATCACTCTTGTTCCCCGTTTAGCGATCTGTCCACAGGATTTACATTAGAGCAGCAGACATAAATGGCTCCGAGATGCTTAATAAGATATCAGACTGTGGGTGTCCACAGAGAAAATAGTGCTATACTTTACTTTGTGCAGCACAGAGGTCTAAACTCTGTTTACCCTCCGGCCTGCTGAGGTGCCAACTGGCAGTAAATCCTGAGCACAGCAGGCAGGTTAGCACTTAAACAGCTTTGGGCAACATCTGTGCAACTACTGTATCATTTCATGACACTCACCTGCTGGCAACAATGATTTAAAGCTCCTCTCATATAATCTGCTGTTATGTACTCTTCTGCAACACGTGTTTTGCAGGTTTTTTGGTGGGGCTTGTTTTTTAGATAATAAAATATCACTCAAACAAAATAAAGACATTCATAGCGATGTGTGTGCATATTTGAAATGAGGCAGCCAGTTGATTCTGCATTCAGACTGCTTCCTGTGAATCGGTCAAATACTGGAGTCCTTCATCTAACACGAAAACATGTTTTTGTCCGAACATTCGTCCATCTCTTCAAATCAGGAGACTCAAAAACTGAAATGAGTCATCGAGCGTTTTGCTGTTCAGATGTGTAATCACACACTGAGCTGGACGCAGGATGAGTAATCCCTGCTCTGACAGTTCAAAATAAATATATAGAAACATCCTCAAGTGTCTGAGATGTGCAGGCGCCGTTTATCGCAGCCGTCGCAGAAACGTGTCTGTTTGTGTGGCACGTTAACAGTCACCTCTGTGGTATCACGTCAGCTTTTAAAGTTAGACAAATGTACAAGCTGAAAGTGTGAGAAACTTTTAGCCCTCATTATGAGTGTTGTTATTCAGAACATCGGGCTGTCTGCTTCCATCTTTTTGAATCTTTTTCTTGTGTTTGTCTTCAGGTGGAGCGGGAGATAGCTATTCTCAAACTCATAGAGCATCCTCACGTTTTAAAGCTGCACGACGTCTACGAAAACAAGAAATACCTGTGAGTATACCCCTCCCTCAGTCAACACTGTTGACACACTCTTTTTTTAAAATATAATGTGTGAAAATACAGTTTTGTTTTTCTTTATTGTTTAACAGAGTTAGGAAAGTTTGTAGGCTTTGAATATAGCAGGTACTGCGTTAAAGCAGCGGTCCCCAACCCCCGGGCCTCGGACCGGTACCGGTCCGTGAGTCGTTTGGTACCGGTCCATGAGCGTTGAGGCTCAGGTGTGAAATGTCTGGTTTTCAGGGTTTTTATCAGTTTTCAGCGTTATTTTGTTATCATTTTTATCGTTTTTATCGTTTTTATTGTTAACTCGGTTTTCCTGGGTCTTTTCACCTGTGTTATGAATAAATCTTCTTTTTTTCGGTACCGGTACTAGTTTTATTTTGTTGTATTTATCCGCGACACCTTAAAGGCCGGTCCGTGAAAATATTGTCGGGCATAAACCGGTCCGTGGCACAAAAAAGGTTGGAGACCGCTGCATTAAAGTGCTCGTCCAAATGTTAATGTATCCAGGAGAACTTTAGCTTTGAACTTTTTAACTCGCGCTGCCACAAGTTTCAAATAAAACTGACTGATAAGTGTGAAGTAGTCAGACTCGAACGTCAAGGAACGTGATGGGGAAGCAGACTTAGGTTTCCAGAGGTGAGCAATTTATTTACAGTGAACTCCATCTTACGTGAAACTTAACAAAACTTCCCCCCAAAGTAACTAAATTAACAAAACTCAAAGTACATGGATGCAGCAACACAGCTCACCTCTCCTCCCTCAGTCTGGCAGAGACTGGCTGTGTATAGGCCCATCAATTTCCCTTCAGTTAGTGCAGCCAGTGCCACTCACTAGAGCTGACCGACCTAAAACTCTACACAGATGACTAAGAATGACAAAAACCTCCTCTCACTTCTGATTAGCACATTTACACAGCTAAACGGCTCTATTTATAAAAACAAAAGATTCAACAAATCCATTCGGACCTGGAAACAAACAAAAGGAAGCATTTCTATGGTAGAAGAAACCCCTCCTCTTGGTTCAACCTGCTGATGTCATATCTGACATCATCAGCACTTTAAAATGAAGAAATGCTAGGCGGGCCTTTCCCCACACCTGACCTGCATGAAGACTGAAAGAAAGAACAAAGTATGAACAAATGACTTAATCTGCAACATAATAAAATATAAAGAAACGTGTAACTGAGTATTTACCTTAATTTGCCAGCAACAGAACGCTTGCACAAACAAGCCCAGGTTAGTCGGACAGCAGTGTTACTTTGATACAATAATGTGCATAACGTGCAAGAAAAGTCAACACATCTGGGACCCGTGGAGAGCATTACAATTGCTCATCTACTTTGTCACAATGAGCATGATGCCAACTCAAATTAACAACAGCACGAAGGCCTTTCATCAGTCCGCTTAAACCTGAAGAAATCGAACCCATTCATCCAGAGTTGAGTTATAAAAATATAAATATATAAAATGCTAATCTAGTAAGTAAACGTGGTGTATTGTTAAAATGAATATAGTCATTATTAGACACATTCATTTTCAAATTATGGGTAATAAATTTATTCATATTTTTTTAGATTAAGTCATTCATTCATCCTCAACTTCAGGCCTCAAAGATGATTCAGACACGGTGTCCATAAACAAGCTTGGAAACTGTTGCTATTGTGAATCCACAGAGAACGATGCTACACTCTCATATTAGGAGAATTGTAATTTTGCGACGGCTCTTTAACGGCTGACAAACAGCACTGATAAATCAAACGTCTAACTAACAGTCGGCAGCACTGTACAACAGTACAACGTTTACACGAGCAGCAATCTGAGCTCCGGGATTTGATTAGAAATGCTTCTTTGGTTCCCGTCACTTTAACCGGCCCCCGGCGACTCAAGCGTTCGTGTACGGGTTTTATTGTATACATTAATCTCATGCATGTGATGGCTGCGCTCCAGTGGCATGGCTTAATATGTTGTTCAATAATTGATAAAGGTGCTGCTGTCAAATGGAGCGGGAATTTGTTTTCTTAATGTTGCGAGGACGGGGACGAATGGTCATCATGGATGCAAACAGTTTGAAATTCTCACACTCACAAATCACGCCCGAGCGTGTTTTTAATTTAAATAGCTGTGATGGGTAAATGCTTGAGCAGATCCCTTAATCTGCTAATAAATCAGGCCCCGGGGAAGACGGGCTGCAGGAGGAGCCGGCTCAGCACAGGAGATGGATAAAACCACAAACCCACATGGGTTGTGGATTTTCTCAGGGATTTATGTTGTGCATCAATGTGGTGACTGCAACACATCACAGCTAAATACTCTTTAGTTTATAACCCAATTATTTCAATAATGCTTCTTTCGATTTGAGGTGAACATGAACCAGAGGATCTGTAGGGACTCGGATGGGAAGTACATTTAATGTAATGTTACATGATTGGAGGTTCTTTACTAACAAAACTGTGGGAGATCTTTTAGTTTTGGTCCAGTAAATTACACAGATTTCTGTTATCGTGTGTTTTACTTTACTATTTTATAGCAAAAATTGCGACGGCTGAAATAAGGTTTGTCATCTCAGGTTGTGTTACATTTCTAGGCAGCAATCAAACTGAAAGCGACTGACCACGAGAGGTCGCTTTTCTCAAATTGTTTCTATCTGCAGAAACATTCTGGCTAATCCGAGGCGTGTTTTCAACACATTACTGATTAGTTCAACACACAACTAATCATTCCCTTTATATGTCTATGCGTCTTCTTACTTTGCCTTGGAGTTAGGGCTGCTCAATTAATCGAATTTTAATCACGATTACGATCTGGGCTTTCAACGATCATTAAAAATGACTGAGCCGATTATTAGCCCCTCCCTCATTTATCCGCGACACCTTAAAGGCCGGTCCGTGAAAATATTGTCCGTGGCGCAAAAAAGGTTGAGACTGCTGATTAAGAGGACCCGAGGGAAGCTCAGAAAGCTAAGCAGAAGTTATTTAGAGAGGAGAGTGACTGCCGTTGGTTGAAAAGAGAGGTTTAAAAAAAAAAAAAAAAAAAAAAAAAAAAAAAACTTCAGTGGTGTTGCACACTATTTTATATTATTTTTAAAAGTCATTATTCAATACATTGTTATCCCTTTAAAGCCGGTCAGAGCAGCACACTGTTTTGTGTAACTATTTTTAAATCCCTGTAGAACCTGAACCGTGTAAGCTAGCGCAATAATCTGTTTTGCATATGAAACTTACATCTTATGTCATCAGCTTGTCCTCGGTCACGGTTTCCTTCCACATAAATTGCATAAAAAGCGCTTGCAGGAACAAAAACATAATATTCCAGAAACAGGCTTTGCCGATCCGATCAGCTGTTCGTAACACTTCGCACATTGAAACAGACTCACCGCTAACTATCACATGTCCGCCATTTCCTGCCCGAAACCGGAAGTGATGTCATTTTCGCGGAAAATGTAGTTTTTTTTTTACTTGTAGGCCTTAAAAGCCTATACTGGTCATGTTTGACTTTTCTGAATAGTTTCTGGGATGCTTAGAACTCGAATTGCACTGCTGGAAATAGTTTATTTTTCTTTGCAAATTTGCATCATAGGATTGTTTTTGTTTTTCCTGCAGTATATAAAAATTGGTGTATCTCCAAAATAAAACTATAAAGACACTCAAAATAAATTTCCTGTTGTTGTAAACTATTTTTTGCAACTTTTTTGTATTTAAAGTTTTGAGGGATAAGCCTCTTAAATTTCTCCAAGTAGAAATATATGTTAAAAAACAAAAACAATTTTCAATTTTTTTGTAGTTTATTGCACTTTTTTGCAATTAATGTAATTACTATGGACTTAATGCATACATATTATTAAAATATGGGCTATAACAGTTGTATAGCAACTTGAAATGCTCCCACAAATGGCACTACAACATGTAAAAAATAATATAAGCTCTGGTGGACTTGGTTCTATAGTAGGTCTTAAAGGGTTAAATAAATATCGTCAAATAATCGAGATCTCAATTTCAGTGAAAATAATCGTGATTATCATTTTTGCCATAATCGAGCAGCCCTACTTGGAGTCACAACAAAAATGGAAAGCAGGCCGATGTTCGCACACATTGCAGAGGACGGGGTTCAGACACACCCTAAACCATTGGTTGTGTGTCTTCACTCAAAGTGTTCGGCTAAAAGTCCCTCACACTTTCAGCTTCTACATTTGGCTAAGTGGCACGATGTCACATGCACGTGGTAGTGGTCACACAAACATTTCTGCGACAGTTGTGATAAAGACTTGCAGCTGCAACACAATTTATTAACCTTCACTTCATCACTTCAAGATAATGATCTTATCTTTTGGAGGGAAGCAGCAGAAAACAATGAATTCTTCTAGGAGACGGTTCTTTAAGAACCCCACGTTGCAGACACGTGGCCAAAGACTTCTTACTAATTTATGGCTGTGGGTTGTTTTGGCTTTGTTCCTTATATGTAGTGAGCTGTCAGGACAGGTTAGTATATTAATTACAACAAAAAGTGGTCATGTTGAAGGTTTCTCTAAAATATTATTATAAAAAGAAAATTGGGCTAAAAATGTGTTTATGGTGATCAAACTGCATCTCAGTAGCCCTAAAAACTGGCTTTTGTTACAATGTGGGAAACTCCATTATCAATCAGACATTAACTGTCCAGGTTCTCAGTCACCATCAGTGACAACTCTAACTGCACAAAAAGCCAGTTTTTCAGTTCAATTCAATCCAGTTTTATTGATATGAACAGTCACCTCGAGCAGAATGATTACTCTCTTTGTGTTGGGAGAACAATTGAAAACATTTACATCTTCTAATAGGGTTAAAACTGCTGATGACATCACAGGGTTAAAATGCTAATGTATAACTGTAATACTAATGTACAGCAGTCCCTCGTTTGTCGCGGGAGTTACGTTCGAAAAATAACCCACGATAAGTGAAATCCACGAAGTAGCCAACTTTATGTTTTTTACAATTGTTATAGATGTTTTAAGGCTGTAAAACCCGTCACTACACACTTTATACACTTTTCTCAGACAGGCGTGAACATTTTCTCTCTTGTTTACTCACAAAGTTCAAACCTTCATAGAAAAAGAAGTCCAGTGTTATAGAATGAAACCAAAGGCTCCCGCAGGTGACGACGTTTCGTCGACATTGTTGTTTGTTGGGGAGAAAACTTACAAACACACAGTGCAGCACTTCAGAGTCGCACTGCTAGGATCGAAGATTTATGTAAATTTGACAAACTGAACACATTCTGTACTGTACAGGAGACACGGCACAAGATTGATTGACGGTGGTCTACAGCCAATCAGGACGCAGAACACAACGCGCTGTAAACATAAATAAATAGAAAATAGAAAGTATGCAAAATTGCACAAAAAACCCGCAAAACAGCGAAGCCGCGAAAGGTGAACCGCGATTTAGCGAGGGACCACTGTAGACATGACTGCAGCAGTAACTGCTCCTTGTTTTACTGGTATTGCAGGTTTCAGAGGTTTCCCGTCACATGTATTTGGCCTCTGTCTTCTTTTGCAGATACCTGGTGCTAGAGCATGTGTCTGGTGGGGAGCTTTTTGATTACCTGGTGAAGAAAGGCCGGTTAACACCGAAAGAGGCTCGAAAGTTCTTCAGACAAATCATCTCCGCTTTGGACTTCTGCCACAGCCACTCCATATGGTTTGTCACTCAGAGACAAATATTGGGTTTTATCAGAGGGTTGGGTTTTAGCTAGGAGTGCTGGGGAGAAATGGACTTTCCATGTAACTCTGTTCTACAGGGCAAACATCAGGGTGCAGTAAAACAGATAATTTATCACAGCAATTTGTAATAATACATTTTCAAAATTACACCAGTGTGTGGGTGAGTCTCAGGTAGCTCCGCCCACACACATCAAACGGACCAGGCTCTGCTCTGAGCCATTATAAGTGCGACCATACACAATGAACTGATCTCGTTGCCTTTGCTCAAACGATGGGGACCAGGTCTGCAGCTACTCTCAGGAAGTTGCTGCCTTGAAAGCAACTTTGGTGTGTTAATACGGCAAAAATAGGACAGGCATCAGTCTGCTATCAGTGTGACTGAATGAGGTCAAAGGGCAAGTAAATGTAATCTGTTTGTATTAATACGCCAGTTAACTGTGATAAATCTGCAAAAATTGCAAGTCTGTGTCGGTTTCTTCAAATCTTTTGTCATCCTCACCCCACACAATTAAACAAAATGAAGTGCTCAGTGTCCAGCTGAGTCTCGTATAGCAAAGACATGTTGCAGATTTGAGGTCAGGCTGACTGCAGCGTGAGGGCAAAAATCTCTTTACCAAATGCAGTATCGTAAAACTGAGGCAGTCATAATGATAGTTAACAGAGTTCATTGCCCCGGCCTGCTTCTTCACCTTTGAGAGAATTTGCATTTAGTTTAATGTGCACTTAACGAACTAATAAAACGATCAAAGCATTCTTACTGTAGTTTATATTCTAGGGATTGTTTATGACTTTTCTATCGTTTCTACAAACACTGGAGTGTTTGCTCCATTCGGATGTGTGAAGAACGGGTTTCCTCCTGCAGCCTCTTTCCTCATCAGCTGCAGCCGGCGCTGACTTTAGAGGCTGCAGCTCCTCTCGATCTCTTTTCATCTCTGAGACCACCTTTAGTTCCTCCACACATGACTGCAACACAAGAGCAATTGCACATCAAACATGTTCTGCCTTTGAGCCTCAGCGTTAGACATCAAGTGTTCGACTTTTAAGAAGCACATTTATTCTCCGCTGTGTGTTTTCTGTAAGAAAGACGCACAAAACTCGAGCTCTGTATGTCTGCGTTTTATGTCCCTCGCTGGTTTTAAGTAAAACTGTGGACTCGTATTTGACTCTTTCAGTCGCTGATGAGTTGCAATCACCTTGTCTTGATTACAGAAAACATTAAAGGCCGTTTCCCTGAGGAGGTCGGGACATGACTGCGAAAGCTGGCACAGCTCTGATGACCTTCTGTATTCACTACTTTGAGTCGAGCCTCTCGGGACAATTTAAAACTGCTAAACTGATCAGTGTGGAACAGATTCTTACAGTGCATGATCCTGGTGTACTGTAGAGGCACCAGTGTTCACACTGGGAACATCACAAAATGGGAAAATGAATGTTACATTTTTAAAAGATGGACGTCCCATCACGTGTTATTCTCTGCCGCCCTGGTTTAAAAGCATCAAGCTGATCTGGCTGTCACCATCACCCCTGTCCTAAAGCATAGCATGCTTCATCCTCCCACGTGACTTTAATCAGAACCATAATTTACAAAATCAATTTGTAGACTCGACTCTCTATAAGTAACGTGTTCACTGAGGTCACAGAGCAACTGAAGAGTCATTTTCCAATAGTACTTTGTAATGTCACCATTCCTGAAGGATCCTGTGGACCTCAGCGTGCAGACAATAAGACCTTGAATAAAGGTTAGAAACCAGTCTACGCTCCAGGTTCAATTATGTGTTTACTTGTTCTTTACTTGCCCTCAGACTGTTTAGCACCACCAGGGTTGCAGCTGAAAATATAAGGCCCATGTGCATGTAGAGTCATGGCTCCAGCTGGGCTCAGATTGTCTCTTATTATTTCCTCCTGTGATGTTTGTCCTGTTGAACAGAGTCATATAACCAATTCAAGTCCCTTGAAAAGCCACCACCAAGAAAATGTATCACGAGTAGACTCATGTAAGGATCTGTCTTTGCTGTTCTCTGGCAGCCACAGAGATTTGAAGCCCGAGAACTTGTTGTTAGATGAGAAGAACAACATCAGGATAGCAGACTTTGGCATGGCGTCTCTGCAGGTCGGGGACAGTCTGCTGGAGACCAGCTGCGGGTTAGTATTCAAGTTATTGACTTGCAAATTATACCAAGTGCATGTCTGACACATTATGCTTTGAGTTCTTTATAGCGAGCACCAAACATGAACATGCTGAACAGAACAATAGATGTTATTACTGTTCTAAATGTAATCCATGGTTATTATTTGCACATCTTGATTTGCATGACTTTAAATCCCTTTAACTCGCCAGTCTTTCCATTTACCTCTCAGCTGAAAACCTGCTTTAGCTCTTTGTTTCTGACTCTCTCGAGAGACATAATGGTTCACAGTGTCATTTTTCCAGCATCTTGTTAGAACCAGTTGCTATAAATCAAAAGCGTAATGAAAAATGATTGTTCCAGCAGTAGAAACCTTTCCTAGTATTTTGTTGTGTAGTCTTTGTGGGCTCTACAGGATATGTGCTGGTCAGCTGTAGGCCAAGCAGCATTTCCCAGAGTCAGCCATGTGGAACGGCTAAAGCTTGGTTGCTCTGGCTCAGAAATGCTGCACAAAGCAGGAGGGAGACAAATCTCTGCAGTCCAAGTGCTCCAGTATACAAACATGTGGACAGTTTGACCCTGTGCTGTACATGTTGTGTGCTGGCTGTGTGTCCGAATCGCCAATAAAACAAAATATGATGTGGAAATGTTGGCAAATCTGACATGTGATGTACCGATACATGCCGAGTCTTTCTTTGGGGCGTACCTCATAGTCTGATAGGATGGATACTGGAAATCTTCCATATAACTGAACCAGTATAGGGCGTCCTTTACTTCTGGACCTAGTTTAGACTTCTGCACATGGATTTTTTATCTGCATATTTTCAGTAATTTATGGCTGTTTGCTGGGCATTCAGTGCAGCTGGCAGTACGCGTGCATCGATTGGATTCAGTGGGGCTTTCGAGTCGTTAATAGTCTTCAAGCTCACGCTGACACTGTGTCCGTGTTGGGGTCTGTCAGATTAGTCTTTCGCTGAGCGATCCTTTAAATATCTCTCGTAAGTCAAAAGATTCTTTCACTTCATGTGACGTTAATGGAATTCATTAAATGAGCAAGCTGCCTCCAGCAGGAAGGATGAAAATTAGCTCGGGTGTAATTAGATTGCAGTTAGTGTATTTTGACATGACTGTGTTTGAGTAGTTCAGATCGACTGGGTTTACATACATTATCATAATTAAGTATGTTGCGAGTGAAGATGGAGTGTGTGTTTACTCTGCGAGTTTAGATGGGATGCTGCTGGAAGAAGTCATGCTCTGTGCTTCGTTTATTCCATGATGAATCCGCACAGGGAAGCTCCAGAGTACAGTTAGTTCTGCTGCAATTGTGCAATTATTAGATTATTTAGAATGCAGACATGAGAGGAAATACTAGAGAAAAATGACCATGTTTCAAAAAGCAGAAAGTGCAATATTTAAACAGGAAGGCAAAGAGCACAGAGCCCATATTTTGGCACCGTGCATTGTCAGTACTTAACGCTCCCTTTGACTCTATCACAGCTCGTGGCGCTCTTTCTGCAGCACTTCAGATTCTTTCACTTTCTGGCATATTTTCGCTCATTGCTTCTGCAAGTGTCTGCTACGACCTTGAGATTCTTTATCCATCTTCCTGCACTGCTCTTTGAACACTCAGATTTTCACTGATGGGGGTTGTGAACTGTGAGAAACATGGCAAAACTTTTGTGCCTCTTCAGGTCGTCTGTTGTGGATTTTGAAGGATTATTGTTCTATTATAGAGGATTTTCTCTTTGAAATTGTCTTGCAAAGTCTGACAACCATCACAGCAGAGATGTCTGTCTTACTACAACCTTTTTATGAGTTTGTATAACTTTTGTTTAAAATTATTATTATTTTTTGCCGTGTGCTGGATGCTGCCGTGCGTTATCCAATAAGCCGAGCCACCACAGCACAAGATTCTGTTTTGAGGCTGTTCGATGTTATGTAATACTCTTTAAGCATAAAGAAATCTGTCATGCAATAAAGACTGATGTCATTATTTTAATGCATGTGAGGTAAAGACTTGCGTGTTTCAAGGAACTGCTATCCAGAGCATCAGCTGATACTTCCCCAGTGTATTTATTGTGCTTCATGTTGTATCCTGAATGGCCGCCTCTTCTTACAGATCTCCACACTACGCCTGCCCAGAGGTTATCAGGGTAAGTGCTCGCTCTCTTCTTGTCTGTCTCTTTCTTTCATTCAATAATAGGAGCTCTGAATCAGAGTGGCTCTTACATCACTGCTCCATCCTCTCTGCATTCACCAGGCTTCCTCGTTCCCTCTCATTTGTGCGTCTCTATTGCCATATTTCTTTTTATTCCTACTTCCAGCTGCCCATACCTGTACATCTTCATAAAGTCAAGACTTTTTCAGTTTGATCCCTTTTTCTGTGATAGGGTCTTAGTTTTGATTATCATGGGGCACTTCTATCAACAGTATGCCCCGAGTGAGTGCTCTGTACTCTCTGAGGGAAAGGGTTGTAATCTGCATGGTTTATTTTTTTATTAAATATTTCTCCCAAGTCGAAAACACAAAGTTGCTGTTTAAAAATGACTGTTTCAAATGTAAGAAATAGACATTGTTTTTAGTGGACAGCAGCCCAGCTGTGTTTCTATGCTGTCAACATTCAAAATAGTTAAGCATTGAACACATGACTGTAAAATCAAACTGCGACAAAGGGCGGTACTTTGGTTCTTTTCAAGGTTTAACCCCCAAAACATCATTAATTATGAGCATTTGTGATTTAGTGTTGTTGTTTACTAATAATTCTTCATTAACAATTCTACAGTGGCTTGCAAAAGTATTCGGCCCCCTTGAACTTTTCCATATTTTGTCACATTACAGCCACAAACATGAATCAACTTTATTGGAATTCCAGGTGAAAGACCAACACAAAGTGGTGCACATGTGAGAAGTGGAACAAAATCATACATGATTCCAAACATTTTTTACAAATAAATAACTGCAAAGTGGGGTGTGCGTAATTATTCAGCCCCCTGAGTCAATACTTTGTAGAACCACCTTTTGCTGCAGTTCCAGCTGCCAGTCTTTAAGGGTTTGTCTCTACCAGCTTTGCACATCTACAGACTGAATCTTTGCCCATTCTTCTTTGCAAAACAGCTCCAGCTCAGTCAGATTAGATGCACAGCGTTTGTGAACAGCAGTTTTCAGATCTTGCCACAGATTCTCGATTGGATTTAGATCTGGACTTTGACTGGGCCATTCTAACACATGGATATGTTTTGTTTTAAACCATCCCATTGTTTCCTGGCTTTATGTTTAGGGTCGTTGTCCTGCTGGAAGCTGAACCTCCGCCCCAGTCTCAAGTCTTTTGCAGACTCCAAGAGGTTTTCTTCCAAGATTGCTCTGTATTTGGCTCCATCCATCTTCCCATCAACTCTGACCAGCTTCCTGTCCCTGCTGAAGAGAAGCACCCCCAGAGCATGATGCTGCCACCACCATGTCTGACAGTGGGGATGGTGCGTTCAGAGTGAGGTGCAGTGTTAGTTTTCCACACAGAGCGTTTTGCATTTTGGTCTCATCTGACCAGAGCACCTTCCACATGTTTGCTGTGTCCCCCACATGGCTTGTGGCAAACTGCAAACTGGACTTCTTATGGTTTTCTGTTAACAATGGCTCTCTTCTTGCCACTCTTCCATAAAGGCCAACTTTGTGCAGTGCACGACTAATAGTTGCCCTATGGACAGATTCCCCCACCTGAGCTGTAGATCTCTGCAGCTCGTCCAGAGTCACCGTGGGCCTCTTGGCTGCATTTCTGATCAGCGCTCTCCTCGTTCGGCCGGTGAGTTTAGGTGGACGGCCTTGTCTTGGTAGGTTTACAGTTGTGCCAGACTCCTTCCATTTCTGAATGATGGCTTGAACAGTGCTCCGTGGATGTTCAAGGCTTGGGAAATCTTTTTGTAGCCTAAGCCTGCTTTAAATTTCTCAGTAACTTCATCCCTGACCTGTCTGGTGTGTTCTTTGGACTTCATGGTGTTGTTGCTCCCAATATTCTCTTAGACAACCTCTGAGGCGTCACAGAGCAGCTGTATTTGTACTGACATTAGGTTACACACAGGTGCACTCTATTTAGTCATTAGCACTCATCAGGCAACGTCTATGTGCAACTGACTGCACTCAGACCAAAGGGGCTGAATAATTACGCACACCCCACTTTGCAGTTATTTATTTGTAAAAAATGTTTGGAATCATGTATGATTTTCGTTCCACTTCTCACGTGTGCACCACTTTGTGTTGGTCTTTCACGTGGAATTCCAATAAAGTTGATTCATGTTTGTGGCTGTAATGTGACAAAATGTGGAAAAGTTCAAGGGGGCCGAATACTTTTGCAAGCCACTGTATTTCTATAAATCTGGGACTACAAATGATTTTAGATGCTAATTTTATACATTTTTGAGAAATGAGGGCTGCGATTTTTGGTCAGTTAATGTGTTAAGGCCCAGAGCAGCCAGGGTGATGTTTGGGAAACATTTTAGGATGAAGCTCATCTCTGTGTGTGTCTGCATGTGTGCACCAGGGGGAGAAGTATGATGGGAGGAAAGCCGATGCGTGGAGCTGTGGAGTCATCCTGTTTGCACTTTTAGTGGTAAGTGACTTCTCCTACTGCACTGCAATGGCAGAAAATGGCCTGGACATTGTGCTTTTACAGTCATTTTTTACACGCGTTTGGCATCTTCATGCAACAGCAGTGAAATTCATAACATTTCCAGACACAACCAAAATATTGAAGAGCTGCAAACATTGCAGAAAAAAGAAGCAAAAAGACAAAACACTGAGATTAAAAACAGCTACAATTGTGTGATAAATGACCATAAAGTATTACTAAGAGATGCGAAATGCCCACAAAGAAACCAAATAGTTTAAATATAATATGTAATGACAAACTGAACAAAAATACAAAAAGGTGCTAAACAAAATCAAAAACTCATGAAGAGGGATGCGAACAACTGTAAAAAGAGGGGCATCGTATCCACGAGGAAGCACAACAGAATCATAACATTAAAATAGTTACATTTTCTAAATCTGGCAACTCCTGATCTGATACAACATGACAAGGGAAAAAAACCAAAGGGGCGGAGTTAATTCAGCTTTTTCCTTGGCAAAGTATTTATACTGTATGCAGCCGGGATAAAGTAAAAAAGATCGTGAATTACTTCTGGACAAAGTAAATCACCTGATGGGAGCACTCTGCATCCTTTGGTACACCTGGAGTCTGTGGTTTCCACCAGCCAGGATTAAATTAAAGATGGGCTGCTGGAAACACAATGTGTACTGATAAAATATTAAAACCACATTATAAATAAAATGGGTACAGACAGGATGTTCTCCTTTCCTTTGTAACGGGCCTCTTTGTTCTAAATTGTGAATCGACAAATGACCGACTGCAGAAGAATGTTTCCACAACAGAAATCTGTGTTTCATAAGTGACAAAACACGGTGATCGATCATTTAAGGCCAGTCATAGGCTGGTGTGTGCAAATGTGGCTGCTGGTTGCATACATCTACATGCACATTATGTTCCTGTGCCGTAACGACCGTAGCTTTGCCTTTTCAGGAGAACTCTGTGGAATTTCTTGTGTTTGCAGTGACTGTTTATCTCTGCAGGAGATGCTAATAGCACATTTGTGAGTGAGAGTCCACCTCTGACCTTGGTTTGTCTCATTGTTCCCTCTTGCTTGAATGGCTAGCTTAAATGATTCGTTATTACTAAATATTATTATACCAGCATATCATATGTATGTGCACGTACAGCCTTGATGCCCTGAATCTAAATGAGACTTTAGTTCTTTAATCACTGTTTTGTTGAAACTAGTGCTGTCAGCGTTAACCTCGTTAAAATGACGTTAACGCCATAACCGCATTAACGCAACAAACCTCCGTTAGCGAGTTAGCACGGATCGCCCCGTGCGTGGGGCTGCACAGTGTTAACGAGCGATCCGCGCTAACCGCCTAACGTAGATTTGTCGCGTTAATGCGGTTATGGCATTAACGTCATTTTAACGAGGTTAACGCTGACAGTACTAGTTGAAACATGAGAAAATGCAGGTTAGAGAGCTCACTTTGTTTGGTTTGATCAAAGGATGCTCAAGCTGATAGACATTTAGACCCGGACCACGTGTACGAGGCTTTATTATGGTAAATATGGCAGCTTGTATGTAGTTTGGCCATGGGTAAAACTGGGCCTCTGAAAAACTCTGGATTTTGTAAATTCCAGGTTGTGGGAAAATAAAATATTTATGTGGGGAAAATCCAGTTTATCCTAATATTGTTTTTTTCTTTCCCCTACAAAATGATTTGAATATGTCAGCTTTGCTTCGTGCGGACACATCACATACGAAGGCTTTTCATACCAGCAGCTCTGTAACGTGATAGTAGGGAGTAAATGACTGTTTGTTTTGGTGCCGTGTGAACACACGAGTGTTTTATCCTCTTGATGAAGATGGATCACATAACACAGTCATCATGTGAAGATAAATCTCTCCGCTGGTGTTGTTTTGATTACCACGCAGTGTCAGTGACCATCTAGCTTCATCCTGCTTGTTTTTTTTATGAGGAGGAAACGGTATCAGTCATCATGTTATTGAGCGTGCGCCCTAGCTGGAGAGCAGAGGCAGAGCCGGCTGGCTGCAGTACAGAGTGCCTCATCATCACTCACTCTGATGACTGATACCTCTCGCAAAACTGCCTCTGGTCACCTTCTTTGTCAAACGGCAGATTATCTCTCAGGGCACACCTGACAGGCCGGCTACATGACAACAGGCAGATGTCAGCGCTGGGCCATGTGATCTCGTGTTGCTGGTGTGATTTTAATACAGAACTGCTTAAACAAATAAATACAAAGAACCAGGATCTGCTGTGCTCGTTTTTAGCTCCATATCTTCATTCTTGGTAGTTTGCATGATTCACAGAGCAATCCACATATTAATAATGATAGTTTATTAATAATTATTGAGTAATTATTTAGGTTGTACCAGGCCTAGAGGCGACATCACTGCTCATCCACTAACTGAAAGCTACTTTAGCTCCTCCCCCTTTAAGGCTGTCACCACTTTCCTCTGATTGCCTTCTGCTCATCAACAGAAAGCTTAAGTAGCCAGTGGGCGGGGCTTCTGTGCTTCATGTGACCAACTGTAGATATCCACTCTCACTGACATTATGAAGATCTGGGAGTACAGAACAATCTGAAGTGGAGCGTTTACAGAATTGGGAAGACTTTAGACTCCAAAGGAGTATCTATAGCTATGCTGACCTTTATTAAGACCACGTTATTAAAAAGTAACCACCACTACAACAGGATGTATAACAGAAAATAAGGGATTGAAATGTGTAAATGTTTAGACGTTACCATTGTGCCTTTTCTCAGGGTGCTCTTCCTTTTGATGACGACAACCTGAGAAACCTGCTGGAGAAGGTGAAGCTGGGAGTTTTCCACATGCCTCACTTTATCCCTCCAGACTGTCAGAACCTTCTGCGTGGCATGATTGAAGTAGACCCCATCAAGAGGCTGACGGTAAGCTGCTGCAGTCTGCCCACGTCACATCACCCCCTGGCCCGATTCGTTATAGACCCGGAGAGGACTGAGGTCCTCCATCAGCGTGACTGTGGTCGCTTTGCATTTTTATGATCTCCGGCTGCTGCCTTAGGAACTACATGCTGCACTTGTGCTAAATTTAGCACATTTGCACTGTGACTGACCTTGCAGCTACTGTTCTTTCCTTTCATCTAAAACCAAAGATTTGTTTAGAAGACAATCATTGCAAATATAACAAAAGTACTGTTAGATAATCTGCTTTCACTTCATTTTCTTCTGCAGGTTAAGCAGCTGTGTTAGGCATCATACCGCAGCTGATAAATCTGTAACTCAAGAGTAAGAACAGCATAAAAGTGTAAAACGAAATCAAACACCAAAGAAATGATAAACAAGTCACAGAGAAACTATTTTTAAAAACTAGTTTTATAAAGAAGATTTGAAAGAAAAGGCTTTTAAACTTTTACACTGCGAACCTCCCTTCCTGCATCTGTTTCCCTTTATTCCAGCTAAGTCATAGCCTAGGTTTACTTCACTGCAGTTAGCCGGACGGTGGCTGTAGGGTCTGCTCCTGTTCATTGCTCCTGAGCTTTAAAAAGGCTGGAAAAAGCTGCAGCGTGCAGTTAACCAGCATGCTCACCAGTGTGCCTCGTTGTGGTGAAGTGGACACTGGATCCTGCAACTTAATGCTGTTTGATAAAGACGCCCATTCCCTGGATCTTCAGAGACCATTGAGCCTGCTCGTCTTTGTCAGTTTCACTTGGAAATCATTCATTAATGTTTATTTGTCCTTACAGTTGGAGCAGATCCAGAAGCATACGTGGTATATGTGAGTACAGACACTTGAGTTTATTTTCGTCTGCTTCTGTCTTGGTTCAGTGTGTACGTGCATGTCCGCTTAAAGTGATGTGATGAAAGAAAAACGCCACAGCAGATAATGCAGAATGAAAATAATAAGAGTGTTTTTTGAACTCTCTGATGGAGACCTCTCAGAGAGGAATCGTGTCCATTAGTCCTGAGAGTGAGAGCTGTGTTTGCTCCAACGTTGAGAGGCCAGATCATCAGGATGCTCTAATGCACCTCTGATTTCTAATGGATGTAATATTTCTGGATTTTAAAACTCAAATTATTTTGATTTGAAATCACACAGAGGGTCACACAGTTCAGTAAAACCTTATTTCACTGATTTTTGCCATCTTACTAAACATTTTAGATTGAATTTTTGTGTCACCACCAAAACACCACCACCACCACTAAAACTCTTACTGTGTATAAATGTATCCTCTTATCAAAAGCAAGTCTTGCCAGATTTTTGGCCTGCTTGAAAAACCTCTGTGCATCTTTGGTTCGATTACTTTACTACTTACTAACTTTCCACCAAATTTAACTTTTCAAAAGCTTTTTCTGATCATTGAATTTAAGGACTGAGCTTCTCTTTTGTTGGGAAGCTTTAGTGTCTTCACCAGAGCGTTTGATTGTGCGGTTTATGTTGCAGAGCTGGAAAGAACGAGCCAGAACCCGAGCAGCCCATCCCCAGGAAGGTGGCCATCAGAACACTCGCTTCGGTCGAAGAGATCGACCCCGATGTCCTGGAGAGCATGCACTCCCTGGGCTGCTTCAGAGACAAGGACAAACTGACCAAAGATCTGCTGTCTGAGGAGTGAGTGACAATCAAGGGACGAGGGAGCAAAAAGTCATTTACAAAACCACACATGAAGCAGATTGAAAGGGTGGGAGGCGCTGAGACGGAGAAGAGAAATATATTAGAGACTGCTTGACAAACTGTCAGCTTGATGAATTATTTCATTTAATATCTTGCGATGATCAACCGTCTTTTTGTTCCAGTCTCAACTGCTGGGTGCTCAGCTCACGGTCATCTCTCTTTGTCTCTACAGGGACAACCAGGAAAAGATGATCTACTTCTTGCTACTGGACCGGAAGGAGAGGTATCCCAGCCACGAGGACCAGAACCTGCCACCACGCACCGAGATCGGTAGGCCAGTCTAACCAATATCTGTCATTGGTCCATACATGAATGCCTCAACGACTATTTGGTGTTTTGCTAATATCTTTGGAACGCATGGTCATTAACCCCACATGACTGAATTTTAATACCTTTGGTCATCCCCTTAACCCCTTAGGGTTTGGCTCAGCAGGTTTTGTTAACATGCTAAGCATGTTTATACAGTAAATCAAACTAGAGTAAGGCAAATGAAGCAATGAAGGTTTTAAATGCCAACATTTTTTTTGATCCCATATGTTTTGATTTTTTTTAATTATTTCATCCAGGATTGCCACAAACCTATTTTACAAAAAATATACGTGTTGTTTGGTTCCAGTTTTGAACTATCTCTATTAACTTTGAAAGCAACTCAAATCTACCAATAACCTGTTGTCTGTCAGTGTCCATGCCAATTTAAACTAGTTTAATTAAGGAGTAGCATTCAGACTCCATCTTATAGAGATTAAGTATTATCTGCATTTCTGTTTGAGTAAGTTCCTACTAATTTTTATTTTAATATTAATAGAAACTAGCAACTTAAAAAAGGTGTTTATATTTAATTCATTCAGGTTCATCAAAACTGATGGCTATCCGGTCTTTAAGTCTGATGTCATTAGCCATGTCTGGGTCCAAACTCTGCTTCAGGTCCCAAAGTCAAATGAACACTGCAGCATCACTGAGAGTTAAAAACTGTCTAAATTCTTTCATCTTTAATAAAATAATCAGCGTTGCTGCTTTATCAGGTTTAACAATTAATTTTAACATCCAGGCATCCATGAAAATAGAATTTATTACATTTAACGATGTTAGACGTTAGCAGGAAGTTAGCTTGCTAGTTTCCACCTAAACCTGATATAGCATGTTCTGACTGAGAGATTTTGGAAACAAATTCAAACGTACAGCTCTGCTATCACTTCCAACATAAATGAAGACAGAAAACTAAACAGCAGTGACGTTTGTAGGGTTACTGAAGTTGGGCTAGCCTTTATATAATGATGTGCTACGTGGTGGCTAGCAACACAGCTATGTTAGCATAACATTAGCACAGTGAAGCTGGAGGATGAACGCTAACTTTTTTCCACTTGATAAAAGTTAACGTGAGGGTTCCCGATGGTTAGAGACAAATGTAATCGCATGGCAGGATGCTGTAAACGGACCAAACTTCAGTCAGGAGAACAACTGAGATAATCCATCCACAATACGAGGTTAGTCATTAATATACTGCTGCATGGGCTGGGCTGTAGTAGTTACATGTAAGGGTTTAAAAACCGAGCTTTAAAATGAACAATGGTAATAAAAACTGAGAGCGATCACTGACTGTTTTTAGAGGTTTGTTGAGATTAAGTAGAACAAGATACAAACATTTTAAAACACAACAGCCTTATTAAACGCAGAGTAGTTTGGACCCGGAAGCAGGATTAATCACGTCATCACTTATAGTAAGCTAGTTTATGACTGTCTCTCTAGTTAGCCGATTTTCTATAAATGTAGGTTTGCCATTTTCACTTTTCATGCTGTTAGTGACTTTTGCTTTGGTTTTTGCTTGGATAGTTAGTTAAATACACTCTTTTTATGAGTATAGCTCTGTGGTTAGCTATCTTTTTGTGGAAGAGTGCAGAGTGAGCTAGCTAACAAAGCTACACAGTCTTTGTGTACTACATGTAGAACCTTTTTTCATCAATTTTTGTTGTTACTACTAGTTTAAAAATACGTTTTTGGAAATGACATACATACACACACATTTTTTTTTTGCCTGTCCCGTTTGGATCTTTAGCCGTCAGAATTGTTGTCTGAAGGCCAAGAAAGATGCCAAGCGGATTTACTTTACCAAGTGGATCATCATGGCCTTGCCATATTGGTCCATTTGATTGACCTTTATTATAATTATGTATTTATTTGATTTGATTTTTGGTTGTTACAGACGGGACAGACATGACTGGGGGATAGGACAGGGAGAAAGAATGAAAGAAAGAGAGGGAGAGAAAGAAAAATAGAGGCGAGGAGAGATGGTGAGAAAGGGGGGGAAACAAGAAAAACAATCAAAACACCTGGATCACCTGTATGAAGATAAAAAACCAGAAGAGAAAACAAACAACAAAGAGCAACATAATAAAAACAACACCATCACAATAAACTAGATAACAGTAGATAACAGTAAATACTAAATATTACATGTTATTGTGCAGTACGCAAGATTGACAGTGCACAATGTGCTTTGAGGTAGCAGCCAAGAAAGGTGTAGATTGTGTCTGTGAACACCTGTGTGTACACCTGTGTGGATCAGCATGCTTGTATTCAAAGGGTTTCTCCTTGTAACGATCTGCCAGGGAGTGTCATCAGTATTTTAATGTGTTGAAGTAAAATTTAGCTAATGTTAGCCATTTAGGAAAAAGCTAATTTACCAAATTAAAGCTAAATATATGCTAATACAGTCATGTTTTGACATACTGATTAGCTTTTTAATGTGAAACTGATAATAGCTGCGATACCAAGAAAAGGTATTTTGTGTTTGTTTGCTATCTTCTTTATCCATGAGCGTCTTCCTTCCACAGAAAAAAGTAAGTGGAAAATCCTGACTAAATGTATGTCAAATGACAAAATTTGGTATGCTTGTCCAAATACAGGAACGCATTTTGTTTTCTACTCTGCTCCTTTAAAGTGGTGTCCTAGGTTACATGTAGAGGGATAAAAAGAGCATAATGAATAGCTTAGGGGGCTGAAGTGTTCTGATAAACTGAACCTTTCAGTTAGTATTTCACCTTTAATTTACTGTTTTATATCAGCTTTATGAGATTCTACCATTTGATAAATATAGAATAACGTGTTATTTTTATATTCTTCTGACTGTTTTTTGTTTTTTAATGATCACTTTTAATGTTTTTGCCTTTGTCTTTTTCCTTCTCATCTCGGCTCACCCTGGGCCCGCTCAGCAGACCCTCCCAGGAAGCGTGTAGACTCCCCCATGCTGAGCCGTCACGGCAAGCGGAGGCCGGAGAGAAAGTCCATGGAGGTGCTGAGCGTCACAGAGGGAGGGTCTCCTGTACCGGTGCGGCGAGCCATCGACATGGCCACACACGGACAGAGGTAAAAGACCGAGATTGGCACGTGTGCTCGTGTGCATGGACAAACATGTTTCTCCAGGTCAATCAAGGCTGTTTGCTGTTGTTTAAAGTGTCATTGATGAGTTTTGAATTGATTATCAGTTATGATAAATAATGCATTTAATCACAGTTTACAGCACTTTATCAAAATTGGACTGGTCTTTTAAAAATATTAATTTCACACGTGTACTGTTTGCCCTCAGTACGACTTTACTTCAATCTTTCGTTTCACTGAGCTCTGTCAGGTTTACTGGGAAGTCTCTCAAACAGCTGTAAGTCCTTCCATGCTTCAGTGAACTGTGGTTAAATACATGATGCATTATTCTTTCTCTGGTGGTGTCAGACATACAATACACATCACAGAAGGCTTGATGTAATCTCTGGGTTTAGATCTGCCTGAGACTAACGGTGCACTCTTAGCTCTGGCGGAAATTCATCACAGATGTTGAAATGCATGGACCGGTCTCTCAGGTTTGTGCGTGGTGTGGGTAAAGTGTGCATGGAGCATGCAGGACAAGAAGCATCCCGGTTTGAGAAGCTGTGAACTGAAATCCATTTAGCAAGCGGGCGTGCACGAAATCTGTGGATGTTTTTGTAGTCGAGCTGTGACAAAATAATGGAGGAGATTGTAATCCATGTGTTTCCTGCTTCCTAATAACCTTGTATGGACATGGGTGTACACACATATACTGTATGACAAACAGAAAAAAATAGATGATAATGTGAAACCCTACATGACGAGCTGAAGCAACAGCATGTTGTTTACTAGAGGAGTGAGGTATTAGTATGAGACAAATGTTCTAAATCTTCTAAAAACATATATATATAAAAAATATCTTATTAACTTATTATCTGATCTAATGCGAGTGAGCGGTCTTCATCAGTCCTGGCTCTGCAGCTCCCTCACCAAAACCAGAGTAGGAGTGAAAATGCAGCTGAGGATCAATCCCATGCTGCAGGAAACGGCAGACGATGTCCAAACTGTATTGTCGTTGTCGGGGGTTTATGTGTGAAAACAAGCTTTCATCAATCTACCACATTAAATTACTTACTTTATATTCAGATGCAGTAGAAACGATTGATGGAGCATCAATTTATTGGCCTGATGGACTTCTGTAGCCAATGGTTGACACTGTGGTGGCTGTATGTGTTTTTTATATTATCTGTG
Source organism: Aulonocara stuartgranti (assembly GCF_965226115.1). Classification (NCBI taxonomy): domain Eukaryota; kingdom Metazoa; phylum Chordata; class Actinopteri; order Cichliformes; family Cichlidae; genus Aulonocara; species Aulonocara stuartgranti. The sequence goes on along the minus strand of NC_138939.1, from coordinate 38,819,297 downwards.
TATTTAAAAGAGAGCAAGCTAACACATTTAATTCAATATATGCTCTGGATGTGTTTTGAGTAATTTATGGTGTCATAGAAGAGGTTAAGTAGAAGGAGCTGAAGATCTTTGTGGTTCTCTTTCATAGCATTCGTTTCCTGTCTCATTATGGGAATGTCTCTTGTGTGACCTTATCAGAAGCTCAAATGCCTTTATGCCAGCTACATGATGCCCAGACAGTGGGATAGCTCAGTAGAGTGTTTGCCCCATGACCGGAAGGTCGGGGGTTCAAATCCACCAAACGGCTACCTTGAGGTACCCTTGAGCAAGTTACCGTCTCTGCACACTGCTCCCGGGCGCTGGATTGGTATCTGCTCACTGCTTCTTCTTGTTTTTAACAGAAGAGTGGAAAGACACCTGTGCTATTGGGTGCTAGCATACAAGGAGTAGCAATACTGTCCTGTGGCTAATGTTGGTGTCAAGTAGCAATACTTTCACCCCGGGAGGTAGCAATCTTTTCCCAAAGCAAAGTAGCAACACTTTGCTAATAAAGGTACCACTAGCTTTATCATCAGGTAGCAATACCCTTCGGCGCTAACGGTTTCTCACATTAGGTAGCAATACCTGTAGAAAAGTACTTTTCACCCCATGCTAGCTGAAGAATAGCAATATTCTCTGGACTTTAGTGAGTTGTAGAGCTCGCTAACATTCACAACTCTCTAGCTAACCATGGCTATGACTGACAACAAAGTTGCAAAACTTTGTCCTTGCAGCAAGTAGATTTCTGCCTGGGATACACACCCCGTGTGTGCGGCATGCCTTTGCTTATCGCATGCACAAGCTACCATGACATCCATACACAACTGTATCCAACGCGCGGCTTTCACACACAAACTACTCCGCCACAGGCTAGCTCACCAGGCTAACCTGTCGGGTGGCGACCCTTTGCTGTGTGAGGCTGCTGTGGCGCAAGGAGAAATTTAAATGCCCAATGATTTGGCCGCAACACCAAGCCCGAGCTGGGCAGATGCAGACCCTCACCCCATCGTCACTGCTTTCCCGTCACTGGAGACACATGGAATATGTGAATTTTTCCCCCATGCTTGAGTCACCCTGGATTGGAGATGCTAACGAGGACAGAGATGAGTCAGGTGACACGGAGCTCCTGCAGTCTGACGATGAGGAGGAAGAGTCCAACTCCTTGGCTAGCATCAGCTTGGTTGAAAAGCCCTCGGCTACCGGTGAGGTAGAAAAATCTGCACTGCCGTCTCCCCTGGACATGCAGGACGTGTGCAAGCGCACAGCTGCTAGGCTCAACATCCCGTGGCACGGCGTGCAAAGCGAGGTTGTAAAATCTCGTTTTGATGGTGAGAAATATCCAAAGGCAAAAAAGACGGGAAAGCATGTGTTGCCCGTTTCCCCAGAGCTACTTGATGAGATATAAGTGATGGGGAAAGAAAAGACATACAGCGAAAAACACCCCATCGTGGGGAGCTCCCTTCTGGTTTGTGAGAGGATGGAGTCAAATGCCACAAGTGGAACTGTTAATATTGAGCCATCTTCACCTGAAGACATCTATGTCCTCATCACCCCATCCCTCCTCTCCAAGACAGACCGCTTCCAGTCTAGCCTTACAAATAAAGTGCTAAAAGGCAGCAGGTCTGTGGGTAAGAGCCCACAACGCCGCCTCTATGCTAATGGCTTACCAAGCCAAGCTAGAAAAGGACATGACAGCTAAATCAGATACCACAGTGTGGGAAGAAAACTGCGTCATAACTCACCACGTCCTCCACCTCCACAAGGTAGCTGTACAGGCTGCTGGGAGAGCCATGGGTCTCATGATTATCCAGGAGCCGACACTCTGGCTCGGGCTCACCAACCTGCTGACTAAGAAAAAAGAGGAGCTCCTCGACACCCCTGTCGCCCCTCAAGGACTCTTCGGCGCGGCTGTTATATCATTGCAGAAGAGATGTGAGGAGAAAAAGAGAGGTGACAAGGCTCTTCTCTAGGGCCTTGGGCCGCTGTGCCTCTACCCAGGTCCTTTTCAGAGCAAGTTCAATGGGACATGTTCCACACAGAAGGCAGAACCCGGGCCGGCGTTGACGTCACTGGACCTTTCAGAGGGAAACAGCAAAAGATTGCAGTGTTGTTTCACAAGCACGTCTCTCATGCATTCTGGATTAAACTGCGATAATGCAGACGTGCCCGTTGCCTCCGTCGCAGGTGAGGAAGATGACAGGACACCGGGATGGCGAATGTTGGCAACCACAATAGTGCAGCCTGCGTGAGCTTTGAGATCACCTGGTCTGCTGTGTTCTTGTTGTCAGAACATGAAAAACTGTTTCTCTTCATATAAAGCAAATTGTACATTTGCAGTATATATTTTTCTTGTTCAAAAACCATATTCTAAATGCTGACATATGCTATGCTGGAGTTTTCATACAAATTGTTGTACGCTGCTCTGCTCGTGATGAGCTGCACTCAGCAGGTGCTGTCTGATTTGTTACACTTCAGCAGCTTTAACAGCCAGAAAGCCCGCGCGTCTGGCTGCGTTCTCCTATTTCTGAGGATGATTCAGACAATAAAGCTGAACATTACAGCTTGTAAAAATGTTTCAGAGGTGCAAAAATACAGAAACTGATTGTTTACGGTAAGGGAGTGTGTTGAATGTCCCACTGACTCCAGCATGATCCATGAATGTGTGTCTCCTCTTAATTTTTGACTCCTTAGTTCTCGATCTCTGCATGTATTTGAGGTTTTTTAGTTCTTGGGTTCTTGGTAATTTTTGTCTTGTTTTGTTTTAGTTTCACAGTAATAAATTAGTTTCAAGATTTATTTTTTAACAGGCTCGCATGTTGCACATTAGGTTTTCCCTTGCTTGACTGCCTTTCTGTCTATCTCTTGATTTTTCTTTTCTGCCCCCTTTTTAGCAAATCTGTTTTCAGTAAGAGCTTGGATATCACAAACGCTAACTGCAGCAAGGAGGAAAGGTATTGGATTTCTGAGTTTCTGTGTTGTTGTCTGTGTTATTTTCTTCCCACTCATCTCTTTGGTTTTTCTTATTGCTTGCGAAAGTTCGTCACACCTTTGTCTTTCACTTTTAGATGTAGCATGTGGTTCCTCATAGAAAAAGTTTATTTACCTTTTGTTATGAAAATCTGTCTGTGGCCACTCAAATATTTGTCATTGCTTTTGCATCATTTTTGCATTAATTGATCATCTAAAAAACCCACATTGTGACCAAAGCAACGCCACAACAAGATATTCTCTTTACTAACAAATCACTTCAGACGCTCAATATAAATACGACATTAAGAAAAACAAAAACATCCCCAAAAAGAAACACAATCAACATTTTTAACAGCTAATGTCAATAATATTTTATTTTCTGGACAAAGATGGAGAAAGTCTTATTTTGTTATTAGTGGATTGAAATCTCTGGAGACAGGCGAGCATCATTTCTCTCAGCACCGTCGTTGGCTCCGTTTTTTACTACCTTTGAACTGAAGGAACAGAAAACTGAAGATTTTGAAGAATGATATTTATGTAATGAGTTTGGGTCTCCGGAGAGTGACATCACTTATAAATGCATTGGTCCAAATAAAGGTAAGGCAGTGACTCAGTGTTACTGCCTTTGACAACATATTTTCCTCATATTTTAATAAATAAAAATCAATTTTATGTTTGGGTAAATGCAACCCTACTTCAAAAAACAGGTTACAAATATTTCCATTACAATCCTGGTGAATAAGTCTAAAATCATTTTGGTGGATCACGTTTACCTTTTCTGTTTTTGTCTAAATGCTGTAGTCAGTTTTCAGCTTTCTTCTTATATGTTCTGACTTCTTTTCATTTTAGGGCCACTGTAGGTGCCCCTTATTTACTGTAAATGAATCCGTCTGTGTGAAGAGTGCCTGGACAACAACAACTTTTACATGTTAGATAGGGCTGTGCGATATGACCAAAACCTCATATCCCGATATAAGAATTCTATCGTCCGATAACGATATAAATCACAAAAATGTAACTGGAGTCCAGTGTTTTAACCAATGCATGAAACAATACATTTTTAGATATAAGTTGTAACGGCGCCGTTTTCTTTGTGAGTATTTATTACACAGCGTGCTGCGGGGAAAAGCCTGTTCTAACGTTTGAGTCTAAGGTTTATTTTTTAGCACCTGGCGGCTCTTTTTTACTTCATCCGTAAATAATCTGCTCTTTCACGTGATTCAGTTTATTTTGAAAAGTCTCAACAGGATCTTGAGCTTTATTGTGAAAGGTTTATGTGGAACATAAACAAGCGGACACGCGATGCTGTTACCGTCGTTGTTGCTAACGACAACGCATAAAAACAGGCGCTTGTCCGTCCGTAGTGTGGTTATATTAAATATAAGAGAAAGAGAGAACTTTAAGAAATGAATATAGCCACTACAGTGACCATCAAAACCATGAAAAAATATTGCCGTAAACAGTTTATTTTGCGACACCACGAAACAAACGATAGCGTAAAATGAAACGATAGACGTTTTTATATCGTCATCCGATATATATCGTTATATCGAACAGCCCTAATGTTAGAATTGTAGGGACAGACTACAAAAGGCCCTGGTGTCCATCAGTGCATAATAAGACAAAGTGGATACAAATGGAAACTCAGGTGTATTGTGTCAGATAGTATTGGATCTAAACAGTATTTGGATCCAAGTAGCATGATGTAAAATGGTCACGCTGTTATCAGAAGCCTATATCAGTGTGAGCAGAGTATTCTGTTCACGCTGAAATCTGAAAAATGGCACACGATGAGTTTTGCACGCCCTTCCTCTTTGGTGTTGCTTCCTCAGCCGCTGAGAGGCAAACACAATTTTTAGGTCAACTTCCTGCCTCCGTGTCTAACAACGCCTCCTCCCCTCCTAACATCTTCACTCCATATCGTGTGTGTGTGTGTGTGTGTGTGGAGGAAGTACTGGCAAACAAACAAACTTTTTTGCACTTTGCCAGTGTGTTTTTCCAATGATGCATGGGGAGGGTTGTGTATAATGATTTGTGGATCCTCCCTGTGCGGCTGAACACAAGTTTGTCTATGGATTTGTGGCCTTAATGGAGATTAGCATAAATTAATTGCTTTGAATGCAGATGGAGCATAAACACGAGATGAAAATGAGGTTCACAGTCCCACTGAACAGCTTTTTATCTTGCTCGTCATCTAACTGGGAATATCCATAAAATGAAGCTTGTTGTGCCCACGAACAAACATCACCAGCAACAAACCAGGAATCCATTTTCCCGTTTCAGAGATGAGCTAGCGTTAGCGTCCTGGGTTTGTCCTGGATGGGCGCCACCGTTGATGAATTGCGTGTTACAAAAGAGCTCCTCTCCCTGGCGGGAGAGTCCCGTCGCCATGATTTAACGTAACATCAGTGCGTGCTTCCTCAGCATGAGGACGCAGAGCAGATAGAATATGTATGATTCTGCAGTATTATACTCTGTGGGACTGTATCACAGCGGGGCTACAGACAATAATGGAAAACAAAGAGCTTTTAAAATCATGAGGTAGTTGATACAATTAGCAGATTTTCAAAAAGTTAGGTTTGATGCTTCCAACTTCTCACGTAATGATTTCTTAACTCCAATTATTTATTTGTTTTTGCTCTTCGGTTATTTTAAATAACTTTGATGGTCCAGTTTTTGGGTTGAAAAACAAACATCATGAATGAACTGTGATTTCATCATTTCTTTAAAACTCTTTAAAACTATAAATGTTAGCTGCTGGTATATTTCTTTGCATAACCAGAAGCGCCATATTTGGATAAAACGATCAAGTAATTCTAAGAAGCTTAGGTAGCAAACTGCATTCAGAAAGAGCACTGGTGCAGTGCACAGACACACACATCTGCTAATTAGTTCAAATTGATATAATTTCACTCACCAAAACAAACATCGTCGATGATCTGTACCATTTAGTAAGTCATTGTTTGTCAGGTGTTTTCATTAAAAAATAGCCTAAAAGGTACTGACGGCACAAACAGGCGAGAGGCACAGTTCAGTGGCTCCGATTAGATGCAAAGATGAGGCCTGTCAGAAAGTGTGAAACGACCCATAGTTGGGCTAGCAGGCTTTAAATATACTCTGTAATGCTGTTAAGTTAGGCATTTTAAAATGAGACTCTGAGAGAGACCTTTGTTTAATTCATTTGGAAATAATATCAGTTTTTAGTTGCAGTTCACTGGTAGGAAACATAAGCAGTGATCACATTTAACGAGGTGCGTCTATATATTTAAATTAATGATAGCTGCTTCAATTGAAAGATTAGAAGTGGTTTTATTAACACAGGCTCACCATCAGGTGTTTGATGTTCGTCTGTACTTCTTAAATACGTAAATCATCAGCATGTTTAAGTCAGACTAATTCATCATGTCATTAAAAAAACAAGATTAATGTAGTTTTCTCTTTCAAAAAGACAAAAAAATCTGGATGATGAATCAAGTAGCACAGCAGCAGTTAGGCAGATGTTTTATTTCACTCACAGCTGAATTCAATTAAAGTAGAATGTTGAGTTCAGATGTAAAAATACTGTTTATAAAAGCTTTACACAAGCAGAAGAAGCTAATTGATTTCTAACAACTTGCTAATATTTGTTTTAGAAGTTTCTTCAGCTGCATCGCTGTAGAGACGCTAAAGCAGCCAAAGAGAGAACATTTCAACATCGGCATTTTAAATATTATTATTATATTATTTAAATAATATTATTATTATAATATTATCCATCCATTCGCTTCCGCTTATCCTTTTTCAGGGTCGCGGGGGGCGCTGGAGCCTATCCCAGCTGTCATAGGGCGAGAGGCGGGGTACACCCTGGACAGGTCGCCAGTCTGTCGCAGGGCCAACACACAGGGACAGACAACCATTCGCACTCACATTCATTCGCACATTCACACATAGTGGCAATTTGGATTATCCAATTAACCTATCCCCACAAGCTGCATGTCTTTGGACTGTGGGAGGAAGCCGGAGTACCCGGAGGGAACCCACGCAAACACGGGGAGAACATGCAAACTCCACACAGAAAGACTCCGGCCTGATGGTGGAATTGAACTCAGGACCTTCTTGCTGTGCGGCAACAGTGCTAACCACCGTGCCACCGTGGTTATAATATTATGGTTATAATGAAAATAGTAATAATAATGAAGAAACCATGGTTTCTTCATTATGACGGGGCAGCGTCATAGCTGTGCGCTCCAAATACTGCCTCGTGTGATGACAGCGCATCTTCAAAATCTAATTTGCAGTTGGCAATGTCATTTCTCCTTTATGAGAATTTTATTTATTTATTTTCTTATTTTTGTGTGTGTGCCTGTGTTTCTATCAGTCTGTCTGTGTCTTCAAGCATTTTTAATTATGATGTAGTGTTTTCATTTTTCACTGGCAACAAAGCCAAATCGTCTATGGGCAATTAAATCCCAAAGTCTTCAAAGACGTCAGCAGGTCTGAATGGTGAAAGTGGCGTACGGGCAAAAGCGAGAAGGGGGGGTGAAAAGTTAATGACACGTAAATGAAAAATGGAAACACTCATAAAAAGCAGAAAAGAGAAACCATGGTAATGAATTTTGCAGTAGCTCTCTGGTTCGGTGTGTGTGTGTGTGTGTGTGTGTGTGTGTGTGTGTGTGTGTGTGTGTGTGTGTGTGTGTGTGTGTTGTAACACTGACTGAGCTGCTCTGAACTATCTGAACTTTGTTTAAGGACATGAATTACTGAAGCCTTAAGTTGTCCTGTCACACCATAACTTTCCCCTCTAGTTGTATTAGCCACACAAAAGCTAATATCCTTCAGAATCAATGGAAGTGAAAATCTCCACTAACCACTTCCCCTGTAACTAACCATTTACGGCCAGGTTAGCAGCCTCTTACTACCATATCTGTAATGGTCATTGCACTAAATCAAATAGAAAAAGAGCAACCCAAAGACGGGAGGAGAGCAGTCAGTGAAGTCTGTGGATAGAAATCATGAGAATGGAGCAGAAAAGTCCAAAAAACCACAAAAAAATTACTTGGTCAGGATATTTTGGATAAGCGGAAGAAGATGGATGGATTTCCACCATAGCCCACATTTCCATCAGGGCTATATTATAGGAATATATTATATTAAAGATAGCACCTTAACTCCAATGATCAGGAGAAAAGGCTGCACTTTGGAACAGACCAGCTCAGGGGAAGCTGAGTATATAGAAATGTGGAAGATGAATGTTGTCTGGATGAAACAATGAATGATTTAAACATTTTCAAAAAGAAAAAAGAAACTTGCTGAGGTCCAGAACTCATGCCAGCTGTAAAAAAAGCATGCTAGCTTAATGGTGCTTATTGTGACTGTGACCTGGGGGGGAAACAGCCTCGCTGACAAATGCATTTTTAGTTCAGTGCCCCACGAGGGCAGCTCAAGAAGTTTGGTTTGGAGAGCTTACAGATGTTGATAAGAGGAAAGGTTTCAGCAGGACGGAGACAATAAAATGTATTTGTAGAAGGGGAAAAAAGGAAGAGCTACACAGAAAGGTTCAGCTCCTTTGGATGAAGTGTGTGTACATGTTTAGGCATCGCTGTGAGGACAGAAAATTGGCACTTGTGGGGACCAACAGTCACTTATGGGGACAAAGTGCCGTCCCCACGAGTTTGAAGACATTTTTGAGGCTCAAAATGTGGCTTTAGTGTCAGGGTTACAGTTAGGTTATGGTTAGGTTTAGGTTCAGGGTAAGCAGCAAGGGAAAGCATTATGTCAATGAGATTGATTTTACCTTGTGTGTGTGTGTGTGTGTAGGTCACGGTCAATCAGTGGAGCGTCCTCTGGTCTGTCCACCAGTCCTCTCAGCAGTCCCAGGGTAAGTATACGTCCCTTCCATGAAGTGATTGGTTCCCCACAAGCACCTTGCTGGCTGACTGGCTCTGCTGGCATATTGTTCCGCTCATACACACATACTTGTTCACATTTCCCTCCCATTGCCTCCCATCAGCAGCTCACATTGTGGACTTCATCATAAGCCTGTTTGACGTACAGCACAGCCTAAATGAGGGAAACGAGTGAGTTGTACATCATGTCCGGGCAGGTGAAGAAAGAAGAACTCTGCAGTGAAGCCAATCTGGAAATGTTAAACTAACTAAAGCATGAAAAGGCCAAAGCTGACTATATACAACTAACAAAGTCCATCTGAGAGCCATTTGTAGTTCTCTCATTGTAGCCTGCTGAAGATTCATAAGACTTCGTTTAGTTTTATTGAAAAAGTCAAAGCAGAAGGAAAAAACATGTCAGTAATTTTCTAACAGCTGGTCAGTGTGGGCTTCAGCTAACATTAGCTGGAGGAACTCGAGTAAATTTCAAGTTCTGCACATATGATATTAGAGTATCTGTCATAAAAATCCCCACAAAGTGCTCACTGTAACGACAAAACAAATCACTAACCATAAAAAACGAGTCCTCTGGTGAAATAACAGTACAGCTGCGGTAAATAGTCAATTAATTTATGTAACTGATCGAAGTTTAATAGCTTAATAATTTGAGTTTTCAGGGAAAAATGTTTTAAAAAGTATCTATCGAGTCTTCCATTGTAGTAAATGAAATGTTTTTTCAGTCATATGTCATAAACGCTCAGTTTTCCTAATGAGCCACTAGAATACGCCAGCGACCTCATCGCTACGAGGATAAATTAGTGTTTGCCTGTTGATTGAATTTAAATTTTTTTGTGTGTTTGGGTTCCGGCTAGTCACCAAACAATCAAATACTTTTTGCATTTTGTCCTTTCTTTCCAATGAACCACTTCTTCTTCTGAATAAACTCTAAATATTGGCTAAAACCAAATATTTGGAAACAAACTAACACGTGTATAATTCACTGTAATAACTTATGTTTAAAAAGTGAATGGTGAAATCGTCAGGGGAAACGTAATAAGACATTTAACAGATGCTATTTGTTGGGTTGATGATGATGTCGCTCCATTACTAACTAAAACAGTTTCCACCAAATTACTGAAAAACAAATCATAGTCAGTTGGTCATCTGTGGAAAATAAAAGATGCCCCTTTTTTATCTATATCGTCATCTAACTGCTCTGCAGCTGTGAAATAAATAAAGGCCTTCTTGTTCTTATTCTTTTTATTCTCGTTGTTATTCACAGCAGGCCGATCTGATTTAGGATCATTTGAACCCAGTGTGTGCTGCGCTGTACGTCACACAGAGCTTTAGATGAAGCGGGACCAGATCCATCTATGAGCGCAGACCAAACTGAGATCTGGCGATTAATATCCATGAAGAAGAGATTCTAATGACGTGGCAAATTAGTGGAAGAACACGTCTGTCAGTCTCTGAGAAAACCCTGCTGCAGAGTCAAAGCAGGGAGGAGAAGTGTGTGAATCAGTTCACAGCCTCCAGGTGCTGCTTTGCTGTTTCCTTAAAGTCATTCATTTTTACTAACCAACGCTCAGAAAGAGCACAGGCTGGGTATCGTAACATTTTCTATCCTGTGAGGACGTGCTGAAGTTTTATGTTTTGTCCTTGTGAGCCGCACATTGTGATGTGTGACACAGCGAACTAAAGAGGAGATAGATTGTAATCTTCAGCTCCTCTTCCTATAAGTGATGCTGATTCGTTCAACAGACCCACCTGAGTTTATTTGCTCAGTCTGTTTCATACATGCTGAAGAGAGGATGCTTTTGAAACTTCCTAAAAAGGTTACTGTTTTAATTACTGATAAGAATCAATGAGTAGCTGTTGAGTCTTCTGATGCATTTCTTTTTTCGGTAATAAGAAAATACTGAATCAGAACTGCAGAACTCTCAGTGTTAAACTCTTACACAGACATGACTGTATTACTTTATACACATGCTATTCCAAGAACGGGCTGACAGCTCACCACAGGCTCTGCAGCCTCGCTGTTTTTGATTTGCTGAGGTCTGCTGTGCTGCTGCAGTTTGTTCAGCTGTGGATTCTCACTGCTCTGACCTGTCTTATCAGTGATCTGCTCATTCATCCCACAGTATTGTGCGTCAGCACTGGGCATGCACTCTGGCTGCTTTCCCAGGTGGAGGGTGAAGCTAAATCGGTTAGCTTTCATGCTGGGTCACTTGCTGGTAATTAGGGATGCACCGATGTATCTCACAGTAGTGGAATTCTGTCAGGTGAAAGCCTTAGTTTCAGGAAGTGCAGCTGATGGTTGGCCCTGATATTAAGAGGCCAAAACATTTAAATAAACTCCAAACCTTCATCTTTTCAGTTAAAAGTTGTTGCTTTCTCCACATTCTGGAGATTTGCTGCAACATTCCGGCGTGTTCAGTGTGACCACAGACCACAGTGACCACAGAGGGGTTTAGCTTTTAAAGAGGTGGACACGCTGCTAGCTCATATGTAGGATAGATAAAGCGTACGATGCTTTATTCTCCGTGTAAACAGTGATTTACATGGTTATAATGCACTAAAGTAATGAGTCCAGGTGAACCTTGGAGAACAAAGCTAGACTGTGATATTGTGTATGTTGTAACACTGCAGAAGCGACACAGTATGAGAATGTGGACAAAGTGACCACGTTGATCTCGGTGCATCCCTTCTGTTAATGCATCATGAATGCTCCACTGCTGCCTCGTGATTGGCTTAATCACTCTGCTAATCGCATGTTCTGTCTTTCTTTCTTTCTTGCACTCTCACCACTTCCTGCCTGCTCCACTTCTCAACCATCTGCCACACTCCTTTTTTATTTCCTGGTGTTTGCTTATTTTTATTTTTGTTGAATGGGAATGAACCTTCATTGGGCCGTGGTGTTCCTCTGGCTTTTTTTATTGGCTGACCCTGCTGTCATCTGTGACGGTGCATGACAATCGCAGCCCATCCGGCGGTTTTTTATCCCACCCCAATCTCCAGACCTATGCCAGTCCCCCAACTGCAGCCCCACCCACTCCCCCGAGGGCCGCCTTAATGGGGTGGGGCCCCGTACACATAACTCCTACCAGCCAAAGATGGGCTCGCCCATCATGCACCCCCGCACACAGACCCTCCCTGCTAAGCCCAAAGTATCTGAGAAGCCCCTGCAAACCACCAGGTCCAACCCACTCCCTAACACGGACCAGACTGCCACCACCCCTAAATCTGAGCCCTCCACCCCGAGCCAGCCTCTGGCCCCTTGCATCCCCAACAGCCCCCGGGTGAGGCGCCACCCTCCCCTTACCGTTCCCCCCAAGCTTTCTATCCCTCTCTCCCCGGTGCCTCCGATGTCCCCACTCCGCCGCCACCACCTCCACCCTGACCACAACGCCAAATCTGTCCCCATCACGCAGGTGACTCCCCACCCCTCCCCCAGAGGGAGCCCTCTCCCAACCCCCAAAGGCACCCCAGTGCACACGCCCAAGGACAGCCCGGCTGGCACGCCCAGCCCGACACCACCGCCCAGCCCTTCCATGGGTGGCATGCCCTGGAGGACGCGCCTCAACTCCATCAAGAACAGCTTCCTCGGCTCACCACGCTTCCACCGCAGGAAAATGCAAGGTATGGTGGAGGAGACAGGTAGGGCCCAGGAAATGAAACCTCATGATTTGGCTTAATCAGATTGAATTTCTTACTCTTATCCATGTGATAATCTACTCAGCAGAGTGTGTTTATGCAATCCATCCTTATCGCTCAGGGGAATAACAAGGACAAATAATCTCTTAATGACTGCGTTTACCTGCAGTTAACCTGACGCCAGCCTAACTGTGAGAATCTGCATCCTGAGGCCATGTCATAAAGAAGATAACGGCCTCATTACAGAAAGTGGAAAATTTACAAAATTCCCTAATTTTTTCATTAGTTTGGGTAGTTTTCTTACAGCTGCTTTGATGCTGCTGAACCAACCCCCCTCCAGACAAACCGAATTAAGTCATGATGAGGCCCAGTACTCGTTTACACTGATGATATCTGCTTAGTAGTGCTAAAAACAAGACACAGAAGTATCTCCCCAAGTGCCGTTTCCATAAGTTATAGAGCCGAATCTAACATTTAGCCTCTGTTTGTGTCCACAGTTCCCACCCAGGAGGATATGTCCAGTCTCACCCCAGACTCCTCGCCAGAGTGAGTACCACAGCAGCAAACATGAATACCTCACCTGTCCATTATGTTTATTTAATAGCAGCACAAGTGTTTCAAATGTGAACCTGCAGCAGCTACATTATTTTAGCATATTGGGAATCTGAATGGTAGACTTATCCATGTGATAGCATTTTAAGTTAGCAAGCGAACTGCGTTTTTTCATTTCAGGTCAATTCGATGTTATTCATATAACACCAAATCACAGTATTATAGTGTAAGGTAACGATCCTGCAACAATACAGAGAAAACATAGGAACAGGCTCCCTGTTGTTAGGTAGTTTATTATTTAGCAGTTAGCAGTTTGTCCCTGTTAGCAGGCAGGCTAATGACGGTTATCATAAGTCAGACGACACCAGCTACAAGTTATTTTAAACTCCAAAACCAAATCTTACCCCAGTCAAACACTCGGCCTTCTTCGCTGGAGAAAACTATTTTTTAATTAATTAGCTGAGTCATTGATAAGCATGTAAGACATTGCCCTTTTTTATTAGGGATTTTATCAGGGAACTCAGTAATGTGCTCATTCTGTGCAGTTATACCATGATTAATAACCAGCCAAGCTGCGTGAGTGTGCAGCTGTCCACTTCCTAGAAAAGCATGTTTGCTGTGAAAGTATCTCCTCAGTCAGAGAGAAACGCGTGTGTCCCATCAGGTCTGTGTTTTGGGAAAATGCTTCAGTACAAATCTTTCAAAAGCATAATAACAATTTAAAATTAGGTAAAGTAATCATCTGCACAACTCTACGTTAGTTAGCAGTGGTGATGGAGCTGATGGAGCTGTCTGTTACAATTATTAGTCAGGTATCGGTCTCATTTGTTTGGGTTTCTTTGTAATTGTTACAATCCCACCTCTTTTCTTAGCTAGTTGTTAGTTGTTAATAAAATATAACCTGGGTATACTGAGTGTGCTTTGTAACGCTGGAACCAAACTTTGAATCTTTTCTGCAGACTGGCTAAGAAGTCATGGTTTGGAAACTTCATCAATCTGGAGAAGGAGGAGCAGATCTTCATAGTCATCAAAGACAAACCTCTTAGCTCCATAAAGGCCGACATTGTGCACGCCTTCCTTTCTGTAAGTCTCCCTCCTTACTCCTCTCTTCGGTTCTTCTAATCCTGTAACATTTCATTATTGATTACATTATGCCCGATTTGAATGATCTATGCTACAATGGAGGCTGATCTGATAAATAACTGTTCTATTGTTGTAGCTTTCTTCCTTAATACAAGAAGTCATTGCTACAACACAGCAGACTGGAAGACCCGACAGAGCATGTTCACATCAGTTTGACCTCAATCTGCCTTTTTTCCTCCCACATCTGAACTTTGTTGATGTCTCTGAAGTCTTATTCTCAGATATCAGAGAAAAAATAAAGACAATAAAATCTTTGTTAGCATTTTTGCGTACATAATTTTACAGTCTTACAGTCAGTGTTGGAAAATTTCTTTTTCATTTTTCTTAAAGAAATCACCTACATCATGTTGTTCATCATGTTTTTATGTCATGTGTAATTTCCATTGCAAATATTAATCACAGTTAAATTAACAGTGGATGCAGCTGTGATGTCATGTACACGTCCTGCGTTCTCGGGAAGTCCGGACTCCCGTGTGAACTTACAAAGTCCGGACTAGTGAAAACGCGAGTACGGACTCGTGTACATGAGTATTTAAAAATGGCCTAACAGTCTGCAGTCTATGAACAAGCTAACAATGTTCGCTCGGTGGCGAGTAGCCTTCAGTAATAGTAATAAAAATCACACAGCAATAGTACATCGAAGATACTGAAGTTTCGTCCGTCCCATTCTTCTTATGAAGTGGTGTCGGAAACGCATTCCTGCCTGTGCACTGCTGCCTCTGGGTCCATGGTGTAACTGACACCACCAACATTAACAGGCCGCTTACTAGGGGTGGGGGAAAAAATCGATACTGTGTAGTATCGTGATATTTTGTTTGCTAATAATGTATCGATACAGGGACGGCAGAAATCGATATTTTGTTACAAAAAAGGTTTTTGTGCTCTGACTTCAGAGCATGTTGATCCTTTTTTCTGAGCAAGGATCCTGACATTCCTTCACTGTCCAAATGTGTTTAACTTTTTTATGGCAGCAATAAACATGACAGTTTACTTATTTTCATTTAAGACATGTTTTATTTTAATTAAGTTTAAAACTTTTTTATTTAATGCAAAATTATATTTTGTTTTAATTTACTTTCAAATTCTTCAGTTGCTGAATGGGCTGCATAGTTTTCATAAATTTCATAGTTCAGAATAGCTATAATTGTACCAGATGGTTGCATTCAGTTAAGTTGGACTAGACTGTAATACAAACCGTTCAGTTTGTCAACAATAAAACTGAAATGAGAGAAAGACTGAGTGTGAGACTTTGATATTAGATAAAATGAATATTGATAAAGTTTACCTTTATATACAGAATCTGAATATCGCAAAATATTTTTAGAAATTGCAATAATATCGTATCGTGCGTTAAGTATTGTGATAATACCGTATCGTGGGATATATGGTGATTCCCACCTCTAATGCTTACATTAGAGCCTCTTATTACATGTTTTGTTTGTGTTTCCAGCAATCAGAATCAGAGAAACTGTATTAATCCCAGATGGAAATTAAATTAGAAAAAAAAAAGGGGGGGGCGTCGGACTCAAACCCGGAGCATTAAATCTCCAAAATTGGAGAAGGCATAGAAAGGGGACAGCTTAACATGAAACAGGAAGTGACCCCCGTGTATTCTATTTATTTCAACAAAGTAACTGTATTCTGATTACCACCTATTTAAACGGTAACTGTAATGGAATACAGTTACTCATATTTTGTATTTTAAATACATGACGCTGGTATTGTGTTACTTCCCAACACTACTCACAGTGTATGTGTAAACCTTCAAAATAAAGCACAGATGAAAACCAACATTATGTTCATTATGACTCACGCTGGTACCTGGAAATACTCACTAAGCAAATCAAACAGGAGGAGTAGTGATATTTTTTTCTTCTCACATACACACGTTTGAAAAACATGATGCGTTAACTTATAGATTTTGCATTTTCATCCCAAGTTACAAAGCCTGAAATATAAGGTGAAGGTGCTCCCTCATGAGCGTGATAAAAACCTGCTATAGTGAGCGCGAAACTCACCAAGCAGGACCATAGAAGCCCAGCAGTCCAGGAGAAAAATGCAAACGCTCATGTACACCAACCAGCCATGAGATTAAAACCTGACTAATATCGTGACGATCCACGCTGGTCCTCCACAACAGCTCTGTGCAACAGCTTGCTGTCTGTTCACGTCTTGGTGTTAGCGTGGCCTCCGCTGATTACGCATCAAAATGTCACCACATGTTAGGGTGTAGCACATCCAACAGTGTCTCCTTCTGCTCCCGTCTCTTTCTCTTACATCCATGCTGCCATTTTAACTGATGTGCAAGTTGTCTTGTGTCTGCGTGCCCAGTGCTGCTGACTCAGAAGCACTCCGCCTTTGCTCTTCCACCAACCTCACCCTCCTACCCTCTCCCACCGTCTTTCTCCCCAGATTCCCAGTCTGAGCCACAGCGTCATCTCTCAGACCAGTTTCCGGGCAGAGTACAAGTCCACAGCTGGTCCGACGGTTTTCCAGAAGCCGGTGAAGTTCCAGGTGGACATCACCTACACCGAGAGCACCAGCGCCACAAAGGAGAACGGCATATATTCTGTCACCTTCACCTTGCTCTCAGGTAAACCACATACATCACAACACATAGAAAACCATGGAAACAACACTGCGCATCGAGGCATGCAGACTTGGTCAGGATGACCTGCTGAAGTTCAAGTCGAGTATCAGAATGGGGCAAAAGGGGATTTTAAGCATGGCAAGATTCTCTACAGTTTACAGAGAACAGTCTAGAAAAGGAGAAAATATCCAGTGAGCAGCAGTTTACTGGGTGATCATCCCAGTCAGAGGAACAGCAAAGCCAGCAGCAACCTCAAATAACTACTCATGGCAACCAGCGTATGCTGAAGAGCTTAATAATTTTACATGGAGTGCTGCAGCATTCAGAGGCTGGAGTCAGAATTGCATGTAAACAGCAAGAATGCATGACTCCATCCTACCGTAGTACCAGTTATTATTGCCACAGCTCAGATCATCTCTGACTGCTTTCTTGAACATGGCAAGGAGTTCAGTCTACCCCTCTGGGGTCTTTTTGTTAGATCTGTGGGGGAGCGAGAGATTGGTGTCATAGATCTGAGGAATGTTTCCAGCACCTTGGTGAATCTGTGACAGTCCTGAGGGCCAAAGGAGGTCCAACCCAGTCGTAGCAAGGTGTACCTAAAAAAGTGTTTGGTGAATGAGTGTAGGTCAGGCGTGTCCAACTCCAGTGTGTCGGAACAAGGACGCATCTAAAAGCTGCAGGACGGTAGCTCTGGAGGACTGGAGTCGGACACCGCTGGTATATTAAACAGGAACAAACATGCACATTTCTGCTTTGGAGAACTCGTTGGGACGCCTCAGCAACACGAACAGGGACTGTTTTCTTCTTTCCTGTGACACTGAACACAGCACTGTGCTTTTCAGTGACTGTTCTGCTCACAATCTACAACCATTTGGAGTAACTTACTGTAGCTACCACTTACAGCATGTTTATGTATGTGTTACTCACATACCAGGGAAAGCTTATTATCTGAAGCTAAACCTGCGATCTATAGCACACGTAGGTAACACAGGTTACCCGCAAGAGGTTTAGCAGTCTCTTACATTGCTGTTGCTGTCCATCAATCTGGAAAAGGCCTCTCCAAACAGCTTGACCCCATCATTCTGCACTGAGAAAGACTGTTCAGTGGAAAGTTTCCAGGAGAAAGCCCTCATGTTTGCATGTTCTGAAAGGACCACAGTACTTCTGTACGATGCCCTTTTGGCACACAAGGCCAAGATGTTTGGCATGTTATTGGACAGCACAGAGTCCAGCTGTTGGTGGGGGAGGGGTGATGATTTGGGCTTGTTTTACAGCCACAGGACCGGGAACTTTGCAGCTTTTGAGTTGACCATGAACTTCTCTGTGTACCCAAGTATTAAAGTGTTAAATCTGGAGCCAGCTGCTAAAGCTTAGCCAAAATGGTGTCATTTAGGAGGAAAGTGATCCCAAACACAGCCAGCAAAAAGAACCAAATCCAGAAGTCAGCCTGAAATGCTGCTGAACCTTAAGAGAGCCGTGCATCGGTGAATGCATAGGAACCACAACAAACTGAGACAACGCTCCAAACAAGCCGGTGTGAGAGACTGAGAAAGTCTTACAAACAATAGTTCAGATTACTGCTGCTCAATATACTGAATCATGGGTTGCACTTAGTAGAAAGCCAAAAGGAAACAGAACAGCCGTCAGAGATTTGCCTGTGGTATCAGGTGATGTGGGCTTACATCTGCTGTGACTGCTGGCTGAGCTGAACCCGTGGACTGCTAGTGCTAACACTAAATGAATTCAGTGGGAAACACACAATATTGAAATTATGCTTGCGAAAACCACTCGTGCACCCCTAGTATTGCTTTTTTTAAGTACTCCTTGCAGCCCTGTGGCTACAGTGTCAAGTCTGGATTATAACACGGACCCGGTTTCTCAACAGGCCCTAGCCGACGCTTCAAGCGTGTGGTGGAGACCATCCAGGCCCAGTTGCTCAGCTCCAACGACCAGCCTGGCATCCAGCCACAAATATCCGGTAAGTGGAGTCCCTCGCCACTCGTCCTCGACCACGCCTACAACCCCCACCCTCCACGCCCTCACAACCTCCCTCCCTCCTCGCATCACAGCACAGCCACACCTGCGGCCCACCTCGGCTCAGCTTAGCCCGGCGCACTGCTTTTAGCACACGGCATTTCCACGTGCATGTCCCTGCCACATACCATGGTGTGCACGTCAACACACCAGCACACACACACACAGTCTACATGGCAGTGTTATGTACTGAGATGTATATACACATTCACAGGACTGATTACAGCCACTAAGAAGTGTATCTCAAACTGTAAATAATTCAACATAGACGAGCAGCTTGGCTCTGACCTCACACTTGACTCAGCAGAAACACACTCTCTCTCACACACACACACACACACACACACACACACACACACACACACACCCAAGCAAACTGTAGGTTCAGCTAATGGATGTTTACAACTGTTCATTTGTGGATTAGCTGCTTGTGCATGCAGCATTTTCGTCTGCAAGAAGGAGAAAAGTACATTTGTCTGATTAGTGTCAACACGCTGGAACAATCCCACAATTCTTTCAAACCTTTGATGTGATTGGGACGTTTGCCATTATTTTGGGGGCTGCCTATATATAGATGGAAACATTAGGGAAAAAAATATGGAAGAAAAGAAAGTCTGTGTTCTCCAGCTGTCCGTGTTAGTTTTGTTTGTCAGTGTGGTATCCTGGTGGTCTTCCTCTTGTTTTATCTGTGGTTATTTACTTGATAATGGTCCCCTCTTGTGGTGAAACAGAGAAATTACAACCTGACCTTAGCGTCACACACAGGAGCACTGACACGTAAAAGTAGTCACTCTAAGTTTTGAAATGGATGATTCTGCCAAACAGCCAGTCATGATCATTATTAGTGATATTGTGAAAGATGTCCACCTGCAGGAATCGCACACTCAGCTTAAAGGACCCACTATCAACAGTTACTGCCACAGATGGGAACTGCTATCACGCACTGTATGCACAGCCTCAGTCGCTTCCACCATTATGTAGATGTGCCAATGAGCCACATCTCTCTCTCTTTCTTATCTCTCTGTCTCTCTCCCTTTGGCCTGCCTCTCCATGTCACCCAGCTTCTGTCATCCACAGCTTCCTCTAAAGCCTCGTGGATGATTTGAATGGCTCGCATGCTGAATGAAAGCCCAGAACCATGCACATTCACACACACACACGCAGTTTTGCAAACTGGCCTCTTTACTGGGGAGAGCCAGCATTTCCATACTGTGTCGCGTTTCTCACGAATGTGTCTTGATGGTTCTGGGTGAGCTGCCATTCACACACACACTCACACACGTGACTGTCTGGTACTAAAATGAAAGCATGCTCTACAGTGTATGTCGAACAAACATGTATGTGATATGGTGTGTGTTGATCTCTGTGCAGCAGGAAGAAGGCAAATCTGCATGTGTGATAAAATGTGCTAAACCCCTGACAGCTGTAAAGACGTCAGTCTTCTGGGCTTCTGTGTGTATTTGTATATATGCAAGGTTGTGGAAGGTGAATGTAAAGAAATGTCAGCCATGTGAATGTTCAGCCTATTTCTCACTTTCTTGCTGATAAACAGCTACAGAGGAGCAAGTTTCTCCCCGTGGTTGTTTAGTTTGGCCCCACAGTTGTGATGATGATGATGATTAGGGCTGGGTCGTCACTGATTTCTAGAATCGCTTCAATTCCGATTCACAAGGTCCCGAATCGATTCGATTCAATTCGATTCAATTTTGAATCGGGGAAATTTTGCCTCAGACAGTCAGAAATATTATAATTCTGATCACTTATCAGTACATATCGATATTTTTATATATATAAAAAGAAAGCTGCCACTTGTGAGACTTTATCAAAGGTGTGAGCATCACAGCAGAGGCCTTTGTGTCAAAGTAACTGAAGATAAAACACAGAAAAACATGAAGGCGTTTTCCTGGTCGGGGTTTTTAGCAAAGTTACAGAGGTTTGATTAGAGACTAAGCATTTTGCAATTTTAAATTTAAAATTTTAAAAAGTTTACATTTGTTCAGTATTGAACAGCAGAAATGAGGCTTTCTTGTCAGAAGTAAGTAAAAAAAAACAGCGGCCAACACCGTAGACTTGTGGGTAATAAGTAAGCGAATAATGCAAAAAACGGATTTTTAGATGGGAAACTGTTCCTGAGAGAGAGAGAGAGAGAGAGAGCTCTACATGCAGTGTGATTTTTATCGTGGTGGAAGCAAAGCAGCAAAAGTCAGAGGAAATTCATGACTATGTTTATGTGAAGCGTAGTTTGGATCGTCTTTTGCTGCTGGTTCAGTCAGTATTGTTCGGAGAGAGATGAAACCTGCAGCTTCAGAATCGAGCGCAAAAAGGACGTAAACACAAAACGAGCTGCCGACGCTTCAAAACCAGCGAGCTGTCGGCTTTCAGCCCCGACGACATGTCCGTGTTCGTGCCGTCGGGGGATAAAGGCGACAGCTCACTGATTCTGATGCGTTGGCGGCTTCGCGTTTTGTGTTTATGTCTTTGAGCAGAATCCGTGTTCCTGCTCTCATTTACTCTTTTAGCTGTTTGGTGGTTGTAGAAATTTTGTGAGGTTCAACCTGAGATTATTTAAAAATGGATTCAGGATTTTAATGAATTGATATCACGTTATCCAAGCTAGAATCGGTTTTAATCGATAAATCGATCATCAAAACCCAGCCCTAATGATGATGTTTAGATTTTACTTCTTACCCAAAGATTTAGAACAGTCACAGTGGTGCACTAGCTTCTTTTTGTCTTCTTTTTCAGTCCATGCTAGCTTTGTCAGAAAGTCGTGTTCGATTGTTCTTTCTAAAAAACAACAACAAAGAGGTTCAGGTACGTTTGAATTAGGAGGGCAAACCAACACGTGAGGGACGTACTTGCATTGTACAATCATGTCAACATCTTTTAAAAGATCGGGAAGGATTGTGAACGTTCAGCACAGAGAAGTTTTGCTCTCTGCTTCCCTAAACCCAAAGTCTTTGCAAACAGAGATCAGACTGTAAATCGCTCGCTCTGTAGCACAGTTGGGCCTTTAAGTCTCATTATTTCACAGTTTTTGATGAGACCGGTCCACATTACCAAGGAATGCTTTATTTTTTGCATATATATTTGTTTTGAGACTGAAAGAGTTGAGGACATAAAAAGAAAAATCAGGCAAGACTTTACACCATCTGCAGATATCCATCCACTCCATAATTACAGTAAGATGTCATTTTTAGGACATTTATTTACAGCACTTGTCCCTGCTAAGAAAGTATCTGCTTACACGACCAACAAATGTTGAGATTTTTTCTTTCTAACTGTCAGTTTTCTTTAGGTGTTTTTTTCATTTTCACTCATTTCACCAACATCCTGTAAAGTTTGGTTCCTATAGAAAAATGGAACGAGAGCGTCAGACTAGCTCGCCACGCTGACTAAACTGTTTGCAGCAGGTTCGCCCATAATATGCTGAATATAAGTTAGTAGGCTCAATACTCCCAACATTAAGGTTTTTCAGTTGGATGTTGGATTAAGTCGACGTGTTTCTACCTAAACCAATCTAGCAATGACTGAAACACAGAAAATATCACAACAAGGAAGGATCGCAAAATAGCAAACAGGAGAAAGAAATGAGCTGAACATTCATGTGTTTGGAGTCCACTCATGCCAAGAGGGAGTGTAATGTGTTGCCCTGCTGATGTTGGGCTTCAGCTCATGTGTTGATGAAGCACACGGCCTCAGTGCGTGGGTTGGTGTTTCTGACACTGTCCTTTGCTCTCAGATGGCTCTCAGCGCTCAGCTTCTTTGCCCAGTAAATCCTCCAAGCGTGGTAAGGCCCAGAGCGTCCGGGAACTCCCGGCAAACCACCTTAACTCTGGCTTTTAACACACTGGCAACGTCCTGGAGGCCCTTTCACCAACACACTCTGTCTGCACTAACACGTGTGTCTGGGAGCGTGTGAGCTGCAAATAAAATATAATTCATCGTAACAAGTCATTTTAATGGAAAGAAATGGAGTATTTCCAATGAGGAGTAGAAAGTGCTTTGGGGGTTTTTACAACAAGAAACTGAATCCACCTCTTCATTTTTCCAGTTGTTTATTCTGAGACAAACATTAGTGTTGATGAGGGCTTTTGAAATTTGGTCTCTTTAAAAAAAATATGCCCAGAATGTGCGCAACTCAGTGACTTCTTTTAATCAAACAAAACCAATGTGATGCATCAACATACTGAGCCAATTTCTGACCCAAGCTCCACCAGTGTCAGTAACACAGGCATGTTTAAGTTTTATTGGATTTTAATAATGCTCTTTGAATAGGAACTTTTTTTAAAAAATGTAATTAACTAATATTTCTTATGGCTCATTTTAGCTAGTCAGTTTTAGCTTTTCAGCTAGGACCAAGCGAGTCTGGGCGCAGGTTTATCTCAGTGGGTGAGCAGGCGATCCTGAGCTCGAGTCCGATCCGCTGCATGTCTTCTTCCCTCTCTCCCGGTTTTCCTGTCTGTCTTCACTGTCTGAATCCAATAAAGGCCAAAAAATCATCGTAAAAAGAGGATTAAGCAAGGTATAGAAATTATTTCTAAAAATTAGATTCAAATTCTTTCAGTTTGTGCCAGAAAGATAATGCTCGTGTAGCCGCTTATTCACATTTGTTCCTGAGTCTTTCTTTTTCAAATTTTCTTTAATTTGATGAATATATCATTCTGAAACAAAAAAATATAATTTTTGTTGACTGATGAAAGTCATGAACAATAAGAAAACAACGTATGATGACAGCAGTGTGTTAAAAATTAGTGCTGTCAGCGTTAATCTCATTAAAATGACGTTAACGCCATAACCGCATTAACGCGTTACGTTAGCGAGTTAGTGCGTGGGGCTGCAGGACATCAAGGTGTTAGCGCAGTTAGCTCGTTAATGCGATAGCCCCGTCCAGCCCCACGCACGGGGCGATCCACGCTAACGTAGATTTGCCGTGTTAATGCGGTTTTGGCGTTAACGCCATTTTAATGAGATTAACGCTGACAGCACTATTAAAAAGGTTTTCACCTGACAAATCTAAAAGGGCCTCATTGTTAGTGTTTAACAACTTTTTTTTATTGACGGACAATAAAAAATAATTTGTTCAAAAGCCACACAGACTGACCATTAAGCTTTCTAAACACAGAGACATCCAGTTTATGATTTCATAAGGACGATGATGGAAGGCAGTGAATTCTCCAGTCTGAGGGGCAATGGGCATCTTTCTTTATGTAAAAGATTATTTTAAATGTAGTGGGGCCCACTAATTGGCCACTTGGTCAAAGTTACTGGGCTATGTAGTGTCAGTGATGTTTCCACGGTAGTTTTGGCTGAGTTAGGGAACACAATGACTTGATACGATGACTATATTTCTGTGTGTTTGGGGTTGGAGGTTGGCATTGGGGCTTTACTAGCCTGATTAAGCCTTTGCATGATAATGCTTGATACCAGGTTGTTCACCCCTCCTCTATAACTCTCCATATTTAACCTCACTTGAACAAAAGATCAGACACAAATGGAACACATGTGTGCGTGTTGTCAGAGGGGGACGATGGTAAGTTCTCAGGACACGCCTTCACTCTTCACGCACATTCAAAACCAACACCAACAGATGCTCACTGAAGGATGTACCGTTTTAAACTAACCCTGTAATGTGTATTAATGTGTGCACCGTGCTGTATTGTTGCATGTTTTATTCATTCATTGCTGTTTAAAAGCACTGATCAAAAGACTTATCAAATGTTGTTGTGATGGATGTTGGTATAATGGGGAGTTAACTGGAGCTTTGGAAGACATTTGCACTGACATGGTTTACCGCCCTTTATTTCACTGCTTAATGCAAAAGTAACACAATAAAAAACAATGGTTAGAGACTGCAGCACGGTTATCATGATTATTGTGATTGTGTGCAATGAACTCATTGTTGCCACTTCTGCATCCATTCATAGCTAGATTAACACTGGGATTTCCAGACTTCTACCGTTCTACCTTTAAAAGCCGGAGAGCAGTCAAATGCTGGAAGTGGAAGCTAAATTGGCTAGTCATTCATATGTATATTAGGTCGTTACCTAGGAATTCTGGAGGGAGGGGAGTGGGGGTGAGTGATTGAGGGGGTGGGGGAGTGGAGTGTTTCAGTTTGCCATCTTAGGGAGAAATCAACACATGTCCTTTGTATGTCCTTTGTTGCTGACATTTATTGATGAAAACAGTACAAAAAACCAACCATTTGTACACATATTTACAAATTATGATAAAAAGTGAGTGAGTACATTTCAACATTTTCAGCAATCACTCACAATCCTGGCACTGCCACGGTATCTGTCGTCTGCATTTACCACATGTGTACCTGTAGCAGTGAACACATCGCACAGTGGCCTGATTTTTTTTGCATCTGTGTTTGACCTGACACGTGGCCCTTTTTCCAGGGCTCGGTGTGGAGGGTTGTGTCCGAAGCAACTGATCTTTTCTTGCCTTCTTCGCAGCTACATGAAAGCGAGCCAACTCCCTTGCAAGCTCCACCAGGAAGTCCACCCGTCTTTCCTTCGTCCCGGTGCATGCTTGATACAGCACATGTGCATTCAGTGCTGCCATGTCAATCATGTTATAAAACACGGCGACTGGCCAGCGCCGTGTTCCTTTGCGGACAGTGTACTCCCGAACCATCTGGTCCATCACATCCACGCCACACTTTGTTTTGTTGTAAAGGGTGACAGTGTTTGGCTTCCTTTTGGTAGTGTTATCAGTCTGAACCACGCTGTGCATGCTGCTAAGAATATAGACTGTCTTCTTCCGTTTGGCCGCATACGCCGTCAGCGTGGCAGCAGAGGTTGAAAACACCTAAGAAATAAGATAAATTGTTATTTCCATAGCCCTTTTACACACAATGAAACACATAAACATAGAACCACAAAAGACCTGCAACATACCTGAGTGGTGAATTCATTGCGATCTGTCTGTCTAGTGGATTGAGGAATTTCCCTGCGAATCTTGTTGACTGTGCCGAGGATGGTGGTTTTCCGTCCAAGAAGTTTTTGCGCAAGTGAAAGCGATGTGAAGAAATTGTCCGTGGTAACATTTCTGCCCTTGTATAGGAATGGTTCCATCAGCCTCATTACTACATTTTCAGAAAGTCTCTCCCCAGTGGGACGATTGGGGTCCTTGCCAAGATATGGGAAGACATTGCAAATGTACTTGGATTTTAGGTCGCAGGCCACCCAAAACTTGATCCCAAACTTGTCCGGTTTACTTGCAATATACTGCAGGAAACAGCACCGAGTCTTTGATGGGAAAAGCTGTTCATCAACGGTGATATGTAGACCAGGGTTGTAGCACGTGATGCAGTTGGTGACAAATGATCCCCACACACTGGAAATTGCAGCGAACTTATCAGTCTTTGCTCGATCACTGCGGGTGGACTTGTCATCAAAGCGTAGGTGTTGCATGATGTCTTGGAAGCGGTTTCGTGCCATAGTTCCAATTATCTGTGGGTTTCCCAGGTTTGCTGACCAGCCTGAACTAATGGCATTTATTGCAATTGTCATCTTGCGGGGGGTTTACAGGGTTCCATCGGTAAATGACTGCTGGTCAGCAAACCTGGGAAACCCACAGATAATTGGAACTATGGCACGAAACCGCTTCCAAGACATCATGCAACACCTAAGCTTTGATGACAAGTCCACCCGCAGTGATCGAGCAAAGACTGATAAGTTCGCTGCAATTTCCAGTGTGTGGGGATCATTTGTCACCAACTGCATCACGTGCTACAACCCTGGTCTACATATCACCGTTGATGAACAGCTTTTCCCATCAAAGACTCGGTGCTGTTTCCTTCAGTATATTGCAAGTAAACCGGACAAGTTTGGGATCAAGTTTTGGGTGGCCTGCGACCTAAAATCCAAGTACATTTGCAATGTCTTCCCATATCTTGGCAAGGACCCCAATCGTCCCACTGGGGAGAGACTTTCTGAAAATGTAGTAATGAGGCTGATGGAACCATTCCTAGACAAGGGCAGAAATGTTACCACGGACAATTTCTTCACATCGCTTTCACTTGCGCAAAAACTTCTTGGACGGAAAACCACCATCCTCGGCACAGTCAACAAGATTCGCAGGGAAATTCCTCAATCCACTAGACAGACAGATCGCAATGAATTCACCACTCAGGTATGTTGCAGGTCTTTTGTGGTTCTATGTTTATGTGTTTCATTGTGTGTAAAAGTGCTATGGAAATAACAATTTATCTTATTTCTTAGGTGTTTTCAACCTCTGCTGCCACGCTGACGGCGTATGCGGCCAAACGGAAGAAGACAGTCTATATTCTTAGCAGCATGCACAGCGTGGTTCAGACTGATAACACTACCAAAAGGAAGCCAAACACTGTCACCCTTTACAACAAAACAAAGTGTGGCGTGGATGTGATGGACCAGATGGTTCGGGAGTACACTGTCCGCAAAGGAACACGGCGCTGGCCAGTCGCCGTGTTTTATAACATGATTGACATGGCAGCACTGAATGCACATGTGCTGTATCAAGCATGCACCGGGACGAAGGAAAGACGGGTGGACTTCCTGGTGGAGCTTGCAAGGGAGTTGGCTCGCTCTCATGTAGCTGCGAAGAAGGCAAGAAAAGATCAGTTGCTTCGGACACAACCCTCCACACCGAGCCCTGGAAAAAGGGCCACGTGTCAGGTCAAACACAGATGCAAAAAAAATCAGGCCACTGTGCGACGTGTTCACTGCTACAGGTACACATGTGGTAAATGCAGACGACAGATACCGTGGCAGTGCCAGGATTGTGAGTGATTGCTGAAAATGTTGAAATGTACTCACTCACTTTTTATCATAATTTGTAAATATGTGTACAAATGGTTGGTTTTTTGTACTGTTTTCATCAATAAATGTCAGCAACAAAGAACATACAAAGGACATGTGTTGATTTCTCCCTAAGATGGCAAACTGAAACGCTCCACTCCCCCACCCCCTCAATCACTCACCCCCACTCCCCTCCCTCCAGAATTCCTAGGTAACGACCTAATATACATATGAATGACTCCAGCATTTGACTGACTGCTCTCCGGCTTTTAAAGGTAGAAACGCAAAATGATGACTCCGCGGGGGTCTAAGGTAGAAAACCAAAATGACTGCTCTCCGGGGGTCTAAGTTTAATAAACTGGTAAAGATCTGTTGCCCTTCTAAATAGACAGAAATGTATACTAACTGATTAGAGTCCAGCCAGAACCTCAGAGATCTAAACAGAAATTCCTGATGTAGTTGCTGCAGGACAGCGATTTAACTGCAGAATGACAAAGTCACTCAGCAACTTTGTCTTCATATAGAAATATAACCAGGATGCAAACAGCTGAGTCATGTCTGACGAGATGCTTCTAAGAGAAGCTGCAGTCATTGGCACAAACCAACTTGATTGATTGTAATTTCCTTTTGTAAATTAGGGGACAGTTTGCAGACCTTCCCTCACCAGCTGTCCTGTGTAAACACTGTGCTTGTTTCAGCTGCAGTCAGTCACCAAATGTGAAAAAAATCAATGTAGGGAAAACCACCAATTTTTTTTAATCTCCTCTATTCACAAGGAGGATGCTGTCCTATTTTTACTCTGTTGCAGGGAAGATGTGGAAGACTAAGAGTGCTCTTAGAGTCTGTATCTCTAGAGTCTGCTGAGAATCGGGACATTTTTTTATTTTTCACTGTCACAATAAACCAGTTATTTGATCATCTACAGTACAGACGGTGGCTTTTATTAAATAACACGTTAATGCTGCATTAACAAAATTAGAAAGTAATGCAGGCTCAAAGCCTGTTACGACAGGCTGACTAAGCTTTTTTATCAAAAATATTTTATTAGACATAGCCACTGCGATCTCGCCCTTCGGTTTGTCGACATACGTTCTTGAGCCGTTTGTGCTGTGAAGTCATATTTTTTAATGTTTGTGGGGAAACACTTTTGGACTCAAATGGCTAAAATTATCATCTGTTGAGGGTGGCAGTCTATGTGTTGGTGGTTTATGAAAATGTAATTGAACGCTGTTTAAAGAGCACAAATTATACCATTTGGAATCATTCTTGTGTACAGCAGTGAAGCAAAAAAGTGAACTTTTAAGCCATATGTTCCTATTGGTTTTTCCCTTACAGCTTCATAGTTGTACTATGGTTTTACAGGAAACACTGAGTCCTGGGTTTTTAGTCATTTATTTTTTTTAACAAAGACTTCAATTTACTGATCCCTCTAAAAACCCCGCAAGAAATGTCCCTCTAGGCTAGCTGTTGAAACCAAAAGCTGAACCCAGGTATCCGTCAGGTCATGATAAACTTCCAGTTTAAAATCTCTTCCCTCTGCGGTGTCAGCTGAGATTTGGTGGCGCGGTTCTGATGGTAAGATTCAAAATGTCTTCCAGTGCTCCTGTTGGTTCTCCATGTTGCAGGGAAACTGAGACTCAGAGACCAAAAAAACCTCTCGCAGTAAAAGTGATGGAAGTCCTGATACAACCAGTGTCGTTTTGGTGCCACCTCTTCTTCGTCTGGCCTGAAAACAAAAGCTCTGACTTCAGTTGTCTCGGTCGTAAGAGTCTCCTTTCCTAGCTCCACTCCTCTCATTCCTCCATCACGTCCTCTTCCTCTCCTCATGTTAACCTCATTGCTCATTTGTTGTTTGTTCTCTCTCTCTCTCTTTCTCTTTTTTCTTTTCTTCCCGTCTGTGTAGGCAGCCCGTTGAGTAACTTCTTTGACGTAATTAAACAGCTTTTTTCAGACGAGAAGAACATCCAAGCGTCCCACTCCCCCGGCGCCACGCCTAGCTCCCCCACCAAGCATACCCCCAGCAGCAAGCCCAACCAGCCCCCACCTAATGACTCTAAATGCCCCCCTGGCAAAGACAAAACAAAGATGGCTGCCAGCAGCAGGACACAGGAACAACCTTAAGGAGCCGTAGCTGTGCATGACTAGATGAAAGCAGTAATCAGGTCATTAAATAAGAGAAATTAGGAGAGCTGCTAACTTTGCCCTTTAGTTAAGAATAAAACAAGAAGATCTACTTTTTGCCTATAAATTTTGTACTTAATAATGGGAATGGCTATTTCAGTTTAAAGGTCGATCAGTATTTTACAATAAGTAGCAGATGTAGCTTCGTCGTCCCTACCTTGTGTCCCTCTCTGTGTCCTCCTCACATGTGTGATGGCTTGACTTGTCTCTGCCACCAGGGATCATCCATAATAACTATTAACCTTGGCGAGATGGCTGACAGCGGCCTGCTGGGCCTGCCAGCACCAGGAGAGTTTGAAACTGGAAAAGACTGAGGACCACTTCCCTAGCCCACTTGAATCCACTCCCCCCGCCCTATATCTTTGAGTCTCTTCCTGCTGCCGCATCAGTAGAGTACACTTCACCCCGCCAGACCAAACACAGACACGTCTTGGAAGACTTGTAAAAAGAAAAAAAGCCTTAAGACAGTGACGTTTGTCAGTCTGCACACATGTATACCCTCTCCCTCTTTCTTCCATTTCTCCTACATGTACATAAAAAAATGCACCCACACATACACCTCGGCATAAACAACCTGTTCGCGTGATGAACTTGAAATCGAGATGGGATGCAGGAGCGATGGAAGAAAGCAAAGGTGGACGGATGGATCAACAAACACTGGCTGGATTGTAATTCTTTTTAAAATCATATTTCTTTGTGAGCAGCAGGTTCTTTTAGCTCGCTCTGTGGTGTTTCTGTACATGGGTTCTTGCAATTAAAGACTGCCCATAAAAGTATGATAAAGAGGGTTGGCGGTGGTAATATTATATAAATGAATGATCTATTCTGTTGTACAGACTAAACTATGTCCCTGCTTAGTGTCAAAAAGTGTAGTAGTGGCATTATGTTTTAGAGTTTTTGCCATATTTTCTTTTGTATTCACGAACAGGCACGGCCACACCAGCATTTGAAATGTTTCATTGTAACAGTAGATGGTGCTCACATACAGGAAGAGACCTGCAACAGAGGTCGTGGGAAGTCAAGAAATAATGCAACTGCTAGCGATAACGGCAAAACAACCTTTGTTAATGTGAGGTACACGAATAGTAATCTAAATGAGCTAGTTAGCTAGCTGCAGACTTGCTAGCTAAACTTAGTTTCTCACTTCAGACGGAAGAGCCCATTACGGTAAAAAATAGAAAATGCTCAAAAAGCCATCTTGGATTTAGCGCTAGCAAGTTCTTGCTAGCTAGCGCGTTGACCGTTAACATTGCCCAGGAAATTTTGCTGGTGTGACCAGGCCTTTTTGCTTAGTCGTCTCCTTTTTATTTTGCACTTTGAACACTTGTCTTGAGTTACACCATTTCAGTATGTTTTAAATTTTCTCTTTTATTCCCCAAGTTCTTTTAGATTATCTGCAGGTTTCAGACAATATTGAACTGCTGTGTATATTTTTGTACTTTACTGTATTTTGTCATTTTTTTAATTTAATTTATTATTGTTTATTTATATGAAAGATGTAGAGAATGTTTCTTAATGTCAGATTATTTAAGGATATTTTTGTCATGTTTAATTTATTTGACCACTGAGAAATGAAAACATTTGTGTCTGTTTGTTGCTTTCCCTGGGTTTTGATGCAAGAAACCTTGTAATATATGTTTGGGAAAATAATTTACTGTAATTTAAGAATGTAGTTTTAGCCTCTTTGAGAGGAACAAACCCTTTGTTGATAACTGTCCTTTTCCCCATGCCCCGTGCGCGTATGACGGCTCAGAACTCACCAAACACTCATTCTGTAAATAAGCCGAGTTTACTGGCAAGCTTATTTAAAAAAGAAAAGAAAAAAACCACAAAAAAACAAGGGGATCCCTATTCTTAGCTTTGACCTTGTATGGTTGTTTGCATGTTCAGCATTTGTCTTTTCTTTGCATGTTGTCGTTGGAATTGTTCTCCTCTTCCCCTTTTCTCTACACGTTTCAGTTCTTTATGTGCATTCATTTGAATTTGCCTTTTTGTTTTTTTACATTTTCATTTAATTTGCTGTCCTTTCTCTTTTTTGATTACTGTGTGCACACAGTAACCGTGCAATGCATTCTCCTTACTCATTCTCTCAAAGAGGGACCTTGCTGGCAATTGGGTCACTCACTCAGCCCATCTGGGTGTGTGTTGAGTTGTCAGAAAGGAAAATTAAAGCAATACCTTTCATCATTCGCTTTCCTCTTTTTCTACTGTGGGAATCCAGAGCACACAGAATGGACTCTTCGGTACTGAGCGCTACTACTGAGCAGGATAACCATTTGCAATGTATTCCCTTGTGATGTTACTGTGAACAACTTCAGTGCTAAAGGAAATAAATCTGTTGACTTTGGAGTAGTATTTGTGTTGCGCCTTTTTTTATTTTATTTATTAGGTTTATTCGTGTAAAGAAGTAAATCTTATATGTTCAGAGTTCCAGTAGTGAAAAATGCACAATTTCTGTTCAAATCTTGGCCTTTCAGACTTTCTGCTGCTCTAATAACTGGTCCAACATGGCCGGTGTCCTGCAGGTTTTAGATCTCACCCTGCGTCAACACGCCTGATTAGTTCATTACCAGGCCTCTGGAGAACATCAGGACATGTTGAGGTCATTTAGCCATTTAAATCAGCTATGTTGGTTCGAGGACACATCTAAACCTGCAGGACACCGGCCCTCGAGGCCTGGAGTTGCCCACCCCTGATATAGACCAAGATGGCTTGAATGAACCTTTACATTGTCTTTGTTACATTACTACTTTGATGGTCCACCATTCTTCCAAAACATACTTTGGTGTTTTGATGATAACCCTGGAAAAATCTGTGTGACCCGTTGGTTCAGTAGAGCTGATCAGTTGCAAAAATGAAAGTCTGCTTCTGTGATCTGCACGTCACCTTCATTGGGTTGTTGTTTATCCTCAGTCAGCCAATCAAAATGATGTAAGACTCTTCACCTGAAATACCTTTTTGTTGAGAACTTGGGGGAAGACCTCCTTAAATTAGCGTTTCTTTCTTGCAAGTAGTGCTACTGCATAAACGTAATGGTCATAACTCCCTAGTAATGCTGCAGCCAAGCATAGAAAATACTTAAATTATACTAAACATCATATTAAAGCAGTCAGTTGAAAGAAATCAATTCTGCAAGTTACAGTTCTTAGATCATTTAAAAGACTAATGTACATCAAAGTGCTTCACAATAAAACCGCAGTGCAGGCAGGGCAAAGTACAAATAGTACAATTATACTTAAAATTGCATTAACATGGTGTAGTGCAGGCAAACTAATTTGAAAGTCAAACTAATTTGTTTCAAAAGCTAAGTACAAACAAGTGTGTTTTTAAACAGGATTTGAACAATTGAATCGATTCCGAAGTACGGATTTCGACTAGGAGGTTATTCCAGAGTCTAGGGGCAGCGATGGCAAATGCACGGTCACCTCCGTTTTTTAAACGAGACCTTGGTCGCATTAGGAGCAGTTGGCTGGAGGATCTTAGTGCTCTCTTTGCGTTGTACGGATCAAGGAGATCAGTTAAGTAGCTAGGGCCCAGGTTATTTAGAATTTTAAAAGTGAGCAGAAGGATTTTGAAATCAATGCAATATTTGACGGGAAGCCAGTGTAGGTTAGCGAGGACAGGGGTGATGTGCTCATGCCTTCTAGTGCCAGTTAAGAGGCGTGGTGCTGCATTTTGGACTAATTGCAGGCACTGAAGGAGGGAGAGTTGCAATAGTCCAAACTAAAAGTGATGAAGGCATGGATAAGTTTTTCGAGTTCTTTATATGATAAATAGGGCTTAGCTTTGGAAATTTGGCGTAATTGATAAAAGCTGGTTTTTAACACAGTGGATACTTGCTTGTTTAATTTAAAAGAACTATCAATGAGCACTTCGAGGTTTCTGGCAGAATGAGAAAAGTGGCTGGCAAAAGACCCCATTGTATCAGTTAGCTGGCCCAGGGGAACGTGGCTATCAAAAGCACTAATTTCTGTTTTTCTTTCATTTAAGAGAATTCTGGGATAGCCAGTCTTTAACCTCCCGCAGACATTCGAACAAAGGCGAGAGCGGGGACGAGGCATCCAAATTTAGAGGAAAGTAAATTTGGATATCATCTGCATAGTAGTGATAGGAGATGTTATGTTTTTTAAAGATGAGTCCCAAGGGCAGCATGTACAGGGAGAACAGCGTGGGACTTAATACGGACCCCTGAGGCACACCACAATTAACAGGGGAAGAAGAGGAAGAGTATTTCCCCATGGTGACAGAGAAGTATCTGTCTGATAGATATGATTTAAACCATGAAAGAACATTACCTTTAAGGCCAACTACATGTTCTAGCCTTGTTAGGAGAATATTATGGTCTAGCGCATTGAAAGCAGAAGTTAGATCTAATAAGACTAGAGTCACAGGGCGGCAGTTAGGAGGAGATCATTAAAACCTCTCAATAAGGCTGTCTCGGTACTATGACAGGGTTTGAATCCAGATTGAAATTTGTCACTGACACCACGTCTCTAAGAGGGACTATTTGTTTTTACATTTTAGACATGAAAGGAAGTTTAGAGGACTGTTGGGGTCAGCGTTGCTTTTCTTGATTACAGGTTGTACGGCTGTGTGTTTGAAGGCAGTCGGAACCAGTGGCGTGTCTAGAAAATTTTTGTTGGGGGGCCAGGTAGGGGCACAGATTTGGAGAAGGGTGGCAGATGTAATCTAATGTTAAAAAAAAATTCTACCAAGCGTTAACCATAATTCAATAACCCTATAAACCTAATAACCGAATGCGCTTTTAACTCTTATTAGAATGAGATTTTAAACACTACAAGTGGGATAATATACAAATATTACATTTCATTAAATTAAAAAAAACTGTTATTTAAAGAAGGATTTTGTTTTACTTTCCAATTATGTGCCACAATACATATATTTGCTTAGTTAATTATTTATCCCCAAATATTAGGATCGGTTGAACACTTGACAATATAAACATCCCTTCCTTGCATTTTCCTTATTCATTCTCACATACCTTCATTTGTAGAACTCACAGGTGACAATGATGACTGCTGCTCAGTCCACCTTTCCCTGACATTGCTCTCTGCTTCTGGGTGTATTTTAGCCTTCTTAAGAAAGAAATTCTCAATATTTTGAGATCTTTTCATTCTTTCTCTTCTTTTATCTCTACTGGTTGGCCCTGAAGTAATAAAGCAAAAACTTATGTCACAAACAACAACTTTCCTGATGTATGACCTTGACTAGAAGTCAGGGATGTCAAATTCTGGCCCTCATGGACCCCTATCATGCACGTTTTAGATGTTACCTATACCAACAGAGCCAATTCAAATCAAATAATCCCCAAACACCTAGTTGTGCAGAAGTCTGTAAATGATTCTTTAAATCAGCTGTGTTGAAGTATGGAAACATCTGAAACCGGGAGACCAGGAGCCTTGAGATCCAGAACTGCACATCCCTGCAGTGAACATGGCACAGGGGTGATTTACACTCTATTCATAACATGGAGCTGGCAGATAGGATAAGTAATGAGAGGAATTAGATAGACCGCACAGTGTAGTGTAAGTGCTGCCTTATGGTCAACTTTGGTAATATTGATGTATAAAGAACAACACTGGCTGGTGATGAAGTACAGTCAGCTGGCATGGTGACACTGCCAGTATTAACCTGCAACCAAATCTGCAGCTCCACACAGCAATGTTACGACTTGGATTATATCTTATAACTCATAACTCTTATGCTAGCTCCCCCCAGCAGCATACTGTCTGAAATATGCGACGGCTGCAATAATTCTTTAACTGTTATTTTTTCCTTGGTATTCTAATTTCACCGAAGTTTACTAA
The DNA here is from genome assembly GCF_965226115.1 of Aulonocara stuartgranti. Taxonomy (NCBI): domain Eukaryota; kingdom Metazoa; phylum Chordata; class Actinopteri; order Cichliformes; family Cichlidae; genus Aulonocara; species Aulonocara stuartgranti. Next base: position 38,783,674 of record NC_138939.1, on the reverse strand, counting down.
ACTCAACAAACTTAATATTACTTACAGGGACATTTATTCTCTCCTCATTATCTTTTGCCGAAAAATAGTTTTTCCTAACGTGATGCTCATAGTGCAGAAGCTGATGCTGCATTCACTTGCACTCAGATATCCGAGCTTAACTGTTAAAACATAATCGTACATTTGATTGAATTTTATTGTTTTAGCTTTGGGGTGGCACCTGGGGTGGCCTGTGCCACCCCGCTGGACACGCCACTGGTCGGAACACAGCCTGATGACAGTGAAGAGTTCATTAGAAGTAAAATAGAGAGACCGATAGTAGTCAGAGGTTCCTTATTAATGTGGGAAGGCAGAATGTCATGCAGCGTATTAGAGTTACTCATATGATCAATAATTTCTTTCAGAGTCGAAAAAGATACAGGCTCAAACTGTTGAAAAACCATAGAGCATTCAGAAACTGGGGTTTGGTTAACTGCCGGTAGATATGGTGCCCTTAGTGCTGAAATCTATCTATCTATCTATAAAGTAATGTAAGAATTTTTCACAGAGCGCCAGGGAGGCGTAGAGCAGGGATTATCAACTGAATTAAAGATTTTAAACAGAACTTGTGGCGTGTGACTGTGGTCAGTAATAAGTTCTGTCAGGAAGAAGGCTTTTGCAATTTTGACAGTCTTCTGATATTTTGATCGGCAGTTATGCAGGATTTCCAGGGACACCTGAAGTTTGCCTTTTTTCCATTTCCTCTCGGCTCGGTGACATTCACGCCTGAGAGCGCGGGTGGATTCATTCAGCCATGGTTGGTAAGCCCTTAATGGAGCCACAGTGTTTAAAATCGAGGAGCATATTGAAATAAAGGAGTTAGAAAATTCATCAACCGATATAGCTGAATTAGAGTTGGTATCATAAAAAGTAGAGTTAGTAAAGGCCACAGAGAAGCTGGTAATCTCAGGATTAATCGTGCACACTTGGCACAATTCAATTCCACATTACAAAGTTCAATATCAAACATGACTGGGACCGAGCGTCGCTTATATCCGTAATGTGCATGTCCAGACCATATGACAATACCAGATCAAGTGTGTGGCCTTGGAGTACATGGCAGGAGGCAATTGCCGTACTCGAAATTTGTTTTTAAAGACCAAGGCTAGCCCTCCACCTCTACCCGAGGTCCTGGGACAGCTCAGAAAGGCACAGTTTGGGGGAAGAAGTTCCAAAAAGGAAAAGGACTCACAGGGGCGTACCCAAGTCTCCGTCAGGAACAAGAAATCTCACCTTGATTAGAGAAAAAAGTCATTTAGGATTAAGGACTTGTTCTTTAATAAGCTGGTGTTGAGCAGTGCCATCCGGATCGTAGTCACATTATCACTTCTATGAGTGCGCCTCAACAGGCGTAGATTGCTGTGCTTCACGCCACCTCTGGAGGTCTGCATCCAACACCAAGCAGGTAGACCGAGTGAGCATGCTGGCCGACATGGCGAATCAGCCTAAAGGTAGACCAGTCCTGGAAGGATGGGGAGGAACGTAAAATATCCAAGATAACATAGTGGTTAATCACTTCGTGTGACTTTAGGTAGGCCTTGATGCGTTCACGGATACCGCTCCGTTTACCCTGTCTCCTAGGTCGTTTTTTCTGTAGGAGGCAAAAGACAGGTGGCGTACGAGGGGAAGAATATCCGTCGAAAGCGGGGGGAAAGTCCCTGGTTCCCAGCGTACGTCTGGCGTTTGATGGTTCAATGGTCGAAGATTCAAAAGAGTTTGACGATCATAGGCAATTAGTGCAAAAACAGCCGGGAAGCATACATAAAGCAAAACGGCAAGCAGTACTCAGAGCTTGGGGAGATGAAGACGGCCTGGCGTACACACTGGCACCATCTTGGATTCGCTACACTAATAAGATATTCTGTAAATGTAGCCATAAATGAAGCTCGCAGTCACTCAGGCTCATTGGTGGTATTCTTTACAGGCAGTCTTTTTCTCCCACTTTCAAAAAATGAATCTGTTCTTAAAGCCTATTGATGTAGCACCTTTCACCTTATCAACGGTAACACCTTAATATTCCCAGACAGTCCGTCCTGTTAACAATATATGGACCAAACAATTAACCAGTCAATCCTGAGACAGCAGTGCTATCATCTATGATGGTTTCAAACTGAGTTTCCTTATATTTCCCCAGACCATAAATCTTTATTTAAATGTCACCAAACCATTTAGCAGTTTCATGGAGTACTTTTAAAATAGTGTTCCAGCTTCTCCGTTTATGTCTGTCAGTTAGCTAGCTCAGCGGTCCCTAACCTTTTTTGCGCCACAGACAAGTTTATGTCCAACAACATTTTCAACATTTTCACGGACCGGCCTTTAAGGTGTCGCGGATAAATACAACAAAATATAACCAGTACTGGTACCAAAAAAAAGAAGATTTATTCATAACACACGGGAAAAGACCCAGGGAAACAGAGTTAACGATAAAAACGATTAAAAAAAATAACACTAAAAACCCTGAAAAACATAAATTTCACACCCGAGCCTCAACTCTCGCGGCCCGGTACCAAACGACTCACGAACCGGTACCGATCTGTGGCCTGGGGGTTGGGGACCGCTGAGCTAGCTAATAAAATCTGCTAGCAACAGTTTTTCAGATTACCACAAAAACAGGACTGAATCTGACAGCAAGTCGAACACAGTCAACATTTCCACCATTTCTACTCTCGACATGCAGAGTGGAGGATATAAAGTCTCTGGATAAGTACATTCTCCAAGTCCCTTAGGAGGACCAGTAGATCCTGATCTTGGTCGAGTCCAGATCGGGTGCCCAGGCCTGGGTATAGCAGCTCTTGACTGAAACCTCCTAGCAGCAGGCTGTGGAAGTCCTCCCTGTCCAGGAGCTGATCCATGTTCTGCAGGAAGAATCCTTCACAAAACCTGCAGAGTTCAGCTCCTCCATGGTGCTGCAAGTGCAGAAGCTGAGTCAGTGTCTCTGCGATAATCCATTTTATATATGATGTTGATATAAGAAATTTTTCCTTGGAGATTTTTTTCGCAGCAACATTTATGCAAACAGTTGTTCCTTCTATTATGATCTTGAAATTCGAGTCACCATTAAAAAATACAATAATTTTTACACCTAAAAGAAAATAAGGCTCGAGTTTTTAGTTTCACAGCCTGAAGCATGAAGGTCTAAATAGAACATGGTCCAATCAATCAAATGTAATATGAGAAATCACAAATTCTGCCTATTCTTTATTTTCTCTGTAATCTAAAGTAATAAAGTGAGAGAAACAGTTTGTGGTGGAGTTTATACGAGTCCTATCATCAGGTTCTGTAACTGCCCATCAAAAGGCAACAATCCAAAACTTTACCTGAGTTATGTTTGATCAGTCTCCCCTTCAATTTCATCTTTTTTGGGATATTTAGATTTGCCGTGGCTACTACTACTGCTACTTTTCATGACAGTGCTTTCATATGCAGTCTATGGTTTGAATAAAAGCTGTGTCCCAGATATCTAACTGTCTTACATGTCAGCTTGTGTGTTTTTACCTTAGCAGCCTTGTATATGCTGACAGTATTGTCCAGAGTAAGGCTTTGCGACAGTGACATTTCACAGCGTCTTTGCAGACCTCGGAGCTGGTAGAAAGTGGCCACTGGCAACAGCTATGAGACAGATACCAAAGAGTAAACCATCAGTGTACTTTACACTATTTACAAAGCTGGATATGCACACACGAGTGGTGAATACACATTAAAATCATTTGTGGATGTGTACTTCTGCCATAGTAATAACCTGATGGTAAAAATGGCCTGTATTTGTATAGCGCTTAACTAGTCCCTAAGGACCCCAAAGCACTTTACACATCCAGTCATCCACCCATTCACATTGGTGATGGCAGCAACATTGTAGCTACAGCCACCCTGGGGCACACTGACACCACCGGGGCCTCTGACCACCACCAGAAGGCAACAGGTGAAGTGTCTTGCCCAAGGACACAACGACTGAGACTGTCGGAGCCAGGGCTCAAACCGGCAACCTTCCAATTACAAGGCGAACGCCCAACTCTTGAGCCACGATCGCTGCTCCTGTCCAAAAAAGCACGTTACCAAAAAGAAATGTTTGACTGATTTGCCAGCAGAAACAACAGAAAATAACAGATGCCGTCTAAAATATTTGCCCCGGTGACAGAAGTAAGTCATAAATAGTTTAAACCTACCTCACAGTCAGTGGCTTAAAGAGATTCATCTAATGAAACACAAACCAGTACAATCCACAACAAGCTGGAAATCCTAAAAAAGGCCCAGACTGGAGCAGGCATTGACTCACAGTCTGTGGGACGTTTACCTTCAAGGCTTCAGAGGGAGACACAGACAGCCCCTCAGTTCCTCCACAGTACAGAGACTTCATCATCATCTGCAGGGAAACAAACAGCCTTCATCCACCTAAAGGTCTCAGTCACATCTGCACCGAAGCACAAGGGGTAAGCTAGTTCCTCACCTGGAAGGTGCCGTAGGTCATGTGATTGATGTGGACGATGTTATCGGGGGAATCTGCGAGCAGCTGGCGAAACCTGCCAGGACAGAACGCACATCAGGACACATTTCATTCTTTAAAAAGGCGGTGACATTCGAGGCCACTTGTTCACATAAACTTTCTAAATAAAGTGTAAGAGCTGTTTTGAAAGAATTAATGATCAATAATCACATTAAAATGGATACTTTCTCTCATTGGTTATCATAGCACACGGAAGCTCACTGAGGAATGCCTCCTATTAGTGGATGAAAGGTTCATTTCTAGGTAAGCAGTGCTCAGCGCCATTTGATAAAATGAACATTTAAAGTTTGGTTCTAAATCATGATGTGTCCGGGTGTGGTTGGTGGCTCGGCTGCAGGGGAGGAGTGGAGCAGCAGGTTCAGGGTGTGCTGTGTAGGTCTTCCCTATTTCAGTAGCAGCCGGGGCCGGAGAGAGAGGAGCTGCTGGAGCAGCGTGCGCCGGAAAGTGCCACGAATAATAAAAACGGATTGTATCAAAATAAAAGAAAAAGGCAAAAACACACCCACGGAGCCGTGTCGGGTCACTCAGTGAAGTTACACGTGCTATTTAAAAAATAATAATATTGGATCCATTTCACAATGTTGATATTTTGAAATTGATCTCACATATTGTGAGAAGAAACAATTAAGGTATAATCATTTTGTATTACTCAAAGGTTTCATGAAAATACAGTTTGGTGCAGGTTAAACTGCTTAGCGAGCAGTACTGTGGTGAAGCTTACGGCAGTGCAGTGTTAGAATCAAGGGCGGCAAGCAGCAACCACAAACAGGTCAGCTGATCACAGCCTGTATGCAAAGACAAAAAAACTGCTCAGGCGTATTTGTCTTATTTCTAAATTATTTTCTTCCCTCACACTGGTCCAACCTGCCAAATCCCACTTTACTGGATCTGAACACACCTACTCCAATACATACGTACATCAGAATATTTAGTGTAGTGGACAGGTTCCTCTGTTATGAATCATACAAAGCTGCTTCACATCTTAGGTTAATTTCACACTGTCAGCACTTTATAGTGTGCTTAAGTGTTTTTGAGTCAGCAGCATGTTTGGAGAGTCTGTTGGGGGATTTCACTTATCATAACTCTTCTAGACGAGCTTTGCTTAAATAAGAGCTCAAAATAACTTTACACTAGAGCCATGTGCAGTCCCTCATGTCCTTCTCTGTCTGAATTAGAGCTGTAGAGTTAATCATATTAATAATATCTGCTCTCAGTGACATCATACAGATCCAAGAGTAGAAAAACTGTGAAATGTAGCGTTTAGAGGAGTCAAAAGCTTGAGCCGTTAGCTCACCCAGACTTCTTATTTACACATGTACCCTGACCTCATTATTGGAAATTTAACTACTTACAATTTACATGTTATGCAATTTCTCCAAGCATTGCGTGCACGAGCCTATATTCTTGCATTGTATAGTCCTTTTGCTACATGCCCTTACACATTAATTTTGTTTGCATTGACTAGAACATGTCTGCAGCCTCTTATAGGTTAATAATAACAGGCAGCTAATGTCAGTCAGAGAAGAGAGATGATACCTGTCTGACGCAGACATCAGCAGCACTCGGTGTGCAAAGAATGGGCGCCCGTCCACCATGAATGTCACATCTGACATCTCTTTGTTGTTCAGAAAATGAATATCTGAGCAGAGACAACCATGTAATCCTTCATAAGTTGGTCAAATGTAACATGTTAAACATTGACACTGGCAGGAGGGGAGTGTTACCCAGCTGTGTGGACAGAGTGACGTCCAAAGGTGGGACCGGAGGAATGGGAGACGAGCCGTAGCAGAGAGAAAAGACAGTCGCCAGACGCTTTGTTACCACGTAGTCCTACATAGAATAAAACAGAACAGGAGATCATCGTAGCACTGACCTCTGCACATTCAGCAGCACACATCCACACACACAGTCCTTTATATATGCTGTATTATATAAGAAGACTGATGATCCAAACTCTGACTCCTCCAGTGGTGAAGCATCTGCGGGAAATTTTCCCCGAAGCATCCATCAGCATGTGAGAATGACACTGATGGATGTGTGAACGTGGCTCACACTAATGCCACTGCTGAGTGCTGTGATGAACTTTACTGAGAAATTACCAAAGAACAAACAAGTATGTAAATAAATGAGAAAATATTTTTATAATATGGTGTCATAGTTTGAACAGGTTTGAATTTCAGAATAGTCCCCAGTGCAGGTATAAATGTCCCCAAATGGTTGGCTCTGTGTACCTTTTCAAAAGTGTGGGAGTGGTCGGGAACTACGCTTCGTCACGTTCTGCAGCAGTATCATTGTGACACACAGTTTGTCTTTCATGCATGGGAGCAAAAAACCAACTGAACATCCGCCACCTTGTAGAGCTAGTAGATGTTTGTTGTACTGGGCACAGAGTGTGACACCACTCTCTAAAATCTGTTTAACAATAAAAATGTACCATCGCTATTTTTCAAGACAGGTCAGGAATCATCATTTCTGTTTCTTTTGTTTAGCTGCTCTGCCTCAAACCCTTTATCCGCATTTCCATGAAATTATGGAAAGACAGGAAAATCCACATAATCAGAGATGCAGAGGTGCTGAGTTGTACCTTGGTGGTCTCCAACATGCTGAACATGAGCGGGATGCCCGTGGAGAGAAGCCCGGGGCTGTAGTCCTCCGTCCTGATAGAGGTGAACTCTGTGAGGAGGGAAATGATGACATCGTCCCTACACAGCTGTTGGGCTCTGAGCAGAGACTCTAACCAGATGTGCAGCCTCCAGGGGACACCTGGAGAGATCAGCGAGAGGGAGGAACCAGGGAACGTGTTTGAGGTCTTTGTGCAGTTGGAGCCAGAAGCAACAAGCTGTTAAACTACTCTGTGTTTTTTCCCGCCGCTCTCTGGATTGCTGCTCATCAAAGCCAAAGGAAATAGGAAGCTGCAGGCAGGTGATTGCAAATGTTCCTTTTATAAAGACGCTTTCAATGCAATATATGGAAAACCACCAAGTTTCCTGGCATCATACAAAGTTTGGATTTTGAATGCTTTTGTTAGTTCATTCAGTTTATTTCACTTTCATTTGTTGAAGCACACAAATACAAAGAGAACGTGCACACCTCATGGACAACAAAAAAAGGGTTCAAATTTATATTGAAATTTGTGCTGTCAGCATTAAACGCGTTAACGAGCTAACCGTGCTAACGCGTTTAACGCTGACAGCACTAGCTGTCACATCCTCAACTTCTTTTACGTCTCTCAGTGATCTAGTATTTTTATATACACTCAACAAAAATATAAACGCAACACCTTTGTTACTGCTCCCATTCCCCATGGGATGGACGTAGAGACCTAAAATTCATTCCAGATACACAATATAACCATCCCTCCCAAACAGTGGTCACAAATCAGTCCAAATGTGTGGTAGTGGGCACATCTGCCATATTGAGATAATCCATCCCACCTCACAGGTGTGCCACATCAGGATGCTGATCTGACATCATGAGTAGTGCACAGGTGTACCTCAGACTGCCCACAACAAAAGGCCACCCTGGAATGTGCAGTTTTGTCTCACAGCAAAATGCCACAGATGCCACAAGCAATGAGGGAGCGTGCAACTGGCATGCTGACAGCAGGAATGTCAACCAGATCTGTCGCCCGTGCATTGAATGTTCATTTCTCAACCATAAGCCGTCTCCACAGGCGTTTCAGAGAATATGGCAGCACATCCAACCGGCCTCACAACCGCAGACCTCGTGTAACCACACCAGCCCAGGACCTCCACATCCAGCAGGTTCACCTCCAAGATCGTCTGAGACCAGCCACCCAGACAGCTGCTGGAACAATTGGTTTGCACAACCAAACAATTTCTGCACAAACTGTCAGAAACCGTCTCAGGGACGCTCAACTGCATGCCCGTCGTCCTCATCGGGGTCTTGACCTGACTCCAGCTCGTCGCCGTAACAGACTTGTGTGGGCAAATGCTCACATTCGATGGCGTCTGGCACGTTGGAGAGGTGTGCGCTTCACGGATGAATCATGGTTCACATTGTTCAGGGCAGATGGCAGCTGAGAATGTCCCAGTTCTTACATGGCCAGCATACTCACCGGACATGTCGCCCATTGAGCATGTTCGGGATGTGCTTGACCGGCGTATACGACAGCGTGTACCAGTTCCCACGAATATCCAACAACCTCGCACAGCCATTGAAGTGGAGTGGACCAACATTCCACAGGCCACAATTGACAATCTGATAGACTCCATGCGATGATGTGTTGCACTGCATGAGGCAAATGGTGGTCACACCAGATCTGACCGGTTCTGGGTCCCCAGACCCCCAATAGCCCAAAAAACTGCACATTCCAGGGTGGCCTTTTGTTGTGGGCAGTCTGAGGTACACCTGTGCACTACTCATGATGTAAGATCAGCATCCTGATGTGGCACACCTGTGAGGTGGGATGGATTATCTCAATATGGCAGATGTGCCCACTACCACACATTTGGACTGATTTGTGACCACTGTTTGGGAGGGATGGTTATATTGTGTATCTGGAATGAATTTTAGGTCTCTACGTCCATCCCATGGGGAATGGGAGCAGGCAACAAAGGTGTTGCGTTTATATTTTTGTTAATATATAAAAATACTAGATCACAGTTTTAAACGCTCGCTGTTGAAACATGTTTTCTTTGTTTTCCAGATTGTTCTATATGTCGACACACCCTCCTGTCAGATTATAATAACTCTATCAAGCAGTGAACACTTGAGGTAGATTTTCATGTCCCAGCAATGAGCTTCATAAATACACCTCTGTGCCTGTTTCTTGGTACTGTGCTAGGGCTGCACACTAGGCTAATAGTTTCAATGTGTTCACTTCACTGGACGTGTGTTTTTTAATGAACTAATTTTTCAATCAATTTGATTTCATTCGAGCCAATTAAAGTAACAAATAAGGTGTAACTGGGCTCATTATGAAGCTCATGATGAAGCTGTCTGATATTCATGGATATTTTCATCCTGAGCTTTGTAATAAAGGACTGTAAATCTCACATTTTGCTCTCCTCTGATTTCTTCAGCATGAAATTTTGTTTTTATCTGTCACAAGTTTACAATTAATTACGCACATTTCAAAATTATACCAAGGAGCCTGCAGTGCATATGTATTTACTTCTTAATTAAAAGTCGATTACCCCAGTTCAGAGTTCCTCAGTTTGACATCACGTGCTTACCCATGTCTCTGAGCTCCATGGTGACGTCCAGGTAGCCGTGCTCCGCGCTGTAGTAGGCTGCCTGCTGCAGGGCCTTCATCCTGTTCTTACACAAACTCGGAATAATGCTTGGGGAGTCAGGAGCTAGAGGCTGTGTTGAAAATTTTAGTTCCTCTTCCTCCTCATCCTCCACTCCTTCAGCCAGGATCTCTTCCCAGAGAGGATGTCCTCCTTCCTGTGCTGTGGCTGCTGCAGAAGCCTCCTGAGGATGTTTCTGCAGGTGGAAAGGGCAAATGTGTTGCTATATATGTGTGAAAGAGCAAGGTAAAACAGGAACTGGAAAATGTGGAACTTTAAGTCTCACCTGTGCCCATGTGCTGCTGCATAGCTAAAGCAGTTCATGTCTTCATACAGCGGTGAATTCCCATGATGCACTTTGATCAGAGGGTCTGCTCCGTGAGCGAGCAGCAGGCTAACCATGTCGTAGTAACCTGAGAAGATCGGATGTTCTATTGGTGGATCCATTCGAAACATGTGACATGTGACATGTGTGACTCGTGGTCACATGGCCCCTCATAGAGCCTAAACTGGCAGCGCTGTCAGTATACAAGTCATTATTCTGCTAAAACATCTATTCATACAAATAGTTTTCACCAAACAGTCAACCACGGAAAACCTCAAAATAGATGTTATATTGTAACCACTTTTTATTTACACCATTGTAATTTATTCTTATTAACAATGTGTTTCTGATCAAAAAGGTCCACTTTGGTAAAGCTACAGTTTTGTCAGTTAACTTCAGATTACATACGCTAAAATGTTCAAGCAGAATGATACCTGCTGCAGCAGCTAGCTGTAGTGGTGTCTCAGCTGAGCTCTCCTGACTGTCCAGCAAGGCTCCACCCTCCACATCTGCACCGGCCTCCAAAAGCAGCTGCCAGCATGAGAAACACGATACTGTGAGAGACTCATTCAGTCAGACCACTGCAGCAATTAAAATGCTAATTTCAGTAGTCCAGTGAAATGTTTTTCTGCTGATGAAGTCTGTTTGAAGGACTCACCTGAGCCACGGACAGGTGACTGTGAAGCACAGCAAATGTTAAGGCCACCCAGTGCCGACTGCCTGGGTAAACAGACGGATGTCTGGCAGAGCTGCCAGGGACCTGAACATAAAGCACACACATACTTCACAACCTGTTGTTATGCAATGAGGTTTTACCTACACCACCATCACTCTTTACCTGCATGTCCAGGTGAGCTCCGGCTTCAATGAGCATCTGCACTAGTGCCTCATCTCCTGCTGCTGAGGCGTACATTAGAGGGCTCATTCCCTGCAAGAACACATAGTAGGTTTTGTTTCTTTTTATTTATGTACATAATTTAGATACAAAGTAATACAATGGAAAACACATCAGGAGACAGAGGAACAGAATGACATCCACCAGTGCAACTATGTACACATGATATGTAAGATGTATTTAAGATTTTTAAAATGTTAATGATTTTGCATCGTGAAAATAGATACAGTTGTATCTCATTATTTGTGCACAAAAGAAGAATCTACATTTTTACATTTGTAGATCGTAAATCAATGCAAGACAAAACAAACGGACTAATGCATCGTTTGGCTCGTAGTCAGCTAAAATGAGCAGATCACATATAAAAACACATAATCATTTTAATTTTGCAATAATGAGCACTGGACAATACATGTCATTACAGTAGATGTCTTTCTCAAAGGGCTGGAACTAACTTTAAGGAAGTGATACCGCCACTGTTATCTTCTTCCATCCATGTGCCGAGACAATGCAGAGCAGCTACCTAAACTCTGCTACGACAGAGGTCCATGATCCTATTATTACGGTTACTGTTATCTAGCATATGATAATGTGACTACTCTGAAGAAGAAGCCAACAAATCAGACACACTTCAAACTCTATAAATCTATAAAATAAAGCTTTAGACATCATCATGTCAGTGCAGTCAGACTGACAAAGAGTCACAGCTTTGTTGAACCAATTATTCCTTTAACCTTAACTAGCAATGACTTGATGAATTTCTTCGCAAATAAAATTGTAACCATTAGAAAACAAATTATTCATAGCTGTCCCACAGCTGCTGATATTAGACTCTGTCTCCTATGAATCTATCTGTATACTGACAAAGGTATCACATTTATCCAGCAGAGCTCTTCTGACCTTACTCTGATTGGAGTCTTCTCAGTAAATTTTTAAGCAGTTTTCTGAATTACATTTTAAACGTATAAACATCAACCTAGTATCTGTTCCAGTCACTGAAACACAGCTGCACTCACCTGATCGTCTATAGTGTTGACACCTTCAGCTCCTAGAAGCCGGGCGGCGTGGTGGAGCAGGTCTGCTCGGCCACACGAGAGCATCCTGAATCCTAAATCCAACTGGAATTTAGCCGAAGCAGCTTCTGCATCCAGACATTTAAACAACTGGAAACAGCACTCTGGCCTGCAGAGTAACACAGTAAAAAAACAGGTCATATCAATTTAACTCCTATCTGCACGGCATTTTTAGAGAACATCCACCTATTAGAGGACTAGATGCTGCTCATACTGATATCCATACAGCTTGTTTTGATATTCAGGGTTCCTGATTGGAGGCTCGATTTCCTTTTCTTTTTTGTGGTCACTAGGCAGTCTTTCTGTACCTGGAGGATCTAAGGCATCCTTTCAATACAGTCTAGTTGAGAAGGTTGAATAATGCCAGACAGGTTGGTAATCAGTCAACTCCAGCTTTGACAGTATACACGATCAGTGGTTTTATTCTTTGGTGTCCTACCTCAGCTGCCTGGGCTCACAGTCCAGTCCTGGCAAAAGCTGTCTGGCCGCCTGTCTGACATCATCACTATCAACCAATAGGCTACGGCGATGTTCAGCGTGCACCACGGCAACACGGATCCACTCCATGAGAGGAGGGAGGAGCAAGAATGGCCTGAAAAAAGTTTAACATAAGACAGTATAGAGATGGCCACACACACACACACACACACACACACACACACACACACACACACACAAACCTCTCTCTGCTCAGTGTCATGGTTGGAGGGTCAAGGTTGGGATTCTCCAGTGATTCCATCTGTGGGCTGGACAGGAAGTAGTAGAGTGTGCGGAGGGCATCTGGAGCCCAGGATACTGGCATTTGATTGGCTGAAGAAGAGTGGCTGATGGAGGCACTCGAGCTTCTTAGACGCTGCATGTGGTGCATTGCTCGACACACCAGATCACCTGCAAAAAGACGGGAACCATCATTTCCCACCACCACAGGCTGTCATATTTCAGAAATTTCAGAAAGTTTATAAACTTAATATATTTGTAGTTATGTCTATTTTATGGACAAAGAAATAATGTAAAAAAAAAGAAAAACAACAGCAATAATGAGGCTGAGATTATTTGCCATAAAGCTCATACAGTTACAATTTAATTTGCATTATTTTTCCCTCTGATCTGCCATTTACCTGCTGATCCAGTGTTTTTGAGTTATGAACCTTCCAGTTTTGTTGACATAGTGAATCACAGTGGGTCTGTAATAGTCAGAGTTCTGGAGTAACAGAGTACATGTACCAGCATAATGTATTTAAAAACACAAAATATGAGTAACTGTATTCTGTTACAGTTACCACTTAAATAAGTGATAATTAGAATACAGTTACTTTGTTAAATGCATTACATGGCGGTCATTTCCTGTTTCATATGTTAGCCCATCCCCTCTCTAATTGTGGTAATTCCACGCATTGCAGGAAGCCCAAACAAAACACGCAATAAGAGGCTCTAATGTAAGCGTCCTGTTAATGTTGGTGGCGTCAGTTACACAATGGACCCGGCGCCAGCACAACAGAGCCAGCAGTGCACAGGCAGGAATGCATTTCTTATTGACCATGCAGCCAAGCTGCTCTCAGCGTCAAAAGACTCCAACCTAAAGAAACATCTGGAAATAAGTTCTTTTTAAAAGCTAACGTTAGCCTACTGCAGCTAGCTTGTTTTAGTTGTGGTAGCTACCTAGGTTATGTGCCAGATAATGAGGTGCGGTGGCCTGCAGGGTCTGAAAGTGCTCTTGTTATTTGGACACAAGCCACAGGTTATGGAACCAAGTGGAAACACTGTGTCCCAGGAGTCCGACGTCGGTCACAGTTTAAATAAACACACACAAAACACAGGAGCCTACTGTGCTGACTGACACAACACACACGTACTCAGCTCTCCAATGCTGCCAACGCAGGTGGCAAGGAGCGCCTGCTCCAACATCCGCAGCTCCAGCTGGATGTAGGCATCTTCCCTGCTCTCTGTGTATGGGCTGATGTGGGCTGGGAGTGACAGCTCACCTACAAAAACAAAGAACATTTATGAAGCTGTAAGTTTTTAGCCAAGTTTCCTGCATAAAGGTGGGAGTTGGTTTGTTGCATCACTTTGGCCTATGTACGTGGTTGGAGAAGGTTCTGTCTTCAGAAACTCTTTGCCAGTTTTAAACTCATCACTGCAACGTAGCATTACAAAAGTATCTCACAAACACACAGAACATCATGGATACAACAGTTCTGAATGCACTGCAGCACAAAAGCTCTCTCATGTTATTGACATGATGCACCACCACTTCAGGCCATCTGCTAGTACGATGCGATGCACTCACTCTCAAAGCCAAGCAGCCACTTTAGAAAAGCCCATACAGATATACGCCAACACACACACACACACACACACACACACACTCGTAGATCCCTGACCATTGTGTGCTTTTGAATCGGGGATTTGCTGACTCGTAATCTTACGCACAATGGAAGCCACATCACTGATGACAATCTGCAAAACCTAAAGCCCAACAGAATACAAATCCAGCTTTAGTGAGGCATTCACAGTGATCATGTATGGAGACTTGAACATGACTGACCAGCCAGGACAGATGGGGATGGTGAAGTGGTTGTAACCACTGGAGCGTTTACAGGTACTTAGTTTTCAAGTTCAATTCAATTCAGTTTTATGTATATAGTGCCAAATCACAACAACAGTCACCTCTATATTGTAGAGTAGATTGTACAATAATTGTAAGAGCTAGCTAGAGTAAGCTAGCATTTTCTGCATCCTTACTATACTCCAGTGTTTTTAAAACTTAAGATCCAGCAGATTTCACAGTCAGAAGACAGACAGATCTTCATCCTCTTTGATGCCTTCCCTGCAGATGGCGGCCCCTCCCTGAACCTGGTTTTGCAAAAAGAGGTTTTGGGGGTCTTTTTCTCCCCACCGTTGCCAAGTCCTTGCTCACTGTGAATCATGTAATTCCACTGGTTCTCTCTATGGTCAGATCTTTAGCCTTGACATGACCATAAACCACAGGTGTCGAGGGCCGGTGTCCTGCAGGGTTTAGATGTGGCCTTGATCCAACACAGCTGATTCAAATGGCTAAATGACCTCCTCAACATGTGTTGAAGTTCTCCAGAGGCCTGGTAATGAACTCATCATTTGATTCAGGTATTTTCACCCAGGGTGAAATCTAAAACCTACAGGACACTTGAGGCAGTATACAGCTCAGTGTATTAGAAACAATATTCACCGTACGGTGTGGCCCAAACCTCATCCAACACCTCTGGGATATACCAATGTTAATCAGACTGTTTATCAGCCTGAGCTGATTCATTCCTCTCTACTGAAAAAACATCTCTGCTTTCTAAAACCAGGCCTGGCCAGAAATAAAGAAATCTTTGGTTAAAAAACGGACTTGTGTAGGTGATAATCGATGCTCATTACCCTGCTATGTTTACAGACAGGAGACAGGGTGAACAGGCATCTATTCACTGGTGCACAACAGGGGACCAGTCTGCAGTGGACAAAGCACAAATCACTGTTCTCTAATACCGACCCGTGTAGGACCGACCCCCCCTAAAGACACGCCTGAGCTCCTGTTCCCAACACTGCCCTGCTTACATCCAGAATCATGAGTGATTAAGTCATTTCCTTTGACGGTCTCCTTGTGTGTACCTGCGGCTCAGTGAAAACAGTGCTCAACAACCCTCGAGCCTGCAAGCACACACTGTGAGAAAGACTGAGTGTATGTGTGTGTGTCCCAAATGGAGAGAGAGGCTCAGTCCCCGGCCCCGAAAACAACAGCTCTTTTCTGCTGCATGGTATAATACTGCAAGTGTTTGGTTGAGACAACAGAACCAGAGAGTCAAAGGTTGTGTGCGTGTTTCAGTGAGTGTTTGTGTGTAAGGGTTTACGGTTACAATCTCAGTCCCGATCCAGACTAAACCAGGAGAGAAGGAAATACATTAAAAAGAAAGAAAACCTCTGCAGTGCTGTGAAAACGGGTCAGATAGTGACAACATGGAACATTTACATGCAGAAGGTTTTATTATTGCTACAAAAATAATTTAGAGTAAAGACTAGTAACAAGAGTAAGAGTAATGCTCATGGCATCAAAGCAATAGAAACTCAACAACATCCAACTGGAATCATGTAGGCAGACCTCTGTCACCTTCTCACTGTGTTTATTCACCACTCCCCATTTAGTCATGAGTTATTATTAATCTCTGGCTCTCTTTAACAGAGGGTCTTTATCCTGTCTTCCTTCTCTCACTCCAACCAATCGCAGCAGATGGCCCCGCCCCTCCCTTAGCCTGGTTCTGCAGGAGGTTTCTTCCTGTTAAAAGGGAGTTTTTCCTTCCCACCTGCGCCAAAGTGCTTGCTCATACGGGGTCACATGATTTTCAGGGTTTTGTCTGTTGTATTATTGTGTGATCTTTACCTTACAACATAAAGCACATTGAGGCAACTGTTGTTCTGATTTGAGAAAACGGGGAATCACAGATTGTTGCTAATCAAATAAATTAAGGCTTTTTTGAACTTCTGTTAAAGTCATTTATAACCTGTTGCTGTTCTAATATTTTGGGACTACATCACACTAGAGTAAAAATAGGATGTCAACTAGCTGGGAACAAAAGGTTACCTGGTGATCACATCTTCAACCAGCAAAACTGTGGATGCAGTCGAGCCTCTGCATCTAAAAACTGAGTCAGTAGTCTCGAATTCTTTCTAATGGTCATCAGGGTCAAGTTTAAGAAAATGATCTTATTAATCATTTTAAATAATTTATTGCATAAAGGCCTTCTTAAGTATATCTCCCTGTTCATACTTTGGTTCGTTAAAATAGATGATAAAGGCAGAGCATGCTTTTTGCGACTGACAAATTGTAACCAGACCATTAGGCATGCTTTGGATGTAAGATGCATCCCTCACTTATTTGGCTTTCATTCTACTAAGGACACGGCGTTTCATTTCTTCTGACTTTTCTCAATTTAATTAGCCAAAACCTGTACCCCAGTTTAAATAAAAGTTAATAACTAGCTGTGGTATCCATGGTGTCAGTGTCTCCACTATAGCACTGCCTTTTTTTACCTTGACCTGTTGGTCAGAATATTAGAGAGATGGATGCTTAACCCAACAATGTAGACAAGAGCCTGCAGCTACAGAAATATTATAACCATGAAAAAGGGATTTTTGAATTCACACAGTTCACCCAAAAGCACCAGTAAGTCACTTGTTTGTGTAGTATACAGTATGATAATACAGTACAGTACAATACAGTATGATCCTAAACAATCTCAGTGTTTTAAGCGGAGGTCAGAAGGTCAGTCAGAGCAGGGGTTAGCTCAGTGTTCATAACATCAAGGAACCTGAACAGACTGTTTAAAGTCAACTTATGGTAGAAACAATCCGTATCAGGGCTTTTATGATACGATCTCTGTTTCACATGGAGCCAACATGACAACACTAATGGAGCAAACATGAAGAAACATGAAGTGCCAAATGGCACAGAAACAGAGAATCCTGTGCTCCTACTTGGGTGGGATTAAATAAAGCCTCCGCTCAGAGAAATGTCAAACACACAGGCAGAAGATGTTGTTTTCGTCGTATAATCTGGTTAAAACCTGCAGGCCGCATGTCTGGAGCGATTCTGTGTTGGCTTGGGGCAATGAGCGCACAGAGCCAGGAATCAGCAGCCATGAGATGCTGTTAACAGCAGAGCAGAGCTCCAACATCCAAACGTCCTCCTGTCACAAAGAAGTTTACAGTTTGATTAAAGCTGGTCAGGACAGAGCCGTCCAATGTGCTCGACCTCTGGTTAACCATTTACTTTGGTGCAGTTGTCCATAAAATGCTCCTGCTGGAGCCTTCCTCTGTGGTGGAGCTCACAGATTGTATCCTCCTGCTAATACAACCCAAAGTAGCCAAGCCATTAAACATTAAACCACATTTTCCTTCTGTTTTATAGTTTCACATAAAGGCCAGATGGAGATGACATTAAGTGACATTTGGTAGCCAATGAGTGTTGGATTACTCCATGTAATCTGACCCAGCATCAGATACTGTCTCCAGCTGGCTGCATCCACGTCCTCCTCAGTCATAGCTGACACACACACACACACACACACACACACACACACACACACACACACACACACACACACACACACACACACACACACACCAAGTTTACCAAACATTTCAAGTGTTCATTAGTAAACTTTTTTTTTGACTGTTTTATCCTTTACACTTAGTTTTCTTTTATGCTTTCATATGCAATTTCTTTTGCTTTTGTGTTTTAATGCCATTCAACTTGCTAGCTGTTTTGGTACCTTGCCATAGCCCTCATCCTTCCCTGTTACTTCATCCTATTCTCTTGCATGTTAAGCACTTTGGTACACCACTGTTTTTTTGTTTTTTTTGTTTTTTTGTGTCCCGTTTGGATCTTTAGCCGTCAGAATTGTTGTCTTAAGGCCAAGAAAGATGCCAAGCGGATTTATTTTACCAAGTGGATCATCATGGCCTTGCCATATTGGTCCATTTGATTGACCTTTATTATAATTATGAATTTATTTTATTTTCGGTTGCTACAAACGGGACAGACATGACTGGGGGATAGGACAGGGAGAAAGAATGAAAGAAAGAGAGGGAGAGAAAGAAAACCAAAGGGGGGAAGAGACGGTGAGAAGGGGGGGAAGAAAGAAAGAAAAGCAAACAAAACACCTGGATCACCTGTATGGAGAAAAGAAAACAGAAGAGAAAGCAAACAACAAAGAGCAACATAATAAAAAAACAGCACCATCACAATAAACTAGCTAGCAGTAGATAACAGTAGATACTAAATAATAAACGATATTGTGCAGCACGCAAGATAGACAGCGCACAATGTGCTTTGAGGCAGCAGCCAAGAAAGGTGTAGTCCGCGTCTGTGAATACCCGTGTGTACACACAGGTGTACACACAGGTGTACACCTGTGTGCATACCCGTGTGTACACCTGTGTGGATCAGCATGCTTGTATTCCAAAGGTTTCTCCATGTAACGATCTGCTAGGGAGTGTGGGGGAGCCACAGCCCCGTCCACCAGGGTATGAAGCAGGTATGGAGGAGATCCAGGCCCCAGAGTACAAGGACCCGAGGAGGACCACCAAAAGGGGGGGAACCGTGCCACCCTCCTGGGAAGAGCTGAGGAGAGCCCCAAACGAGAGGTCACCCAGCAGCTACGGAGCAGAGGCCAGAGGGGGTTGCAGTGGCGTGCCCGTGGGTTCTGCCGGCAGCCAGCTGTGCCAGAGAGGACCGAGCTTCAGGCCCAGAGGCCAGAGGCCTGCGAGCATCCCACCCCCCCGGAAGGGGCCCAGCCGGGCCACAGGCGCCAGGCCCCACCAATCGGCCACCAGGAGTGAGCTGGTACACCACTGGTTTTTAAATGTGCTATATAAATAAAGTTTGTTGTTGTTGTTGGATAATGCTTCAAAATATCTGCCCAAAGATAGCTCCCACGACCTTGCACAAAGGATTGTGACATCACTAATAGTACTGATTACAGTAATATTTGGTTGTTGAGATCCTGCCTGTAGAGCTGACACAGTAAATAAATCTAAGTCAGCTTTCACATAACCAAAGCGTTCTTCAGGTAAGCCATCTTTGTTGGTGACACGGCAAACACCATCATGACCGGGTGCGTCTGCTCTCTGAGCCATTACCAGTTTGCAGCAGAACAACTGTAACCACTGTATTTGCTGCAGAGTAATTCATCTGCGCCTCTTTTTCTGTTCTCTGTCATCCTGCTCATGACCCAGAAATCAGCCTCATCAGTGCATCGTGTTGAAGGACGTCAGAGTTATTCAAATATATTTGGAGGAAAGAGGAGAGTTACTGAAGGATGCTCAGGAGTAAAAATAGTTCACTGATTTTTTTAACCTACACAGAAGCAGATGAAAACTACAGATGTCACAAAGGAAGACAAAAAAAAGCCTCATGTAAGGAGTTCGCTCTGAGCTGATCTGACAACCATGTGTGTTGCAGTGTTAGCCTAAATCTGCTTTCTGTTGTATTTATTATGAGCTGTGTCTGTAGATGCTATCAGCAAGCTGTCTGCAAACAAAGTGGAAATATTTGCTCAGGTTTCACTGCTTTTCTTGCCAGATCAGGAAGAACACTGTGGCTGTGTGTGTGTGTGTGTGTGTGTGTGTGTGTGTGTGTGTGTGTGTGTGCGTGCGTGCGTGCGTGCGTGCGCGCGTGTGTGTGTGTGTGTGTATGGGTCAGAGGCTAACAGCACTCATTCATTTACTTTCCCTGTTCGTCCTCATTTGAGGGTTGGGACCTGTAGTATCCCAGCGTGTTGCAGGCAGTTTGAACATATAAGGGAAACGATTCAATTCAGTGTCATTTATATAGTCCCAAATCACAACTCTGTTTCACCAGGTGTGGTCACTAGGTTCTGTAAGCATGCTGTTGTTGAGCCAATATTAAAAAGAGCGGTTTGGATCCAACACAGCTTAAGAATTATAGGCTTATCTCTAAGCTTTCATTATTGTCAAAAATTCTGGAAAAACTAGTTGCAGATCAACTTACCACTTTTTTTTAGAAAAACATGAAATTTATGACAAATTTCAGTCGGGTTTCCATAAAAGTCACTCAACAGAAACCGCAAAATTAAAGTCTCTAGTGACATTATGATGTCAGCTGACTCCGGAGCATCCTCAGTCATGGTTTTGTTGGACTTAACATCTGCCTTTGACACCGTTGACCATACCATCCTGATTAACAGGCTCCGGGACATAGTCGCTGTATCCGGTCTGGCTCTGGAGTGGTTTCAGTCACACCTCTCCAACAGATCTTTTAGTGTTTTTGCAAATCAGTTTATGTCACATTCTAAGGATCTGACATGTGGGGTACCACAGGGTTCAGTTCTGGGACCGATTCTTTTTCTCCTGTACATGTTACCTCTAGAACTTATAATCAGGCAGTTCCCTGAGGGGTCTTATCACTTCTATGCTGATGACATTCAACTCTACTGCTCTTTTAAGCCGATGGAAGTCCATAAACTGTCCTCTTTAATTAAATGTTTAGCTTCCCTTGAGCAGTGGCTTGGTGACAACTACTTACAGTTGAACTCTGAGAAGTCAGAAACATTAATTATTGCCCCCAACAACCAGATATCTCTAATCAAACAGCATCTTGGTTCTCTTGGCTCATCTGTTCACCCGAGCCTCAGGTACCTTTTTTTTAAAATTCTGCCATGTCCCCAAAACAACACTCTCGACAGTTCATTAGGAACTGCCTTTTCAGCTAAGAAACATCTCCAAACTGCAAACTTTGTCTAAATCTGAGTTAGAAATGGTTATTCATGCTTTTATTTCATCTCGCTCAGATTATTGTAACAGTCTGTATCTTTGTTTGAGCAAAAGGAATCTTGACCGTCTCCAGTTAGTCCAGAATGCTGCTGCAAGGCTTTTAACTAAAAACACGAAAAACGGAGCACATTACACCAGTGTTACGCTCATTACACTGGATTCCAGTACATTTCAGAATTCATTTTAAAATCTTGGTACTGATTTTTAAAGCTTTGAATTGTGATGCCTCTGCCCACATTTCTCAACATCAACCCCACACTCCCTCTCGCAGCCTGAGATCATCTAATCAAAGGCTGTTGGTAGTCCCACGAACTCGTTTTAAGACCAGAGGTGATAGATCTTTTAGAGCGGTGGCCCCCAGGTTGAGGAATGCTCTAACTCCATCATTGCGTTGCTTTAATTGTATTTATTCTTTTAAAAAGCAGCTTAAGACTCATTTATTTAGACTAGCTTTTAATTAGATTTCTGCTGTAAGTTTGATTGTGCTGTTTTTTTTTATGTATATCTGTTTTTATATTACTGTGAAGCACTTTGTGGTTTTTATCCTGTGAAGAGTGCTATATAAATACATTGAACTGAAGAGAACAACAGTTGCCTTGAGGCACTTAATGGAAGGTAAAGACCGGTGACGGTGGGAAAGAAAAACTCCCTGACAGAAAACCTGACAGAACCAGGCTCAGGTAAGGGTGACCATCCGCTTGGGATAAGGGGAGAAGAGTAGAGATTGTGGAGATACAGAAATAATTTTTTTATTGCTGCCATATAATCTGCATCATTATAATTGCATTAATAACATTCTTTACAGCATTATTTCATTTAATAATATTTCTTACAGTATTGATATTGCATTTGAGGACCCTTCCATTAAGTATTTTATACATACTGCATATCTGAGCTTATTTTGAGTTGATGTTCGGTTCATTAAGGGTCTTAAGCTTCACTGGCGTGACTGTCCAGGTGATACATGCTGAGGGAAACTAGAACATAGAAGGATAACTGCAATGCATGCTTACAACACATATAATCTAGGAATAGGCCTGAGCAGAGGCCCAAATGTTCCCAGCTTCTTGTTGCAAACCTGTTGCATTTTACTTTCTGGCAACAGATGACCAGAGTCAATAATTAGCCTCAGAGACCCTGAGGGCTTGAAGTTTATTACCTTGCATGGAAGGTGTTATAGAAAAGAGAAGTTCTATGTCTGCTTATAGCTATCAAAGATGTACAAGATGTACGATTAACTGTGACTAATGTCTGGAACCTATTTTAATCTGTCATTGACGCCATGGGGGGGGGGGGGGGGGGGGGGGGGGGGAAGAGGGGGGGGGGTGTAACCCCACTGCTTTATAAGTGTCCACAACATGTATTTTGGTCAGAAGACATATGTTGATGTTTTCTCCGGGCTGTTAATAAACTCAACGTTTGATTGCACTTTTCTGGGGCCTCCGTGGTTTGCGACACTGCTCTACATTGATCGATTTCACGACAAGATGAATGATAACTAATGATGAAACGCAGGGTGGTGTATAAACACACAGTGGGTGAAAAAAAGGTAAGTGAAGAGAAAAAAAAGACAGTGCATCATGGGAAGCCCTCACCAGCCTTGGCACAACCAAGGGAGGATTCAGGGTCACCTGATCCAGCCCTAACTATATGCTTTATCAAAAGAAACAAAGTTCTAATCCAAATCTGTAAAAACGTAACCATCTGTCTCCCGAATTCAAACATGAAGCTGTCAAGCCTCAGTCCTAGCATTCATGTGGATCTTGCTTTAACATGTACCTCCCACTTAAAAGCTGCAGCCGATCAAGCACACCTAATGATGGCAACAACACTCTCCATCAGCAGCACCCTCTCACAGCAGGAGCAAGGCCACAAAGACTGCTCAAGAATACAATAAAGAGCCCAAGGAATTAATCTGCCCTTCAAACTCAAGGCCGAAAGCATCTTTTGTCAATTTTGTGACATAAGATTCATGCAAACTTTGCTCTGTAACACTTCCTCAGTTGCTCATTGTCCATGCTGTGATTATTCAAAGGCAAAATATGTTTAAGAAGAACAAAGCTGACCTCAGTGAGTCTAACAGACAGTGTTTCCTACTTACTACCCAAAATGCCTCTTTCCTGTCTGAAGGATTTTCTAATTGCTCTCTCTGTGGTGTTTGTAGACTTCTTAAGCTTCTGGTTCTTATTATCGGGACTCTGGAGAGTTCTCAGCAATTTAATGCCATCATCAACTCGTCTAATCTGTAACACTACCCAGTTCAACAGAGGACCGAGTAGGAAGTCAAGGTTTTTCCCCTCTGTAGTGAGGTCAGCCTGTGAAGATGTAGCCCACAACCGTCAGTCACAGATGCATGTATGCATGTATGCAA
This sequence comes from Aulonocara stuartgranti, assembly GCF_965226115.1. Classification (NCBI taxonomy): domain Eukaryota; kingdom Metazoa; phylum Chordata; class Actinopteri; order Cichliformes; family Cichlidae; genus Aulonocara; species Aulonocara stuartgranti. Next base: position 38,759,927 of record NC_138939.1, on the reverse strand, counting down.
GTCCTGGCACTGTACTGAAGAAGAGTTTTTTTTCAAAGACTGATTGAAATAACAAAAGCTGGCAGGTTTTCATCCAGACATCTTCCTCTTTCTCACAAGCTGTGATGTGAAAGTGTAACAGAGAAAGAAGAGGAAATATCACATATTATAAGATAAATGTGACAAAAATTTGGAAAGAGAAATCTCAGCAGAGCCTCAGACTAGCCTCAGACTAGCATGCTACAGCTGGACATAGTGTTGTTGTCTCTATATATGACATATATACAGTATATATATATGACTCCTATAACAGCAGAGGTCAAAAGAACACTGCTTCACTGTGACTGACAGTGAAGTAAGAGCTCCAAAACAAATAAGTCCTAATGGACAAATCGTTTTGTAACCAGATGAACATAATTATAATAAAAGTGAACATTAGATTGGAATGTTGCACAAAGAACACATTGTATCCACCGTATCAGAAAAAAAGGTGTCAGAACCTTTTTTGAACTTTCTGAAGCACCGTTTGTGGATCTGCTGGAAGGTAACTTGGATGAGTTGGTTGTTGTAAAGCTATTTCTTATTTTGGATTTTCTGTAGTTGTCATTTTTTAATCTAAGGTTCTTGACAGGGGAGAGAAAAACAGCCTGTACATGTGCATATAATACCTGCTTTAAACTTAAGCGATAAATTAATAACATTTGCATTTTGATCCTTTTTTGTCTTTTTATTTAGATCAGAATTTTTAAAGATCTATACTTTATTAAAAGTAAGCTTCAAAATCTCGTCATGAGGTCACTGAACTCACCACTGGCATTTTTGCCACATATGAGATGCTCGTAGACCTGCAGCAGCCCCCACAGCTCTGCGTCGTTGCTCACAGCTCCATCCAGCAGCTCGGTGGTCACCGGACCGCAGATGACCCCGTCGATCTGCCCTCCCTCCTCTTCAGCGGTCAGCCTCGCCGCCTGCAGCCCACGTCCTGCCACTTCCTCTGCCAAAGTTTCGACACAGGCTGTTAGGCACACTGCAGCGTACTCGTGCACACGAACCGACACCCGCGTCTCCACCATCCACCTAAAGAAACGGCCCGCGGAGAGCGTGAGGCCGCAGCGCGAGGACTTGCCGCGCTGACGCGCGGTGTTGCCTGAGTTCATGCAGTACAGGGACACCGCCTTCACAGCAGATGAGATGCACTTCTCTGCGAGACCCCAACTCAACACCAGCCTCACTGCGCTCTGCACTTCCAGCCGTGTGCACCGCCTGTGCAGCTCACTCAGCCGCTGAGCCTCCCGGGAGATGCGCACCAAAGCTCTCCGGAGCAGGACAGAGAGCCGGTGGACCGCTTCCCTCGTGTATGACGCACGCGTGCGGGCAACTTTACGCACAACTTCCAGCAGCTCCTGTTCGATCCAGGGATACTCCTCCAGCTCGGGCAGAAAGGGGCATTTCGTTAGGATATCTATCACGTCCTCCGGCAGCGTGCTCACAGTGTCCCAGCTACCGTTTCTGCTGTACAGGGAGCCGGCGTGCTGCCAGCAAGGACCCCGGTGAGGTGTGTTCAAATTTGGCTGCGAGTGCCCCGACCTGCCCGAGGACAGGCTGAGTGACGGGCAGTTCTCCCCCGCCATATAACCTGAGTCCAGGCACAGGCCCTCTAGGGTTTTAATCAACACATTGTTGGACATGATGTGGAGCTCTTTACGCACAATAAAGAACCCAGCTAGTGTTTACCATTCCAATTTTGAGCCCCAGTTTAAAGAAGAGAGGCTCCTACATCCAGTTGCCAGAAACACACAGCTGTAGGAGAGGCTATACCAAACCTGACCGCAGTTTAAAGAGGGACGGAGTGTTTTACGCACAAGCGACCAATCAAACTCGAACTCACAGTACTGCCACAACATCCTTTTCACCCTGCTCGTCAGCACCTCCCTGCGGCTATAACTACGCGTGATTATCTGTGGGTGTGTTAAAGTCATTGGGAAAAAAAGTCTGGTGTATGATGTTCACATTAAAAACTACGCTGGACTAGAACTCCTTTTCACCTCAGCTGTTTTTACTTTCCAAGTTGGAAAAGCCCAGATGAGACATATTTTATTAAAAGCCAGCATGAACAACACGGAAGCTGAACTGTATTTTCAAAAATGTAATTAAATTTGTCCTCTGAGACAAGCAAAGACCTTATTCAAAGCTACGAAACCTGAGGCCTCTGATATGATGCAAGATTTCACCATATTCAGGTAAATTCATTGTTAACCACGAGCTTTCTATACAACGAATGTGGCTCTCTGGGGTACACCACCATTGTAACTTATGGTGCAATCAAACAACACCCTATAAGCAAGCACTTTGCAACAGTAAGAGAAAAATTCCCTTTTAACTGCAAAAACACAGGCTCAGGGAAGACCAGCCATCTGCCACGACTGGTTGGGAGTGAGAGGCAGGAAAAAAGACAACACGGAAGAGAGCCGTCGATTAAAAAGAATGAATAATGATTAAAGTCTAAAAACACACGGAGAGTGAAAAGAGGAATGAAAAAGAAAAGCTCAGTGCATCATGGGAAGACCCCAGCAGCCTAGGCCTATTGCAGCATGCCTAAGGGATGGCTCATGTGACCTGATCCTGCCCTAACGATATGCTCTAGCAGAAAGTTGAAGCCTAATCTTAGAAGCAGAGAGGGTGTCAAGCACCTTGAGGCAGCTGTTGTTGTGATTTGGTGCTGTATAAATAAAATAAAATAAAATTGAATTGTCTTTAATATCTTTTGTGGGCCTCTGCCATTAAGGATTTTTTAAAAATTTAAAATAATTATCCAGTCCAGCCCACATCATAGCTCTCAGCCAGTGAGACTTCAGAGCCTTGTTTCCCTCCTTCTTTCAAACAATAACCGAGGTACAAAGATTTGCCCCAGAGTAATTTGCCTTCACAGAATAAGTCAATAGAAGAGTTTTGCTGTCTGAGTTAAATATTTTGTTCAGTAGCATTAAATGTTGTTCTGAGGTCTAAGAGGACACACACAAAAATAAGCCCACTGTCAGAGGCCACAAGTCATTAGTAACCTTCACTTTACCTCACTTGGGATGACTGTTACTCAGGAAGTAGACCGGGTCATCTACCAGTCGGACGTTTAGCGGTTTAATCTCTGGCTGCTCCAGTCTGCATGCCAAATATCCTGGGAATAACACCAAGTTGGTCTCTGATGCGCCATGGGAGCATGAATGTTAGATATGACGCAAGAAAAAAGAGCTCGTTTGAATAGGCGAATGAGGTATGTTGTTCCTGTTTCTCCCGAAGACCTTCTATGACTCTGTGGTGGCCTCAGCCATCTTTTACGGTGTGGTCTGCTGGGGCGGCAACGTCTTTGCAGGGGACAGGAAGAGAACGAAGAGGCTGGAGGGCCAGCTCTGTTCTAGGACGCTCTCTGGACCCTGTGGAGGTGGTGAGTGACAGGAGAAGCTGTCATCGCTGTTGGTCAGCATCTCCCAGCCCATGCAGGAGACTCTGACATCACTGAGCAGCTCCTTCAGTGGCAGCTGCGGCACCCACGAGTGGGACGGAGAGACTCCGCAGGTCTTTCCTTCCTACTGCTGTCAGACTCCACAACATGGTCTCTGCAGAGGATCACACACGTGCAGACAGACACACACAACCATCCCATACACAACTGTAACTCTCGCCCTGTCTCCTTGTTTTGCAATGGCACTAAGAGCAATTTTCCCAGTGTAACAAAGTATTTTATTCTATTTGTACTTTTTCTATTGTATATGGTGTTCTGTCCGTTTTGTGTAGTATGTTATTCTGTTTATCTTATTCTATTGTTTTTTCTCTCTTGTACTTCCTGCCGTGACCAAAGATTTCCCACGTGTGGGACTATAAAGGTTTCTCTTTCTTTCCTTCTTTAAAGAGGCTTTGAGTGCTCAGGTACAGTAGAAAAGCACGATGTATAAAAACCAGTACATTTACTACTTTGTCTCTGCTTGCCTTACTGTAAAAGTCCCCGCAGACAAAGACAAAATAAAAACAGTGTTAGTGTCCAATGTTAACATTTATTTGTATGCTGTGTGTATTTATTGTATGTTAACTTTATGTTAGTACGACTCAACACACTGATGTTAGGTTGCCGACCGTGTTACCGGGGTAACGCGCAGGCGAAGAATCTCTTTTGAATAGTAGTTATTTTTTTAGGTTTAATAATACATGTTTGAATTCTCCTGCTGGTCTTTACCCAGCACCACCACATCGGTCATATCGTTGCCTCGTTCTGTCCCTTTCAGTTTAAAAACATCTTAGACCCATAATCTACTATTTCCCCGACATGATTTTTACTTTGCAAGAGTCAAGGAAGACAAAGAAAATCAAAATTAAAGTTTATTGTTTCACCTCCAAGGCTTCAATCAGCTAATTGGTTGGACTGTAGCTACTGGACTTTGGCACATCATTTCTCCAACCCTGGAGGATTTTCAGGATGTAAATATAGTCAAATACCATAAAACATATTTACATCATTCAAAACAATGGCATTACATTGTAAAATATGACTAGATTTATTTGGAAAAAATGAAGACCTTTCTAGAACACTTCTCTCCTTCCTGGCTCGTCTATAACTGGAGAGAAACTCTTAATCTAAACTAACCACAAGATGTCAGCGTTTCATTATTTCTAAGAACAGAACTGAAGTTTTTCTTCCTTCAGATGAACAAACTAGTCCCAGCTGTGTCTACCTACTGGTTCTACAGCACTGTACAATATTAAACACATGTTCAAATCATCTGATACATACACATTCGTATTTTGCGTATTTTCACCGTTTAAGGAGGAAACACACAAGATGCCTTTTCTGAGATGATACAAACAATAAATTACAGAGCTAGAAAAAAGCACTTCTTTGAAATGAGCTCAACAGGTTTCAGTACGTATCATCGCAACAGTGAGCCTGCTCACCACGTCAGAGATCTGCACAATCAGTACAGCGCCAGGAAGCTGCTTCTGTTTCCTGATGTAGAGTCAGGTTAGGTTCAACGGGGTCCAATGCAGAACTGAAGCCAATCCAAATAAGGCATCGCGACGTTATTACAAAAAATAAACCTGTAACTCTCCTAGCAAACACTTTACAAAGGCCTAGACTGAACACACAAAAAGTTAAAAAACTACAAACGTGTTTCGTCTGTTGTAAAGGATGATGCTTCAGACTTGGAGTCCTTGGAAATCACTTTCCCGCCAATCCAGACCTAGAATATGATGTCTTGATTAAAGCAGGCGACGGCAGTTTTAGTCAGTCAGTATGATTGGGGTGGCTGTTGCTCAGGAGGTAGAGCAGCTCACCTACTGATTGGAAGGTTGGTGGTTCGATCCCTGGCTCCTCCAGTCTGCATGTCAAGTATCCTTGGGCAAGATACTAACCCCAACTTGCTCTCCGATGCATCCATCAGAGTATGAGTGTACTTAGAAAGCACTGAGTATAGATAAAGTGCTTGTGAGAATGGGTGTGATTGGGTGAATGAGGCATGTTGCATAGAGCGCTTTGAGAATAGAAAAGCGCTCTATAAGAATCAGTCCATTCTGGGCAAAAATGCTTTGTGCCCAAAGTTGAACGATGAAGTGACGTGTTTTCCACAGATCAGCGATTTTAGCAGGTACTCAGGTGTTTTTTAATGTTCGGTTAAAGTGGAAAGATCGGTGCCCACAAAAAAACCCCCCAAACTACTGAAGCTTCTGCTCAACTGGAGAAAAGAACTGAACTGAAAATCAATTAAATCTGACAAAAGTTCTCAGCTGATCCTCTCAGAATATGCTGATATATTTCTTATCAGTTACAGGCCCAAGCCATTTAAGGCTTATAAATGGCTTGGGACATTTGCTTATTCAGCAAAGCATGTGAGGGTTGTATTAAGACAGACATCTTCTAATTAAGACATTTAAAAGCCAGAATGACAGCTAGCTAGCATGTCCTTCTCCCACAACTGGATCTAACAGAACAGCACATACATCGTCCTGTTCACTGCTTCAGGACCAAACAAACCCATCTGCCTTTCACTATGTCGACATATTGTCTTTGTAACCTACATCTGGAACTTTCAGCCACATAAAGGGCAAAAATCTACCAGTTAAAATGTTACCTAACATGAAAAAGGGCTGAAAAGTCCGAAGGAGGAAACAGCTTCTTGTAGCCAAAAGTCTTTAGAAAGTCAGTTTGAAAATTGGCAAATACAAAACTTTTATAAATACTGGTCCCGAAACTGAAAGCACATTTTGAAGCAACTGTTGCTTAACACTGTAAATCTGACTAATAAATCACACCAGAACATTAATCACAGACTTAACCTTTTTACATGTAAAAGCGTCATAAATAAATTAGCGATCTACACTTTTCTGCTCTTCTCATGAAACATCGGCAGCCGATGTGTCCTCTGATTCTGCACTCGAGTCCAGGTTCACGTCCCTGCTCAGTGCTGAGGCCTGCTCTGGCAGCTGAAGCCTCTCTGCTGCAGGCAGACTCTCAGACTGGGCCATGCCCAAAGCCGGCGAGGCTACCTGAGACACGGGCGCTGAAAGAGTCCGCGGGACTTTGCAGCAGAACTGACCGGTGACGGCCGAATGCGCGTCTGCAGTGAGGTCGTTAGTAGAGGCCGAGTGCGGGGCGCTGGTTATTTCTGAAGGTGAGGGAGGTCCTACCGGGACATCTGTGTCAGCTTCTATTCCAACCCTCTCCGGGTTGGACCGTGGTGACGGCTGATCTGCTGCAACCACAGTTTGACTCCATGGGGGTTGGTAAGGCGGAGGCCCTGCTAGTGGGGAGCTGTCAGGGGTGAGTGGGGCTTGGCTGTGGATGATGATGGGATCTGGGGAAGGCAACGGAGTCTCCTCTTTGTCCACACCTTCAAGATTCACAAGGTCCTTGGAGGGACTCTGGTCTGGGGATATGGAGTCTGGCTGGTGGGAGATGATGCGGAGGCACAGGCCGGCTTTGGGGAACCCGCTAGCTGACGTTGGCTTCCCTTCAGAGGGCCGCACTGGACTCAGCAGCACGGGTAGCTCTTGGCCCAGCGGCTTACGGGGCAGCTCCTCAGGCTTCCCTAAAAACGAGCCATTAAGAACTGTTTATTTTCTTTAAGTGCACATTATTGACACCGAATAATGTACTGGAGTACTGGAGACTCCTAAAAGGACAGCCGCGTACCTGGAGGCGGGAGATCCAGCTTCATCTTTCGCAGCTCAGCCATGGAGGCCTGAAGCTGCTCAACGATCATGTCGTCGCTGTAGAAAAAAGTCTGAGCGATGCGCTCCTGCAGGAACTCTCTCAGCTCCTCCAGAGACATCTTCAAGAGGCGCTCTGTTCACAAACCAGATGTTAAACTCACAGAAACGTGCAGTCACGTCTCATCTGTCTTGTATTGGAGCTGTATTCAGATGACATTTAACCCCTGTTTTAAAAAACTGACAATAAAAAATGTTTGTGTAAACTGAGTTGTGTAATCCCACATATGATTTTGTAATGAGCACATTAATTATAAACATCTTTATATTTATATAACATCTTCTATTTTCTGCAATAATAACTTGTTTGCTACAAATGAGATTTAAACGACTGTAAACATCTATACACTTGTAGATATCCACACGAACACAGAAACCCTGAATCACACAAGTATACAGACATTTATGCAAAAATCATAAAGATGTCTCGAGACCAGACACCAGTAAGTAGTACTTAAATTGCAAAGTGTGGCCTTGCGAAGTTTCACTTTTGCAGACTTTAGGAAAGCAAACAAAAACTGGAAAACTTCAAAATCACTTGATTTCAGGAGGTTAATAAGAGGCTAAAGTTAACACAATGTGGTTGTTGTGTAGAAGGCTCAGTGAGGAAACTGAGCAGAGAGTGATTTATTGTTTCGTGGCGACCCATCCATCATCTCCTTACTCTTGTGTATCTTGAGGATAGTGTAAGACATGGCGGTGAGGAGCCGCTCTCCCTCCAGGATGAAAATGTCCCACAGGCGGAGCGTTAGGGTGAACGGTGTCTGCCGGATCACAAACACAAAAAGTTAGAGAATCACTGCAGCTTAGCTGGATTTGTTTGTGCCAGTGGGTTCATGTATGTGCTGTTCTCCTGCTGGCTGGAGTCAGGAAGTTTGTTTGGTTCCTTCTCAGACCTCAGAGGCCCCGAGGCCCCTCTGAGCCCGGCAACTCAGCGGGATGGAGAAGTGCTGACAACAGCCAAACGCTGCCAGACCACTACCACAGGATTGTGGGCATGCAAGTAGAAGGCTAATAACAGTTTAGGCTGACAGGTCTTAATGCTCTCCTCTAATGCGATGCACCCGAGCTCTGCTGAAATCATGTACAGTATAACTGTGTGAAAGGCGATTCAGTGTTTTTATGTTACAGAGATTAGCATCTGCTAATGCTAACTGCTATATTTACACAGGCTTAACTTTCCAGTTTTATTAAACATGCAGTTGGCTATATTCATAAATTCACATTGTAACGAGCAGCATATGAGCAGCATTCCTTCTCTCACCCCAACCGGTCGCAGCAGATGGCCCCGCCCCTCCCTGAGCCTGGTTCTGTCGGAGGTTTCTTCCTGTTAAAAGAGAGTTTTTCCTTCCCACTGTCGCCAAAGTGCTTGCTCATAGGGGGTCATATGATTGTTGGGTTTTTCTCTGTATCTATGAAGCGCCTTGAGGCGACTTTTGTTGTGATTTGGCGCTATATAAATAAAATTGAACTGAATTGAATTGAATGTGTAATCTGGCTATTTAATGAATAATAATTATCATTCAGAGCACTGAGATACCAGGTTCCTCCAGAACCAGCTCTCAGTTTAGGAGACATGAAGCATCTTTTCTTTGAAGGTCAGGATTAAAACGTTCCTCTCTGATAAAGCTTGTAGTGACGGCTGGATCAGGTGACTCGTTATGCTGCCACACGCTCAGGCTGCTGAACACTTTTTCTTCTCTGTATTCTTTCATTTCCTTCCCCTCACACCCCAACCAATCACAGCAGGCGCTGCCAGAGTCTGTTGGTGATAGCTTCCTGTTGGGAGGGAGTTCTTTTTCTCCACTGTTGCAGGTGCAAGATCGTTATTCGCTTTAGTTTAGTATGTTTCAGGCTCTGATGCAGGGTTCCACCTTATAATATTAAGCACTGTGTGTTGACTGTTGTTGTGAACTGGCACTATAGCAAAATTGAATTGAACTGCTTTAAAACTTCCCAAGCAAAATAGAGAAGATACATGGAAATGATATGACATAAAACAAGAAGAGGGGAAAGCAACCTCTTCACACAGTGAGAAAATAATCAGATGACCTTTTATTCAACGTTTAACAGGCAGAAAAAGATGATCTTACTCGTTTACCCCAAGATAATGACTCACCCTGTCAATGAAACACTGCAGGAACCATTTGGTGCTGTAAATGCCTGCAGACATCTGCTCTTTGTCCTTGAAATAGAGAACACGAGTCAGAACTAGCACGTATCCTGCTTGCTAGAGCGTTACTCCAAGTTTTTCAAAAACAGAAAAAACTGATCTCACCAGATGTTTCTTCAGTTTGGGAACGAGCTTGGAAATAATCTGATCATGATGTGCCTGGAATCTCTGAAGTTTTGGAAAGCCTGGAACAAAAAAGCCTTAACAGGGCAGAAGGGAAGTGAGAACTTTTTAATCTAATTTCATGTCAGTCCAAACCAAATCTGACAAGCAGTACAGTTTGTAATCAGTTCCACCACCCGCAGAGCCAAAGACTGTCATCTGCACGGTTGGTGCAGCTGCAGGAAAATGATTTCAGTGTTTAGCTTCATCGTATCTTGCAGAGAACACGTTTGCTGTTAATGTTCAGACGAATGAATGAATCCTCTGGGATGTCTCACCATGCATGGCGTGTTTCTGGTTGGTGAGCAGCTGTGACAGGGCCCAGAAAGCGTCTTCCTCATTCATGTACATGAGCAGCAGGGCGGCAATCTGACTCATGCCCTGGCAGTAGCTCACCTCCTGCAGGAAACGTGCAAAAAGACCCCAATAATGGGCTTTCCGCTGTTGTGGTAACTGTAACTGACACTAGCTTAACACAAGTTAACACAAGACTATCAAACAATTATTAACTTTTTGTCATCATCCTGTGGGACCATTCTCCACCACGGATATTAGTTTTATTATTATCAGCAGTAGTGTTATTGTTGTATTTGTATATTCTATAGTGCCTTAATAGTCAGTAGGAATAAAGCAGATGGGCCATGATCAAAACGAATTAAAAACCCCAGAATATATTAAACATGGGCAAATTTTCAATTACTTAGTCATTCCTATTTTGAAATGTTAATCATGCAAAGCAAAAAACAAAAGCACGGAGCTTTGGTCACTGAGGGGAGTGGAGTCTATCTTAGCAAGTGCAAGGTGAGAGGCAGGGTGCACCCTGGGCAAAGGCCATCGCAGGATCAACAATGAAAGACAGACAGCCATGCAAACTTGTATGCACTCCTAAAACTTTAAGATGCATGTCTCTGGCTGTGGACGAGGACCCACACAGGCACTAGGAGAACATGAGAGAAGGACCCCAGCTGCAGCAAGCACACTACAGACACAATGCTACATGATTTTATTCATATGTACAGAAGAAGCAATGGTGATATTGTCTTAATAGTATATTGCAAATATGTTTGTTTGGTGTGGGCAACTGTATTTGACATAGTACATTGCAACACTATTCTATAGGAAGTGCAGAATTATTAGGCAAGTTGTATTTTTGAGGAATAATTTTATTATTGAACAACAACCATGTTCTCAATGAACCCAAAAAACTCATTAATATCAAAGCTGAATGTTTTTGGAAGTAGTTTTTAGTTTGTTTTTAGTTTTAGCTATTTTAGGGGGATATCTGTGTGTGCAGGTGACTATTACTGTGCATAATTATTAGGCAACTTAACAAAAAACTAATATATACCCATTTCAATGATTTATTTTTACCAGTGACACCAATATAACATCTCCACATTCACAAATATACATTTCTGACATTCAAAAACAAAACAAAAACAAATCAGCGACCAATATAGCCACCTTTCTTTGCAAGGACACTCAAAAGCCTGCCATCCATGGATTCTGTCAGTGTTTTGATCTGTTCACCATCAACATTGCGTGCAGCAGCAACCACAGCCTCCCAGACACTGTTCAGAGAGGTGTACTGTTTTCCCTCCTTGTAAATCTCACATTTGATGATGGACCACAGGTTCTCAATGGGGTTCAGATCAGGTGAACAAGGTGGCCATGTCATTAGTTTTTCTTCTTTTAGACCCTTTCTTGCCAGCCATGCTGTGGAGTACTTGGACGCGTGTGATGGAGCATTGTCCTGCATGAAAATCATGTTTTTCTTGAAGGATGCAGACTTCTTCCTGTACCACTGCTTGAAGAAGGTGTCTTCCAGAAACTGGCAGTAGGACTGGGAGTTGAGCTTGACTCCATCCTCAACCCGAAAAGGCCCCACAAGCTCATCTCTGATGATACCAGCCCAAACCAGTACTCCACCTCCACCTTGCTGGCGTCTGAGTCGGACTGGAGCTCTCTGCCCTTTACCAATCCAGCCACGGGCCCATCCATCTGGCCCATCAAGACTCACTCTCGTTTCATCAGTCCATAAAACCTTAGAAAAACCAGTCTTGAGATATTTCTTGGCCCAGTCTTGACGTTTCAGCTTGTGTGTCTTGTTCAGTGGTGGTCGTCTTTCAGCCTTTCTTACCTTGGCCATGTCTCCGAGTATTGCACACCTTGTGCTTTTGGGCACTCCAGTGATGTTGCAGCTCTGAAATATGGCCAAACTGGTGGCAAGTGGCATCTTGGCAGCTGCACGCTTGACTTTTCTCAGTTCATGGGCCGTTATTTTGCGCCTTGGTTTTTCCACACGCTTCTTGCGACCCTGTTGACTATTTTGAATGAAACGCTTGATTGTTCGATGATCACGCTTCAGAAGCTTTGCAATTTTGAGACTGCTGCATCCCTCTGCAAGACATCTCACTATTTTTGACTTTTCTGAGCCTGTCAAGTCCTTCTTTTGACCCATTTTGCCAAAGGAAAGGACGTTGCCTAATAATTATGCACACCTGATATAGGGTGTTGATTTCATTAGACCACACCTCTTCTCATTACACAGATGCACATCACCTAATATGCTTAATTGGTAGTAGGCTTTCGAGCCTATACAGCTTGGAGTAAGACAACATGCATGAAGAGGATGATGTGGACAAAATACTCATTTGCCTAATAATTCTGCACTCCCTGTATGAGTGCTGCAGTTTCAGCAATTTTTGCAATCCACATGTTTCAGTGGCACGTCTAGTAAAAACCCTGTTTCTGCAAATAATAAAAGCAGCTCAGTAAGACAACCATCAGTGCTGTATCAGCTGCTGTCCACTTAAAGCACTCAATGCATATCATGTCAAAAGCATGCAGTACTGTGTGTGGGGTGTGTGTGTGGGGGGGGGACAAGAAACCACAGTGGAAAATGAAGTCTCTGCCCACGAAAAGAAAATTTAGACGTGACTGCAGATTTTTATCAGTTCACTTGAGTTGCTGGTGTTTTAATGTTTCATGTAATTTAGAGAAATCAGCTACTTACTGTGTTGTAGACTGAATATGCAGAGAGGACATGAAAGAGAGCCTGCTGCCTGTAAATCAAAGAAACAGGAAGGAAAGGATAGGAAAGGAGAAGAAGCAACAAAAGGAAACAAGGAAGGGAGTGAGAAGGAGAGGAAATGAAAAAATGAGTGTCATGAATCCTGACACTGTATGTGAAGCTGTAAGCAAACCCCACAGCAAACAGTGTGCTGGACACACAATTACAAACCAGAAGTGAGAGGAAAGGAAAAAATAACAGTAACACAGAGAGACTACAGTCTCTGCTCTTTAAAAATCCTTTTTGTATCCTGAACATCTGTTAGATACTGAAATGTTCTCCAGCTCCACACTTTCCACTGCTGCTTCTGAACAGGACCATTACACTGACATCACTCTGTTACAGGATCAGGTTACACATAAACCCACGCCATCCAGAGCTCAGCCTGCCCACCTCTCTCTCACACTCAGTCCAAGTTCACCCTGAGGTCTCTCTGCTGCAGACACAGATTTTTTTCCTCTCGCACTTTTTTAATCTGTTTGAATATGGTAACAGTTACAACCTGGAAAATGATATGTAACACACACTACATGACCCAAAGTATGTGGACATCCAAGCCATGTGCATCAATGTCCTTCTACAACAACCTTAATTAGTCTTGTCTCAGGTTTTCCCTCTGACGGGAACCTGGATGCAGGGATTTCAGTGCTCAGCGCTACTCATTTCAGCCTACTCTGAATCCAGATAAAAAGGGCAGCTTAGATATTGGTCTAAAGTTTATTAGTTTATTATGTTTCATGTCGCACTAGTGTAAATGGTAAATGGGCTGACTCTTATAGAGTGCTTCATACAACTTACCTTATTCACCCAATCACACCCATTCATACAATTCATACAGTTGTTTGCTAAATGTTGTCCTATAATTAGTAGGGGTGGGTTTTTATAATCGATTTATCGATTAAAATCGATTCTGGCTTGGATAACGTAAAATCGATTCATTAAAATCCTGAATCGATTTTTTAATATTAATTTATTTTGCCCGAAATGCCAGAATCTCAGGTGAAAGATCACAAAATTTCAACAACCACCAAACAGTTAAGACAGTAAATGAGAGCAGGAACACGGCTTCTGCACAAAGACGTAAACAAAAAGCGCGGACCCGCGGATCAGAATCAGTGAGATGTCGCCTTTCTCAGCTGATGGTCGGGGCTGAAAGCCGACAGCTCGCCGATTCTGATCCGCGGGTCCGCGCTTTTTGTTTACGCCCTTTATGAGCCGATTCTAAAGCTGTTAGTTTCATCTCTCTCCAAACAATATTGACCGAACCAGCAGCAAAAGAAGATCCAAACTACGCTTCACATAAACATCATCATGAATTCCCTCTGACTTTTGCTGACTTTTCAGGATAAAAATCACACTTCATGCACAGCTCTCTCTCTCTCTCTTTTCTTCATTATTCGCTTGCTTGTTACGCACAAGTCTACCGTTGTTTACAGCGCTGTCGGCCGACGTTTTTTTTTCCCTTTTACTTACTTCCGAAAAGTAAACCTAATTTCTGCCGTTCAATATTGAACAAATTTAAATTTTTTTAAATTAAGCAAAATGTAAAACGCTTAACCGTGTCTCTAATAAAACCGCTGTAACGTCAGAGGTGATGTTCATGTGTTGATTAATGGTTTTCTTTCGTTTTTGATGTACTGCAGATTATTTTTATAAAATCCCAGGCAAGGAAAATCACCTTCATGTTTTTCTGTTTTATCTTCAGCTACTTTGACACAAAAGCATCTGCTGTGACGCTCACACCTGTGATAAAGTCTTGCGTGTGTCAGCTTCCTTTTTATTGATACAAAAATATGTAAATGTACTGATCTGAATTATAATATTTCTGACTGTCAAAATTTCCCAGATTCAAATCGAATCGAATTAAATCGAATCGTGGATCGAATCGATTCGGGACCTTGTGAATCGGAATTGAATCGATTCTAGAAATCAGTGACGATACCCAGCCCTAATAATTAGCACTGCGACCTAACAATCTTAACACTTTGCTGAAAGCATATGATAACTGTATGCTTTCACACTGTATTCCTCTTTAATGTGCAAGTTACATCATTTGCTCACAGTGTTGGGGAGTAACGGAATACATGTACCGCCGTTACGTATTTAAAATACAAAATATGAGTAACTATATTCCGTTACAGTTACCGTTTAAAAAGGTGGTATTCAGAATACAGTTACTTTGTTGAAATAAATGGATTACACTGCGGTACTTTCCTGTTTCATTTTGTCGCGGGTCAGGACTGTTTGGGTTTTGTTTGACAGCTACGTTCTGTTGTTCCAGGCGGCAGCGTTACGGTTGCCATGGTTACAGGGCGACGCTCTATCTCTCGCGCGGCTGTGTGTTTCCTGGGTGAGAGAGCGCCTTTTTGTTGTTGTTGTTGTTGTGCTAAGCTAACAGGCAGAATGCTACAAGCATAGCTCTAAAGAATGTAGCATCATGGGCAGTGTAGTCCGTGCTGCAGGGAGAATGGACTGCCATACACGTTATGTGTCTGTGAGCGCGAGGAGGGAGAAAAAAGGGAGTGGAAAGGTACGAGTTGTCATTGAGGAAAAACGGGAGCTGGAAGCATGTAAATATAATAATAACCACTGCAGCCAAGAAGAGAGCCTGACGAGCCCAGTTGTAAGTAAGCTATTAAGACTCGACTGTACACCGTGTTCGTGTTTTCCTCCGAAAACAATAATTTCCGTTGGAGCAGTCTTTCAACGCCTCTCTCTGTCTCTCGCAAGAAAAGTTGACCCACACAACAAAGTAAAGCTATTTTTCTGCTACGAGCCGACAGGGACCCCGCCGTATTAGTCAGAGGTCCCTTTACTACAGTTCGGAGCTGCGGACCTTCAGTAATGGTAATAAATCACACAGCAATAGTACATTCACGTTGTTGTAAAAAGCATGATAATATGTTAAGTAATCCAAAGTATTCAGAATACGTTACTGTCATTGAGTAACGTAACGGAATACGTTACAGAATACATTTTGGGGCGTGTATTCTGTATTCTGTAATGGAATACATTTTAAAATTAACCTTCCCAACACTGTTTGCTCAGTACTTTGAAAATATGTCTCTGTAACTTTGGATCCCACCACTGAGCTTGGCGGTTATAAATATTCTTTGAGAACAGAAAGTCCGAGCCGTTTATCCGTCTGAAATCCATTTCAGCTGCAAAATCCGACTCAACAGTGAAACTTACTTGACTCCAAAGCGATCCATGAACATGATATGGTTTCGAAATGTCCTGTTGATGTCCAAGTCAATCTGTTTGATCTCAGATGAGCACAGCCTGGCCTGCTCCTTCATTTTCTGAGTGAAAAACAGACAAAAGTCAACAAGGACATGTGGAGGTACCTGTGCTGAAAGACAAATGTGTCATTCAGTAGAGCTACAAAAACAAGTTTTACATATCAGGGAATATATATTGTAAATTCAGTCAGAATGAATCTATTATTGATTATGCTAACTGTTTATGTGTGTCATCAGTTTTCTGAAACATCTCGTCTATCAGAGAAAATGTGATTGCATCTATGAATGTGCTGAAAATGTGATTACAGGTTGGTGGACCATCTTATCCTTTACAAATATGTGTCAGTTAAGATCAGTCTGCCAGGTGATAAGACTGTCAGCTTTGATATTTCATAGCTTTAACTTTTTTTAAAACATGCTACTTTATACTTTTACTTTATTACATTAGACTTGTAACATTTACAACATAGCTACAGTTTATAACAGTTATAACAATGTTTTTCTCTCAGCTTTTTAAAAAACGTATTTATATGTCCAACTTATTTTTATGCTCAGAACAGATTTGCAAAGAGACTCATTTCAGACGTGAATAAATACCTCATATTTGCCCTCGTTCTCCTTCTTGGCCCTGTCCACGTCCAGCATCAGTGCCCAGGCCCGGCCTCTGAGCTGCAGGGGGATGCCTTTGTATACTCGTTTTACCATCTGGCAGCAGAGAGCAGAGGGAATCATAAACACTGAGTGAATAAAACGCCACAAAGTTTAGAGAACAGAAGCTACAAAGACTGAATCATCAGAAAGTTAAACCACCTACCGATCGCCTACGACCCCGTTCACAGTAAAGCCAAAAGTTTGAAAACATTTTCCGTGAGCACTCGAAACAGGTTTGTAAGTATCTCTCTGTCGTACAGTTTCTGTTAACTTGGTTGGCTTTGCAACTTCTACCTCAAGTACCTCCACTCATCAACATGGAAACACCCCCCCAAATCCTTTGTCTTGGGCCAAGTGCTTTGTCTTTTGGACTTAATGCTTAATTGTATTCAGCGTGAGTTTTAGTCTGTCTGTTGTTTTGCTTTTTTCCTCTGTGTCTGTGAGTCTGCGTTCGGGTCCAGTCCTGCCTGCCACGCACAGTTCATCCACCTTGCTTGCTCTCATTGCTGTGTATGTATTTGATGTACTTGTGCTTTTCTCAGCTCACTGACCACTCAAAGTGCTTTAGACTACAAGTCACATTTTAGCCACACATTCATAAAGCACTTTACACTTCTAGCTACAGATTTTTACAATTTTCTGATTACTCTGTTTTTTTTACTTAGACAGGCTGCACAACTATATTTTTTAATGATTTATTATTATTTTTCCATCTTTCCGAGACAGCAACATGATATTTACTCCTGCAGCCTCCCAGCCCTGACTTTGTTCAGTCACTGCTAACCAACTAACTCTGGTCCTTATACACTAATGTGCTGCCTCTGAGTAAACTGGTCAGCTTGGTGTTATGCTGGTGTATAGCACAGTTTTGTTGAGTTTGTAGACTTCAGCTGGTGACAGAAGTGCTTGTTCTGCTTTAGGGATCTGCTATAAACTGGTGGCTCTTTGAACCAGAATCCACAGCAGTCAGAGATCTGCTGCCACTACACAGAGTTCACCACAGCTGCAGAGCAGAACAGAGACTACTGTCAGCAGCTTTAGTCAGGTGGAACTGTACATATTGTATTATTTATTCAGTCATTTGGAAAAGGAAACTAGAATTACAACTAGAACGAGCTCAATGACGACTTTAAAAGAGAGCGTTAGGCTAACAAAGAGCTCAAATTCATGCTTCGAGCACGATAATGTTTCATGTTTTTAACAAAGACAGATGACAGAAATGCTCAATGATGGATCAAACTGAACTGAACTCAGTTCAGTTTTATTTATATAGCACCAAATACCAAAACAGTTACTGCAAGATGCTTTATATTTTATGGTAAAGACCTTAGAATAACACAGAGATTTATTATTTATGAACAATTTAGGCAGCACGGTGGCACGGTGGTTAGCACTGTTGCCTCACAGCAAGAAGTCCTGAGTTCAATTCCACCATCAGGCCGGGGTCTTTCTGTGTGGAGTTTGCATGTTCTCCCCTGTTTGCGTGGGTTCCCTCCGGGTACTCCGGCTTCCTCCCCAAAGACATGCAGTTAGTGGGGATAGGTTAATTGATTAGTCCAAATTGCCCACAGGTGCGAATGTGAGCGTGAATGGTCTGTCTGTGTCAGCCCTGCGACAGACTGGCGACCTGTCCAGGGTGTGCCCCGCCTCTCTCCCTATGACAGCTGGGACAGGCTCCAGCACCCCCTGCAGCCCTGAAAAGGATAACTGGAAGCGGATGGATGACTTACTGACACTAGTGGAGACCAAGCTAACGGTGGATGTACACTCAGCTGCTCTGGTTGAGTCTATTGATTTTCCAGCCACAGTAACAACGATCAATAAGCATAGCAGCAACTCTCTCACTAATGTAGGTGTTTGTCCAGAGGGTCGGAACCAGTCAAGCTAATTTTCCACCTTTCCACATCCCGTACAAGGACGCACATCGTCTTAGTGAGGAAGAGTGTCGGTGCAAAACCAAAGAAACTAACCCAGAACTGCAGAGTGTCAGAACCCAACCTCTGCGTTGTACAATGGGATTTTTTAATACATTTTAAAAAGTATAATGGAAACATGAAATTAGCATATAAGAAATCTGATTTCATCATTTTTTCAGCAAAATTGTTATTGCTAATGACTGCTTGTGAGACTTATGGGGACACTTGCCAGAAGCTTGTATGAGGACATCATTATCGAGATGGAGAGAAGATTGTAGGTTTTTTCCTCTCCTAGTGTGATTTATATTCTGGTGAGAAGCTTTGATTCAGAATTCTTAATGAGGGAGTACATTTGAGCTGAATATGTTCTGGACTCAACACCGACACTTGCTGTGATTCAATCTGTGTTACAAAACTCGCTGACATCAGAGAAACCAGCTGCAGTTTTACATGTTTGTCAGCAATTGTCTCCAGCAATGAAGTCATTATAAATCTGTTCTGAATTTTCCATGTGCTCCGTGTGCAAACTGTTACTCACCCTGTCACTGTTCTTGTATTTATCCCACTTCTTCACCATCTTCAGCCATTTCTCTGCTCTCTCAATCTCCTGCTGCTTCAGCTATGAAAGTAAAAGAAGCTGGTGAACAAAAACAACCTACTGCATGCATTTGTCCTGAAAGAAATGTGGCATTTGCCTCTTTACCTTCTCTTCATGTGCAGTTGGTGCCGGCAGCTCATCTTCACTGGCAGAATGAAGAGAAACAAATGATGAGATGCAACAAAACAGGGCAGAGTGGTACCAACCGGCATGACTTTACTTTGAAGACAGACTTACTGCATGAAGCCGAAACGGTCGATGACTTTGTAGATGCTGTAATCAGCATCCTCCCAGGGGTAGATCTCCACCCCGCCCTGCCTGCCCTGGAAACAGTAACAGGTATAAACTTACAAACTACAGTCTAGACAAATAGATACGCACATGTGTACAATTACTTACATAAACAAAAGGATCTTATTGTGCTGAAGCGCACCTGCCCTAAAGGAGGAACTACAAAGGCCCCAAAATGGAGTTTAAAGACTCTTGATGAGCCCAAGGTCCTACAGTATGGATATAGGTGCTCCTTACATGGGTCAGTTCTACATCTGGCCTGCATCTGGCCCATATAACACATGTAACCCATGTAAAGCCTGCCTCATTGCTTTTGGCCTGTGCCTGGCCTGGATACAGGACTTGCGAGTGCTGTGCCAAAAGAAGTCCAGATTAGGCCCCCATGTGTCTTCTATCTGGGTCCATGCACAAACCTTTGCACACAATCGTGTTTGTCGTTAGTTAGGGACGACGACAGGCATATTGTGATGCTCCTCTTCCTCTTTAATGCTACAGTTATTATTATTACAGGTATTACAGAACTAGCAGTAAGGTCTGGGGTTGATAAGCTGAAGTACTGTAGAAGTAGCAGAAACTAGTTCCTCCTGGGGCCACTTCAGGCTGTCTCCAAAAACAGTCAGTTAGACTGACGTGACACTGACTGATCACTAGAATTGCACCCTCTCATCCACAAATCATCACTTCTGCCTTAAAATAAATCATAGTTTGAGTCCAGAAATCTTTGATATACAGTGCTCCCTCGCTATAACGCAGTTCACCTTTCGCTGTTTCGCTGATTTTTTTGGTGCAATTTTGCATCCTTTTTTTTTTAAACAACACATTGTGTTCTGCGTCCTGATTGGCTGTAGACCATTGTAATCAATCTTGTGCCGTGTCTCCTGTACAGTACAGAACGTGTTCAGTTTGTCAAATTTACATAAATCTTTGATCCTAGCAGTGTGACTCTGCTGTACTGTAAGTTTGTAAGTTTTCTCCCCAACAAACACGACAATGTCGACGAAACGTTTTGCACCGTCAAAGGCTTCTGCGGTAGCACCCAACAGGCAGAGGAAGCTGCTAACCATCGCACAAAAAGACATGCTCATTCTTCTCGCTTCCTCCACTTCTGTACCATTGATTCATTATGTTGAATTCTCTGGCAGCTGCTCTATTCCCATGTTCTGGACCTGAAAACAGGGTTTGATCTTTGGCTTCATTCTATAATAATGGGCTTTTTTTTCTATGAAGGTTTGAACTTCTCTTCCACATCGAAAGGAGCCACCTGAGGTGGTTCGGGCATCTGACAAGGACGCCTGCTGGGCGCCTCCTGGGTGAGGTGTTCCGGGCATGTCCCACCATGAGGAGGCCCCGGGGCAGACCCAGGACACGCTGGAGAGATTATATCTCTCGGCTGGTCCCAGACAAGCTGGAGGAGGTGGCTGGGGAGAGGGAGGTCTGGGCTACTCTGCTTAGGCTGCTGCCCCCGCGACCCGGCCCCGGATAAAGTGGAAGAAGATGGATGGATGGTTTGAACTTTGTGTTTAAACAAGAGAGAAAAGTGTGAAAATGTCTGTCTGAGAAAAGTGTATAAAGGGAGTAGTGAGGGGTTTTACAGCTTTAAAACATCTATAATAATTGTAAAAAATAAAGTTGGCTATTTTGGGGATTTCACCTATCGTGGGTTATTTTTAATAACGCGATAAACGAGGGACGACTGTACAGTATTTTTTTAGAGCTTACTTTTGGAGTAGGGCTTTGCCCCTTGGAATCAATGCTTGAGGACCAAGCATGTCATGATCATGTTCATTAGGGTTCACATAAGCCACATTGCCATACTGTAAATCCTCTACATTTACAGTTTGCATTGGTACTTCGTGATATCACTAGTTGCCAGTTGGACATTTTTTAAAATACATCTATTTAAATATTTAAGCTTTACATCGCAGTCAAAAGCCAAAAAGTACACATGTGACTAACTAAATGAATAAAAGCACAGTATGAACATGGACAGAAAGCTCCACACACAAACCTCCTCCCCTAATCAAGTAAGCACTCAGTCTCTCTCAAATCAAATCAAATCAAATCACTTTTATTGTCACATCACATGTGCAGGCACACTGGCACAGCATATGCGAGTGAAATTCTTGTGTGCGAGCCCCACAAGCAACAGAGATGTGCAAACACAACAACACAAACGAGCAAAATACAAGAATGGCCAACCTGAAACTAATAAATATATGTACAATATATAATAGTGTATGCATTTCTGGATGTGTATACTAAATATTTTCCTACGTGTGTGTGTGTGTGTGTGTGTGTGTGTGTGTATACACATTTTTACAAATTAAATAGTAAAAAAATAAAATAAAATAAAATAATAATAATAATAATAAAATATATAAAATATACAGAGTTGAATATGTGCAAAACAAGTGGCATTTATATACAGTGTGGAGTGCTCCATAGTACAACTGTACATGACATGCATTTAGAATCTCCTTAAACCTGCACAAAGTTTAGAAGTAATGCTTTTATCATGGAAAATCCATTTGAGCAACAATTTGATCCCAGTGTTGACATAACACAGAGGGAACTAATCCTCAGACAGACAGCCTGAGAGGCTTCTCACTCCACTCGACTGTGGTTGGCTGCCTAACTGGAAAGCAGCCAATCAGCGAACCCAAAGAAAGTGTAAAGCTTCACCATGGCTGAGTCGGCTCTCTGAGCCTCAGAGGCCCTGCATGTGATGTCGGCGTCATCAGAGTGAGAGGACTAAAAATAATTTTACACCGAGGGCGTTTGGAGACACACAGTGTGTTACAGAAAGACATTAAAGCCAGAGAGATGGCTCTATTTGAATCGCACTCATTTAAATTTTGCTACGCTGATTCACTACAACTGAATCGAATTCACTAAATGAATGACTCACATCATTTGTAAGACACAATAAGATTTGATGGAGTGCATCAAAACACAAGAGCACCAGTGTCTACGGCTGCCTTATTTCACAGCACTAATGACTGTCAGGCCACTTTAAACCATTCGACACAACCCGACTACTCTGCCTTGTTTTCTTTCATCTTTTCTGAATGACACAGCTACTGTGAGTTACAGGTGCCAACAAACAGACAGCCGATCTTACCCTGATCGTACTTAGTGGTAGCATTTACTTACAGAAGTCAAGTGGTAAGAGCTAGCGATTAGCACTATGACCGCCTGCTTAACATTGTGTTGGTCCCCTTTTTGCTGCTAAAATAGCACTGTCCCATTGAGGCATTGACTCCACTAGACCCCTGTAGGTGTGCTGTGGTATCTGACACCAAGATGTTAGCAACAGAGTCCTGTAAGCTGTGAGGTGGGGCCCCCGTGGACTTGTTTGTCCAGCACATCCCAGAGATGCTCGAATGGATTGAGGGAAATCTGGAGTCCAAATCAACACCTCGCTGTGCTCCTCAAAGCTTCCTGAACACTTTTGCTTTCTGACAGGTTGCATTATCCAGCTGAATATTGTTTCCATGAAAGGGTGTACATGGTCTGCAAAAAAGCTTAGCTAGGCGGTACGAGTTGAAGTAACATCCACAATGATGAAGGTTTCCCAGCTGAACATCGCCCAAAGCATCACACTGCTTGCTTCCTCCAACACAACAAACAACACACACCCAGCCATCCATGTGATGTACAAGTGATTCATCAGATGAGGCCGATCTTCTTCCATTGTGCTGGGGTCCAGTTCCGATGCTCGCTTGCCCATTGCTGGCACTTTGGGCAGTGGACAGGAGTCAGGATGGGCAGCCTGACTGGTCTGCATCTATTCAGCCCCATTCGCAACAAACTGTGATGCACTGTGTATTCTATATATGCTTTAGTAGATGTTGGATCAGACCATATGGGCCAGCTTTTGTTCCCTGTGTACATCAGTGAGCCTTGGCTGCCCATGTCCCTGTCTCTGGTTCACCCCATTTCCTTCCTTGGACTACTTTTGATAGATGCTGACCACTGCAGGCATTGGAGATACTCTGACTTCGTTATTGAGCCGGCACAGTTCAGCCTTAGTCAAACTCTCTCAAATCCTTACATTCACCAGTTTTTCCTGCTTTTAAAGACAAAATGTTCACTTCTTAAATGCACCCACTAACAGATTCCACGAAGAAGAGATAATCAGTGTTATTCCTAATGTTTCACTAATTTCTCATTTTTAATGTTCTTAATTTTATACTTACCATACTGATAATGTTTAGAGCATCATTTTGGAGCTCTGGCTTCTTTTGAAAATAATGGCTTCTTTTGGCATCAAAAGAAGAATAATTTTGTTATCCATATATTCTTTTTCAAGATGATCATACACAGTGTCATTTATTTGAACTGTTCTTTTCCAGTTTGACTGTCCAGGGTACATCTTTAATCTTTTAAAAAATAAAACAAGAATTAGGCCCACAAGTTTGAACTTATTTTGACTTTTCTCTAATCCAAGTAAACCCACATTTTCAAATATATCTGTACATTATTATTTGGTTTAATGCCCCTTAGAAACCTGCCCCTCAAATATATGTTTTTGGTAGTCATCAACTAGCTTCTGCATTATTTTGGCTGGATATTTAATGACCCTTGTTGGCAGAATTGGTATATAAAAATTGTTGTTTTCCTGGCACAGAACTGGCGTTTAAGCACAGCCCACAAATTTAAAATAGGGTTGAGTTTGGGGCATTGGGAAGACCATTCCAGAAACTCAATGGGCCATTTCTAAACAGGTGCAGATCATCGGTTCAAAGAATTGTATGTAAAGACAAAATTGATTAGGATGTTCAGGAACAAACCAGGAACCAACAAGATCAAGCCTACCAAGAGCTGGAAACTGCTGGAAGGCCAGTGTTGCTGTCCACAGTCCACT
This sequence comes from Aulonocara stuartgranti, assembly GCF_965226115.1. Taxonomy (NCBI): domain Eukaryota; kingdom Metazoa; phylum Chordata; class Actinopteri; order Cichliformes; family Cichlidae; genus Aulonocara; species Aulonocara stuartgranti. The sequence goes on along the minus strand of NC_138939.1, from coordinate 38,735,721 downwards.
GACCTTCCAGCTTTTTACGCTACCACGGACTAAGAAAGAGTGTCGACCAAAGAAAAAGTCCATGCTTATGAAATTAATAACTTCAGGTTCAACTGAAATTTGCAGTTGTCCACATGGACAAGCCAAAAGCCTTCTGGGGAAAAGCTTTAAGACTGAGCTATTCAACCACAATGACAAGAGATATGTTTAGAAGAATAAAGGTTAGGCTTTCAAACCATGGATAGAATAATGAAGAACATAGACAAATATTAGTTGTGTTTTCGAACTTCAGAGCTGCCTCCTGATGAAATCAAAAGAATTTTGAAATCGTTCCCACATTCTGCTGCAGCCAGGTTTGACAGAGAAACACTAAATCTCTTAAAAGCAACAAATTACTGCAATTCAGATTAGCACAATAGCTAAATTAGAGTATCGCCTGGGGTTGTCGAGTGGCAAACACTGTGTGGAAAATGCTGTCCCTGCAGGTCAGTGTCAACTCAATTACTGCACAGTTTGTCACAGATGTTGCTATGGCTAAAAAGCTCAAACCCCTCCATTGCCATCCTTTCACTGCAAGCCGCTGAGCTAAATTTAACCTGTGGCATCACCAACCCCACCCGGCCCCAGCTCAGCTCTGCATCAGCACATTTACCACTCTGACCAAAGCTCCTTTTCTATGTTACAGCTTGAGAAGCTTTCCTACTTACAACAGCTTTTTTTAAAGCACGAACACTTGTGCAATCATAATAAAACAATTATTCAAACTGAGAAAATCAAAGCATTGATATGTTTTTTAAAAAAAAGTCAGTTTTGCCTTGCTCCAACGCTTTAGGCTAAGGTAGGGTTATGGTTACCACCTATGATGATGTGGTCATGAGGAGTTATATTTCCCAGTAATGGTGAGAGAAAGTAGTGTTTTTTTGATTTTTTTAAGAACCATGGTGACAGAGTGCTGAGGATTGCCACAAACATGCACCTCTGCAGTGACTGTTTTACATTTCAATACATTATTAACAAGCTAGCTAGTAGGGGTGGGGGGAAAAAATCGATACTGTTTAGTATCGTGATATTTTGTTTGCTAATAATGTATCGATACAGGGACAGCAGAAATCGATATTTTGTTACAAACAATTTTTTCGTGGACTGGAACATGCTCCGACTTCAGAGCATGTTGATCCTTTTTCTGAGCAAGAATCCTGACATTCCTTCACTGTCCAAATTTGTTTAACTTTTTTTTTGGCAGCAATAAACATGACAGTTGACTTATTTTAATTTAAGACATGTTTTATTTTAATTAAGTTTAAAACTTTTTTATTTAGTATAAAATTATATTTTGTTTTAATTTACTTTCAAATTCTTCAGTTGCTGAAGGGGCTGCATAGTTTTCATAAATTGCATAGTTCAGAATAGCTATAATTGTACCAGATGGTTGCATTCAGTTAAGTTGGACTAGACTGTAATACAAACCGTTCAGTTTGTCAACAATAAAACTGACTGAAATGAGAGAAAGACTGAGTGTGAGACTTTGATATTAGATAAAATTAATATTGATAAAGTTTACCTTTATATACAGAATTTGAATATCGCAAAATATTTTAAAAAATTGCAATAATATCGTATCGTGCGTTAAGTATTGTGATAATATCGTATCGTGAGTTGTATGGTGATTCCCACCTCTACTAGCTAGCTCCAAATATGTTAACTTTTCGCTCAGAAAAAAACCAAGATGGCTACATGCAAAAAGCTAAACTCAAAACTGTAGTCAGCGATAGGGCAGCGCAATATGGCAAAATATATTTGTCACGATATATATTTGAAAACTTGCGATAACAATATAACTGACGATATAATTGACGCGAGACGAAGTACTTTACAACTCCACAACTTTATTAGTGCAAAAAACCCTAAAACATTGATTTATTTTCACTTAAACAAGCAGCTGTTTATATTAGTTTAGTTCATTAGTTAGTTCCCCCCAACGTTTGCTACTTGTGTCATAAGGCATGCAGCTATTTAAAGCTACGCTGATTATTTGTTGAATCAGCTTCTTTGGTCTCACCACCACGCTAGTTGAAGCGGACGCCTCTTCACGTGCTTTAACAGCTTTGTTGTACTCCAACAAGCGCTTCTGTTTCAAATGATGAAACGTGTTCTGCCAGGTGTGTATGAAAACAAAGCCACTGCGCATGCGCATTTTACCCATATTCTATCGCGATATTTCATTTTCTTATCTTTCTTAACATTGTACCGGTACTACCGTGAACGGTATAATATGGCCCAGCCCTAGTCAGCGACTCGATAGATAACATTTAGGTGGCTACACCGGTCGTTCATATGAAAGTCCATGGTCAAGACTTTTTACTGTAGACATGAAGCCTGATTTTGCTTCCTGGATAAAAGAATGATTTCCAGTTTCTTGCTCAGACTGAAGAATAGGTGGATCATTAAATTCCCAAAGCCGAGGTATCTGGATCATTAGCAGGACTCTAAAACCTGTACTACATGTGCACAGTGGATGGCTTTCTTCTCAGTCCATTGAAGACTAATCAAGAGGAAAGGATGTAATGAATCATGTCTGTTTAGTTTTTAATGGCTGCTTTTAATGTTAGTTTCCACTGCAGTCACAATCAATATCTGTGGTCTTCGTTCTCCGAGACATCGCACCGCAGGCATAAACATATTATTACACAACATGTTATTAATGCACTTTGCCAGCATACTCACATCCACCCACACACATACACGCTTGTTGTCCTCCACACATGCAGAAATGTGCTGCACACAAAGCAAACACAAGAAGACATTTGAATTTTTGTCCTTTTGTGTTTTTGTTAAGCCCAAAATGAACCATGTGAGAACTCTTCTTCCAAGACACGAACGAAAACACAAGTGACAATGTAAACTCACCGTAGCATACTTCAAGATGATATCAGCTCGTTCTTCTGCGATTAGACTCTCGATGTCTTTCTTCATGTCAATATCTATGGAAAAAAGGAAGAGCAAGATTTGCATAAACTAGAGAAAACAACAACTGACGATGAAAAAAATAACACGGCTAGATGTGACTAACAGCACGATGAGCTGGTATACCTGAAGCATGCTTTGGTTTTAAAGAGAATAAACACATCAGTAGATGGTTGCCTTGGATTTAGTAGAACAATATCATAGTGGGGCTTTAAAATATCAGCTGCAAAACTGCACCAGAAACGTGCTAAAGCAGCGGTCCCCAACCTTTTTTGCACCACGGAGTCGCGGATGAATACAATAAAATAAAACCAGTACCAGAAAAAAGAAGATTTATTCATAACACACAAGAAAAGACCCAGGGAAACAGAGTTAACAATAAAAATGCTAAAATAATCATAAAAACAGATAAAACCCCTGAAAACCATACATTTCTCAAGTCTCGTGGCCTGGTACCGGTCCGTGAGTTGTTTGGTACCGGTCCCTGGCCTGGGGGTTGGGGAACGCTGGTCTATAGGACTGAACAAGCTCGGTAAAGACGTGGTAATTAATTTAGTGATCTGAAAACAGGTTCTGGTGAGTGTACTGTGCATTTGTCTGTCAGCTGGATTGAAGAGCTGTGTGAAGGTGTAAAAGTATAAGTGCTCATATACAGGCGCACCAAGGCCCTGTGCCAAACTGTGACATGACAAGGCCTGTTTAAAGAGCAATACATACTCTTCTAACTTATACAGCCTCTAGTACTAATAAGTAATAGTAATAAGAAAACAATACAGTACATTTCATAATTTGACTTAAATCCAATAAACGGGAGCCACCGAGAAAATGTTCCCTCTCTGTTTCATGAAACTGAGCATAACAAAGTCACGCTTATCTGCAGGTCAGTGATTTATGGCCCCCCGTCGAATGATTTAGGAAGTAATAAAAGTTAATGGCAGTTATCATTTTGATGACTATCATAAAATTATGATATTTTATAACTCAGTAATAATCAATAATCCGATGCCCAAAAATATGTGATCATGAAAATATGGCGATGGATGAGGATGATGAAGAGGTGGTTTGAGACAGAAACGAAAACTGTGGAATATTCATATTTTTGTGCTGTTGTCATTTTAAGCCAAAAAGTTTACTTTTTTAGACAAAAAAATGTTCCCTTGGCAGAAACCTGTGTGTGTGTGTGTGCGTCTGTGAAACTGTGTTAAACCACAGTAAAAAGGTTGTTTTTGGTAAAGCCAGTGCTTTTGTAAAGATGGGGAGAGTTGGAGGCTGCGTGCCCCGATGGATACATTTTGTTTGTTTAATCCAAAAAAGTTAGACTTACAAACGCTCCGCCTCAGCGTGAGACCGTCGTACCGAAGCGAGAGCGATGTTTTATGTGGAAAAACGCCTGAATGTGGTGAGGAGACCAACAACACTGGTAAAGTTGTGGGGCAGCTGGTAAGGACTTTCTGCAGCATCTGCAAAGCTGTCTTGGTTGGTTTTAAAAAAAAACGCGCTTTACTCGTCAGAAGGCCGTAAATACAGCTCATTGGTCAGATCAAAACCGTCCTTAGTGGCTGAAGCGAGAGCCTGCCTTTCTAAAATTGCTTTATTGATCAGTGGTTTTTCTCATTGGTAAAAGCGAAGGCCACCTCTGTTTTAAATGGTTTCATTGGTGGATCGGGGAGGAGCTCCATCTTGCACCGTGAATCAGAGAGAATTTCACCCACACTGACCAAACTGTGCAAAGTCACACCTGACTCTCTCGGGGTCTCACGCTGAGGTGGAGCATGACTATATACTGATGTTCATCATCAAACAAAGCAGCAGAGGTATTAATCCAGCTTAATCTGCATCCTCTGTTTGGCTCTACACCAGTGACAGACCTGGAGTGATGATCCGGACACATTGCAGGACAACGCAAATCATCTGGATTAGGGAAAACCCCAAAGCGGGATTATGCAGTGAAAATCTGTGTTTGTCAAAGCCTGAACAAAGAGAAACAAAGAGCTTTGAGGAGCCAAACAGCAGACGTGCAGAAGTGCGGACACGTAACACTGATGGCTCCTTCTTGGTTTAAAAAGTCCACAAAAAGGATCCACCTTAAGAGTGTAGCTCTGATATTTAGACAAAATGCCACACTGTAGTGTCACACTGTAGCAACAGAATTTACTTTACTTTATATTTGAGTCCATTTGACCTCCTTGTGTCCTGTTGAGTTTCTATAAACAAATGACACAGAGAGCAAACTGAGCGTCTGACTATGCAAAGTGAACTGAATGTATGTTTTTACCCAGTAGGTAGCAGGATGCTACCTTTCTGCTGTGTTGCTGTTGTCTGAAGACAAATCTTTCCCGTCTGTTCTAAGATGGTGGCTTGTAACCAAAAAACGTTTAACGACTTTCATCTAGAGGCTACCAAGGAATGGGCACTGAAGCTTTAAATATGAGCTGTCCTCTGAAACATATGGCAGCGGCTGCATGTGGTCAGCGTACTAAATCACAGACGAGCTCTGGCAGGAGACCCAGCACAAAGGGTGGAGACCCAACCTAGGAGAGGGAACAGAGACGGGACTGCACCCTTTCACACTACCTGACTGATGAACATGTACTCTGCCTTTGCAGGCTGTGTTTTACTCTCGGAATACACGCTGAGCTTTATTTAATAAACCTCCGAGTGGAGACTTGGGAGCTGGACTTGAACCAAGTTTTTTGCTGAAGTGGTTCATGGTCGGAGGTAGGATTGTTGAAAGTGGGAAATGAGTCACATTTTGCCCTCTGCACATTTAAGTTACTGCGGGTGCATAAAGTGTTTGGTTGCATCGGCTAATTTTAATGTCATAAGCCCAGTTTCACAAATGAAACTAGCTAAGATTACTCTATCAGGATACGTACTGAATCAAAACATATTAACACATTAAGTCATATTCATTATTAAAGAAGTGGTGTGTTCATTTAATATCATGTGGAGGAGTTTAAACTCTTTTTTGTCAAATTGAATTTTTTTTTATTCTGACCTCCAAATCTTTAGACAACAATATAAAAAAATGACATATTCTGATTGGATTAGGCTTGTAACTGATGACGACTTCAATCTCACAGGTTTAACACGGAGCTGTTATTCCTGTTTAGAGTGTCGTGCTTCTTCCTTGGATTCCTCTAGATTCGCTTGTCTAGTTTATATATTTTTTTCTCAACCTACAATCATATTTATTCAACTTTCACTTCATATTATACAGAAAACTATTAGCTATAAACTACTACTAATTTTTTTTTTTCTGATGATCTAACCTCTGTTCACTAATTATCTGTGCTGATGTCTGGATGTCTCAAAACCTGAGACATTTAGAACTGAAGGCAAACTTGAGACAAAGTTTCAAGTCAGAAACCTTAGTGTCATTTGGACAGCGATCTCACTTTTGATAATGATAGCAATAAGGTCACCAGGCCAAGTTCCAACCAAAATGTAACAAATGTTCTGTAATATTCTAAACTGCAGATCTTTTAACTATTTCTAGATCAAAGTGTGCAGACGTTGATTTCGGTAAGTGTGGTCCTGTTCTTTGGAAGTGTGTGTGTGTGTGTGTGTTAACTTGCATTTTATTTCTTTGTAAAGTTTACTTTGGGTTTTTTCCCTGCCTTAAAACAATACAAACCTACACAGGTCTAATGTTTGTGTTTAGTGTGTTAAGCACATAGAGTTTGAACTGTAATGGTCACTGCCAAAATCTGAGGTTTGGACTTTTACATAAACTGAATATCCATCCGTCCCCGGGTACTTTATGTTGACTGGGAGCCCTGTGGTTAAAAACTTCCTGGTGGACCACAAGCCTGGGAATTTGATCAAATGCCATTTAATTTAGGAGTAAGCATCATTGGAGCTCTAAAGAGAAGGAGAGAGTGAGAGAGAGAATTCCAACACAAAGTGAGTACAGCAGGACATACTTAAATGTTTTGTAACTGAATGACTCAGGTTCCTGTGCAGTTACTTGAATTACTAAAGATAAAGAACACCCAGTGAATTAGGGATTTTTTTTTTTAGCCCTTGGTGGTCTGGAGCCTACTCTCGATGATTCTCTCTGAAGACTGTAAAACATTAGCTAATCAAGTACAATGGAATCATTGCACTTTGTTGATCTTTTTCATTGGTTTCAAACTGGATAAATAAAACTTTTACATCTTCCCAGCGAAACCTCACAAACAGAATCTCTTTTTTTCTGTGCTCCAGAAAAATTAAAACATGTACAATGATTAGAAAAAATATTCATGTACTCAGTATTCAAGAACTGGCATACATTGGTTCAATTTAAGACCTAACCGCTGTGTTGTGTTTGTGCTTACTAATATGCATCACATGTGAGTTACTGCGCAGAATGTGTATCAGTGAGTGAGGCAGTTATTAAGCCAATAAAGACTTAATAAGACCCACAAATGTTGCGAAAACTATGTGAGACTCAGAGAGTACAATGTTACGGGTTATCATTTCAGGACAAACAGGAGTAGCAGAAACACGCCAGTATAATAAAGCGTAATGAATATCTGAGCAGTGCTTCTGCTTTCAGCTGTCAGGAAAAATGTTGAATAACTTCGCTGTATTCTCGAAGCTCCCCCAGCAGGCCCGAGAGCTGCTGCCGCTGCCTTCAGTGTCTCCATCCCAGACACACGCAGGGCCAGGCTGCTGAAGGATGCTGCCCACGGTGTGGACGTGTTTCGCTGACATCAGGACCTTTGTAGCGGCTCAAAGTGTCATTTAGCGCTGGTAAACAAACCCACAGCCTCCGATAGTACGAGCCGCGCGCGATGCTGTGATTTGACACCATTCTACAGCCTCGCGCGAGACCTCGTTTTTATTCATTATTATTACTCCACAGAGAATAAGAAACAAATCTGGGGCATGGCTACAAAGAAACAAATACGCTTGTAATTACCTTGATCCTCTGGTGTATTCCTGCGCTATCCGTGCAGTTACCGCTCCGTTTGCTTTGGGCATTCTCTGCTGAAATTGCAGCTGCAGCAGAACAAGCCACCAGGCTGGTAACAATAGCCTCCCCCTCCGTCAATCCATGGGTTACCATCAGACACAGCACACACATACGCGCACACAGGAGCACACGGACGGGACAGAAACCCTCCAGGTCCGCGATCCAAGCAGCGGCAGCGGAGAAGACGCACTGAGCAGGCGCCGATCGTCAGCCGTGTGTGAGCTGTAAACCAAAGAAACAGAACCTCCGACAACAGCTGTCCCGGTGGAGACGCAAACACCAGCATAGAAGCAGTAACTGGGCTTTCTGCTGCCGACATCTGCTGGAAAAACACTGCAGTGCAGGGATGGAGCCAGAGAGGTATGGAGCGCCGAGAGTGCCAGAATGAAATAACTGCGTGCAGTTCATCAAAAGTGTCATTGATCTAGTCAAGTTGGAAATACATAAACAATAAATACATATTATTAATTAATTAAAATAAATATATTAAATGCATAATTAATTTCATTTAACATAATTATTTGATGGTGCCTGCATCTGCATCATAAAATAATTAATAAATAATATTTTTTATTGCTCATCATCAGATGATACCCAACATCTGATTGGCTACCCTGCACAGAAACGCAAGACAGACTCACTCGGATTCACTCGGGCCGTATCTAACTGGTTTGATTTGTTTGTTCCTGAAGCTTCATGACTGGATAGTTTTAGTGCCTGACCGGACAGAAACATTTAGAGCAGTGTGTTGATGCTGTTCATTGATATGCTGAAGAGCGACGTCAAGCAGAGAAATGATTAAAATGCCCGTTTTTAATTTTTCTCAACTGGAATTGAAAGTTTTGGAAATGTACTAATAAAAATACAATATAAAATATTAATAATAAAAATAATATTCTTGTTGCATATGTACCCTCTCTCCTCCCCAACACGTGGACCAATCTCATTTAAACGTTGCACGAACATCATCACACATACAGCCTAAATACACAGTTACACAAATCATGCGTTTGGGTCTCCACCTGAAGGTTGTACTTGCTAATGTAATGATGTAAAAGAATGAACATGGTTTTGTCGTGGTTAAATTCCTGTCAAACTTGGGATCGCAACCATGGGTTTATTTTGAAAGATTCGATTTTAAAAGTCTGCTACTGGTAAACTGGTTTTCCCTAATCTTATCCCGTTAGTGGCAATGAAGCTTTTGCTGTGGTAAGTTCTTCCTCAGTCCGCCCTGACTGAACATGAGTTTAAAACATATTTGAAAATCCTCATTGAGGTTAACATGGCAGTGCATTAACAGCATGAACTGCCCATACAGTAGCATCTGAGTAGATTTCAGTTTTATGATCTTGTTTTGAAATTAATGGTTTAGACGGTAGGAAAAATGGACACGCTGAGCTAGCGGCTAACAGCTAGAGGAGACTGTCGTGTCTAATAATTTGAAACTTCTCTTGATAGTTTGGGCGGAATCCTGTTGCTGGAAACCCATGGTTACTCATGTCCCATGTTATTGCAGAGACCCACAAAAGGGGAATAAACCACGCCTGAGCTCTACCCATCTCGAGTCCAGAGAGTTTTACTCATACACAGTGTTGGGACTAACGCGTTATTAAGTAACACGTTACAGTAACTACGTTATTATTGTGGTAACGAGCACGGTAACTAGTTATTATGCCAAAACCGGGAACGCGTTAGTCGTTACTGGGATTTAGATAGGCTCGTTACTCGTTACTTCGTGTGGTGGCTATCGCGGAGCTTCCACAGATTCAATAACATTAGCAAGTGGTGGAGGCCAGCAGGTGGATGAAGGAAAAGGGACGCAGGAGGAGGAGAGACCCGAAGCAGCCGCTCGTCCGAGAGTGTCAGGTGAACTGAACTTCAGGTAAGAAGTTATGACCTGCAGTCTATCTGGGTCAGATATGAACCAAGTTTAGTTGGAGTTTATTTTCGTTATGCTGACTTTTTCGTACTGCGTGCTAGCTAGCATGACGGAGTTTCTATACAGCTGGGTGGGTGCTATGTTACTAATGTTGAACTTTATTTTGTTCAGAGAAAATATTACGCGTTTCTTATTGAGGTGAAAAGGAACATTTTGTCCTGGACTTCAGCTACAATGACAAAGACACAAAGCTGGAGTTATTCTGTGTTTACGCTGCAGCTGTCTCTTCTTCTCTCATTCTCTCCCCCTCCCTCTCCTGTTTCTACTTCAATCATGAAACTGATCAATGATCAGCTGATCGGCTTTTCTCTCTTGTTTATTTATCGCCCACTTCGTGCCAGAAAGAGGAAACCAGCGGATGTCGCGCTAAACAACAGCAGCACTTTTAAGCTTGATCAGCTGTTGTTAGAATTTATTTAATATTAATTTCTAGTATCAGCTGATGTTTGCTGGAGCCACAGCTGTAAAAGCTGCTGGTCATGATATGGTTTGGTTATCTGGTGAGAGGGAAACATGAAGATGAAACCAGGAGATGTCCTTACTGGATCATCAGAGCTGTGATGGAGAAACAGGTTCACCTTTTAGGTGACATGAATGAGTTGAAGGGAAGTTATGAACTGTTTCTGAGAGACAAATAACACCAGGATCCTTTTCTAAGCAGCTGACAGCTGGTAACTGTGCAGGTGCGGGTCTAGCAAAGTGTTGCCAGGGGTCCATGTAGGGCATTAAAAGGGAAAGGGGGGCACAAGGAAATACTTTCTTATTCTCATTTAAAATGTCTCACTTTTAAAAAAATAATTATCTGAGTCTTGCAACAAACAATGGATAGATTGATGCATATATACCATCAGAACAGTGTACATCACTGTGTGTTTATTTTCATTCAAAGGCTTTATGATTTTTCCTATAATGGTGGGCTGGTCTCTAGTCAAAATGCCCGGGACGATTTTTTTGTCCCAGTCCAGCCCTGTATGCAGCTCATCTGCAGTCTGGTGTTACCTACATCTTCCTATTCAGAAGGCAGAATTTCCGAGTTCTGAGTACAATCGAAAGCACCACGACTGCAGTTTTTGTGTTGGATGTAAAAAGCAGGCTAGGATAGAACCAGGCGCTGGATTTCTCTCGTGGAAATGTGCACATTATTTTTTCCTTTCTATTGGTAGGTGGCACAGTGCACTTGTGGCAAGTAGAAGACTGGCAATCTTGCTGGGTATCCAGTTACGGAAGCAACACATTAACAAGAGAATTCTGAGTAAAACTAAAGTTACTTTCCCTAGTAACTAGTTACTCTGAAAGTAACGAGTAACTTGAAGTAACTGAGTTACTTTTGATAGGAGTAACTAGTAATGTAACTAAGTTACTAATTTAAAGTAACTTACCCAACACTGCTCATACAGCACCGGGCATAGAGACTGTGTGGGTGGTCATAAAGGGATGGACACAGTCAGCAACGATACTCAGGTAAGCTGTGCTCAGTGGTACTAAGAGATCCAAATTATGTCAAGAAAATGTCCATCATTACACCAGGAGCAGCAGGAAGGAGTCACGCTGTTTACACTAAATTCTGGCCCTGCCATAAATGTCACAGCAGACATCAGGACTCCTCAGACCAGGCAATGTTTTTGCAATATTCTGCTGAGCCCCTGAGAGCTGTAGCCTGGGTTTCCTGTCCTTAACTGAAAGGAGTGGCACCAGATATGGTCTCTGGCTGCTGTAGCCCATCCGTTTCAAGGTTCAATGTGTTCAGAGATGCTCTTCTGCATAGCTTGGATGTACAGAGGCATTTCTGAGTTACTGTTGCCTTCTTATCAGCTTGATGCAGCCGAGCCCTCTCCTTTGACCTCTGGCATCAAAAAGCCGTTTTCACCCAGAGAACTGCTGCTCACTGGATATTTCCTCCTTCTCAGATCATTCTCTGTAAACCCTACAGAGGTCATGTGGAAAAACTCAGTAGATCAGCAGTTTCACACTCAAAGTCACTTAAATCACTCTTCTTTCTCATACTGATGCTTATTTTGTTCTTCAGCAGGTTACCTTGAACATGTTTGTATCCCCAGAGGCACTGAGTTTCTGCTACATGACACAGAATCAGGTTTTCATTCATTCTTTCCTGTTCTTGAATGAGTCTTTGGTGCTTTGTGTTCACTCTGAGAGCAAAATCAAATATGTGTTGTAAATATCTGAGGTTGTTAATGAAACAACAGCAGCAGACAAGAAGGAATCTCCAAGAGCGTAAACATTAAGGCCAGTAAGGCCAAAGCCATGTCACAAATGTCCACCAGCACCAAAATGTAGCAGCTTCTTCTTTTGCACATGCTCCACCTCTCAGCTGAGTTCATTGATTTTTGTTCTTGGTTTTTGTGTAGTTCTGCTGACAGGGAGCTTTAGAAATGACACCAAAAACAATCTCATGTCACATTTTTATTAGTTCAACAGACATCTACACTGATGTGTTACTCACAACTGCACTGGACTGTATTCACATGGCTGTGCCTTTGTGTGTGAGCTTTGCTGCATTCTGAGTAAACATCTTGTGATTAAGAGATGCAACAACCTCAGCAAATATCCAACATGCTTCTACCTAACTATTAATTAGAAGCACATCTAACCAGCCCAAGAAAATAAATGGGCTCGTTCACTGAGTAAATAAAATACTCTTTGATGTCCACAGGGTGGCAGTGTTGTCCTCTGTGTTTTCAATGATTTGCATAACAGTCACGTGGACACCCAAAACCATCTGCATGTAGGCTTTCTGGATATACAGTATTGTATGTATATGTATGTATATGTATGCAATGCCACTTCACAACTACAATTGCCTCAAGTTGCTTTATTATGAGGACTACATAATGAGGTTTTGCCTCCTTTTAATGTCACTGAGAGTGCACATCCTAAATACTGTAACATTAAGACGTGGAGTGTGTGTCTGAGGTGTCAGCCTACTAAGGATGACAGCTGGGTTCACATATATGTCCTGATTCTACTGTTTAATAAAACAGGCACTGGATTGAAAAACAAAATAAATAAATTAAAACCAGTCGCAGTAGCTCCACTCGAATGCTCCACCACTGCTAACTGAATAAATACAGCCAGGAAGACAAACTAAGGAGCCTTTCCAAAGTAACTAATCAGCTGCTGATTGCACATGGAATTGAGTTTTCAGGTATTATTGAAGTTACCTGTCCTAGCTAAAATATTAACTATTCAGTTATATTCAGTTTGAAAACAGCTCAAAAACCTCAATATTTTCAACCTTTATTTGAAGTAATAAATGATTCGGTATGCCAAGAAACTGAATATGCGTTCATTTTTTTCTGGGTTTTGTGTTCCCTTTGTCCTTGTTTGGCTTCTTTCCATCACTGGCTGCATGAAGTCTGGCTTCATATTGTTTCACTATGTCATTTTCATCCTCAGAGAACACCTGCAGCTATAAGAAGAAGAACAGGCGGTTATGTTGATCATTTCCTGCTGCTCTAGCTCTTTGTCAGTAACTGATCTGCGAGTTTACCTTGTTCAGCTGCGTCTCTGTGTCATTCATATCAACTCCTTCCTTTTCTCCTATGGCACCTGCTGTCATTTCATAGAGGTTTAGGATCGCCATCTTAATCTTTCCCAGTTGTAGTGTCTTCTTTGCAGCTGTTTCCTGAATGTGGTTCCACTTTTGTTCCTGTATGAAGACAGCAACACATAATGCCATTCACAGTGTATATTTGACCTAGCCTTAGTTCTGCTGCAGGGATGTGATCCAGGATTGTGTCCGGTACCCATGTGAGAGCTTCGGCCTGAGTCTTCTCTAGCTCGGTCTGGAGCTGAGACAGCAGACTGTTTTTCTGCATTACCACCAAGTTGTGCTGGTCCTGCAGGGTTAACAGTGCTTTCTTCTGCTGGTCGACCTCATCCTGCAACTTCATCTCCTTCTGGTAGAACTGATCTTGAAAATGGAGCAGACTCTCTGTGTAGTCTGCGAGAGCCTCAGTATCCCCAAACTGTAACACACAGACATACACACAGCTTTGCTTGCAGCTTTATCTTCAGTGTTTTCGGTGGAGGAATCACTGTTTAACATTATTATTATCATCATTAATAATTGATACAATACTTATGGATGGTGCTCTGTGCTCTCTGTGCTGGAGTTTGACACACAGCAGGTTTTCCCCCACACGTTTTCATACAAAAAGCTCTGTTTTATTTCGGTATTCCCTGTTCTGCATGGTTACTGTTAGTTTTACTTTTCCCAGTCTCATTTTCCCCTTTGACTTTCAGCGGTTCCTTCACTCACCCCTCTGTCTTCCCCTATTTTTTCATCTCATTGTCTGCTTTTGCTTCTTGTTCCTCTTCCTCGTTAGCTTCCAGTGTTCCCCTTTTGGTATTTTGTTTAGCTTGTGGGTTCTGCTATTAGACTGATAATAGTTCACCTGTGCTTGTCTCAACACAGCACTGGGACTACATTTTCCTGCAGACTCTAACTGTATGCTTTTTAATATTGTAAAGCTGGTATTTTAACATGGGAGTCATGAATGGATGGATGGATAAATAGTCAAATATTGATATTTGATATCTGAGATATTTCTGAAACAGTGTTTGGTACTGTTGTGATAACTGCTGTGTATATTCCACCAGATGCTGACGCTAACTTGGCTCTTGTTCATCTGCATCACACAGTCACAGGATGTATCCTAAGGCTGTTCACATCATAGCAAGGACTTCAGCCACGCTGATTTAATAGCAGTTAATCCTAAATTCCATCAGCTACAAGGAGAGCAGATACACTGGACAACGTCTCCCCCAGCATCAGGGCTAACCCTCTACCACACCGGGGCCAGTCTCTATGTCCCTGCTCTTGTCCCGAGGATCCTCTGAAAGAACCAAGTCAACTAAAAAACAACTGGTGTCCTTCTCTTGCTGCTCCATAAAGTGCAGATTGACATATTTAATCTGTATGAGATTTGACAGCTGCACAGCATCAGAGAAGAAAGTGCTCTAAAGGGTCCTCATCATCACCCAGAAGATCATCAGATGCCTGTCTCTCGCCTGTAAAGTCTTTGACAATTCCTATTGCCTCAAAGTAGGACATTAATAACATTAAAGTAAAATTAAAACACCACAATGAGACGTTCATCCCACCCTGGTCACTTTGTTTGAAAGTCTGTCCTCTGGCAGACGGTTCAGGACAATAGAAACACAGATAAGGGTAAAAAAAAAAATGACGTAGTAGATCAGCTATGGTATGAATTTCAAAATCATATGTCTCCTCATACTTGTCGCCAAGTTATTACATTCACCAAGTTGTCCACGCCGCCCACCATTAGCCTGGAACAGCTGAGGGGTGAAAATGATTTGGATCCAAAAGTCAAAAAATAATATATATATATACACACATGATATGCATGTGCACTGACAATAAAGACATTATTTAAATGAACTGATTACTGTTAGCATGAAATAAAAATACTGTACCTTTGTTATTTTAAGCACACGCTCCATGAAGTGCTTGTACATTGAGTGCCTCTGAACTTGATGCTGTAGCTCCTCTCTCCTCTCCATCAGTTCAGCATACTCTTTCTTTAATCTCTCTAACTCTGCCTCCTTTTGAATGAACTCTTTGCTGTCTGCCTTCGCTTCCTCCAGAGCATCATCAGCATCTTCATCCTACACAGTTTCAGGTCCAATTTGAGTTTCGTTCCAACCATAAAACTGAAATTCAGCTTGTGTGAAATGGTCTTCTACAGTACCTCAACAAAGGCTTCATGAAAGCGCTCCTGTATTTTATTAATGTCATCCTGCAGCTCCTTTGTCTGGTCCTTCAAACTTTTTAGCTCCTACAGAAATGCACACAAAGTAGAAAAGGTTTACGTTACTAAGGGAATACTTGTGATGACTTTCAGGACAGTAGGCCTCAAGGGTACTTATGGTGAAACCGTGTGTTTGAAAAGAGCTTAAAACTGAGGACATAAAGCTATCAACAGACTCTCAAGAAACAACTGCTTCGTATCCAAAACATCTGTGTTGAAGAGATATCAAGTGAAGCTGAACTAGGGCCAGGCCACACAGGCGGGTAAACAGTACAAGGCAGCAACGAACAAATGCAAACAGAGGTTTAATTACACATTGGGGTAATCGGGGGAAATGAAAACACTGGGGAAAACAGCTGAAACTAACCAAGAGAAAACAAGATGGAGACAGATTAACAAAATAAAACAGGAAGCAACAAAACGTGAAAATCAACAAGATGGCCCGGGGAACACAGAGAAATCCCACGCCTGGACCGTCGTTGACCACCGCCATGATTCTAGCCTACGTTACAGCGTCATGTGCGCTTTTTACATCCAACACAAAAACTGCAGTCGTGGCGCTTTTTGATTGTACTCAGAACTCGGAAATTCTGCCTTCTGAATAGGAAGATGTAGGTAACACCAGACTGCAGATGAGCTGCATACAGGGCTGGACTGGGACAAAACCACCACATATCCAGCTTTATGGCTCCAGCAAACATCAGCTGATACTAGAAAGTAATATTAAATAAATTCTAACAACAGCTGATCAAACGTGCTGCTGTTGTTTAACGTGACATCCGGTGGTTTCCTCTTTCTGGTGCAAAGCGGACGATAAATAAACAAGAGGGAAAAGCAGATCAGCTGATCATTGATCAGTTTCATGATTGAAGTAGAAACAGGAGAGGGAGGGGAGAGAATGAGAGAAGAAGAGGCAGCTGTGCAGCGTAAACACAGAATAACTCCAGCTTTGTGTCTTTTTCATTGTAGCTGAAGTCCGGGACAAATTGTTCCTTTTCACCTCAATACGAAACGCGTAATAATTTCTCTGAATATGAGACAATTCCGTTTTTTACAGGACGGTTGGAAACTCTAATAATTAACCGTATAAACAAAATAAAGTTCAACATCAGTAACATAGCACCACCCAGCTGTATAGAGATTGAAAATGTGACGTCATTCACGGGTAAAACCGCAAAGGATTCTGGGAACTCGTGGCAAGAGGTACTAGCGCACGCAGGCTTTCAATTGAAATCAGTTACACAGTGATAAAAAGAAACACAAAAATGTCAAGAAGCTGTTGTATTATTAACTGCAATAGCCGGTCGCATGACAGCCACGGGAAGCCGACGGGTAAAGAGATCGGTTGTTATCGGATTACGACGTTGAAGAGAAATTGTTCGAGCCATGTTTCTGAAGTAACAAAGAGGCGACGGGTGGCCTGGATTGCAGCCATTCAAAGAGCAAATATAACGTCCCAGAACCCTCCAGCTCACAGGTTAGTCTGCTCCAAGCATTTACACAAAGGTCAGTGTTTTTTAGTAGTTAATGCGTCATTTTTCATAACATAATTGGTGATATAGGTTACAAGCAAGTCTGGCGCTGAACAGAAATTGTCGCGCTATGCTCCTTTATTTATTGTGCATAAATAGTAAATTGTCCTGACTCAATATTGCGTTTCGCTTCTGTTATTATGGTACATTGACAAAAACATATGCTTTTATTCACAGGATAAAACAGGTTTTTTGTATCACTAATTGCCCAGTACGATTACAGCATACAATATTATTGTCACTGCTACATTTCTGTAATGCGTACCAGAAATTATTTCCACTGCTAATTAATTAACGTTGAGCTCAAAGGTCCTATTAATAAACAGTTAATGAATGTGTATTTATGAAGACGATTTGTGAGACTGGTAAACTTATGATACGTACGATGGTCTTTACTTTCTACACGGTGCATTTCAAGGTCCTGCACCCATCCGTCGGTAAACTGTACCTGGGCTTGTTGCAGTGACCTGAAGTTACTAAACTTCATGAGTGTATGCACTCACTCCAAGAACCGTATAATTATAAATATGAGCGTGGTGAAAGTTGGGCAGCACGCTAACATCTTTGGTCCCTCTGTGTGCTCGTAAGGGTCTAACCCTTTCACTCCTTTGATTTTTTCCTCTTATCTTTTCTTTGACTTTTCGTCGAGTCTGTCTTTGTACGGACCGGCATTGTTCTCCTTCGTTTTGAACATAACTTTTTTGGGGGGCAAAGAAAAAGCAAGAAGGTTTTGGAACCGGAGAATGAACGTTTTGCGGTGCTGCAAATGCTTGCATTTGATGCGGTACTTGGATTGTTTTGCCACGAGTTCCCGGCATGCAATGCGCGAAAGTCACGTGGTCTGTCAATCTCTATAGAAACCCCGTCATGCTAGCTAGCACGCAGTACGAAAAAGTCAACACAACGAAAATAAACTCCAACTAAACTTGGTTTATATCTGACCCAGATAGACTGCAGGTCATAACTTCTTACCTGAAGGTCAGTTCACCTGATACTCGGACGGGCGGCCGCTTCGGGTCTCTCCTCCTCTTGCCTCCCCTTTCCTTCATCCACCTGCTGGCCTCCACCACTTGCTAATGTTATTGAATCTGTGGAAGCTCCGCGATAGCCACCACACGAAGTAACGAATAATGAGCCTATCTAAATCCCAGTAACGAGTAACGCGTTCCTGATTTTGGCATAATAACTAGTTACCGTGCTCATTACCACAATAATAACGTAGTTACTGTAACGCGTTACTTCATAACGCGTTAGTCCCAACACTGACCATTAACACTGGCTACCTGATAAACCTTAAACTGCCAGAAATGCCAGTGACAAATTCACACCTGTGTGCCTTCCTCATCCTTGGCTTTAAGCCCTGCGAGCTGTCTTTCTCCCTTCAGCATTTCACACAGGACAACACTCTGATCATGGGTTTTCTTCTTTTCCCCCAAACCACACGTGTTCCTGCAAGAACAGTAAAAAGTAATTAGCATACATCATTTACCGAATCGGGCTTCACAGAGAAAAACAGTAGAAACACTCCACAAAAACTTACTGTGAAAACTGCTTCTGGCTTCTGGGCCTTGAAGACATGGCTGTCTGTTGAAGACTTTTCAAAAAGAGTTATTGGTTCACTTTTCTTATGTTATCTTTTTCTTCTTCTTCTTCGCTTATTATGTTTTCAAACTTTCTAAAAGTGTGCATCTCCAGGCTCTAACAACCTTGTTTCTATGGCAACCAGAACTTGTAAAGACACAACTCACAGCATTTCAGTTTGAAGAAACACGTCTCGACCAAATGTGAAAAGAGCTTTTTTTATTTTGAGTACATCTGTAAGACTGAAAAGATGAAATGATGATTGAGTTAGAGGTTTGCAAAAAGGTCCTTCACAGCTGATATTCGAATATAAATTCAGAGCAGCAAAAAACAGTTAACTGGCTTGTTCAGTTGTATCAGAAAACAACTGGAAATTTGCTTACAATACTGCCTCCATGTTAACTCCTGAAGTGATTTTAATAAAATGTGAATATCTCAAAGGAATCCTAACACCATATTATCCCGACGGAGCACTTCCCAGAGTCCTCCTACAGATAGGGACTCCTCAGCTATCAGAATTCCCTGCTACAGAAACATTTCCTATGTCTGTTTCAGTTTTCAGACACTAACTTTAAAATTAGGCCTAAAACTTTTTCTTTTAATAAACTTCTAGTGGGAGAAGATTATTAAATGTTATCACAACTGGCTTAAGAATGGTGCCACAAAACACCAGAAGAGTGTGGAAGTCAGAAATATCGCAGGAGGACTTTTATGCGATTCACATTTCTTTGGAGCTGGTGGCTGGTTGCTTGGACATTTCAGGCTCTGGTTGTTTAGTTAACCCTCTAAATTATTTACTGCAGGTCATCAACAGAGTCTCTCATTAGCAGTCGCTTCAATCACTCACCTGGAAGTAAAGTTTCTACTATAGTTGCTTGAAGCTGCTGAACGTCATTCACATTCTGTAGCCTCTGCCCACATAGCAGACAGGTCTGGCCCAGATCTGGTGTCAAGCTGATACTTCTGACTGACTGGCGTCATGGCAGGGTGCATGTCAACCAGATGTTGGCTAGGCCTGGCAATGATGGCACTATTTATGTGATGGCATGCCATATCTGGCCTGATTATGGTTTGGTTTATATGCTTTATGTGGCCCAGGCTCATACAAAACAGGCCCTCCCTGGATCCGGGGGCTGTAAAACTCCTCTTTACACACTTTTTTTTTTTTTTTGTGTCCCGTTTGGATCTTTAGCCATCAGAATTGTTGTCTTAAGGCCAAGAAAGATGCCAAGCAGATTTATTTTACCAAGTGGATCATCATGGCCTTGCCATATTGGTCCATTTGATTGACCTTTATTATAATTATGAATTTATTTTATTTTCAGTTGCTACAAACGGGACAGACATGACTGGGGGATAGGACAGGGGGAAAGAATGAAAGAAAGAGAGGGAGAGAAAGAAAACCAAAGGGGGGAAGAGACGGTGAGAAGGGGGGGAAGAAAGAAAAAAAAAAACCAAACAACAAAAAAAAACAAAACACCTGGGTCACCTGTATGGAGAAAAAAAAACAGAAGAGAAAGCAAAAAACAAAGAGCAACATAATAAAAAAAACGGCACCATCACAATAAACTAGCTAGCAGTAGATATCAGTAGATACTAAATAATAAACGATACTGTGCAGCACGCAAGATAGACAGCGCACAATGTGCTTTGAGGCAGCAGCCAAGAAAGGTGTAGTCCGTGTCTGTGAATACCCGTGTGTACACCTGTGTGCACACCTGTGTGGATCAGCATGCTTGCATTCCAAAGGTTTCTCCATGTAACGATCTGCTAGGGAGTGTGGGGGGGCCACAGCCCCGTCCTCCAGGGTATGAAGCAGGTATGGAGGAGATCAAAACTCCAGACATCCAGAGGCCCCCAGAACACAAGAGACCAAGGAAGACCAACAGAGGGGCAGCCGCGCCACTGTTCCAGAAAGAGCTGAGGAGAGTCCCAGATGAGGGCTCACTCAGCAGCTGCGGAGCAGAATCCAGGAGGAGTTGCAGTGACACGCCCGTGAGCTCCGCCGGCAGCCAGCCGTGCCTGAGTGACCGAGCCCCAGGCCGAGAGGCCGGGGGCACCCCACCTCCGAAGTGGCCCGAGCGAGCCCCAGGCTCCAGGCCCCGATAAGCGGCCGCCAAGGAGTGAGCCGGTGTGTACCCGGACGCCCACCCCCAGACACAAAGAACCACCAACGCACCGACACCTGAGGGAGTCCGCCACTGGCAGCGGAAGTGGTGGTGGGTGGAGATAGGCCTCCAAACCTTGGAGGGCCTGAGGTGTCCCCAGAGAGCTGGCGTCTGATACCCAACCTGACATATAGACACAGACATACAGGCACACACAGATACAAACATCCATTCCCACCCTCATGCTCTCATATGCACTTACTCCACACTCAACCAATGTGGAGACAGACATAAAGAGACGCTGTACACACGATCACACTCCCCAAGCGTACTCTACAAACCGGGTCTAGGTACCCTTGCCCATGGAGGGGGGAACTGCACCCAGACCCAGGTGGTGTTACCCTTTTCCCTGCGGTGGGGAGAGGCAGACCGCCCCGACTCCGCAGCAGCAGGGAGGCCCCACATTCCAGACCGCAGTCGGACGGCCAACTCCTCCTCCTAGCCCCCCCGCTCCAGCAGGCCGCAGAGAACGGGGGTGAGAGAAGACTCCAAGACTCCTCTTTACACACTTTATACACTTTTCTCTGTTGTTTAAACACCCTCAAAGTTCAAACCTTTGTAGAAAAATAAGTCCAGTATTATAGAATTAAACCAAAGGCACCCGCAGCTGCCTTTGACGGTGCAAAACGCTTCGTCAACATTGTTGTGTTTGTTGGGGAGAAAACTTACAAACTTACAGTACAGCAGAGTCACACTGCTAGGATCAAAGATTTATGTAAATTTGACAAACTGAACGAGTTCTGTACTGTACAGGAGACACGGCACGAGACTGAGTGACAATGGTCTACAGCCAATCAGGATACAGAACACAATATGCTGTAAAAATGTATGTACATATATTTCTTTATATATACATATATATATATATATATATATATATATATATATATATATATATATATATATATACACTCAACAAAAATATAAACGCAACACCTTTGTTACTGCTCCCATTCCCCATGGGATGGACGTAGAGACCTAAAATTCAGTCCAGATACACAATATAACCATCCCTCCCAAACAGTGGTCACAAATCAGTCCAAATGTGTGGTAGTGGGCACATCTGCCATATTGAGATAATCCATCCCACCTCACAGGTGTGCCACATCAGGATGCTGATCTGACATCATGAGTAGTGCACAGGTGTACCTCAGACTGCCCACAACAAAAGGCCACCCTGGAATGTGCAGTTTTTTGCGCTATTGGGGGTCTGGGGTCCCAGAACCGGTCAGTATCTGGTGTGACCACCATTTGCCTCATGCAGTGCAACACATCGTCGCATGGAGTCTATCAGATTGTCAATTGTGGCCTGTGGAATGTTGGTCCACTCCACTTCAATGGCTGTGCGAGGTTGTTGGATATTCGTGGGAACTGGTACACGCTGTCGTATACGCCAGGTCAAGACCCCGATGAGGACGACGGGCATGCAGTTGAGCGTCCCTGAGACGGTTTCTGACAGTTTGTGCAGAAATTGTTTGGTTGTGCAAACCAATTGTTCCAGCAGCTGTCTGGGTGGCTGGTCTCAGACGATCTTGGAGGTGAACCTGCTGGATGTGGAGGTCCTGGGCTGGTGTGGTTACACGAGGTCTGCGGTTGTGAGGCCGGTTGGATGTGCTGCCATATTCTCTGAAACGCCTGTGGAGACGGCTTATGGTTGAGAAATGAACATTCAATGCACGGGCGACAGATCTGGTTGACATTCCTGCTGTCAGCATGCCAATTGCACGCTCCCTCATTGCTTGTGGCATCTGTGGCATTTTGCTGTGAGACAAAACTGCACATTCCAGGGTGGCCTTTTGTTGTGGGCAGTCTGAGGTACACCTGTGCACTACTCATGATGTCAGATCAGCATCCTGATGTGGCACACCTGTGAGGTGGGATGGATTATCTCAATATAGCAGATGTGCCCACTACCACACATTTGGACTGATTTGTGACCACTGTTTGGGAGGGATGGTTATATTGTGTATCTGGAATGAATTTTAGGTCTCTGCGTCCATCCCATGGGGAATGGGAGCAAAAACAAAAGTGTTGCGTTTATATTTTTGTTCAGTGTATATTGTGGAGCAGGGAAATTATTTTACTGCTATTGTTAAATAATCATCATCATTACTATTGCATTAATAATATAATCTGCAGCATTGATATTGCATTCAGATGTTTAAACAGTGTGTGTGTGTCTTTCAGAAAGACTAAGTTGCAGTTGACAGGAAGTTGCAGGCTTTGCAGAACTGAAACCGAAAGTTATTCTGAGGAGCAGGTTAGACGAGGCTATTTGAATTACTAGGTTATTCAAATTGTCTGTTATACTTTTATATTCTATTATTAAGCTTTTAGTAGAGGTTCTTGATTAGAACATTTATTCAACATAGTACATGTAGTTTCAGTTAGGTTATTACACATAAGGATGAGCCTCTGGTCTGGTAAAAGGTCAGATATATATATATTGATCTGGCATTAAGCTGGCACTTCTGACTGACTGGTGTCATGGCACCACTTAGACTTTACTTAGTCTTTGCCATGGATGACCTCTGTCTCTGCCTCACTTTCCTGAATAGCACAGTAGAATATAATACCACTAATATAATAACAATCAAGAACTTCCACTTTCAAGACTTCTTTTTTTTTGGGGGGGGGGGATTTTTTGGGAGCACTCACTCACCTACAGCCAGGATGTAAATTTCAAATGGTCATCATATTTTAGATCGAGTACAGTTCTATATGTATATAAACCCAACTTTAATAAAGTTGGGAAACTGTTAAATGTAAGTAAAAATTCAATGACTTGCAAATCTTGTTAACTTATATTTTATTCACAACACAATACAGAAAAACATACAAAATGATCAAAATGATTAACTGAAAAAAAGTGTCATTTTGAGACAGATATTAGCTCATTTTGAATTACATGGCAATAACATGTTTAAAAAAAATGGGACAGGACTTCTCTCCATGGAGAAGGAGGCTGGAAGCCAACATCAGAGAAGCACAGAATAGGCCAGTTCTCCAATTCCTGATGGGAGGCACCGCCAAAAGTGGTTAAGAAGAACAGGGCTAAGGTCCTGTGGGACTTTAAGTTCCAGTCAGACATACTGGCCAACTAGCCAGACATAATGGTGGTTGAGAAGAAGCAGAAGACTGCAGCTGTGATAGGTATGGCAATCCCAGTGGACAATATCAGAGTTCTCTGTCCAGAAGAATGCAGTCCGAGGGATTGCTCTGATACTATCGCTCCACAGCTCTTTGCTGATTCCAAGGGTCCGTCAGCTGACGTTTGTGAGTGATGGGTTTCAAGTGTTTCAGGCTTTTTCAGGCACATTTATAGCTTTTCCTCACAGAGAGATAAGCCCACGATGGAAACCTCTGCAGATTGTTTCAGCAGTGCACGGAGCAAGCTTTTCTTCCATTCTTCCATGCCCTTCATTTCTTAATATTTTTCGAGGAGAATGGGAATGAGGTGCAGCACTTTACTGAAACATGCAAGCATGAATGGAAATACTAAATTAGATTTTTTGTATGGCTACATCCATTCTTCAATGCAGCCTGAACTCTCTTAGAACTCTTGCAATTTATTTAAGTAGTCTTCAGAAATAGTTCTGCAGGGTTCCTGAAGGACATTCAATGCTCTTCTTTGGACGTTGGCTGCCTTTTGTTCCATTCTCTGTCCAGATTTTCCCACACTGCTTTAGTAATGTTTAGGTCTGGGCTTTGGAGAGAACAATCCATGACTGATACTGTTCCAGTGTTTGTTTTTCTATCCAGGTATGCTTTGACTGCACTGGCAAAGTGTTTGGGATCATTATCATGCTGAAAAATGGGGTTGCTGCCAAGGAGGTAGAGCAGGTCATCTACTAATCGGTGCTCTAGTCTGTATGTCAAGTATCCTTGGGCAAGAGACTAACTCCAAGTTGCTCTCTGATGCATCCATTGGAGCAGGAATGTTAGATAGAAAGCACTCAGATAAAATGTATAACGTGTTTTGAGTGCTCAGGTAGATTAGAAAAGCACTCTATAGGAACCAATCCATTTACCACAAAACCATTCTTGAGCATTTTTGTTGGTGCAAAATGTTATTTTATGCCTTTCAGACTTTTTTTTAAATCTTTCATTTATTTTTTACATAGATTCAACTAAATATAAAAAAGTCTGAGAGGGAAACTAACCTGGGAAACCAATGAAATATGAACAAAATATCAGTTTTTGTGACAGACTGCCAGTAACAAATTAGTAAAGATACTATTTGAAATGGTTCTTCGCTGTTGTGTGTTATATGTTCTGTGTAAACACAACACTGCTTCATTGAGTTGTTTATTTTAGCTTCAAAGATCCATAGGTCCATGTTAAGTAGCTTAAAAAACAACAATAAGAAGTTACTAATGGGACATCTGAAGTGCAAATGAGTAATGTGCTTATTTATGAATGTGGCACAGTAAAAGTATCTTCCTTAACACTGCGGTGGGGTAGCAACCTGTCGGTAAGTAATGTTTTGTGTTCCTTTGCATTTTCCACGTCATCTTTATTATCACATAGCTCTGAAAAAAGTGAATCCCCACAAGGCTGTGGGACCCGATGGAGTTCCTCCCAGAGTTTTGAAGGCCTGTGGGGAACAACTAGCTGTGTGCACTGATATCTTCAACCTGTCACTATCCCAGGCAGTAGTCCCATGTATTTTTGAATCCTCCATTATTATACCAGTTCCCAAAAACTTGACAGCTTCTCCCTGAACGACTTCAGGCCAGTGGCCCTCACACCAGTCGTTATGAAGTGTCTAAAAAAACTGGTTCTCACACACATCAACCACAGGGTCCTGGACACCATAGACCCCCATCCAGTTTGCATACCGTCCCAATCGATCAGTAGATGATGCAACAGCAATAGCTACTCTGCAACACCTGGAGAGCAGCAGATGCTGGACTAGAGCTCAGCTTTCAACACCATCCACCCGGGCAAGCTGATGGAGAAGCTGACAGACCTCGGCATCCCAACTCCCACTTGCAACTGGATTCTGGACTTTTTGACAGACAGACCACAGGTGGTGAGAATGGGAGGCCACGTTTCTGCTGAGCTCACCGTCAGCACTGGATCTCGACAGGGCCGCTGCCTCAGCCCCAAACTCCTGTACACCCATGACTGTGTCTCCACCCAGGAAAACTCCATCGTCATCAAATATGCTGGTGACACCACCATCCTGGGGCTCATCAAGGGGGGGGGGGAACGAGTCTGGGTACAGGACTCTGGTAGACAGTGTTCTTGCCTATGGAGAGGAAAATGACCTCATCCTCAACACGGACAAGACTAAGGAAGTAATACTGGATTTCAGGAAGAACCCCCCCTCCCCTGCAGCCTCTTATCATCAAAGGGACAGAGGTGGAGAGGGCCAACGGCCACAGATTCCTGGGCCTGCAGGTTACATCAGACCTGAGCTGGACTCTCAACACCACAGCAACAGTGAAAAATGCCCAGCAAAGGCTTTATTTCTATCTCAGGAAAGCTGGCATGAATCATCGCCGTCTCACCCAGGCCTACAGAGGACTTGTAGAGAGCATCCTCACCACAGGCATCACTGTCTGGTACGGGACCACCACACAGGCAGAGAGGAAGGCTCTGCAAAGGGTCACAAAGCCTCCTTCCATGTACTCTCTGTACACAACAACGCTGCTGAAAAAGAGCAGAGAATAATCAGGGACTCACACCATCCAGCTCACTCTCTGCTCAGACACAACAGAGCGGACAGCATCATCACACACAGAACAACAGCAGCTTTTCAACAGCTTCTTCCCTGCAACTGTCAGACTGATGGCAAGCAAAAGACACTGAACACTTAAAAGAACACAGCACTACTTTACCTCATTTCAAATGTACGATGGGATAAACAGTTCAGTTGGATAACTCTATTTCCACCTGGGATTAATTCAGTTTCTCTGATTCTGATTGCAGGACACCCAAACAAAACACGCAATAAGAGGCTCTAATGTAAGCGTCCTGTTAATGTTGGCGGCGTCAGTTACACAATGGACCCAGAGGCAGCACAACAGAGGCAGCAGTGCACAGGCAGGAATGCGTTTCCGACACCACTTCATAAGAATGGGACGGACGAAACTTCAGTATCTTCGATGTACTATTGCTGTGTGATTTTTATTACTATTACTGAAGGCTACTCGCCACCGAGCTAACATTGTTAGCTTGTTCATAGACTGCAGACTGTTAAGCCGTTTCTAAATATTCAAGTATGCGAGTTCGTACTCGCGTTGTCAGGACTTTGTGAGTTAACACGGGAGACCTAACTTCCCGGACTTTTTAAAAAAAAAATCTTTTTATATCATGAATACTACTAGAAGATTGCTCCACTCTTTGCTTGATCTCTACTTTCCTTTATTTGCTGTTTCTACCTTTTAAAAATGTGACTTGACCTAGAGAGCTCTGCACAACAATTCCAGTGTGGATGGACTGTTGTGCATTTCCTGTCCTGTGCGCAAATGGCAAATACAAATCTTGAATCTTGACAGAGGTTTTTAATAGTATTCCATCTTAACTTTCACGATTTAGCCAGTGAATGGCTCTCAACCTACCCAACCGCACACCAACTGTGACAATTTCTAACAGACCTTTATATCAAAGACATATTGATTTTATTTCAGCTGCATCTCTTTAGATAAATTCCTGCTCTGCTTCTAGAAAGAAACACATGTAAAACCTTAGCTTGTGCTATATTTTTTCTTACTTGGTTCCTTACTAAGTCTACTTATTTCTGACTTGGTAATTTGTGCTACTCTTATTGTATTGATCAACAAAACTGGACAGTTAATACAGGAAATTCATTAAACTGTAAAAAACAAACAAACAAACAAAACGTTTACATCCTTCCAACCAAGAGAACGATACTAATTTACTAATACTAATCCTCAAGTTTAGCAGGTTAACAACAGTCAGCATGATGCAGTTTTATTGAACATACAAAAGTGAACATCAACACATGAACACACAGCCAAATATAATCATCAAAGTGCTGTTTCCAAAAACAACAGAAACACGATGCAAAACCAAAGCAGATAGAAACAAACTGATGGCAATGATTAGTGTCGTTTGATTAAAATGGAAATGTGGTACATCTTTAAATACATACTGTCTGCTGATTGGATTCACATAACAACACAACAAATGAGGAGCAAAAGGAAGCGAGCATTTAAAACCAATCAAAACAAATTAAATCAAATATACAAAGAACGAAACGTGTTCACATGTTCGCAGTGGCCAAGCTTGAAATCAGTGCAAACAGCAGAAAGTGACAAAATTCAAAACTAACATCCCGTGACTCAACAGCACATTCACAGTTGACAATAACACGGACACATTTGTCTTGAAATTATAAAGCAAAAATCTCTTTTTTAAAAATATTCCCTTCATACCTTAATATTTCCTCTGTAAATACAGACAAAGAGTCCGTGTGAAAATGACCTGGGTGTACTTACATACTTTTACAGCTGTAACAACTATGTTTGTGTCTCTGTCTGAGTGGACTTTGGACATTAGACAAATGGTTACAAAGTCGCGTTAAGCTTCTTATTAAGATCATTTCTTTTTAACTTATTTTGCGATTTCACTAAACTTTGTGAAGCAGGAGGAATGTAACTGCAGTCTTTCATTTAAAATCTGAATAAAGGACACAAAGTAAATCCTCGAAAAGCCTTTTAGTCATCAGGACTGGATGTGTCCTGGCAAACCCCGAAATTCCAGGTTGACAGAAATGATAGTGAAATGATATCCTTCCTTTGTATTCTCAAATATATTTAACAAGACTTTGCACGTCTTTAGAAAACAAATGATCTGAAGAACCCTTGCACTTCTTTAAAAACATTAGAAGCAGTTAAAGGCTTTAGCAGCAACAATCTGCAAAGATGAGAGACACACTGAGCCTTCGTTAAGGTTATTATTGCTTTATATCAGCTGGAGAAGAAATGTTCTGGCTTATAAAAAAGAAGAAATCAAATGTGTCTCCTTGTACGCCTCTGAACTGCCCTCAGAGCAGCTGGTACTTTCTGAAAGACCCAGTCCCCACTTACACTTATTCATCTGCAGAGTGCACTGGATTCTCTTCAGTTTCTAAAAACCTTGAAAGACACTTCACTTTCATTTTCATTTTTGTGAGTGGATGAAGTTGCAGGAAGGCAAATCTTTCAGTTAGCACAGTTGATAAGAGGAGATTGTGTTGGTGTGGCCAAAGTGTTTCCTCTGTTTTCAATTTGGTCTCGCTTCATGTCCGACTTGGCTGACACGGCTGCTGAGTTTCAGCTGCAGACCCGCTCTCATCCCAGTGATGACCATTCAAAGGTCAGAAACAGAAGCTGCTGCACAGCGTGAGCGGTCAAACAGGGACTTCTTCTTAGAGACTCCAGGTTTAGAAATGTTTCATCATATTACATATAAAGAGGAGGAAAACAGCATTCCTGCCTTTATCCAAATGTTTTACCTTTTTAAAGCTTAATTTGAGGAAAGAAAAACTTTCTTTTGTATATTTCCAAAACTGCTCTGAGGAGCCAGACTTGAAGAACTTTCCCTCGGTCGAGTGGATTTCACGAGGTTTTTGAAGAGGGTTCTAACTTGTTTTTGATCTATAAACATTTTCAGCAGATCAGCGAAGTTTAACTTCCTGTGTGTTTTAAAGTAATGTTACATGACTGCACCCAGATAAAGGGGACTTCATTTCATGTTTCAGATTGATTTGGCACAAACATGTTTTCTTTGAAACCCATAACAACCCAAGTTCACTGCAGCTCCCATTGGTCTGCTCCATTACACTTACACACCTAGTTTAATGTACAGTTACTTTATGCAGACCCAGAGTCTGTTAAGACTTTCTCACCTCGCTCTAATGCAAACAAGTTAAGCTTCCTTGAATATAAAGCTGTTAATTTTAAAACGGTCCATAGCGACATCCTGTGGATCAGCCAGAATTCCCTGCACCTCTAACTGAAATTTATTTATTAACCTTTATTTAACCAGGAAGATCCCATTGAGATTAAAAACCTCTTTTTCAAGGGAGACCTGGCCAAGATAGGAAATGTAACTGGAAAAAAAAACCACACAAACTTAAACTAGGAATGAAGTGAGAAATTATTTAAAACACAAATATGGCTCGTTGCTGGACTTTAAAATAATAGATTTAAGATTGAGCAATCAAACGCTGCCTCAAACAAACGTTTCATCTCTGTTGAGGATTCAAACTAACAGCAGCTGCTGTGGGATTTGAGCTGGATGAGAGACAAAGCAGAGAAACTGCAAAGTGACTTCCAGCTGCCGTCTGTGCTCAGTTCATCCAGGCGTAGGCATACAGGCCGTTCTTCCTCCACAGATCACACTGAGGAGAGGTGTAGTTACTGTCCACCTCAAGGATGTCGGACAAGAAAGCAATGGCTGATGGGTACTCGGACCACTTTGTCTCCACCTTACCTGCAAGGAGTAAAGAGAAACAGTGTAACTTGAAGGCACAAAAGTATCAAGGCGGGAGCTGGACGAGGTCAAATCCCCTCGTCCAGCACACAGTCTAGTGTACAGTATGTTTTCCTTTTTAAATCTGCATCTGGCCAGTTCCTTATCCTTTTTGGCTGCCTCTGAAAGTGATATGCAAAAAGGAAATTAGTGGAGTCAACGTGTGTCCCGCTCCCTTTGTAGCCATCTGTCACCACTGTTGTATCAGCCACTCTTGTGAGGGTGTGCTTGGGTCTCAGTAGTGGACGTTATATCCATCAGAATTTCAGATGAACCCACATCTCTGTGTGTCCGACCATTTACTGTCCACCAGTGTGCTAAGGGGTGAGCGATATAACCTCAAAATCATGTCAATATCTGGAGAAAACGTGTGATAACAACTGATGATATAGAAAAAGAAAATACTCGAAGCTCTCCTTTACCATCATATAACTGGATCCATCATTTCAACCCAGCATTTGCTCTTCGTGTCATATGGAGTGCGACTAGCAAGTGAATTAGTTTGAGTCATTTTTTAACTTTTCAGTCACCACCTGCTTGTGTCTCCCACCTTTGGTGAGAACAGTTTTCATGGATATTTTTCAAAGCGTTGTGCTTTGCTGGAGGTTGTTGGAGTAGCTTCGGTTTTACTAAATCAATCATTGGACACGTGGTATGACACGCCTGGGTTTTTCTTGTTGTAGTCCACACTGAAAAATATAAACACATGGTGTGCTTGTAGCAATGATGTGACAATATGACACTTTCATGTAAAATTGTGCACAATATGATACGGCACAGTCTGCAGCACACGCACACAGCCGATGGGTAAAAGCCATGTGCTGGCAATCAGCCACAAACAGGCTTTAACCCTTCAAAGCAAGCAAGTGGATCAGCTACACAAAATCTCACCACCTTACATTTGTTACAAAACGGCAAACTATCGACGGAGTCCAAAATCTTTGGGAGCCAGCCTCAAATTGCCAGTAATGCAGTTTCATTTTCAGCATTGGAGGCTGCTGCTTAATAAAGACACGCCGTGATGACATGAATTTCAATGTACAAAGGCAAAGAAAAAAAAAAAACACGTCACACTAATACACTGAGTCATCAAATGAGAAATCCAAGCTAGTTCCTTATGAGCCCTTCATAAGGCTAAAAGTCTTTTACATCACATTTTTCGATGGATGAGGATTGTTTCTGCTGAATTTGTTCAAAGTACCTCCTGAGCTATAAGTTAACTCACAGGTACTCTGAACAAAGGAACATCAGCAAGCTCCGAGCACTGCTTAACAAAGGGCACAGAGGTCAGCTGATAGAGATGTGCAGAAGGAGAAACACCATTTAGTGTTAGGAACCTGCTTTTATCTCGGATGCTAAGAGCAACCCTATTCTCTTATTGTTCTCTTCTGCTCCTTAGAGGAATTTTAGGGGTCATTTTCTGGTCCTGAGTGGCAGCAGTGAGATGGGCGAGCAGCACAAACACTGATGTGTAATACAAATACAAAAAGACGGGTTCTTGCCATCATCACATCACATCTGATAAAGTAGGGTTTGCTCACTTTGATTTTTTTTAAAACACAAAGTGTAGCACCTCAGTTAACTGTTTTTATTCCTCTTCTTCTGATTGGCTGCACCTCGCAAACAGAAGGTTTAGGCAGGTGGCATTTTGTTCATTCTCAAGCACAGAGATATCTGAACTTGTCTATTAGCCTGAAGTTTTGGCTCACAGCAATTACTTGCAAAGACTTATTTGAAGCCCTGAATCCACTATTTTAACTCCACACACACAATAACTTCTCTTATCTATGATTTACAAACAGCCCTCACCTGTTTTGGCAAAGCTGACGAGATTGCGTGTGATGAGATCCTGAAAGCGCCGGTCCTTATCGGAGAGAGGTTTCCCTAAAATGAACTCCAGCCCTCCAAAGAACGCCACGGCATCCAGACAGTGGAAGGAGAAGCGGCTGGGGAATGGCAGCAGGTCGCTGGACGTGTTGACAGGTCCGGATGGCGTGTGCCTCACCACGTAGCGATACACCGGACTTTTGAGAGCAGCTGAGAAATGGTTACAAAAGAGCTTATTAGACTGTCAAAAATGACAAAAAACCAAATGTATCCTGCTGTAAATGTTCCACTTTCTATCTTCATAAACACAAAAGAAAACAAATCCTGCAGTTGCAGCATCAATGCCTCTTTATTAATTGTTGTTATTAAAATTACTCTTGTCACCTGAAGAAAAAGAATCTTCAACCAAATGTCAAATGTGAAAAACACTTTTGACATTTGTTTCAAACACTTACGACAAAAGAAACTTTGAATTACGCAAGCATTGCTGACATTACACAGGTGGAAGCGACCTCACATCTTTTTTATGATTTCTTTGCTTCCACAGTGTCAGAAAACTGAAAATGTCTGCAATAGTCTCTTGAAGCCAAAGGCAAAGTCACCACATTCTTTTTACCATCATTCCTCAATATAATGAGAAATAAATGTACCAACACACTAAAGCGAATACGAGTGGAATGTTTGAGTCGTGGACTTTAAAAGTAACTTAAATGGAAAAATAGTTTTAGATTACCCATCTGTCCTCTGGCTTATTAATTAATTGGGCCTTTGTTGAAGCGACTCTAGTTTGGATTTATATTTTAATGCTTGACATTCACGAATACGATCAAACGTTTAGTGCGCAAGTCTGGGGGGGAGTTTTCACTGGAGTGTTCAAATTACACATTTTTTGGGAGATTATTTTAGCAGCAATTCGATGTGTCTGCAAAACCTCTGATGCAAGTCAGCGAGGATGGAAGACCAGCTGGATAGAAGTTCCCTCCAGAGATCCGAACTATATGCAAAAAAAGTTGATCTTTGACATCCAATGACATCTCATACTTTTTGTTCTTTCTCGACACTCATGACAGGATGAAATAAAAAGCTTAGCTACACTGTTGCTGATCCCTCACTTGTGAAATCTTGGGGCAGCAGTCCAAACCTTCCTGAAAAGCAGCAAAGATTTAAAACAGCTGGAACTGTGAAATATTCATGTTTTTAAAGCTAAAACTTCAAATTGCCTGCATGTGACACATTTAGGGGCTAAAGTTAAGTTCTTGTACTCCAGTTTCCTCCCTTAATCCAAAGACGTGCATGTTAGCTTAACTAGCTAACAAGGCTGTGAGAGTGAACGGCCATCTGTGAAGGACCCAGCTTCTCACCCTGTGACATCCTAGACAGAAGTGTCATTCATCACTTCAGAGATCATGTCTCCACTGCTCTACAGTCCAGTGGCGTTACACCCCGTAACGTAAGGCTTAGACGCAGTTGCTCAGCATAGGAAACCCATTCCATGAACTGTTCTTCAGCTAATCTGACGAGCACATGAAGTTTGGAGGTCTGTAGTGATTGGCTCTGCAGAAAGTTAACAACCTCTGCACATCCACTCGAAGATTTCATGTGGTCTTCCACTGTGTTATAATACCACTAAAGGTTGACTGGAAATTTCCTGACTGGGCTTATTGCACAGGTGGTGTATTATCGTGGTACCATGCACGGGTGTATGCACCTGTGGCCACGGAGGTGATTAGACCACCTGAACCTTCAGGGATTTGGTTGGGTGACTGAATACTTTTGGCAAATTAGGGCGTGTGAAAATTGTTGGAAAATAAGTATATAGCAACAAAAAATGTTAATATGCAATGAAAGTGTAATGTGAGTACATACAGTCGGTATATTTCTGTTCTAAGAAACATAAAACCTACCTAACTGTGTTTTTTTGGTGTTACGTACATTTTTAGAGTCAAATGTTATTTGAAAAGCTTTTTTCTATTATTTCAGCCACAAGCAATGTTTCATTTCTTGCTGAAACCAACATGTAGGTTCCTTTTGAATCTCCCATTTATCAGTCATTTCGAGCCCAGATTGACTGTGACTCAGCGAGAGATGAAAAAAAAGACAAAAAAACAAACAAAAAAAACCAAGCTGCACAAGATAAAAAACCCAATGAAGCAAGTGGAAGAAAAATCACCCAGGATGCCCTGCAGTCGCCTCACACAACAGCTAAATGTCACTTTACTCAGAGTTTCACCGCTGACACCAAACCTACACGAAGCACAATGGTGCCACACTGCAAAGGAAGGAAGGGGGCTTGCTACTGTGAAAAGAAAACGACTTGTAACATATATTTGTGTTACATTATACTAATATGTCGGAGATCACTTCACTTTTGGTATCAGCAGAGAAAAACACTCAGCTTTTGTCGCTCTCACTAAGAACCAATAAATATATCAGAAAGTATTATAAAGTAAAGATTACAAAGCAAAGAAACAAAGAAAGCAAATAACTTCTGTTCTCAGATACTTTTACTGTAATATTTAGATTTTCTTCTACTCAACTACATGTCAGAGTAGGGTTGCTCTGGGTGATGGATCAATATTATCAATATGAGGTACTGTATATGTTACACTTTGATAAAGTTTAATATAGCCACATCTTTGCTTCTAAATGAATGTGTGTGGGGATCCATCATCATCATCTCCAAACTAGAATAAATGAAAAGACAGTGTGCTGCAAGAGGGCAGCTACCAGGGCCATGGCCAAGACTAAAGCTGAGCACTGCAGCCAAGGAAAGGTAGACAGCTTTTACTTCCTCTGCCTCTTACAATAAGGGTATAAACCAGTATGCTGACTAAGCGTGCTGACTGAATCTTGACTGATGTGGTGATTGGTTAGAGCAGTGGTTCCCAAACTTTTTTTGCTGGGCCCCCCTTTGTTTTACAGAAAAATGTTTGCCCCCCCCCGCGTCCGTGATTTAAACAGCCCAGCGCTGCTCCCGACGAAGGGAAAACCAATTCTGCAGGGA
This sequence comes from Aulonocara stuartgranti, assembly GCF_965226115.1. Lineage (NCBI taxonomy): Eukaryota > Metazoa > Chordata > Actinopteri > Cichliformes > Cichlidae > Aulonocara > Aulonocara stuartgranti. Next base: position 38,700,486 of record NC_138939.1, on the reverse strand, counting down.
GACCTACCTCGGCACTTGTGCAGGTGAAGCCAAAGGGAAGATTTGCTTCACCATATTTTCTAGTCTTTGGCTTAGAATGAAGTTGGTTTGGAAACATATTCAGCGATGCTTCATCTCCTGCTTTGCGTTTCTGTAGGCGCCTGTGCTAGCAGTGTCCAAGCGTTTTGTCCCCCCCCCCCCCCCCTTTCATCCTGCACCCCCCCTGCCATGGCTCTGCACCCCCCCTAGGGGGCGGGCCCCACACTTTGGGAAGGTCTGGGTTAGAGAGACTCAACTCTAATCCCCCACATATACTGGTTAGAGTGGAGACAAAGTGAAGCCTAAGATGGAAATTGGGTGTTGTGAAATAACAATTCAGTCAGAAATTGGTCAAACTTTATTCAACCAGTTGCAGTAACCATGGTGAGGCCTCCACTTCAAAACACTTAGATGATCCACCCTGCTGGTTTTCCAGCTGCCACTTAATCATCACTGAGCACTGCACATCTGGGTTAAAGCTCTTATTATGGGAGAACCTATTATCAATTTTATTATTATAATCATGATATTATTCAGTGATCCATGAGTTTACCTGCAGCCCTCTGGGCCAGGTCGTTGTTGGGACAGGTGACCCTGATGTCAGACACCATGGTGGTATAGGACCTCTCTGGGCAGCGGTCTTTGGTTGGACACCAGGCTGAAGATGGATACAGCCGCAACGCCTCCTTGACGAGACCGTCGCCGAATGACTTAAGTTTAGCTGAGAGGAAAACGACACAGACATATACAGTCCACACATAATATGTTATCATGTGAAGTGCTTACACAGATTTTCCTGTTTAAACTCAGTTTCAGTCCCTGGCATCATACGTCAGTGAGCAGGATGCAATCAAACAGAACAGTGGCCTGAACTATGAAACTGGATTTGGGCTTAGTGAGGTAAAGCCTAGTTTTCAGTGTCAAGAGCGTGGTTGACTTCTTAATGGGCTACACTGTCATGGTACTTTATAGAGCACACCTAACCTTATTTTCTAAAATCTTTTTCCTCCACGCTAATAATTTTACCTGATCAGGTAAAAAATATACAGTAAAAAAACCTTGAATGTTAAGCACATGGCAACAGTAAGGAGGAAGAACTCCTTTTTAACAAGTAGAGACAGTAGAAAGCCTGGGTCTGCTTTAAGGCCCAATATCTTACTAATATTTTAGGAAATTTCTTTCAGTCTGTTTGTTCTTTGCCTATCCTGACAACCTTTCATGTGATCATGTGATTCACATCTTTTAGATGTGTTGCTAGGAAACCCAGAGTGTAAGTGAGACTGACCTTGTTTGAATGAATGATTCTCATATTTAGGATAAAGGTTCTGTTACCAGTGTTTCCCTGAAGCCCCAGTCACACAGACCTAGAGAGGGGGCGTGGCTAATCACTACGCAAAATTCTGTATTCCATGAGTAGCTGCTGGAGACGCCCAGCAGTAGCAAGGTGAAATGGATTCCTGAGAAGTATACGATGCTCAACATTTCCTTGGTTGCAGGTTGCAGCCATAGGGTACTCTATGGCAGCGGGCCCCAACCTTTTTTGCGCCACGGACCGGTTTAATGTCAGACAATATTTTCACAGACCGGCCATTAAGGTGCAACAAAATACAACAAAATAAAATGATATGACCGAGACAAAAACTGTGGTATTTTGTAAATATAATAATAAACGCGAATTCACTGTGTAATTGTGTAACTTTATTAGCAGCGTCCTCCTGAAATGCGCCAACAACACTGAGAGTAACATCCTCCTCTCTGCACCTTAATGCTCTCTGGTCGCTATGGTAACGCGTAAATATTTCTTTCAAAACAAGACACACAGCTTCATCACGGGAAAAGACCCTGAAAACCATAAATTTCACACCGGAGCCTCAACTCTTGCGGCCCGGTACCAAATGACTCACGGACCGGTACCAGACTGTGTCCCGGGGGTTGGGGACCGCTGCTCTATGGTGCAACCAATACACACACACAGGCATGTTTATTGGGCCATGTTTGTAAAGATATTGATTCATTAATGATTCAAATATTCTCAATCAAATTCCCAAGCCTCCTGTGACTTCATTCAACCATCACTACAAACTACAAAGCACTAACCCTGATTTTGGTCTAATTCCCTGAAGCCAAGTGGCTACAATCTCTGAGAGAATCCTTGATCGTACCACTCTGACCAAGTGGACAGACTTGTCATGTGTTGCTGTTGGTAAACTCACACTCTCCATCTCTTTGTGTTCTCATCAGTCTGCTGTCACAAAAGCACCGAAATGACCCGATCTAGCTTTCCAAGTCAGTTGGACAGATATCTGATTTAAATATGTTTTAAATCAGCGATCGTGGCTCAAGAGTTGGGAGTTCGCCTTGTAATCGGAAGGTTGCCGGTTCGAGCCCCGGCTTGGACAGTCTCGGTCGTTGTGTCCTTGGGCAAGACACTTCACCCGTTGCCTACTGGTGGTGGTCAGAGGGCCAGGTGGCGCCAGTGTCCGGCGGCCTCACCTCTGTCAGTGCGCCCCAGGGTGGCTGTGGCTACAATGTAGCTGCTATCACCAATGGGTGGATGACTGGTTGTGTAAAGCGCTTTGGGGTCCTTAGGGACTAGAAAAGCGCTATACAAATACAGGCCATGTACCATTTTACCATAGCAGTCATTTCTTCCAGCACAGTGGCTCCATGGTTGCTTGCATGCGATAAATTTAGAAGACGTCTACAAAAAAAAACCTGGGTTACACCCCCTTTAAAGCCGTTACCTGTTACGAACCACGTGTAGTCCCCCCAGGTCCACTCGGAGATGTTTGTAGATGGAGGACTGTGGAGGAAACACAGCACTGAAGTGGAGACTCATCTCAGCACAAGCTGAATGTGGAGAAACGGAAGCAGGTGAACTCACGCGAAGTCAGCCTCTTGCTCTGTTGTTCCGACAAGGAAAGGGACGTCACTGTGCTCTCCTTTCTTCTCCCACAGCTCAAAAGGGGGCGCTTTGAGGACGTAGCCGTCCACTACTGCAACCGGGCCGATGGATTTCCCTTTGGTGGGGAGGTCAGTCATCTCATCTGCTGCCCAGGAGGGGTACTCCTGCCATGGGATGGCCTAGGAATACATGCTTGTTGTTTTTAGCATAAGATTCAAGACGAAGGAAACAAACTTATATTCATCTTAATGGTTCTTTTGGACAGGAGAGGAGCACAATGTATGTAAAGACGACTGGTCCACAGTGAGTTTAGGTTTCGCTTTCATAAAACACGACTATTTTTTAATTTGTATTTAACAGAATTACGGGGTAAAATAAGACGGAAACTGCTCTTTTTCCAGTCTCCGGAGTGGCATCTTGAATCACTTACTTTGACATTTTAAAAACCTAATAACAGTAACCTGCAGTCTGATGACTGTCACAGTTTTAAAAGTTCAGCTGTCATCATCATTTCATGACATACATTATTCATAATTCCTCCCGGGGTCATCGTCATGTTGAAATGAAGCTCTTCATGTACCTACAGGTTCTCTTCTCATCAGAGGATCCTCAGTTTAATGAAGCTCAGTGGTGTTTGAGGGAAAGCTGCCTGTAATCATGGCTGCAAATTATATTTAGTGTCCCATTTATTCATCAACTGCATAGGAAAATTAGAGATGTCCAGGTCTTTTGGCACCTGGACGTGACATTATGAGCCATCAAAATGAAAAATGTAATTTTAATTTTGATCAAAATGTCAGAACCGTTTGGATAGATGAGCTACGAATGAGGTATTTCCTGATATCTTTAGACATTAAGGAGAATATTACAGAAATTAACGTTTTTCTGTTATTAGATTTTTTATTACTGTGATAGCTTCGTTGCCTTTCACAGATTTTTTACAGCAAGGCTCTCCAGTTAGGATGGATTGTCTGCCTCCTCCTCCCCCTACCTGCAGGACCTGTCCGATAGAGAGGCGCCTCAGGCAGGCCAGATCTCCGCAGCCCGTCTTATTCAGGAACGCCAGGTTGTCCACCTCGGCTTGTTCCAGGGTCGCATTGTAAATGTACGAGCCGCTCATGTCCACTGCTGCATGAAAGAGACCCTTGGCTAATGGTGACATCATCAGGGTCCACACTGACGTTCCACCTTTAGGAGAGCAAAGTACAAAAATGGGAGCAGCAGCTGGTTGCAGGTGATGGAGCGGTTCTACTGGTTTGCCTTATTATTAAATACATAGACAACATAGCAAGCACCTGCACGTTCAAACTCTCCCAAAAGATGTGAAGTGTACACTTATGTTTTCAGGACTTTTAGGAGCAAGTAATTATCTTTCATGTGGTTGTGGAAGAATTTTGGCCCACTCTTGTTTACAGATCGCTTCAGTTCATTGAGGTTTGTGGCATTCTGCAGTTCTTATTAGGTTCTGTGATAGCATTTCCATCAGGCTGCACTGCAAAAGGCATTTTGAAATTTCTGGTATGAACATAGTCATAAATTGCTGATTTGTGCATCTGCACCATTCACACACAGATTGGTGCATATACCGTATGTTTCGGACCATAAGGTGCACCGGATTATAACCTAATCTCATATTGTGGATGGATTATCTCAGTTGTTCTCCTCACTGAAGTTTGGTCCGTTTACAGCATCCTAACCATTGGGAACCCTCACGTTAACTTTTATCGAGTCGAAAGAGTTAACGTTCCACCTCCACTGTGTTTATGTTATGCTAACATAGCTGTGTCGCTAGCGATCACGTAGCACATCCTTATATACCAGCTAGCCCAACTTCAGTGACCCTACAAACGTCACTGCTGTTTAGTTTTCTGTCTTCATTTATGTTGGAAGTGATAGCAGAGCTGTACGTTTGAATTTTTTCAGAAATCTCTCAGTCAGAACATGCTATATCATGTTTAGGTGGAAACCAGCGAGCTAACTTCCTGCTAACTTCTAACTCCGTTAAATGCCTGGATGTTAAACTTAATTGTTACACCTGGTAAAGCAGCAACGCTGATGATTTTATTAAAGATGAAAGAATTTAGACAGTTTTTAACTCTCAGTGATGCTGCAGGGTTCGTTTGACTTTGGGCCCTGAAGAAGATGGAGTTTAGGACACTGATTACTCCGCGAGGCACCTGACGATGCTCCAACAATCCATCAAGCGCAGTGTTGCCAACTTAGCGACTTTGTCGCTATATTTAGCGAGTTTTCAGACCCCCTTAGCGACTTTTTTTCTAAAACGCAACTAGCGACAAATCTGGCGACTTTTAGGACAACCAATAGCGATTTTCCTTCCTGAGGAGTTGGCAACACTGATCAAGCGGTGCGGCTTCGTAGCTTACCAAAGTCGCACTAAAACATTTTTGACAGATTTTTGAGCGCCGTGTAGCACATAAAATCAGTTCGAGGTCAGTAAGCACAACCAGAATTCATACATAAGGCACTCTGTAGATTATTGAGAAAATTAAAGGATTTTAAGTGCGCCTTATAGTGCGGAAAATACGTTACCGCAGTTAGTAAATTGTTCTAGAGCTCTTGTTCAGTGGTTTGCTGCCGTTTTCCCTTCTAAAAAGGCCATTTTGTTCAATATTTTTCTAATTCTTCTGTCACAAACTTCGTGAAGCCAACTGAGTCTGAAGTGTAGCTCTTTGGTGTTCTACAGTTTCTCTGAGCTTTGGCAGAGGGTTTGACCCAGGGATAAATTTGCTGGGGTGCTAAGACTCTGACACTGGTAACATCCGCCTGAATACTCCAAACCAGTAAACTGCCACAGCTTCTGTTTTTATAGATACTTTAGCAATGATCAGTTAATCAAGGGCATTTCATTAGCATCACCTAGCTGCCAGTTAGCCTCTTCAATCAAATTTAAGCAGTGACCATGTACTTCCACAGGACTCTAATGTCTACCACTGCAGACGGTTTGATTATCGCCCTGTTTAAATGATATGGTCATAAGGTATACAAAGTATACTTGCTACTGCCATTAATACAATATAATACTGTGGAAAACACTGACGCCACACCCATCTCTTTTTATCAGTTTTTTGTTTTTACTTCAAATGACAGTTTTCTTTATGTCAGTATACACTGCGTTCATTCGCAGTACAATACTGACCAAAATACTACCAGCACATCAGTGCTTAACATGATTTGTCTTTTAAATAACTGTTATACGACTCTGGCAGTGTCTTTAATGCTTCTGTAGATTTGATCAAATCGCTGTAACTGCTTTGGGCATTCACTATAAATAACTTTAATGTGCACATTCTCTACTAGCAAGTGAGTTACTGCTGTAACTGTAGTGAGTGTTATATTTTATAATCACAACACCACATGACAGATCTAATCTGTGTTCCTGTTAATATATTTTATCTCTTCTTTTAATTAGATCGAATCTTTTCTAGGACACAGACATAAAACATTCAATCCTTTAGGGTAAGTTTGAGACTGCATGTGTCACAGCATGTCCCGATGACACTTTTAATGATTTTTTTAAATACTGTTTATACCTGAGCTCTGTCCAAATATGGTAACTTTGCCAGGATCTCCTCCAAACACACGGATGTTCTTCTGAACCCACTTCAGAGCTGCGATCTGATCCAGGAAGCCATAATTCCCTGCAGAGGAGGGAAGGGGAGAGTTGAGAAGAGATCGATTAGTCAGGTTTTGATGCAGCCTTTTTTCTGATGTCCTATTTTCTCAATCAGAAACCAGCTTTCTGTGGTGTTCTGGCAGCATGAACTAAATTTAACTCATCTCAAGCTGAGGGAGCGAGGAAATGGGGCAGGGGATGATTACAACTATTAAAAATGAGCAGTGATAGTGAAGAGGACAGAGAGGAGGCTCTGGAATGCCGAAAAGGAGTCGTGTGCCCTGCCATCACACCATCGTGTCACGCAAGGCTCTGTCACATCAAGGTCACAGTGGGCTTATTCGGGTTGCGTAACAGAAATGACCCACTTGACTCACAGCGCAAAAATGCAAACAAGCAGGAGGAAGCCTAGGAAAGAGCTCCATTTATAAAGATCGCATTAGCATTCATTAAGTATACACATCTTAATGGAAGGCTATGGACTTCTCAGCATTCCCTCTAACTGGGAGCACAATGTAAACACCATAAATATTAAAAGGGTCGGTTTAAGTGGTAAATGGCTTGTAAGAAAATACACTACAGCCATTAGAACTTCTTTAACTCCACACGATGCACTGCAGCGACCTAACAGAAGCCGTTAAAAGCTCCCTGCAAGTGTCACTACTTCTGAAACTCCACGACGCTAATTTGGGTCTTTAACTGAGCATGTAAAAAGGTTTGTTTGTTCAAATTCGGCTGCATTTTATTCCACTTTATTTGTTTAGTAAATGGCTCACGGTTCACCTCTGAGGGAACCAAACAATAATGAGAACGGGCCTGAAGACGGAGCGCAAGCTGTGTCTCGGTTCCACATCGCATGCCAGCTGCGTACGCTAACCGTGCGGTCGATGGTGACAGGGAAAGGCTTTGTAGTTTAGAGGCTGTTAGCCAGACTGTGTGAGCGATGGAGTGGTTTTAAAACGTCATTAGTAAGCACAGACAGCAGAGTGAATGAGGTGAAAGTACCACTCTGACCAAGTGGACAGACTTGTCATGTGTTGCTGTTGGTAAACTCACACTCTCCATCTCTTTGTGTTCTCATCAGTCTGCTGTCACAAAAGCACCGAAATGACCCGATCTAGCTTTCCAAGTCAGTCGGACAGATATCTGATTTAAATATGTTGATTCGTATAATCTATCACGCATCATATTTCAGTGTTACCTCAAAATTCTAATATTCAGATCTTTGTTACGTGTTATAAATACCCAACGTTTGGTCATCTCACTGCAGGCTTCTCAATTCAGTTTTATTTATATAGCGCCGAATCACAACAGTTACTTCAAGCCACTTTGCGAGGCAAAGACAGTACAATGATACACGTTCCATTTTTATAGTTTCAGATTATATTTAAAGTCGATGAATAATTATCAGCTACACCTTTATATTCTACTCTTGGTCTCCTTAAGTTACTTTGACAGGTCAAATAATTTTTACTCATCTTAAACTGGAGATTTGTGCATTTTGAAAATACTGGAATAAGCTCGTATTTTCAGGCTCATTTATCAAATATGGAGTTTTGGGCTGCGAAAAGAAAACATGACCACTTATACCTAGAACTGCAGAGGATGTCATCTTTACCCCACAGAAATTATTGCAAAACCATTACTATGGCATGCTGGGTTGCCTAGCAACACGCCCGTTTACACAACAACACAAGGCTGCTCTTCCTTTCACAGCTAGCAACAGCTGATTGATAAATGAATTTAAGGCAGCGTAGCTAGGTAAAATATGAATAATTAATGCCGGGCTGAGGATGCAGAGCAGAGCGGGCAGTGTGTGACCAAGCGTGTGGAAAACCAAGCAGGTTGCTGTCTGTACAGAGCAGCAGGGGAACGTAGCTAAACTGAGCAGGGAGCCCAGACTGTGGAGAACTGATATGATGCTTAAAAACGAAGTGAAATCCACAGCCCGGTAGCCAAGGTTTCAGGACTGTGCGGAGCGCTCAGGCAGAGGTGGACAAGATAATGAACTTGGACTGATCTACTATTACAATATTTTTTTAACCTCTGGGTGGTCTTGGGTCGATTTGTGCCATTTTTCATTGTTCGTATACACGCCATTTGCACTGTGTTGAACGGAATATAGCCAACTTTTCCAAAAAAAAGTCTGGTTACATATATTTCAAAATTCCAGTCTGACTCCCTTAAATTAGCTTCAGTGGCTGAGCTACAGATAAACTTACACTATTGGTCCTAGTGGTCGATTTGTGCCCCATTGAAACCCATTATAAACGCTATTTCCCATTCCACGGTCATTACAACCAAATAATGGGCCATCTTCCGAATGTTGGTGGTACTCGGGAGTCCGGGCCTTGGAATTGTATCTTTTGGGAAATATTTGATTTCTTTGTTTTTTGGGGCTAAAAAAACAGTGCGGCCATGTGACGAAACCGGGATATAAAGGGTTAAAATCCGCGAAATGTAATTAAAACTTGATATGAATATTTCAAGGAGAAGTAGGTCTAAAAGATTGGCTAATTTAAAGTGGAAAAAAATATTAATATATAGATATTTTATGGCACTTTTCATGGCGTGGTCGATTTGTGGCTCTAAGCCCAATAGTGTATGCATTTTTCTAGGACCCCCCAGAGGTTAAATGCATTTCTATGATTTTGTATTGAGCTGCAAGGTCGAGTTTAAAATTTAGGCAATAGCTGTTCAGTCTATTTCACAGCAGTCTGTTTTTATACCGTCTATATTTCAGTGCAAATAATGCCAAACTTAATTTTCAACTTTTCATAAAGTTCTTCTTCTGTAAGAACTACATTTTTTCAGAAGTGTTAGCTGTTGTGTTATCACTTTATTCTAATGTCACTGTACTGGGCTGCGACCCAGTACTTGTATTTCTGACTTTACAATTTGATATATTGTTCATAGTTTTGGTTTCCTTTAGTTCTTAGTGATTATAGTCCTTCCTCTCTTTGTGTTTATCTTCGCCTGTGTTAGTCTCTGTTCCCGTGTCTACTCTGTACTTTTCCCGTGTCCCACGACTGCGTATTGTGTCGTGTTTCCTGTTTTACTTTGAAGGTCTGTGTCTTATGTCAGTGTATTCTGTTTTGCTTCCTCCCTGTGTCGTAATGTTTATGGAGGATCAGCTGTGTCTCCCTCCTGTACGCCATTTCCTCGTTTCTCTCTGTGTATATATAGTTTGTGTTACCCCCGGATTACCTCTGCTCTCCATCCCGTTTCCAGGTTTTCAAGTTTCTTGTTTCTAGTTTCAGGTGTTATTCCATGCTTAGTTTTTCCCAGTTTAGGTTTTCTTAGCTTTCCCTGTTCCACCTGTTTGTAGTTTGGTAGCAGCCAAAATAAAGACTCACTTTTTGTCATTATCCGTTCTGGTCTCCGTTTGCCTGCACTTGGGTCCACGCTCCGCTCATATCCCGACAATTTGCCTCGCAGATCGTGACATCTAATCTGTGTCGTAGCTTCATTTTAGGTCATTGATATTACAGATCATTGAAAAAACTAATAAAAGGTATGAAAAGCCAGTGGGCGGGGCTTGTGCGCTGACATAATTGTGGTGCTGAGATCTCTGTCACTGACAACATACAGAGGCAAACGTAGGAAAAGCTTGTTTAGTGTGAAGCCTTTAGGCTCACAGGGGAGAGTTGTATGCACAGTGACCTCATTATTTGAGACATTAATCATGTCAAAATCCATTGCAACAGGTTACATAAGGGTCAGAAAATTGGAAGAGTTGAACAGGTCTCCTTTAACCTTTCCTGATATCTAACAAATGTCTTACAGAACATGTATATTCATTAGCTTGTTTCAGCTAAGGCTTCAGGCTACAAATATCATGCAGCCAGTTGTTTGCAGGCTGCAGTAAAACACTCCACATTCGTCCTGCTGTGCATCACCGACTAACCTGAGGTGTTTCTTGGAGAACCTTCTCTCAGCATCTGTAGGGCGAGAAAGCCAAAGGCATTGAGTCTGTAGTTGAAGCTGACGTAAACCACTTTTGTGTCGGCGGCGAGCTTCTCCGTAGGCGAGTATCCCTTCTCTCCTCCGCTGAGCATGTGCAGGTATCCTCCGTGGATCCACACCATGACGGGAAGCTTGGCGTCAGGCTGCAGGGTGGGGGTCCAAACGTTGATGAACAGGCAGTCCTCCTGGCCCATCACCTTCCCCGTGCTCGACAAGGGCCTCACCTGAGGACACATGCTGCGAAAGTGGCCCGCATCGATAACCCCACTCTTGCATACCGGTTCAACTGGAGGAGCCCAGCGCAGGCCACCAACAGGTGGAGCAGCGTAGGACATGCCTTTAAAGGAGTAGGCTCCATTTTTCTACAAAGAAAAGATTAAAACTGTCAGAGCATACTTGTTGTACTTTCCTGAAGATCTGAGTTTTGGAGGAGGATCCCAGGACCCACTGCACTGTGGTGGATTTTTGTGTGATATGTATAACTATGTAACTATATACACAGGGCTCTAGAGTGCGACCAATTTGGTCACAAATGTGACCAAATTTTTCAGTGGTGCGACTAAAAAAAAACATTTGGTTGCACCTGTGCGACCAAATGTTCGGGTAGCAAAAAAAAAAAAAAAAAATCTGCAACCTTCCTTGTGGTCAACAACAGACACACATTATGCCCCTATCGTGGACTAAACCAATCAGAGATAGTAAGGGGCGGGACCTCTCTGATTGGCCGTGGTCCAGTTGAAAGTGCAGGTGGAAGTGGGAGGTGAGTAGCTTGAATAAAGCGATATCAATTCATTAAATCCTGAATCGACTTTTAAATATAACTGTGTTTTGCCAGAAACGCCAGATTCTCAGATTAAAGCTCACAAAACTATTTCAACAACAAACAGCAAATGAGAGCAGGTACACGGACTCCACACGAAGACGTAAACACAGAGCGGACCCGACGCATCAGAATCAACTTTGTCTTTTGGCCCGTAGACGGACACGCTGTCGGAGCTTAGCGATCCTGATGCGTCCGGTCCGCGCTGTGATTACGTCTTTTTGCGCTGATTCTGAGCTGCAGGTTTTGTCTCTCCAGCCAAAATTCACCGAGCCAGCAGCAAAAGAAGCAGCAAACTGCGCTTCACATTTGATCAATGTCGTCATGAATTTTGCTGTTTTGCTTCCACGACTATTAAAATCACACTTCATGCACAGCTAGCTCTCTCTCTATCTCTCTCTGTACTTCAAGAACAGTTTCCCGTCTCCAATCTCTGTTTTCTGTATTATTCATTTGCTTATTACCCACCAGTCTACCGTTGTTTACAGCGCTGTGGCTGCTGTCTTTTTCTTTTCTTTTTTTCACTTAAATGACCTCGGACAAGAAAGCCTATTTTTTTCTATTATTCAATACTGAAGAAATTTAAACTTTATGTGCAGAACATTGTAGAATCTTTTTAAGGTTATCTGCTATAAAAAGCCAGACCAGGAAAATCTCCTTCATGTTTTTCTGTGTTTTATTCTCAGTTACTTTCACACAAAGGCATCTGCTGTGATGTTCACAATTCTGATGAAGTCAGTGCTGATAAATGATCAGAATTATAATATTTCTGACTGTCTGAGGCTAAGTTGAATCGAATCGGGACTTTGAAAACCGGAATCGAATGGATTATAGAAATCAGTGATGATACCCAGCCCTAGTGAGCAGCCTAGGCACGACAGAAGTGGATGTAGCTGTAATAGGAAAAGAACTATTGCTAACTTTTCTGTTAAGTTAAGGCCTGATCCTTCTGAAATTCATAGCCAGTGCTCTGACACGGTGTCATCAATCTTTGAATGCTGAAAAAGCACAGTGTATCCAGAAAAACACATTATATTATATAAATTATTATAAAATTTGTGTGCGCCTAACTTTTGTGCCGGTAAGCCTAACTTTTTAAAGTTAGGCGTACCGGTACGCCCATGGCAAAAAGTTAGTCTAGAGCCCTGATACACTATATATCTATGTGCACTGAACATATATATTTTAACTTTCATGTAGAGTCTTAAGAGCAATACATTTTGCTTCACCAAGGTTTATTAAGGTTTTACAGTAACAGGGCAGTTGATGTTGTTGAGAGTTCGCCTGAATAACTCACTCTCCAGCTAACTAACCTTCTCTAATACACACTCAACGTCTTTCATGCAGCACAACCAAAACATTAACAATGTAACAGAGATCCTGAACACATCACAATAAAATATCATACGATATAATCACACACACACACACACACACACACACACACACACACACACACACACACTTTGAACCCACACTGAAGTGGTTTTATATATGAGAAAGCATGTAACCTATGTAGTTATAAGATTATATGTTATAAGATTGTGCCACTTGCTGTGTAAGATTTAATAATTAGGATTAATGTGTGATGTTTGACCGTGTCATACCTATTGTGATAAGCCAGAGCAAGGGGTAGTCAGAGTCCTGACTGGCCTTTGGCCAAGACCTTGGCCGCTACCTGACCCCTGCAGCTGTGTTTGGATGGGTGGGAAAGTTACCCAGCAGCAGGGGGCGGGGATACTGGTCCCTATATATTAGATGACCAGAGGACACCCCCAGCTCGTTTTTCCCCTCTGCTGTTTCTCTCTGTCCGTCTCTGTGTTGCTCTTTTGTCTGTGCTTAAGGCTGTACACCCCGGGGTTTTGCTTTGCTTGCTTTCTGCTATGTATTCTCTTGCTAAATGTCTGTATGTATTTTTCCTGCTGTTCATATGATTCATTGTTTTAAACTCTGTTCCAAGAATTCTACTCTTTTCCAGAGCATCTTTTTAACTCATTCACTGCCAGCCATTGGCAGTGAATGAGTTAAACCCATTGACTCATTCACTGCAATTGACGGCTATAGACGTCAATGGCAGTGAATGAGTTAAGTGTCTTGATTTTAATTGGATCTAAAAGGGTTGGATCTCCACATCGTTGGTGGGAGAAGGTTATCAGGATGGCTTCAAAATTTGCAGGGTCTGAGACCCGGTTCTGGATTTCACCCCAATACTCGAAGCTGATCCGGGTGCTGTTGTCTAGAATATAGACGTCTGTGTGTCCCTGACCCACCATCAAACAGTCAGGCTGATGTTCCTTTACTGCTTTTAAGCAGTTTATTAAACAAACTTCTTCTTTTTTTTTTGAGAAACATAAAAAAATACTCAGTGTGCGAAAATGATCATTAAAAATAACTGAATGTAAATAAACTGAGCTGAGCGCTGACTGCATGAAACTCATCCTGCAGCAGCCAGCTCGTGTTCACAGAAAAAAAGACACAAATTCGATCACGAGCTCTACTTTGTTATTTCTGCAGATGAAGCACAAATCTTGTGTGTTGCAGCATCCTGGGGAAGTGAAAGCAAGGCTAAGCTCGGTTAACGATTACATTTGGTACAGGATTACAGTTACAGACTTCAGGAAATGAGGGTTAAATGAATTAAAAAGTAGTTTTTGAAAAGTGGTTGCAATACATTTTAGATCTGATATTATGAAGAGTACAAACTCACATATCTTCCTCTAAAGTCGCCACAGTCAGTTGACACCTGGGCGAGTCCCGGTGGCAGCGTCTGGGCTATGTAACCCAGGTAGGCGGCCAGAGCGAGCAGAGCGAGCACGCCGAGGCAGATGAGGAAGATGCAGCGTTTGGACAGGACCAGGAAGGGGCTGATGTAGTGTCTGTGACGCACATACTGCACCTCCTCCTCATCCTCCTCCTGTACCAAGTAGCGGTACTCGGTCCTCTCTGGAACCTCGAATGCATCCTCATTCATCTTCACTCTGGGTCAGGAAACGGAAAATGATAATGACTTCACCTCAGACCAGATCAGATCTCGTCTGCATGAGGGGGACACGGGAATTATGGTCCGTCCAAAATGCATGTTTACAGGTTAGACATCACCAAAACACACTCCTCACACATCAGGAAGATTTCTATCTGATGCTTCCAGCACCACAGTCACTGGGATGATATTAGTCATGTAATGAGCAGTGCCTGCTGTATAACAAATATGTGCTTTAGTTCTCCACAAAAAATAAAGAGCAGCTTGATCAGAAGCCTTTAATTGAGTTTCGCTCAAAACCAGCTGTTGTATATCTTCTATATAAAGTAGCTCCGGTCCAGCTGACCCAACATCTCTGCAGAGAACTTCTGAAACATTCTTCCAGGCTTTTGTCAAGCTCTTGATTTAGAACCTGATTACGAAGTTACCCATCGGGGTGGATGACATTCTTAGCTTTAAAAACCATTTCTAAACTTTTTGTTTATACCCTCACTCTCACTGCCTCATAAACAAGCTGAAGCCTCCATTTATGGCTCTAAAAATGAGACTCCCATGTAAAAATACCCGACTATAAAGCACTACAGAGAAAGTTTACAGCCTGCTACAAAAATACAAACTGTTTATTCTGTTCACAGCAGCTGTAAACGAGGTAAACGAGGTCATTGAACTGGAACTCGCTGTTTGTGCTGCTGGTGCCCGTTGGAGCCTTTTAATGTAATTATCAGACTGATCTGCTGTGTGGTACAGACAACCCAAGACATCTGTACTTCGGTTGTGGTCAGTGTTTTATTAGTCTGTCACTCAGCACTTACAGTATTCAAGCACAGTTTATGGCTGGAGCTTGCTAATCAGGGTAGTTAACATTCAATTCCATTCAATTTTATTTATATTTTAGCGCCAAATCACAACAAAAGTCGCCTCAAGGCATGAATCGATAACTTGGCAGTCCATGCTTTCATCCAATTAAGACTCCAAATAACTGAAAAAAATAAAAACACACATGAAGGGTGGAGCTTAAAACTTGGAAGCCAGAAACAAATGAGTGATGTCACAGTGGCCCCAATCCTTCTTTTATGTACAGTCTATGCATACATCAGGGTCAGCAGCTGTGCTACAGAGGGAACAGCTGATTTTACTGATATGCAGTGTGAATTGTGGCACCTTGTGTATTGTTCTTTGTGTCTCGCTGCGAATTCTAACCAATCTGTTCAGTTTACCTCAGGACCAGCTGTACAACGTTCCCTCCACATTCCCCCCATTCCACATTTGTTCCCACCAGTTTACAAAATAACAAGAAACATCAGGAAGAAATGTGCCGATGAACAGAACTACTTCTACACAAACTCCAAAATGACCAACAGACAGAACAGACAGCAGCTGGAGTTGACTGAAATGCAGAATACAGACTGCTCAAATCAAAAATAAGATTTTATATCCATCAAAACTTTGTTATCGCCGGTATTTTTCATACGTTCAAATAATGAGAAGAACTTCTACTTTGTGACAGGCTTCTAGTAACAACAGTCTAGTAAGTGCCTAAAGACACGATAACAACTTGGTTTGACTGGTTGAAGTGAAAATGAGTGAAAAAGCAGCCAATTCCCAAAGAAACACGCGAAAGCCTCGAGAACTACTGCTGAACATTAAACAAACACGAAACAGAAGAATATGAAGACATGAGGAGCGGCTGTCCGACACCACCGCAGACGTGTGCCGAAAATACAAACACACAAAACGGGAAAACGAAAAAAACTGTGCGGGAACAATAACCGGACGTACCAGCAATAAATCAGAGCTGCCAACAGGTTACAGCGACTTCAACATGTAGGCTCAGCGTTTCAGCTGCTCGGGTCACAGATTTCTCTCACAATTAACCCAAAAAGAAGACGAGAAGCTAAAAGAGCGAAATCGTTTTGTCTGACGTTAATATGCTGTCAGCGCTTTTCGCCACAATGCACTTTTCCCTCAGCTGCAAACAAGTTGTTCAAATGTTATAAACAACTTGTTGGGCTGAAATCTGTCAAACTTGTTTCTCAGGATTAAGCCTCAAACAACATTCGTGTCACAGGTTAGATCCTGCAATCAGTTTTCAGCAGTGACTTTTATGCATCCCTGTTTTTTTTAATCCGGGTACAAAGTGTCACAGTGACATAAATAACGCATAAAAACAAAACCCTTTATGGCAGTCGATGACTTTTGGGCATAACACCGTTCCTGCCCTCAATCTAAACTTCCTCTCGCTCGACAGATTTATTACTAACGCCTCAGATAACTGCAGAAGAAATTAACATTGCAGTTTCTTAACTTACCATGTCCTATAAACTGCCAAAGAACGCAAGAAAGCACAAACTCTCCAAAAACCTCAACAGTTGACGCGTTTAGTTCTCCAGTGGGCGGAGCGCGGACATGCATGGACATTTAAAGGGACACGAAACTTAGAATATACGGGAAAATAAATAAATAAATGAATAAATAAAATGATTTAAAAATCGGCCCTGATTAGCTAATCACAATGGTTAAACTAACATACACCCCAAACTCCGTCTGTGGATTTCCACATCATCACACAGGTGTTTGTTAATAGGATCGTTTCTGATTACTAGTGCGGGCCAGCAATACCATGTGTAACTGTATTAAATGCAGTAATATATTACAGTAACATACCAGGTATAGAAGGTTAACCATCAAACCATGCTTTTTTCTTCTGCCTGACTTGTGCTACAACCAGACCATTTCAGTTTCTGTGCACGGACGAGGAAAATGGATATTACATGTATTTTTATTGCACACAAAAAAAGAAAGACGAGACTGCAGTGGAGAAACGCAAACTGTGTACAGGACAGAAAGAATTGCATGATTTACTAACACAACTTCAGTAAAGCGTGTGAGTTATCATTGTTCATGTGCTGTTTATGTTTTTAGAATAGTTTTTGTTCCCTAAGGAAATACATTAATTTTTCTTGTATTTTGATTAGTGGAGATGTAATATCGCTTGGACTCCATAGGATTTTAAGTGGGCCACAGCACTCTTGACTTTGGGAATGGCTGATTTAAAGTATAATAAGAAAGTTTGTCTCTATGTGCCAATTATCAGGACACAAAAAAAGGATCCAGTGCATCACAAAGATTATACCCTAAGTGTCTGAAAAAGAATAATTTATACAGTGAGGTTTAAATAAAGTGGCAGAACTGTATGTGGTTATTAGCAGTTATATGATAATAAAAACATCTAAGCAGAGAACAGCAGCTGCCTGTGCTCAGCAGCCAGTGATACAAGGAGAGGATGTTCTTACCTTCCTACTACAGCTGCTGAATGTGCAACAGTGCACGGATGCTTAGTTGAGCATGTGGGATATTATGTCAAAAAAAATAAAATCATTAGAAATGAGAGCAGTCCCATTTTAAGGCAATTTGTTATCCACTGGGTGGCAGCAGATTTCCTAATGTCACATAAGGACAAACAAGAATACTCAACCAGAATTCCATGAATGAACTTTTCCAGGTAAAGGCTCTTTCAGCTGTCTCAAGTGGTAGAGCATATGTGGGAGCCATCATCTGTATAATGTAGTTATATATAATGTAGTTACCCTGATGTAACCCACTGGTCCCATTTATGAAATCTCACGATGAGCATTTCTGCTGTTGTTGTTTTGGTGTTTTAAAGACAGATTTTAACCACAGGGGTGCGAATCTGATAAGATAAGATACGGTGGACAGTTTTCCCCACTGACTTCTATAAGACTGGAACACAACCACAGGATTCACCCCTATATTAGAAAGAATGCACATTCAAAGCACTTTTCATACTTGATCCATGTCTTGTGCTCCTCCTGGTCCATTATGGGAGCTTGGTTTGTTATTGGAATTCACCGATCTAACCACTAACTTCTTGAGATCCACGAGGTCACCAGTAAACCACTCGGGCAGGTTTAGGGTTAGGTTGAAGTAAAACATTTCAGAAAATAGAAAATGTTACCCTTTAAACAAAATTAATTTGCATTTCAGTATCTGTGTGGAAAGAGGTTAATATCTGACTACAGCTACTCTGTCCAATTAAGCATTTGTTAATTCTGTTATAGCACTGTTGATACGCTGCTCAGTCCAAAGGGATCAGCTGTTTTCTTGAGGTGGTTTCAAGTCTAATTAGAAAGAAACAACAACCTTCCCCAGATCTTTGCTCAGCTTTCTGCCTTTGAGGTTGTTATTTACTACAGTCAGTATATATCACAGATACAAACACAGGGGCCTAAAGCTGGCTCTATAACGACAAATACAACAGAAGCCACATTAGTCAAATCAATATGGATCGATACAGAGGACCGCCTACACGTTCTCAGCATTCGTTAATAGGTTGATCTGTGTTGGGATCAATAGGGAAGCAAAAGCAGGAAAACTGTGTAAAGATAAGAAATGTTGTTTGCTGGCAGGGACGCAAAGTAAACCAAAAGTAGTGGCAAACTCCAAGAAGGAAGAGTCCACACAAACAAATAAATCCACAAAGGATGTAAGGAAAACAAGCAAGTAAAGAGCCAGGGAGAAATGGAACAGGATAACCAGCAAAACCAACAAGAAGAAGAAATGACATGTTCGAACATGTGATGATGGACGGGATATGTACAAATGGGGACAGAATTATTAGTCCCCTAATGAAAATTTCAATTTTTGAAAGTATTTCCCAAAAGCTTTGTTTGACAGCACTGCCAGCTGCCAGTACTCCGGTTTTAATATAAAACTGTAACAGGGACAAAGCAGACAGAGTAACCAGTAAAACATACACTCAAACTTCAGGACAAAACAAACAACTCCACCTAAGAATTACAGCAACTAACAATAACCATCATGCAGGCCATGGCAAATATAGATGAGGACACGATTATTAGCCTCATTTACCAAATTTAAAGTTTTTGTCTAAATCTTTCCAACTGCATTTTTTCAACAGAGCAAAGGATTTTCAATAGTTTTCTCAAAAAAATTAAAATATTTTCTATTTGCAAACGATAACAGAACCATTTTAGAAAAAACAAAGATTACCAGGATCAATATTACAAGCCCTCAGAAACTCCGTTTTGCATTTATAGTTTGTATATTTTTATATATTTTATACAGTAATGAAACCTTTCTGGGGGGGTTTGTACGAAGATTGCAAAGTGAACCTGGGAGAAATTCCTTGTTTGTGTGCAAATATTGGCCAAATGAAAATGATTGTGATTCTGGCCTCTTTATTGAGCCACAACATCACTGCTGTGCAAGGCTGTGGGTTAACTCTGTAATGCTCAAAGTTTGTAAAATCACTGGTGGCCTGCAGGCTGAGTGAATACAGGATCTGTTTTTGTGTGTCTTTATACACATTTGCATGTATAAAGAGTGGCAGCTTTAAGTTTTGTGAGAAATATTAATGTAAAATCTGCAGGGCATCAAATGTGAGATGTAGTGCTTAACATTTAAGTTCTATATCTAAAAGTGTATCTTTTATTAGGTTGTAAACACCAGCGTTGACGACTGTACCTGTTAGGTTGTTAAATGTTGCCATTATTGTACTGAAATTTGTAAGTCTTGGTTCTTGGTGGGATCAAAGACCTTTGTTTCTGACCCCTCCCAGCCTGTTGAATGGTGGGGGAGGCTGTAGTGTTTTATTATAGGCACATCCTATGTGAAGGTTCTGGTTTCTTGCTTAGTAAACTTCCTGCCTTTATGACTCTTTGGTGAGCAGGAGGTCACACAAACGCACCCCCAAACACAAACGCACACATGAATACACACACACACACACACACACACACACACACACACACACACACACACACACACGCACTTACATACATATACACACTCAGTGCCTTAGGGTTTATGATGCACCATAGGGGGATTTTACAATGAGTGTTTGTGTAAACTGTGTGTCACAGAAATAAAAGGCTGCAGGGGAAGCTGGTTCTTTGGACTCGCTTGACACCGACTGCTACCGTCCGGTTCCCCTTGCTAGCATGTGAAAACCGGTTGAGCTGTTCGTCTTGCTTTGTTAACGGGAATACGTTTCTGAACCAGCTGGAGCACAGACCCAACAGTACCATTCTTGAACAAATGTTGTCTCTAAGGATCCATTTTTAGATACAGCATCAAGGGCGTAGATTTGGCATGGACGGAAGGGACGTGTCCCCACCGATATCCAGCGATTATTGTCCCACCAATAATTTGATCTCTTCGAGTAAAGAAAAACAAACCCGATCGAAAGAAAAAAACGATCTGTCAGCGTCTCATTCACCCAGCGGTGCAGAAAGAGTTAAATTACGTCCTCTACTGGAGTCCTACCTCATGTGACAAATATGGCCAATATGATTGGCTGAGCCTTTCAGGGAGCTCTGTTTAGTTTTAGCAGCGGCAAGCCTGCGCTGCGAGGAGGAGAGGAGGATGGCAGCAAAAAGGAAGAACCTGGATATAAGAAAGTATTTTTCAAAGAAACCTGTAAGTTACTTAAAGCCAAATTAACTCATAAAATGTGTCCGTCGTAATACCGTTACAGGCTATGCTAGGCTTTGGCCCACATCAGTCTAAAACTGTATGTAACCATGAATAACGTGTTTTGGAAACTAACTGCACAACAGGCGGCACTATTAGTTCTCTCAGTCTCCCAGAGCAGCATTTCTAATTTTGATTAAAACTGTCAGAGAAAACGGCAGCCTCGAGCAAGCCAGGATATTAGTTTACAGAGGAAGTTAAAATTATATGTCTAATGTTAAAATGTTGGTAACACAATAATTTCATCCTAATGGTACTGCCATATTCATAGGGTTCATTTTTGAGACAAAATATCATGAGGTAGTCATGATTTCGCAAATAATCCACCTTGTAGTGCAGTTTGCACAAATTGTTTTAAAAATGCACTCACCCTACAAACATTACTGATGAGTCAAGATCTGCACAAATTGACAGAAACACATTTTATTCTTATTGTCATGTGTAGGGATGGGTATCGTTTAGGTTTTATCCGATACCGGTGCCAAACCGGTACTTTTGAAACTGTGCCGGTGCTTAAACGGTGCTCAAACACAAAATTGGTCCAAAAACCTCTCATGTTCAGCTGTTTTTTTTGTAAAAAGATAACAATGTTAGCCTTTTCTGCAGCTATGGGGCATATATGGTATCATTCTTGGCTGGAAGCAGTGCTTAAACAATGGAGGGGAAAAAAAACAAAAAAAAAACAAAACACAAACTTTGTCCTAAACCTCTCATGTTTAACTGTTTTCCACTTTTTCTTTGGTCATTTTAGCCTTTTTGGCCAGGGTGAAGGGAGTATCTGCCATCAAACAAGAGGACAGCCGCATGTAGCTATGATGATGTTTGCTAGTTCACCTTACCTGCATTAATGTAATAACGTGGTTAGCCTACTCAACGTAAATTACACACGAACAACATTAAGCTACTCACGCAGAGAAGAACGGCTGCTGCTGCATCATCATCCTCATCATTTCTGCTACACTGGCAGGGCTAGGGGCCAGGACTTTACTCTTCGTGTTTTTGGGGGGATGTTGCTAACTCCGGGTCCGATAACAGGCAACCCACCCACAGTAGATGCGCTCGGTGTGAGGTCTCACAGCAAGCTATCAAATACGGCGCATTTCTCGGCTTTAAAAAAAAACAAAAAACGCTATGCGTCGCCAGGTGTTTCATCGGATTTGAGGTGTTACCTCCTTTGACAGTATCACAGTATCAGCTTAAAGCACTTGTTGCAGGCTGCTGAGTTTGCATATTTTGCTGTGAAGTACAGCCAGACTTTTGACCGCTTCGCCTTGGGCATTTTTAATCTGTAGCTCTGCTCTAAAAGAACGTACGTACCTGGCCCCGCCTACTATCCTCGGAAATGTAAAATGATTGGCTAGAATCTAAAGTGTATCACATCTCAGGAAAAAAAAGCACCGAAATAAAGCACCGAAATGTGCGCTGCTTTTCGGTCTGGTTACTACCGTTTATGTCAGAACCGGTGCCATCATGGCACCGGATACCGGTACCCATCCCTAGTCATGTATGTCTGTTAAGATATTCATTGTGTGTACTCATGTTGTACAGTGTTTAACTGCATTATGGTTACTGGGGTTTAACAGAGACAGTATTTTAGTTGTCACCACAAGGAGGCACTGTTTCATTGTAAGAGCACGGATGCTCACGCCCCTAAGAAGAAAAAAGTATACCACAACGAAAATGGCACCCATGAGGAAAGTTTTGCCGCGTGTTGATGTGGAATAAAGTTCCCAAAATATTAAGGACATTTTTGCCTCCGTTGTCATTTTCCTTCGAGTTGATCGCTGTCGATGCAGCAATACTCAACAATGTCCTATTTGTCAGGTGACAGAAGAACCAACACAAAGCTCAGAGAGTAATGGTGACACAAGATCACAGGTGGAATTGATAATTTTGTGGTATTCTTAGATGAGTAGTTTTATGGACAAAAACCAGCAGGTCATTCAGTGTTCCCTTAGTGCTAATGTGTAAGAGATGTTGGTGCACTATAACTGAAGTAATGTTGTTAAGTCCTTAAAGTCATATTCTTTTATTGTCATGACTGTATTTGAAGCTATTTTTATTTTAGCATGATACCTGATTTATATGGAATATGGCTGAAGTAAATTAAAGTCTAAAATACTTAGTCATTTGTTTAATAGTACTTTAACATTATATAATTCACATATAAAACTATGAATTGTGATTTTAAATGGTTTAAAAGCATGTAGAATAGCATATGTAGGCTAGTGTATTTCTCCTTTTTTTTTTTTATCAAGAAGCAAAGACAAAAAGGAAAAAAAAAGAAACAGGGCAGGGTTCGGCGGTGGAATCATCTGTCCCCACCAACGCCAAAACCAAATCTATGCCCTTGTACAGCATATAAAATGGTACAGGTACACACCCAGTGTAATATCACTTCAAAATGCATTTTTAGCAGAACAACTACAAAGACTCCAGTGAGTGACTTAATCGACACATTGTAGTCTACAAGAAGGCAGTCGGTGCTTGTAGAGGCTACGCTTGAAGCCACTGAGGTGTTCGATGGGTTGATGCCACTGTTGTGAATGAAACCTTTAGTAACTATTGATAAAGTCCAATAAATCCAGCTGTACTTATCTTGTTCAATTTACATCCAGTAAACAAAAGAAAAAAAAGGCTCCTACAGTGTTTCTGGATCTGTGGATTTCATCGAGGTGGAAGGAATCACAACGACAGAAGAATACGTGAAGATTCTGAAAGAAAACCTCGAGCAGGTTTCAGTCTGTCAGTCTGAGTCACTGCTGTCTTCCAACATGAACAAAACTTACATCATTCCTGCTGAAGAACTATGTCCAGAAGACCAGAGTGAATTTACTGAAAATCTGTGGGGCGAACTGAAGACCATCAAATCTGGAGGACCTTGAGCGATTCACCAAAGAAGAATGTGCTGGGATTGCACACGGGGAGGTGTTGTTGTTGTTGTTGAAAACTGCAGCCAATGACTGCAGGGTATTATCTAGCAAAAACCCCACAACTGACTATTAGCATCAGGGGGAGTAAGAATTTTGCTGCACTTCCAGCTGCCAGTGCGGATAATCAGAACAAGTTATTTTTTAATGTTCTTTTTGCTTATTTTGGAAAATTGTTGTTACTATTTTATTGTATAAAATACCGAAAAATAATAATTATTAAAAATCGTATCTTAATCTTATCATAATCTATCTTTTACTTTGCACACAGAAACAACATTATTTTGCAAAAGCTACCAGGTTCTTTGTATACTGTGAGTGTGTCTGACTTCTCCCTGACCAATGAAAACTTCAAATATCTACAGTCAGATAAACCTCAGTGTCACTGTTCCTGTGACAAATGATTTCAGCTTCTCCATTCATGTGTATGGGATGTTTGTTCCTCTGCTTCAGTTTCATGTCTATCACCTGACAAAGCTCAGCTCCAGCCTCCAACAGACCAGCTCTACCATTTCCCAGCCAGAATTCAGGCCCTGCCAGCTGCTCCTCTATATCTGTGTACAATAGATCAGATACAGTATGTACAGTCCCTGACAAAGATACTTTATAATGGGATGAACATAAATATTAGATATACAATAAATAAGAATTATAGAAATAATTAGCTTGAAGTTGAACATGATTGTTTAATTCTTCAAAAGTCTTGAAGTCTTGATCCAGTGTGTTCAATTCAGTATTTGGTACGACTACCTTTATTCTTAGGCACAGCCTGAACTCTTAGTCAGGCTTTCTTATAATTCCTCTAAGCGGTCTTCAGTAGGTTTTCTGGGCTTTTTGGAGGACAAAGTTCTTCTTTCGATGTTGCCTTTCATTTGTTCAATCATGATGATCCCACGCTGCTTCAATAATGATGATGTTCAGGCTGTTGGGAGGACAATCTATGTTTTCCTATCCAGGTACGCTTTCACTGCATTGGCAGTGTGTTTGATGCTACAGATGCTTTCCAGATGATTAAAATTGAGTTCTGTGTTAATAATTAGATCCCCAGTACCACTGGATAAAACGAACCCCCAAACTATGATGGAGCCACCAGCTGTAGACAACCATTTAAATACCAATCTGAACAAAAAGATTTTCTCAAATTTGAATTTCCTCACTTCATAACACCTGTTGCCACTGATTTCTAGTCCAGTTCTTGTGAAATTTTGAGCTGTTTTTCCTTCCTTAAGAACGACTTTTTGACAGTCACGTCAGTATTGAGACCATTTCTGGTACGTCTGCAGTGAAGAGCAGATGGATCGTCTCAGAGGCCATATGTTTCTTAAGACATGACTTTAACATAATATTTGCCATGATCTCTGGTGGTGGAAATGTGAACTCAAACGCAGATGAGAGTGGAGTGGATGAAACAAAAACTGACCGTTATTTGATGTTTCATTAGAGTTTAACAGACGACAACGTCCACAAATCAAAACTGAAGGTGATACAGGGAACAACACATGCAAACTAATGCTTTCAATACAAATGGGATTCATTGTTGGAACACAGAGAGCGGAACAGAGAGGGAGAGAGAGGAACAAGAGCAGGTGAGACACACATGTTAATCAAATGGTTGTTTACCAAAAGTATCACCGTATCATAGGTCCTCATGTATCTTGTACCTAGTGTTTCTTTTTAGGTTTGTTATTTTTCAAATTCTATATTTATTAAGTTTTGCAGGCTTGTTTGCACAACAAGGCTAAATAATTATATAAAGTTTTCTGAATCTAAATAGTGGACTTTGGTAGAATTAAAAAACAAGTGTAGTGCAGGTCTATGATGATTTTTAGTGCTACTATCATCTAGTTCTGATTCTGGGTCTGTTTTGGTTAAGTCCTCAGTAGTCCTGATTTTGAACTGTTGTAGTCCTGTTTTAATTCAGGATCAGTTCTGGGTCTGGTTGAATTGGGGTTTAGTCCTCGTGTCTTGATGCAGCCCTGACTTTTTTCTGCCCTGCTGCTTAATTAAAAAACTAGTTTAAGGTGTCCTGCATATGTGATATATTTTTTTCTTATATGAAGTCATTCTTTTTTGAACAAAACTCAAAACAGAGCCTATTAATCTTTCAGTCGTTCAGTCCAAGATGCACCAAGTTTCTACTCAGTTTTACCTAATAGCTCTTTGTTGGTGCAAGAAAGCCATTTTATTTCATGTGAAATACACACAGAGAGTGTGATATTAGGAAGCTAAAAAGAACACAGGCGCACACACTAATCTCAGAAGTGCACTATCCAAGACTTGACAGAAATGTCATCCTGAAACATTCCAAAAGTGCACCAGAGGGGACTAAAAATAGTGCCGAGTCAGACTGCACAGGGCCGATTAGTGCTGGGTGTGTATCTCGGTTAGCAAGGTGCATGCATAATTCACTGTGACATAAAATATGATGCTAAATTTTGGTTCTGTATATAGTTTCACCTAGCATTAGAAACCAAACCCAGTGTTTAGAGCTGTAATCATGTTTGTTTCTGATGTAACTCTGGTGAGTTTGACGTTGGAGTCTGTGGAACCGACTTTGTGATGAATCCAAGCAGTAAGTGACCATTAGAGGACTCGTTTGTTTTGGGTAGTTCTGTTTCATTTTGCTACCCTGGAGGCTGCTGTTTTTCTGCATATTTCATTTTTTGGTGTTTAATAAACATGAGTGCTACTACATCTATGCAGATATTTGGCCTTGTTTGCCTTCTGTTCCTCAAATACTATTTACTGGTAGTATTGTTTCCCTAGACAGTGTGGTGGCACAGTAAGGCTGCAGACTGGGAGAAAGAGGGATGATTGGTTTCAGTTTCACTCAGCTGGGTAATATTAACATGGTTTCAGAATCTTGTTTGCTTTCTGGGTAGAAACATTCATCTAAAGCAGTGAGCCAGGAGGCCAGAATTACACTGTGACTTATGAATGGCAGTGAACCATTTCTGTGTGTGTGTGTAGTGATTTGGTTGGTTGATGTGTGCCTCGCTGGCAGGAGCTTCAAGTCCACGTAAATAAAGCCCAACCAAATTAGATTTTTTGCCTTTTTCCTTCGGTCTGGAGTAATCTTAGAATAACGGAGCTTTTTTCCTCTTCTAAACATTTTTTCCTGCTTAAGGATATAATTAGGCGGCATGAAAGGGCGAGGATGGTGTGGTGAGCGAGGCTTTCTTTTGTGTAGTGTCAGCTTCAATACAGGTCACAAAAAGTAATACAACCTAAATATTTACTATTGATTTGCAGCTTCTCACATTTTCAAATAATATTGATTTTATAAGTGTGTAAAAATGTGTTTCTTTATCT
Source organism: Aulonocara stuartgranti (assembly GCF_965226115.1). Classification (NCBI taxonomy): domain Eukaryota; kingdom Metazoa; phylum Chordata; class Actinopteri; order Cichliformes; family Cichlidae; genus Aulonocara; species Aulonocara stuartgranti. The sequence continues at coordinate 38,673,408 of NC_138939.1, read as the reverse complement.
TTACCACTTTATCATAGGGCCACATTTGTACGCAGACAATAAGGTGATCAGTAACCACTCTTAAAGGTAGTAAAATAGAGTTGGTTCTAGTGATGGGATTTCCAGCTCTTTTTAGAGAACCAGCTCTTTCAGCTCCCAACCTGTTGCTTTAATTAATTTATTATTAACAATAATATAAAATTATTCACAAAAGGAATTACTAATGTAAAAAAAAAAGTGGTTTTATTTATATATAAATATTTACGGTGGCCCCTAGAGACAAAACACGTACAAACTCCAAAACACATTTCTAGCTTAAACTGAACTTCCAGAACAGCTACCTAGATCACTTAAATTACACAATTGAAAGCATATGTGTATTGTTTTCATATTTATACACAAGCACTCATATATATTCAAATAATTTAAACAAATGTTCATTTACCTGTTATTACCACACACCAAATCCGGTCGTTGGTACTTGCTGGCTTGTGTAGCCACTAGGTAACAAAAGCTCAACACTGCCCCCTAGCATCCTGGAGCACTTCTGTTGTGTTTTGTACGTGTTTTGTCTGTAGGGGCCACCGTAAATATACTTTTATTTATTCACTCCACATAAAATGTAATAAATAAATCATATAATACAAAAAACAACTATTCACAGTTCAACTTTTAACTATTTAAATTTTCAGCTTTTTCCTTTTAAACAAATTTAAAGTGAAACAACACAAAACACTGCAAACCACAACACAATTAAATATAAATTATAATATGAAAACAAAAAGAACATGCACATTCTCTGTCATATGGGCCTGCATGAATAAACTTTCTGAATCCTTTATCATCTGCAACTGAAAATAGTTGTGGATGATTACTATACCTTTCTAGGCTCTCTTTCTCTCTCTCTCTCCCTCCCGCTCTGTTCCTGTGCTACTAAGTGTAACTACCGCCCCTCCCCCCTCTGCCCAGCGCAAAGCACAAGGCTCACGTGCGGAGTGAAGCGGAAAAAAAGTGCAAGAGAGAGGGTGAGAGAAAGGAAAAAAAACCCAAAAAAAACTCCCCACGGCTCACGTCAAAGATCCGGCTCTAAGAGCCATTTCGTTCGCGACCGACACATCACTAGTTGGTTCACACGTATAAATATCTGGGTATCTTGATTGAGGGCTCGCTCACTTTCAAACCAAATGTAGAGTCTTGTGAAAAATCTGAAGTTCAAACTGAGATTTTATTTTCAAAATAAGTTTTTCTTTTAATACAAAGAAGCAGCTTGTTGCTGGAACATTTTTACCTGTGCTGGGTTATGGAGATATTCTATCTGAATGCTTCTGCTCACTATCTTCGAACGGTTGATACTGTGTGTCGTGCTTCTCTCATCACTAACTGTAAATCTCAGACTCACCTCTGTGAGTTATACTCTCAGGTAGAACGGCCTGCTTTAGCCAGTCGGACGAACTCTCATTTCTACTGTTTTATATATAAGGCGATTGCTGCCTTCTTATATATGTTCCCTGCTTGCTGGTCGGTATTCTGTTCGTCCGCATGGTTACTTGTTGCTTTCTGTTCCATTTGCCTGAACTGAATTTGGCAAAAGAGCTTTTGTCCATTTAACTCCCTCAGCTTGGAACAAACTGCAGAACGACTGGAAAATGACTGAATTCATTTCATTAAGTGCTTTTAAATCTAAACTAAGAATCCTTGAGGCCAAGTCCATAACATGCAACTGTTTCAATTAGATTGTCATTTTGATTGAATTTTTATTTGAATTTTATTTTTATTGTATTCATTTCTTTTTTGCATGTGTGTTGTTGCTGCCTGTGTTTAATTGAGTAATTTCTGCTGCTGCTGCCTATCTTGGCCAGGTCTCCCTTGAAAAAGAGGTTTTTAATCTCAGTGGGATCTTCCTGTTAAATAAAGGTTAAATAAATAAAAAAAGGTGTCATTGATACCTGCAATTAATTTTGGAATCACCAGTTAACCGCACATACATGTATGTGGCCTGTGGGAGGAAGCTGGAGTCTCCAGCTGGAGCACGCAGACTCCAGGGAGGGCCAGCAAATCAGTTCAGTTAGCACCTCACAGCTAACCACTGCATCAGCCTGCTGCTCGTCTTTTCTATAGAATTCTGGTGATCAGACGCCCTGAAAGTTCAAAATGTGAGCAAAATGTCAACATGTCTGCTTTAACTTGTCCACGCCTGAGTCTGTCCCTGACTTGCCAAGTGCTTCTCCTGTTCTTACTCACTGATGAACACCACCTCTGCTCAGGGGAGACCATTACAAGTCATTTACAGAGCGTAAACCAATTTTTTTTCCCTTGATGTTTCACAGCAATCTCTCACAAGCCGCTCACTACATTACTGACTTATGAAGCTGATCAATGCGAGTGCCTGCAGAGTAAACAAGTCACACCACAGATCAGAGCCACATAAAGATTTTTGAACAACCTCTATCAAAACAGAACTTTTAAACCTCTGATGCAAACTGCTGAAATTGCTCCCAAATCAAATGAGAAAAGAAACACAGCACAGTGCCGACATTAAAGTCTTTCTTTTCTTCTTTGGAGTGAAACTCTGACAGTACCTTCAGAATCATTACACTGATTTAGGAGCCAAATATCACCCACAGCTGCTTCAGATGCACACGAGAGCGTACAGTGTGTCACCGGGGAGGAAAGGAAAGATAAGACAGCCTTTTCACAAGAGACTAAGAGGTCTGTGATTTGCCAAAGCACACATCATTGTCCAAAACTAGATAAAAATGTAATTCTCAGTTTAATTATTCAAAAACATCCATGTTAAAATGCCCAGTGTGCACAGTTAGAAAGCATTTCTACGACAGTTTTGGCCTCTGTGGATTGTTTTCTTTATCAACTCCAAGTGGGGCTGATTTATGTTAACGAGATACTGGAGTTAGAGGCGTGGCTGCTTTTATTGACAGGTGTCCTATAGATACTTGGAGTCTTTGAACTCCATGCTACCATGTTTGTGCTGTTGTTGACTTTAATGGAATTATTTGAATGTTATTATGGCTTGTTGTGCAGTACAGACAGTCCAGTAAGGATGTGCTTCAGTTCTGGTGAGTGAAAATACTGGCCAGTGTTATGACTTTACTGAAGCTTCAGAACTGGACCTCAAAGACCGATGAGTGCTATCACAGTGGTTACATCCATCTTTTTTCTGTGTGTTTATAAGCTGATGGCAATGGTCGAGATGGCTGACACCAAGTTTTGGAATCAAATGCAGACACAGATTATTTAGAGGTATGACTTTGTTAAACACAGGAGACTTTGTCAACAGGTAATCAGGAGGAGTGAGTGGATCTAGTTAGGAGAACGGGGTTAATCCGCTAGCTCCGTGTTGATAAGTTTGGAGGAAGAGCGAGCAAGGCTGAATATCTTACTTGGAAAGTAGTCTAACGTTTTAAATCTGGAGAATGGCGGTGAGTAGAAGAGCAAGCAGTGAGCGTTCGATATGAAGGCCAGCACCAGGTGAGTAAACAGGTAAGTTGCACATTCTGAGCCCAGGGAATGGATAAGTAAAGACACACAGTTTACAAAGTTAACTTGAGGAGATGCTAAATAACATGGTAGCAACATGAGAGCAGATTTATCACAGAGAGGTAGCAGATGGTCTGGAAGGTCAGGAGGGAGGAAGCTGGATTCAGGGGCAGACATACACATTAGGGGAGCCAGGGATTGAACCACCAACCTTCCTACAGATATATGACCCACTTTAGCTTCTGAGTAACAGGACTGTTGCTGACTGAGGATGTAGTTCGGTGGTGGAGGAACTATTTGAATGATCTCCTCAGTCCCACTGACACGACTTCCTTAGAGGAAGTAGAGTAAACTAGGAAGGATGTCACATGGGTAGTTAAACAACTCTTGTGGAGGGTTGGTTCCAATCACAAGGGGGATCACGCTCCTCAGGGGAAAGTCTGTGCCAAGATACTGAAGAGTAGTTTCCTGGTGATGCCAAGTGGAGGAAGGTTTCCACTTTGGTGGCCTCAGAATCTCACCTCTCACTTGCAGTGAGGGTGTTTTCAACTGATTGTGAAGTACTGGAAATGAAAATGAGCAGCTCCAATTTTAAAGCCACGGCTCTCTGCTGGAAAATCAGTGGAGTGCCCACTTTGGGTCATGAGGGGCTCAGAATGGAGCCACTACTCTTTAACATAATCCTAGGTTGTAGGTGGTGATGTGCCTCTTGGGAACCTCGTAGGTGAAGAGTTCTGGGTGTATGCTCCCAGGAAGGGGACTCGAGTAGCAGAAGGTGGATGTGGAGAGGAAGGTCTGGTCTTTTCTGCTTAATCTACACTTTAACACTTTAAGTCAACTGAATCAGATTTAGTCTTATATTTAGTCAACTAACAATAGAATAAAACTAAATGATGTTTTAGTCAAAAGACTATGAATAAAACACAATTTATATTTCCTGCCAAAATTAACACCGGCAGTTTGTTGCGTTTCTCTTAAACCTGGTATAAGAACAAAAGGCTGCGGTGGTATTTGCAAATTTTTCTGCCAGAAATGTTGTTCGTCAACAGCGAGAGGGGTATGCTCCAAAAGAAGTAAGACTGAAATCTAAATGCCACCGTAGGTAGAAAGATTCAACAACGCTCTACAAACAGTGTTGCTCAACAGTTATGCTGCAGTGTTATGAAAACTCTTCAGTCTAGAGATGATAACAGAGCTGAGATTCTGCATGACGGCTCAGTTTGTGTCGGGTTGTGTGAGGATTACAAGGAAGGGGAGCGCAGCTGCTGCCCTGTTTGTCTGAAGCAGCTGATTGCTAAAAGATACCAAACTACAAAAGTGCATCTTCAGTTGCCCGGGGGTGCACAGCCATGGTTTGTGCCATGCCGAGGTCAGCCTGGGTTCTGACTGTCAGCAGGGCGGTGAAAACGACAACAAGATCAGCCGACTCTGAAGAGGACACGCAGATGTTCTGTCGTGTCTATTCATAGTATCTGGATTTTTATTCTTATTCTTGTTTCTGTGTCACTCTACACAAATAGAAGCTGACCACAGAACGCATCTGGATAATAAAGTGTTAGTAAGATTATTTCTCCAGCTAAGATCCTAAAACTCAAAATAACTACATATCAAACATTCTTACACGGAAAAGAAGTAAAAATCCTACTTGGATATGGTGCTGAGGTTAGTTATAGGCTACCACTGGTTTAGGGCACAAACAGTTCCCCTGCTTTCAGTCTTTGAGTTAATGTCCCCAGTGCCTATATCCTGGATAATTCTCCACTGAGACACTTTAAATAAGCAAATGCAAAATGGATTTTGTGCCTTATGTCATATGACCCGAAATAAATGACTGAGGCCGTGTCCACACTAATACGTTTTCGTTTGAAAACGCATCTTTTTCTCTCCGTCCACACTAAGACGCCGTTTTTAGTCAAGGAAAACGCAGCGTTTTGAAAACGCTCTTCAAAGCGGATAAAAAACACCCTTTTTGTGTCGCAGTGTGGCGGACAGTATTACACAGCAGTCGTTTTGTTTGCTCTCAGTTTTGACAGCCCTATTAAAGATTAATATCAGTTTGTACATGCTGCAGAGAGCTTTTCTTCAAATTCTTTAATTCTCACTCGCTTTTGCAACTTTGTACTTTTGTGTTACTCGCAGCAACAACTCCACCTCATTGTTAGTCCATTTAAAAAACTCGGTGCTTTTCCTCGACATTTTGCCGCGACGTTTCAAAGAGCTGGAAAGTAAATAAATGAGACAGAAATGAGGCAGGCCGAATCTTCTTGCATTTCACACATGTGCAGGACTGGAACGTAAGCGTTTCTGGCCGTTTCAATGTGGACGCACAACTCTGTGAAAACAACTGAAAACGCTAGTGTGGACGCGGAGTGTTTTCAGATGAAAACGCCATTTTCTTTTTTGACACTTTTTATTTGTTTAGGAACATTTTTATGCAACAAGATAAAAGAAAAAAGAAAAAACAGAAACAGTATGAGGTCATGGGAAGATAACATACACCTGTACATACATCTGCACATCCACACATACATACGTCAACAAGTCTGCATCGCTAATTCTATGCATCAAAGGGTGCTGCCACAAGCTGTAAAGTCCAGCCATTTTCTCCACCGTCTCCTTCCCAAATCTTCCACTATAGAGGTAAAAAGTGTTACAGTGGGAGGATCTCTACAGAGCCAGCGTTTTGTTATGGCCTTCTTCGTAGAAGCCAAGAGAACTTTCAGAAGGTAAACATCATCTGCAACTAAATCGTCTGTAAAATACCCCAGATACAATGAGGTAAATGTACAAGACACGTGGAATCCCAACACCTCTGTAATTATCTTTATAACTTCCGTCCAGAAGGGTCGTATGAGTGGGCAGGACCAGAATATATGACCGTAATCAGCCATGACTTCCCCACAATTCCTCCAGCAAAACGCAGGTGTAGCACTGAATTTAGACTTCTGTTTAGGCGTTATGAAATAGCGTATAATGTTCTTCCAGCAGAAGTCCCGCCACATGTTGGAGTTAGTCGTGGTAAACTGTGTCTCCCAGATCCGTGCCCACCCATCTTCTGTAATCACAATGTCCATTTCTTTTTCCCATTTCTGCTTTATGTAAATCGTTGAGTGCCCTTTGAGCTTAGTCAGACATTTATACAGTTTACTTATCAAGGCTCTGTTACTCCCAGAGTCATAAGCATCAATGAAAATATTAACAATCGAGAAGTCTCCACGGACACAGCTCTTCAGTCTTTTGCCAATATAGTCACGGAGTTGCAAGTATCGAAAAAAGTCTTGTTTCCCGAGATCGTAAGTCTTGCATAGGGTATCAAAAGCCATAATTTTAGATTTTACAATAACCAAACACCCAGCAGTGATTCCATGCCACACCCATTGTTTAAATCTACTATCGTGGGAAGCAGGTAGAAAATCAGGGTCATACGCTGGCCACCTCAGAAGTTTTATCTCTTCCTGGAGTTGCGCCTGCTTGACCACTCCGAAAACGCCATTTTCAAATCTACCTGGGCTAGTGTGGACGTAGCCTGAGCCCATAAATTCATCAGAAAGTGTTTAGTGACCTCAGGGCTGAAGGTTGTTTGACCGTAGAAGAACAAAAGTCGTTTTGCCATCACTAGTGTCGCCCTTAAAGGCACTAAAATTAATGGATGCAACAGCCTTTTTTATTTTTTTGTATTTGGGTCTCTTTCACCTTTTAAATTTCTTTCTGTCAGGCTAGGGTAACAGTATCTCCAACTTTCTAAGATAAGAATTGTTTAAATAACAGTAAAAACTCATTGTTTTAAAATAAGGGGATGGGAGAGTGAACCTAATCAGGCAAGAGGTAGGATGCACCGTGGACAGGTCACCAGTCTCTTGCAGGGCCAACACAGAGACAACCATTCACATTCACACCTGTGGGCAATGTCGAATCACCAGTTAACCTAACTCTTACACAGACACAGGGAGATGGTGATGGTGGAGAATACACTCACTGAACCTCCCGAGTCTGCATTTTGAGTCTGTTTGCATCGGTTATAATAATAATAATGATAATTATTATTGCATATATATAGCGCTTTTCGAGACCCTTAAAGTGCTTTACAATTCCACTATTCATTCACACACTGGTGGAGGCAAACCACAGTTGTAGCCACAGCTGCCCTGGGGCAGACTGACAGAAGCGAGGCTGCCATATCGCACCATCGTCAGTGAGGAAACACCAGCTCACCACTTTTGTGATAAGTTCTCCGCTTTAGGTCGGTGTTTATTGCTAAGATGAGTTGCAGAAAAGATTGTATATTAATTATTAATACTAACAATTTGTTTTTATTTTGGGTTAATCTGTTAAGTGTTCAAACAAATTCCAAAACAGTGAGAGATCCTTTAACAGACCAGTGCACCATGGGTCCTGCTAGTAGTGACTAACCAACATATAATGCCAGGGATACTTTTAAATGAACATCATAGAAAACAAACACATACATATGTTTCGAGTGAACATGCTTTGGCTTTCAAACTATACTCATTTCAAGGTGCTGGCCTTTTTTGGGGCTTGTTGCCAACTCATTAGATGTATCCCCGATGGTGCTGTGTGATGGATGAGAACCTAAAGGTGTTTCACAGGACTTTGGTTGTCCATTTTTCTGAGGATGCATGCGTCTTATAGATTAGGGTTTGTGTACGATGTCTTTCTGGCCTCACCCAGGCCTCTGACTTTATTACTGAAGATAAAAAAGACATCAGTGCTTCTAAAGTGGTTGAAGCAAGAAGGAGGAGACAGATTTATCCCTCATAAGAAAATAATAAAGGCCTATCTCTCACAGCAGAAGGAGCAGCAAAGACAGCTACTGGCAGATTTGGTCAATTATAGAAGAAAGAGAGGGGGGCACGAAGAGGCCCGGTACTGCTTTTCAGCACAACAACCTAAACATGTTTGTGTGCACTGAGCCCTCCCGTACAGTTCAGGGGGAGAAAGACAGGGGCATCAGGCATACAGTACAGACATGAGCTCCCCAGAGTCTCCTCCTGTCTGTTTCTGGGTTTCCACGCTCAACTCAAGTGGAAGAATGTAGTTCAGGTTCATGCTGCATCGTTTCAGGTCTGATAAACACACTGAGACCATGCTGGATTCACACACTTTCCTTCAAATCCCCCACCGTGGAGACAGATGTGGTGATGGTGCAATGCTTCACTGCCATCTTTCATTTAGTCTGCGAGTTTTTGCACAGTCCACCACCCGGGACAGAAACTTTCAGGAAATGCTCTCGTCCAATCGCAGTGGCCGTATTTATTTGTACAGGCGTGTGTCATAAGAGGATTTCATTTAAAGACAGGGTGGGCATAATCCCAGCGTTAACTGTAAAGAGTTTGTATTGGAAGCAATTTCACCCTTAATCTTTCTAAACCTTTCAGATTAAACTACAAGTGGGATTCAGAGGTCATCAGGTCAAGCCTGTCTGTGACTGACTAAAGCTGAAACAGTTCAATTAACAGAGGGAAGATTTACAACTTGATTAATAATGTTTTAGTTAAACGTACAGAAGCCAATCACCACACACTTGTTAATTGTGGAGCAATTATTCTTCTGTTTCTTATTTTAAAGAGTGTTTGAGTGTTGAGTGTTTACCTTCAATCTCTCATTCATCATTTCTTTCGTTAAACTTGGAAAACTAAAGTGTCTCTCTGTATTTTATGGGTCCATACACACTGGATGCTACGCTCGAACTCCATCTGGCTTTTTATCAGTACTGTTTATGAGCAGCATGTCTCTAAGCTAAGTTTGGGAAAACTCCTGGTTATTATTTAGTTGAATTATGCTGACGCCGGGTGTCTCAAAAATGCAATACTTTAACAAACTCCTCACAGACACTGATATTTGGTGAGACCTGCATGGTGCTAAATTGCAAAGCTGTGTGGCTGTGTGTGTGTGTGTGTGTGTGTGTGTGTGTGTGTGTGTGTGTGTGTGTGTGTGTGTGTGGCACTGCAGTGATTTTAGTGTTGGTGCAAACAGTATATGTTCACATGTGTAATACAAATCTACGTGCTAATATTTAATGAGAGCCACAGTGCCACCTACTGACATAAATGACATGAAACGAAATGACAATACTTTGATATATTGCTCCCGGCTGATTGACCCGTGCCACCCTCGTTAGGAAAGCCCGAACAAGTTGATATATTTTATCGTGAGAACTTTGAGCTTTTTGTCAAATGGCGACAACCTGATAGCACGGTGAATCAACACAGGAGGAAGTTGTTCTTATGAAATGGATAAAACTTGGTGAATACAAAAGTCATGGTATTCTGTTCATACTTTGGGGGTAACACATGTTGGTGAAGTAAAATGGCTCTGCATCACCACCTGCAATAAATCAATTCAATTTTATTTATACAGCGCCAAATCACAACAACAGTCGCCTCAAGGTGCTTTATATTGCACAGTAGACCCTACAATAATACATACAGAGAAAAAACCAACAATCATATGACCCCCTATGAGCAAGCACTTTGGCGACAGTGGGAAGGAAAAAGTCCCTTTTAACAGGAAGAAACCTCCAGCAGAACCAGGCTCAGGGAGGGGCGGGGCCGTCTGCTGTGATTGGTTGGGGTGAGAGAAGGAAAACAGGATAAAGACATTCAACAAAGTAGTCCTGGCGCTGTTCAACACTTTACCCATGAAAGTATGAAATTAGGTAGCACTGTACTAAAGAGTGAAACTTTCTGTTTTTCTATCTGTTTATTTATTTTTTAAGGCCGTGGCATGGCAATGTCTGTGTTTCACCATAAATCTGAAGTTGTTGTAATTCGCATACAAAGCATGATGGCAGTTTGCAGTTGGAATATGTGTATAAACTAACTTGGGACTTGAGTTGAGTGACTAATAAGTCGTGCTTGTCATTCTTATTTGAACTAGAAATTTTTCTGTGGATCTGTGGAAAAGTCTGAATGTGACTTTTAAATTAGCAGTTTCAGTGTGTCTGCTTTGAGTCTCTGAGAAATTCATACATGACAGCTGAGAGTGAGGTGCATAATTCTGTTTAAACAAGCAATAAAACAAAAACAAAGAGGAGATGTTCTTCTGGGACTGAAAAAAGTAAGATAGTTATAAGGAAACCAGAGGATAACTGTTAACTATAAAGCTGAATAACTAAATACTGCTACTCCAGCCTTAAATGTCGGGGTGATACAACTGAATGATGAAACTTCCAGTAGGATTGCATCATTTCCTTTGTTTACGTTGATGTCAAACAGTGGAAAGGATACAGGAAAGCAGGGGGAAGATTTGCAGTAAATCCCTCGGGGTGGGTTTAAATCCATGCCTCACTTTGATGTTGAAACTATTTCTAGGATAATGTTTCACCTGTTTTAAAGGACTGGAGATGGTGGTGTCAGATTATTTAAAACATAATATTAATGTCATAATGAGCACTGGTCTTAGGGGGTCTCCAGTAAGGTTTTGCTCAGGGCCCCAACAGTACTCTAGGATCGCTACTGGACGCCAGTGAAACTGACATAACTGAGCAGGTAGTTTATTACATTACACTGACGGGATGTGTTCCGCTGGTGTGTTACCTTATTTTTACTGCTTCTAATTTAAATGCAAAGAACAAACCAGAAACTGTCCGTCTAACTTCCTTGATAACAGAAGTACTGTACAAACTGAAAGAGACGTACAGTGTCGAGAAAACATCAGTTGGAGTCTGTTGTTTTCAGAGCAGCTCCCAGGTTTTTCTCAGCAGGCTGACTTTGGATCTGAGGGTTTTCTGTGAATGTGCCTGTCTGGCTCCTACATCAGATATCAGCTCTGCTGTGTTTTTGTGTGGATCAGTGCCCAGACACCTCATCTCTTTTATTTATTCTACCCATTTCTCACACTATTACACAGCACAAAATGGTTCATCCGGCCAGAATAACTCACGTATGTGTCTGCCTGCATGTCAAAAAGCAGCTTTTAACTAATTGTGTGAATTTCAGATTAGTGGAGGTAATTTGCGTAGTTTTGAAAATGCTGATTTTATTGGTCGTCATTCTGTTGGTGTCTTTTTGCTGAGCAATAAAGTACTGACTTATGTTGAAGAGGCTGAATATGTTTTTGCAGGTAAACAAAGAACTCATAAAGCTTACATTATAATTTGGTGTCTGTTACCCAGCTGTGACATAATGTTTTAGTATTTTTTCCACAGTAAGTGAGCTAGTTAATGACTCGTGTCAAATGAATTGTTTTCCTGCAAAAAACACTTCAGCTCTGCTGAACGCATTGAGTAATGTAATAATGATTACTGTGTGTGTGTGTGTGTGTGTGTGTGTTTATCATAACTGCAGGTTATGACTCAGTCACTTTCAGTCAGCTGATAAAAGTTTTCAAAGCATTATTTGGTTTTGTTTTTTTAAATTTTGCAGCCCTACATCACTACCACTATTGTTGACATCAGTCAGTCACGTAACTGTAATGATTTAACCCTTTAAAGACAGAACTGTGAAATAAATGCCAGAAAATTAAAATATTTTGAAAATGGAGTGTTTAGTGAACCTTCTGAAAGAAGACAGTTGATGGTAGTTTCTTCTGTCTTTGCATTTTGCACCATGATAGGATTCATATTTTATTTTGTATTTTGCTTAGTGGCATTCATGCGCAAGTCACACAAAAACAATATTCAGAGCATTTCTTTTATTTTGTATTTTGCTTACAGCCTGCTCTTCTAGGGGTGGCTGTTGCTCAGGAGGTAAAGCAGGTCACCTACTGATTGGAAGGTTGGTAATTCGATCCCTGGCTCCTCCAGTCTGCATGTCAAGCGTCCTCAGGCAAGATACTAACCCCAAATTGCTCCCCGATGCATCCATCGGAGTATGAATGTATTTAGAAAGCACTGAGTATAGATAAAGTGCTTGTGATTGGGTGAATGTGGCATGTTGTATAGAGCTCTGGGAGAGTAGAAAAGTGTTTTTTCTGCAGCTATAGGGCATATATGGTATCACTCTTGGCTGGAAGCAGTGCTTAAACTATTGAAAAAACACAAACTTTGTCCAAAAACCTCTCATGTTTAACTGTTTCCCACTTTTTCTTTGGTCATTTTAGCCTTTTTGGCCAGGGTGAAGGGAGCATCTGCCATCAAACAAGAAGACAGCCGCATGTAACTACGACGGTGTTTGTTAGTTCACCTTACATGCATTAATGTAATAACGTGGTTAGTGTACTCAACGTAAATTATACACGAACAACATTAAGCTACTCACGCAGAGAAGAACGGCTGCTGCTGCATCATCATCCTCATCATTTCTGCTACACTGGCAGGGCTAGGGGCCAGGACTCTCCTCTTCGGGTTCTTGGGGGATGTTCCTAACTCCGAGTCAGATAACAGGCAACCCACCCGCAGCAGATGTGCTCGGTGTGAGGTCTCGCAGCAAGCTATCAAATACGGCGCATTTCTTGGCTTAAAAAACCCCCGCTATGCTTCGCCAGGCGTTTCATCAGATTCGAGGAGTTACCCCCTTTGCACAGTATCACCTTAAAGCACTTGTTGCAGGCTGCTGAGTTTGCATCTTTCGCTGTGATGTACAGCCAGACTTTTGACCGCTTTGCCTTGGGCATTTTTAATCTGTAGCTCTGCTCTAAAAGAACGTACGTACCTGGGCCCGCCTACTATCCTTGGAAAGGTAAAATGATTGGCTAGAATCTGTCCCGATTCGAAATATTGAGATCCAAAACAAAATACCAAAGGCCCAAGAGAATGCAATCAAACAGTTTATTGAACACACACGTGGAGAGATGCACACTGCCAAACATCAGATGTAGATCTCCGCCCAAACAGACACTTCAGCTTGCTTTTGATTCATCAGGGTTAACGGCCCCTCATGCGTTTACAAGAATATCATTTGCATCTTAAGAACATTATTTGCAATTTTTACAGACATAATAAATTTTAAGAGATAAATGCAGACATGGAAGTTCCCCTCTCTAGCATCTTCTTCCAAATATGGCGATGAATTCAGGGCCTGAAGGTCCCCCAGGACTCGACATCTTCTTTAGCCCATCGTCGGTCACCTGTTACTAAGCAAACTCCAATGCAACAAGAAGCTGAATACATTCAGATCTTCACTCAAGCCTGTTTCTAGATTACTTACTTACTTAGAACTTAGTTCCTCCTACGCCGAGCGGCGCATCGGACAGCTAGTGATCTCCATCGATGTCGGTCAGCAGCGACTGCTTCAGCTTCGTCCCAGGCAATGTCGACAGTTCTCAGATCGTCCATAAATGTTCGACGCCATGTGGTCTTTGGTCGGCCTTGCTTTCGCTTGCCAGTGCGTGGACGCCATGTCATGGCAATCTTAGCTGGGCGATGAGAGGGTAGGCGTAAAATATGTCCCGCAAAGCGAAAGCGCCTTTCTGCAACAACATCGGCTAATGGGCGGGTGCCTGCTCTTCGTAGGACCTCCTCATTTGTTATTTGGTCCCGGTAGGAAATTCTCAGGATTCGCCGCAAGCCACGTTGTTGAAGCACGTTCAGGTGTTGAATAATTGCACTTGTTGAGTGCCAGGTTTCACTAGCGTAAAGTGCAGTAGGGAAGACGATAGAGTTCAGTAGTCTGATCTTGACCCTTACATTCAGGGAGGTCGAGTTCCAAATAGGTTGGAGACGTTGCAGGACACCAACTGTCTTCCCTACTCTGGCGTCGACATCCCGATCAGAGACCCCGTCATTCGAGATGATGCTGCCAAGATATGTAAAATTCTCCACCTCTTCAGCACGTTGTTGGTTGATCATGACAGGAATGCGGGCACGTGCATAGCCAACTCAGAGTACCTTGGTTTTTTTGGCGCTGATTCTTAATCCAACTTTCGTTGCCTCCCTCTGCAGGGCCGCGGTCAACTTTTGGAGGTCTTCCTGAGTCGAGCCCAGCAGGGCGATGTCATCTGCGAAGTCCAAGTCAGTGAGATTACGCGCTTCGTGCCAGGGCACACCGATGCCAGCTTGGTCAACTGATCGTCGCATGATGAAGTCAATTACCAACAGGAAGAGGAAAGGGGATAGCACGCATCCTTGTCGGACGCCAGTATTGATCTTGAAGAAGATTTCTAGATTATATATATTATATGTGGTGTGTAGGCCTGTTCTCAAACAGGGTCATCACACTTCTTTGGGTCACTCCTCGTCCCATTCGGCCACCTCCAGCTCCATTAAGGGCATCATGGACACCAAACTCACCAGTTCAGAGTGCACAGCCCTTATTATTACCTTCTCCAGCAGTCCTCTGGCACAAGGAATGAGACAACAACCACAAATGACCAGAATTCCCAAGAAACAGGCAACAGAAAGCATTACAGACATAATGGCATTGTGCTGGGTGAATTTTGTATTTTAATAAAACTTTCACTCCCTTTTGTGAGTTTTCAATTTGTTACCACTCCTTTCTGCTGGTGTGGTGATCTCCTACGTTGCTCCACTTCTTACTTCACCCTTCCAGGTGGACTACTGGCCGGCCCGTTGCACAGGTGAGAGGGTTTATTCTGCCTCTCTTTATTTTCACCTGTGTTGGGTGGAGATTGATTTTCCCCCACCAAGCTCTCGTCCACGGCTGCGCACTGCGTCCAGTGGTACCAGGTGTTGCCCCGCCCTTTCAGTTGGACGGCTGTTGTGGTTCTGGCAGTCACCTCGTACGGACTGGTCCCGTCTGCAGAATGTACTCCAGATGTCACCTGCTTTGTGAAACTCGAGACAAGTGGTGTCTGGTGGTGGTCAGAGGGCCTGGTGGCGCCAGTGTCCGGCAGCCTCGCCTCTGTCAGTGCGCCCCAGGGTGGCTGTGGCTACAATGTAGCTGCCATCACCGGTGTGCGAATGTGTGTGTGAATGGGTGGATGACTGGATATGTAAAGCGCTTTGGGGTCCTTAGGGACTAGTAAAGCGCTATATAAATACAGGCCATTTACCATTTACAAGAGCTTTTAATTCATCCCAATATTCTGCATGAGACCTGTGACTTCCCCGGGACCGCTGTCCAGGGTGCTGGAAACTGCCTCCCAGTCAGCAGCTCATATGGCGTGAAACCTGTGGATTGGTTAACAGAACATCTTATGGTCATTAAAGCAATTTGGCAGGGCTGCAACCCAATTTTAGCCCCGTCTGCGCGCAGATTTTGCCTAATTTGTTTTTCAAATTTAGATTCATTCTTCCTACTTTCCCTTGAGACTGAGGAACATACACTGTCCCAAACTTATGCTGAACCCCCAACATCCTCCCTTTTAGTAGCCCATGCTTCTGGCCAACCGGTCAGAGCATCTACACACACCTGCAGGTACCTGACTCCCCCCGGGCCCGTTTCAATCATGTCTGTGAAATCAATAACAATCTCTTCTCCCGGCCTCTCAGGCAGGAGAAACTTACCTGCTTCCGGTTTTACTCCGGGCTTCGGATTGTGTGCCCCGCAAATTAGGCACGTTCTGACTTTTCCTTTATCATACCTTTCCATAGGCTTCCATTTTCCAAGCTCCTTGGCTTTGCCACCACACCCCCTTTTCCTCTGGGGATGCCTCTTCTTGAGCCTGTCGGGCTTCTTCTAGCCCGTTAGTGCTTGTTTCTTCTTCAGCAATTACTTGCACCATTTGCTGTTTTCCTTTGTACCCTGCTGCTTCCTTGGCAGCTTCATCTGCTTTCTGGTTTCCCCTTGCCACCATTGTGTTTGCTTGAGAGTGTCCTTTGCCTTTTATGATACTCACCTCGTCTGGGGCATCCAGGGCTTTTCCAGATCCTCCGTTTCTTTCTTGTGGGAAATGGGAGCGTTCGTTGTCGTTCTGAATCCTGCTCTCTTCCACTGAGCGAGCTCCACGTGTGCTGCCCCAAATGCATAGACTGAGCCTGTGTATATGTTCACTCTTCTGTTTTTAGCCAGTCTCAGGGCCTGGCTCAGCACAATTACTTCTGCTCTCTGGGCTGACTGTTGCCCTTCGAGTCTCCTGGCCTCTCTTATCTCAAATTCAGCTCCTTTTCTGCAGACTACAGCATAGCCTGCTTTCAGTCCTTCTTCATCAGGATGGCAGCAACCATCTGTGAACCAGTCCTCGGCTCCAGGAATAGGTTCTGCCTTCAAGTCTTCTCTGACTGTTTCTTCAGCTTCAGCTTTCTTGATGCAGTCATGTGGTTCTCCTGACCCCATTAAATCTGCCATATTGATTCCTTCATGTGTAAATGTCAGATTTGGAGCATCTAACACTTTACTCAACCTCTCTTGTGTCAGTGGTGTCATAGTGAATGCTTGTGAGTTCACATATGCCACTACACTATGTGTGGTCAGTACTTTTAGGGGATGTTCTGTCACTATATGTGCTGTTTTCTGAATTATTTTGGCGACCCCTGCTGCGTGTTGTGTGCATATAGGATGTCTTGCTTCTGTCATGTTCAGTCTTATACTGACCTACATGAGTACATCCCTTCCTCCCTCTTTCTTCTGAAACAAAACACCGTTTACGACTCCGTGTGTTTCAGAAACATCTAACTAGAATGGCTCGTCATAATTGGGTGTGGCCAGGTCCGTGGATTGTGACAGGTCCTGTTTCAATGCAATGAATGCAGTTTCAGTGCCAGGCATCTGGTACTACCAGACCGAAAAGCCATCATGGCACTGGATACCGGTACCCATCCCTAGTGGTAACTGTATCGTGAGATCTGAGGCATCTGACCTGTAGAGCTTAAAGGGTGTTCCAAGGGAGGCTGGGGACAGTGAACCTGATCATGTTCCTTATTTCCTGTGCAGAGCTGGGGCAGCATGATGGTTGGAGCTTCTTTTGGCAGAAATCCCCAAACTAGATGGTGGACAATGGGGGTGAAGGGAACTGGAGGCAGCTGATGTCTGTATAGACTAATGGTGTTCCATAAGTTTCAGTCTATGAGGGTGTGATGGTAAGCTCCTCACCTCACTTGCTTCACTTTAGTTTACTTTGCAGTTACTACTTTAAAGATATTTTACTTATTGTCCAATATATTGTTTCTTTACTAAATTTATTTTTTTTCCCATCAACCTTCCAGTTTTTATATGGAGTGCACACATATCAACACTGCAAGGTCAAAGTTCTGTTTTATGTTATATTAATCTTTCTTTGTCTGAGGTACCTGGGGGGTTAGGCTTCTCCTTCCTCGTTGGCAAAAGGTGTAGCTGCTGACAGCCTCATTGGACTAAACCACATGCTTCATTTCCTGGGGGGTATTGGAATTTATTTAATTGTTTTGTATTAATTGGTTATATGGCTGCTATTTTGTTTCCCTTTTGTGTGTTATTTGGTTTAGCCAAGCCAGTATTTAAGTTCCCTCGTGTCAGTTTGTTTTCTGTTTGTTGGAGGTTTTGTTAGTTGTTATGTTGAGCTTAG
This sequence comes from Aulonocara stuartgranti, assembly GCF_965226115.1. Classification (NCBI taxonomy): domain Eukaryota; kingdom Metazoa; phylum Chordata; class Actinopteri; order Cichliformes; family Cichlidae; genus Aulonocara; species Aulonocara stuartgranti. The sequence continues at coordinate 38,655,594 of NC_138939.1, read as the reverse complement.
TTTATTGAGCTGACCTCTTTTATTGGTCTGCCTGTTTTTGGCTTTGTTAATTGTCTTTCATATTTTTGGGTCATTTAAAACCCCATTTTTGAATTAAACACCTGTGTCCTCTATGCCTTACTGCTTGGTCCCTGACAGAGGGCAATGTTGTCTCATTTATTATTTAATTTTCCAGTATATGCAGAGCTAAACAAATTTATCAGACCACCGAGAAACAAGAACACGCAAATATTTTCGAAATCTATCAAAAATGGAACTGAACTCAGAAAATAACATACGCTTTGCCATTTTTTCTGCTGTTTTTAAAATAGTACATTGTAACAGTAACAACAGAAATATATATTAGCATTAAAAATATAATTTGGGTCAAAGAGCTTGAGCACAGTGGTGGATCACTTATTAGAGAAATAAAGAATAATTTTGTAATTACCAATATTGTTAATTTAGGTCAGCTGTGGCGGTCTGTAGACCCCAGTCTGTGTTTGTGTTTGCATGTGCGTGTTTCTGTGTGTGTGTGTGTGTGTGTGTGTGTGTGTGTGTGTGTGTGTGTGTGTGTGTGTGTGTGTGTGTGTGTGTGTGTGCACATGGCTGTATTAAATCTAGACACAGTATTAGCGTCTGTGTCCTCTTGAGTGATGTTTCAGCTGCTTTGATATCTCGATCCTACAGGAAACGATCTTCATGCTGCAGCTTTGTTCTGCTTCCACATGCTTCATTTGTACAGACATCCTATCTTTTAACAAGAGCCAAGAAACAAGTTAATGTCTTCTGTACTCATGGATCCTCTTTTCAAATCTCTTCTCCGTGGTCAGTGAGCAGATTTAACATGACGCCTGGGTCCCTCGTTGCTCCACTGATTGGCAGGGTCCTTAATTGGGACCACCTCTATGTGAATAATATATGCTCGTCTAGCTAAGTGGAGTGTTTAAATATTAAGAGGCTGAGAACGTGCCATGCAAGTCGAATCTGAAAGAGAATGAATGAGCAGGAAAGTCAGAGAACCCCCCCTTTCAGTAGGGGTCTTGTGTTCTTCATGCTTTGCTCCAGGCTGCCAGATTAATATGCTTTTCCCATGCAAGAAATCCATACTTGGCAACATCTTGGTAAAATGTGATGCCCTTCTCACCTATTTCCAGACTTGAAGGGACACTTGTACCACTTTCAGGGAAGCATTCACACAAACTGCATGCACACATTCATTGAGATGAACCATCCAGTTAACCTGTGACAATATTAATCACTTTTTGATAAATCACCCAGTAATGAGAAAGCATCAGTGCTGTCATGTCCACACGATTAACTCAAACATGAGTTCCACTAGGACCAGGACACTGCAGTAACTTAGATTTGATGGTATAACTCTGTTGTAGGAGCTCCATGCATATAACAAACAGAACAGGCTTCAGTGACATTTGTAATGGCAGACACATAATGAAAGAGAGACCTGGAGTAGAAAAAGGATTGAAAAGTGGATTACAGATGTGCCGTGGAAATCAGCTAAAATGCAAGAGCACTGAGAGTTCCATTACCATGCATCTACCTTTAAAACATCTGTGACCGAGCTCACTAACGGTAAATGGACTGGTTCATATATAGCGCTTTTCTGCTCTATCCGAGCACTCAAACCACAACTTGTGTTTTCTATCTGACATTCGCACACATTCATACTCTGATGGATGTATTTTCAAAGGATATTTGACATGTAGATTTTTCTGCTGTTTCTGAGACTTTTTAATAGGATGCCATCATTACAAGAGGCAGTTTGTAAACTTAGATATTTTATGATCAACTGTGTATACCTTACTGTAAAGTTAGGATCTACAGCTGGAGTTCATAACCTCCTCTGGTATTAACAACAGCACAACAGTTGTTCACCTGGAGTTTCATGGCAAGGATCGTTGTGTCTGAGCAGTTCCACAGGTGTATGTGTAGGTGTCACAGTAGTTTTGTTGACATACTGTAACATGCCCTGTATGAGATTTGTCAGGTGGATCTGTAGAAGGGTATCAGCTGTTATTAGTTAATGTAGGCTGGCACTGTGATCAATCATGACTGAGGCTGATTTCCTGGGTTGCCTGAACTGCAGAGGTGTGAAGTAATAAAGTACAAATACTTTGTTACTGTACTTAAGTACAATTTTCAGGTATCTGTACTTTACTCGAGTAGTTTCTGTACTTTCTTCTTCTTACATTTTCAAAACAGACTCGTCACTTTTGATTTTAGCGTTTGGGTCGAGTTATTACATCATGACTGGGAAGCTCCAAACATCAAACAGAAACACATGAAAGGCAGTTTAGTTTGTTTATGAATCAGTGTCACAAAAAAAGACACAATGTGTCCCAAATAAAAGGGTTACTGTGGAAGGGTGGGTTTTTTTGCCACAACACCGGAACGACTGCAGATGACCATAAGTTACACTTCAGCATCTAGCTAACCCCGCTGAACAGGAGTGAACATAAAGGGCATCAGGTAATTTCAAAGGCAGTGTTTCTGTCAGCTCAACAAACATCAGCAAACACACAAACTGTTTGTGTGAAGTTTGTCACACAGTGTGTTGCAGCTAAAGGTCCAGCTGCTGTATTTCACAGGGAGAGAAAAGAAAGAGCTAACTTCAAAGATAAGAAAGACAGGACGGGAGAGAAAGAAGAGAGGTCAGATGTAAAGGAAGGACTGCTCAGTGGGGTTTGATAAACTGGAAATTTGAAGCTTACATATAAGTCCCCATGTTTTTAAATCAGATATTGGGTGTGTACATGTGATTTAAGAACAGTGTGTGGTGCACAGTGGCCGTGGGTTCATGGTCAGAGTTACGTTAGATCAAGTGTAGCAGAGATTCAAATGAATTTTAGCTGATGGTGCTGAGATCCACTGACTGAATTCCACCTTCATAGCAACTTTATACCATCTAGAAAACAGACAGCATAAACAGGGTACTGTCAGTGTAGAGGATGGAAATCAGCCAGGACAACTCATGAAACATCTGCCCACATCTGCTTTAATTAAGTTATTTACATCCACAGAGTGCAGCAGGTCAGCTGATCACAGCCCGCACACTAAGATGATTTACTGGAGCTCACATTAGAGATGATTGTGAGTTATGAGTTATTTTCCCCACATTGAGCCATTACAAACAATTCCAGGGTTCCTCCACCTGCTGAATCCCACTTACCTGTTTAGAGGCAAAGTCACCCTCTACAATGTCGGCAACAGCAAATATACTTTTTATTTTCCTTCTTTTTCTTCAGATTCAAGCTGAGTATGATTAGAATGAAAAAAGGCAGACTACAGTTTGTATTCCTATCCAGTGAATTTTATCATTATGTTTCTGTTTTAGCAAACAGTTCAGTTAGCTTTGCACAAAAATAGAAACTTCCTCCAAAGAGCTACTTTTTACTTTCTTATTTGAGCACAGAAGCTGAATCAGTACTTTTACTGGAGTAGTTTTTAACACTAGTATTGGTATTACTACTTAAGTACAGAATGTGTGTGCTTTTGCAAACTCTGCTGAACTGCCTGCCTGTTTTTTTCTAATCCAGGCTCCACTGTTGCCAGAAAGAGAAGGGCGATGTTTACTAACATTCTGAGATCTAAGTCATCGTAGATGCCAAACCAACCATAACCTTAATAAAGAAGAAAGGAAAAACAGACTTACAGAGATAATGTAACTACTTTTGGTGGGTGTCTGATTGCCAAGACGAAAAAATGTAAAAGAGTTATAGTGATAGGGCGTCACTTAGACCTATGAGGGTTAAGCCTTAAATCCTGCATTCAGATCTGAAAAGGTTTCCTGCAAAGAGTCATAGGGCAAAGACTCTCGCCTCCTCTTAGAGCTCAACAACTGTTCAAGGTCGGAGGTCAGCTTTTCTGAAAATCACCTTGTACTGCAGGTATTTTTTTTTTCAAACCTATGTTTGCTTAAATGGGGCTAGAATTAAATTTAACCCTGAATTTGTTTTCAACAGCTTTGTGGTTGTTAAGAAATTAACAAGTCTCATAGAAACTGTAGAACCTGAAAGAATAATTAAACTTTTTAGATGTCAAGAATAGCTACATTGTAACCCAAGCATAAAGAACTAAATATGTGTGCTTGGGTAATAAAAAAAGCTGGCAGGCAGAGATCACATTAACAAATTAATTAACAAATGAAGTGTGAAAGTCTTGAGGTTATAATGTGCTCAGAATCACAAAGCATGTCTTTAAGCCCATGTGGGATTACTTGCATGTATGGATACATGCATGTATGATTGGCCATTTCAGGATAATGAAAGCGAGGAGATTGTTCTCAGCTCTCACACACCTGGTACAGGACAGAAATAGAGGCCATGGCGACAACTACACTGAGTACATGTGACAGCTGTGTTCAGACTAGCTGCACCGTGTGTGTGTGTGTGTGTGTGTGTGTGTGTGTGTGTGTGTGCGTGCGCAGGAAGGACTGTTGTAGACCGGTAGTGAGTATGTAGGCCACTGTAGCTCTGCCTAATTCACTGCAAACTAAATTGGCTCTGGGAGTAGATGTGATAGTTTTAGCTGGACCTGTCAGCAGAGCTTAAGAAAGAAAAACAGCAGCTTGTAATGAAATTATTCCTCAGATTGGTAATTTTTTCCCCCTGCACACATGGCAAGGCTTTGTGTAGTGGCAGGTGGTCTCAATTTTATTTTATCTCAACGGAAATTTGCCTCAAAAATGAACACAGGAGATCTGCTGTTGTGGTCTGCATCCATAATAAGTCCCATTGCATGAAAAACGTGGATATTTGGGAAGAATAATGTTAACTCATTTACATTTTCTCCACCAAAACGCAGAAAGTGGAACACTCTTATTTCTTGTAGGAGGGTTATTTGAAAAAATAACTCATTCTACCTCCAGAAGTCTAAATGAAACATTATGCTCATGATGATGTTTGAGACTTCTGTGGTATTCACAGTCCTATGAAAGCAAAATCTGCTCTGCACTTGAGAACAAGAAAGATGTGACACTCACTGGAACAAGCTGAAGCTTGTCCAGCAGCCCTCTCTATAGTTGGTGGTGAATTGGTGGAGATGAAACAAAAAGCATACCAACATTTCATATCCTCAGGAACAAAAGGACTCGTGTGCACAGTGTATCTCTGGAGTTTTCAAAGCTGAAAATCTATAAGAGACGTGAATAAACTGAAAATAAGAATGTTCTGTCTTCCTGTCAAGATGTGTTCAGATCAAATACTGTGTGCAAAAGATGGACAAAAGTACTGGGCCACCTACACATTACACCTGCAGGAGTTGGTTGGCTGTGGAAACCCATGTCACGAAGCTCCTGGAACACAGTTGGTGTGCTGATGTTAATGTTTGACCCTTGAAACTGTGCAGGTATTGAATCAACAAAGCATTGGTGACTTTTCAACAGCACTTGCTGGTGGCACTCTGGAGCAATGTTCCCTCTAATTTTTCATGTGTCTGAGCGAACACACAAACTCCCTGAGCGATCCCTTGGACCACTGTGAGCAACAGCAGACGTGTGCACGGTGGTCACACCAGCATCGAATCCATGCAAGTTACATGGTTTATTAAAATAATCAAATTACAGTATTTCTATTTATGTTAGACTACTTTTAATTAACTATTTTAGCCCACTTACAATGAAAATGTAAAAAATCTTTCTTCATGACCTGTGCAGTATGTTAACACTATTGGAAATAAAAATAACTTGAACTCCAAATTTGAAAACAAAACTTTCTTTTTTTCTTTCTTTTTTTTTCTTTTTTCTTTTTATAAAGCTCTGACTTGTATTATGAGTCTGTGGTCTGGGTGTCACGGTTCTGGGTCCGTTGGACCCAGTATTTTGAGTTTATTGTGTTTTGATTTAAGTTTGCATCAGGGATTGTGTTCTTGTTCTCTTGTCGTGTTATGGTAATGTTTATGTCTATTATTAGAGTTCCATGTTCTGTTTATCTGGGTTTAAGATGTGGGTTTAGTTTCATATGTCATTTCAAGTCTGTCTCTGTCTAGTCTGTGTCTTAGTAAAGTGTGTTTTGTTTCCTGTTTTATTGTGAAGGTCTGCGTCTCATGTGAGTGTGTTCAGTTTTACCTTTGTCTCGTCTTGTTGATTATTCCCAGCTGTGTCCACCACCTGTGTGTAATTCCCCTGTGGTTCTCTGTGTATTTAAGTCATGTCTTCAGTCATTGTTGTTGCTGGTCCGTCTGTGTATTCCACCCTGCGTCATCTGTGTATCTACCATGTCACATCCGTGTGCTCTCCCTGCTGTCCATCGTCATTCTCCTCTGCTCGTTCTCATTCAGGTTTGTGCTTTGTAGTTTAGTTGTTTCCCAGTATAGTTTAGTTCCAGCTCCATTTTTCCGTTTGTATTTACTTTCATGTTCAATAAACCACCTTTACACCTTCACGACTGCCTGCACTTGGATCCTCCTTCATTTCCTCCACACGGCTCACCTCACTCGCCGTGACACTGGGAGAGAGTCCTGTAACTCTCTGTCTGCAAAATACAGGATATAATGACCAACGTTGGGCAATTAATTATATAGTTACTTCTTCAAAAAAGTAACTGAGTTATGCAAACAAAGTTTTTTGCAGCTGTTTACCTAAAAATGCAGCCAAGGCGTTTTTTAAACAAACATTTCAAACTATTTACAGAACAATCAGCTGTTCTGCATCAAATTTGATGCCACACAAATTATTTGTGCCACTCCAAAAAATAATTTCTGTCAACTATGAGATGAAGGAGAACAACAGCCTGATACCTGCAGGCCTGACAGCAGCAGCTGTATCACTGCTGTAACACCTGTAACATTCAGCAGTCGCCTCATTGTTCTGACACACACAACAAAACTATTGACTACACTACACACTAACTACACAAGATTTGCGCTAAACGTGGCAAATCTCTCACATCTCAAAACACAGCCGTCACTCCTAAAACTTCCCCCTTCCTAAATAACTAAATGCCATGTTGCCATCTCATTCTTTGATTGGTCGACATGGTACATTTTTCGACCAATAGGAAAGGGTGGAGTTTTTTTGGTTTTGTTTTTGCTCACAGGCTTTGGAGGTTTTCCTTATAAAACGCCGTTTTTACCGTTTCTTCCCGCAGTAAATATAAACAACGATAGTATTCAGGAAGAAAACCAAACATTGCAGATATTTCTTACCATAACTCTGGTTTTACGTGGCCGATCAACACAATTTAAAAACTGGTATAAAGTCCAGACTTTTTATGTCAATTGTTCCGTCTGTCCTGCTCACATCTCCAATGGTTGTCCACGTTGTCATTAACGTGGCTTCACTCCACATCAGCCACGCCGCTTTGCTAGCTAAACACCGGTGTCGGCACATAAGAACGCTGTCAATGACGTTGATTAACTACGTATATGCGAATGTGAATCGCATTACTGGCTGGACTATGGGATAAGGTGGCATCGTTGTAATCCCATACAATGATGCCACCTTATCAGTAAGCCAGTCACTTACTGACTCACACTGCAAAACAGAATTGTTAAAGTAAAGTATTAATTTTAATTTCAATTCAGGTTCGATTTTTTTTTGTGCACAACGCAGATTTTCTGTGCGCAGAGACCGTGCCAGCAGTGCGCAATTGCGCACGTGCGCAGCTTAGAGGGAACATTGTTCTGGAGCTCTATGTGGTCTGCCACTGTGTGGTTGAACTGCTGTGGTTTCACTTTGCAGTAATATGTGCAGTCAATCATGAAATATCTAGGAAGGAAAAAACGGACTTCTTGCAGTAGTGGCATGCAATTACAATACGATGCTCGAATTCAGTGAGCTCTTTCAAACAGCCCAAATCTTTACAAAGGCAGACTACATAGGTAGGTGCTTGATTTTATACACTTGTGTCAATGGGACTGAAAACACTTGAATTGAGAAAATACAAAGTCAAGTACTTTTTTCCATATAGTATCATTTCCAGGTCTGAGGTAGAACATTAGCAGCCTCAACGACTACCGACCAGTTGCTCTAACACCTGTCATAATGAAGTGCTTTGAGAAACTGGTCAGACGTCACATCATGTCCTGCTTGCCACCCACACTCGACCCGCTTCAGTTCGCATACAGAGCTAACAGATCAACTGAAGATGCCATTGCTACAACGCTCCACACCAGCATCTCTCACCTGGAAGTGCAGGGCCGTTACGCCAGGCTGCTCTTTGTTGACTTTAACTCTGCTTTCAATACGATACTCCCGGACAGACTAATAGTTAAACTGCTGGAAATCGGACTTCCTTCTACCACCTGCCGCTGGGTCAGAGACTTCCTCTCAGACCGTGTACAGAGAGTTAGAGTGGGGCCTCATATTTCCTCAGCCCTCAGCCTCAACACCGGCTCTCCACAAGGCTGTGTACTGAGTCCCCTACTGTACACTCTGTACACACATGACTGTGTTAGTTCCCACCCAGACAACTCAGTCATCAAGTTTGCAGATGATACCACCGTAGTGGGGCTCATCTCAGGGGGAGATGAGACTGCGTACAGAGCTGAAGTTCAGAGGCTGTCAGATTGGTGTGTAGATAACAACCTGGACCTCAATACCACCAAGACAAGAGAACTGGTAGTTGACTTCAGAAGGAGGAAGTCTGAGCTGCAGCCTGTCAGCATCAACGGGGAGTGTGTTGAAAGGGTCTCCAGTTTCAGGTTTCTGGGTGTGCACATAGACACAGACCTCCAATGGAGCTCTAACATCTCTGCAGTTTTAAAGAAGGCCCAACAGCGTCTCAACTTTCTGAGAATCCTTAGAAAAATGGACCTGAAGGAGCTGCTGACCGTCTTCTACCGCTGCTCCATTGAAACTGTGCTGACATATTGCATCGGTGTGTAGCTATCCAGCTGCACCACAGCACACAGAAAGGCACTCCAGAGGGTCATCAATATGGCCCAAAAAAATCATTGGACATCCTCTTCCCTCCCTGAAGGACCTGTACAGCACTCGCTGTCTCAAGAGGGCACGCAGCATCCTACGGGACGGTACACACCCAGGACACCGGGTGTTTAAGTTGCTGCCGTCTGGCAGGAGATTCAGACTGCTGAGGTCCCGAACAAATAGACTCAAGGACAGCTTTTACAACAGGGCAACAGCCCTAATCAGTGCTCACTGTTGGCCTCTCTCAGTTTTTATTACCACTGTTCATTTTGAAGCTCAGTTTTTAAACCCTTAAGCTGGGCAAACACTGTGCGATTTTTTTTCAGTCACGTTATTCAGCTTCTACTCAAACTGCATGATTGACTTGCAGGGGTTAGAACGTCATAGGTCACGATGCAGGGTCCTACATTATACAGCCCAATGCTCTGATGTGACCTGAGTGCTCACACTGTGTGTCCATAAGATGAAGGTTATAACAGAAAATCTGTCGCTCTGTCTTTCACTCACACAGACACGCACACCACCACCATCAACTTTGAATTCAATTCAATTCAATTTTATTTATATAGCGCCAAATCACAACAAAAGTCGTCTCAAGGCGCTTCATAGATACAGAGAAAAACCCAACAATCATATGACCCCCTATGAGCAAGCACTTTGGCGACAGTGGGAAGGAAAAACTCCCTTTTAACAGGAAGAAACCTCCGACAGAACCAGGCTCAGGGAGGGGCGGGGCCATCTGCTGCGACTGTTTGGGGTGAGAGAAGGAAGACAGGATAAAGACATGCTGTGGAAGAGAGACAGAGGTTAATAACAGATATGATTCAATGCAGAGAGGTCTATCAACACATAGTGAGTGAGAAAGGTGACTGGAAAGGAAAAACTCAATGCATCATGGGAATCCCTGGCAGCCTACGTCTATTGCAGCATAACTAAGGGAGGATTCAGGGTCACCTGGTCCAGCCCTAACTATATGCTTTAGCAAAAAGGAAAGTTTGAAGCCTAATCTTGAAAGTAGAGATAGTGTCTGTCTCCCGAATCCAAACTGGAAGCTGGTTCCACAGAAGAGGGGCCTGAAAACTGAAGGCTCTCCCTCCCATTCTACTTTTAAATACTCTGGGAACAACAAGTAGGCCTGCAGTGTGAGAGCGAAGTGCTCTAATAGGGTGATATGGTACTACAAGGTCATTAAGATAAGATGGGGCCTGATTATTTAAGACCTTGTATGTGAGGAGCAGGATTTTGAATTCAATTCTGGATTTAACAGGGAGCCAATGAAGGGAAGCCAATACAGGAGAAATATGCTCTCTCTTTCTAGTCCCTGTCAGGACTCTTGCTGCAGCATTTTGGATTAGCTGAAGGCTTTTCAGGGAGTTTTTAGGACATCCTGATAATAATGAATTACAGTCGTCCAGCCTGGAAGTAATAAATGCATGAACTAGTTTTTCAGCATCACTCTGAGACAGGATATTTCTAACTTTAGAGATGTTGCACAAATGGAAGAAAGCAGTCTTACATATTTGTTTAATATGTGCGTTGAAGGACATGTCCTGGTCAAAAATGACTCCAAGGTTCCTCACAGTGTTACTGGAGGCCAAGGTAATGCCATCCAGAGTAAGAATCTGCTTAGATACCATATTTCTAAGCTTTTCAGGGCCAAGTACAATAACCTCAGTTTGATCTGAATTAAGAAGCAGAAAGTTCGCGGCCATCCAGTTCTTTATGTCTTTAAGACATTCCTGCAGTTTAACTAATTGGTGTGTGTTATCTGGCTTCATGGACAGATAGAGCTGGGTGTCATCAGCATAGCAGTGAAAATGTATGCTATGTCTTCTAATGATGCTGCCTAAGGGAAGCATGTATAATGTAAACAGAATTGGTCCTAGCACTGAACCCTGTGGAACTCCATAATTAACCTCAGTGTGTGAAGAGGACTCTCCATTTACATGCACAAACTGGAGTCTATTAGATAGATATGATACAAACCACTGCAGTGCAGTACCTGTAATACCTACAGCATGTTCTAATCGCTCTAATAGGATATTATGGTCGACAGTATCGAACGCTGCACTGAGGTCTAGCAGGACAAGCACAGAGATGAGTCCACTGTCAGAGGCCATAAGAAGATCATTTGTAACCTTCACTAAATCTGTTTCTATGCTGTGATGAGCTCTGAAACCTGACTGAAACTCTTCAAATAAATCATTCCTCTGCAGATGATCTGTTAGCTGTTTGACAACTACTCTTTCAAGGATGTTTGATATGAAAGGAAGGTTGGAGATTGGCCTGTAATTAGCTAAGACTGCTGGGTCCAGAGATGCTTTTTGAGTAAAGGTTTAACTACAGCCAGCTTGAAGGCCTGTGGTACATAGCCGATTATTAGAGATAGGTTGATCATATTTAAGGTCGAAGAATTAATTAATGGCAGGACTTCTTTGAGCAGTTTTGTAGGAATGGGGTCTAAAAGACACGTTGATGGTTTGGAGGAAGTAATTATTGAAGTTAAGTCAGAAAGATCAATTGGAGAAAAAGAGTCTAAATGAACATCAATGGTACTAAGAGTAGCTGTAGATAATATTACATCTGTGGGGTGATTATTGGTAATTTTTTCTCTAATGATAAAAATTTTATTTGTGAAGAAGTTCATGAAGTCATTACTAGTTAACGTTAAAGGGATGGTTGGCTCAACAGAGCTCTGACTGTTTGTCAGCCTGGCTACAGTGCTGAAGAGAAACCTGGGGTTGTTCTTATTTTCTTCAATCAGTGATGACTAGTAAGATGTTCTGGCTTTGCGGAGAGCTTTCTTATAAAGCAACAAACTATTTCTCCAGGCTAAATGATGATCCTCTAAATTTGTGACACACCATTTCCTCTCCAGCTTACGAGTCATCTGCTTTAGGGTATGTGTTTGAGAATTATACCACGGAGTCAGGTACTTCTGATTTGAGACCTTAGTTTTCACAGGAGCTACAGTATCCAGAGTCGTACGTAGTGAGGAGGTAAAATTATTAACAAGATAATCGACCTCTGTTGGAGTAGCGTTCAGATAGCTGCTCTGCTCTAGGTTGGTACAGGGCATTGAAGATGATAACAGTGGGTGGATTATATTCTTAAACTTAGTTACAGCACTTTCAGAAAGACATCTACTGTGATAAAGTCTACTCTCCACTGCTGTGTAATCAATTATTGTAAATGTAAATGTTATCAGGAAATGATCAGCCAGGAGAGAAACACTGTTAAATGTTCAGTTTCTATGCCATATGTTAACACAAGATCTAGAGTGTGATTAAAGTGGTGGGTGGGTTCTTTTACAGTTTGAGAGAAGCCAATTGAGTCTAATAACAGATTAAATGCCATGTTGAGGCTGTCATTCTTAGCATCTACATGGATGTTAAAATCATCCACAATAATTATTTTATCTGAGCTGAGAACTAAATCAGATAAGAAGTCTGAGAAATCAGACAGAAACTCTGAGTAAGGCCCAGGTGGACGATAGATGATAACAAGTAAGACTGGTTTCTGAGTTTTACAGCTGGGGTGGACAATGTTAAGCATCAGGCTTTCAAATGAATTAAAAGTCTGTCTTGGTCTTTCATTAATTAATAGGCTGGTGTGAAAAATTGCTGCCACACCGCCCCCTCGGCCTGTGCTTCGAGATTTCTGGTAGTTAGAATGACTCGGGGGTGTTGATTCATTTAAACTAACATAATCATCCTCTTGCAACCAGGTTTCTGTAAGGCAGAGTAAATCGATTTGTTGATCAATTATTAAGTCATGTACTAACAGAGACTTGGAGGAGAGAGACTTTGCTAAATTGCGAATGAAATACATTGATCAGGCAGCTGTGATTGAGCAGTAAACTCCATCCAACTATTTTCACGGTTGTTGTGGTCGTGATGAGCCAAAGTTCTACAAGTTGTGCCTCCATCGCTCCATCACTGCTCCGTCTTTTCACTTTCATTTCTGTGTTTGCGCGTGCGCAGTGTGAGAGGCTGCATTGACACCCTCACGACGGGCGACAGGATTTCAAACATGTTTGATTTTCTTACGACCAAGCGATTGATGATCGGGAGCTGGTTGTGAGGTGTTTATCTCTTCTTGTTAGCCCACGTATACTACACGATGCATGACACACGATGAAGGCGAAACTCAGGGCGATCACCAAAACGGTCGCAGGACTGAAAAATCGTCTCAAAATGAGCCAAAAACCGCACAGTGTATGCCCAGCATTACGATGTAACTCCAGCCCAGCCCATGCAGCAGTATATTAATGACTAACCTCGTATTGTGGATGGATTATCTCAGTTGTTCTCCTGACTGAAGTTTGGTCCGTTTACAGCATCCTGCCATGCAATTGCATTTGTCCCTAACCATCGGGAACCCTCACGTTAACTTTTATTGAGTGGAAAAAAGTTAGCATTCATCCTCCAGCTTCACTGTGTTTATGTTATGCTAACATAGCTGTGTCGCTAGCGATCACGTAGCACATCATTATATACCAGCTAGCCCAACTTCAGTAACCTTACAAACATCACTGCTGTTTAGTTTTCTGTCTTCATTTATGTTGGAAGTGATAACAGAGCTGTACATTTGAATTTTTTCAGAAATCTCTCAGTCAGAGCATGCTATATCATGCTTAGGTGGAAACTAGCGAGCTAACTTCCTGCTATCATTTTATTAAAGATGAAAGAATTTAGACAGTTTTTTAACTCTCAGTGATATCGCAGTGTTCGTCTGAGTGAGTTTGGACGTGGACACGGCTAATGACGTCAGACTTAAAGACCGGATATGAAAATGGACTTGAGCTGTGCTCGGGGACCCCAATATGCACTTCCTTTAGAGTTTATGAGCTCAATAGTTAGGTTCAAGTCAAATTACATTTTGTAATATTGTGGTAAAAATCACACAAGCAAGATGACTTCATTACCCAATGGGTGATGTCAACATATCCATCTTTTTATATACAACACCATAGTCTACAGTCATACAACCCTAATTTCCTAAATGTTGGGATGATGTTTGAAATGTATATAAAAACAAGATCAAAAATGGAAGATAGGAAACCTATCAAATGTTTAACACAAGACAGAAGAAGAAGACAACCTGGTGGCTCCGAAGGTGGAGTCTGTCATCCACCAATCAGAAAGTTGGTAGATCAATTCCTGAACCAAGAGTGGCCCTGGATGCATCGATTGAGTGTGTGTGTGTGAGTGTTACACAACATGCTTAACTAAGTGTTTTTATTTTTGGGTAAATGAGGGTAAAAAGCACTTTGAATTCTCTGTTAGAGCACAAAAGCACGATACAAGTAGCAGTCCACTGAAACAGGCTTAGAGCTAATGTTTTGCCAGTTTAATTTGTCTGAAGGTGAATAGTTAGGGTTAATATTACTGTGAGCACTTTGAGTCACCTGTTGTAAAGCATTGCAGCTATATGAATACAACACTGTTCAAGTTGTACTTAATATCCATCATCCATTTGAACGAGTAAACAGTTTTAGGAAAACGAATGATCTCCTTTCTTTTGTGACACTACTTGCTACAACTACTACAAAACAACAATTTGAAGTAGCCACATGGCACACAGAACGAGGCCCGGGAGCTCGGGTAAACTCTGACAAATGAACAGTGTAGAGTATGTGAACAGACGGTCTGTCGACAGCTCCTTGGGGCCCTGTTCCCTCTATCACCATGGCAAGATTTTAATCAGCTGCAGCTGTAAAGGTTGTGCTTTCCATGCAGAATGTGTTTGACAGAGTTTTGAATAACTCTGTTTCCCAGATGGCTGCAGCTTGAGGAATAATAGGCTGATAAATCATTAACCAACCATTCAACACAATCACCTTCCTGATGTATGACATTTTAGTGTGTGTGGCGGGGCGTAGGTGGCGGTGCCGCGGCAGGAAAGGCAGACACACCTGCGTGGCAGGGTCCTGTCATTGTGTTGTTGTGTGTGTGTGGCTGGCAGCTAGGGAGCTGCAGCCGTGAGCTGTAAGAGATGACAGCCGGAATAAATACAGTGGGGCAAAAAAGTATTTAGTCAGCCACCGATTGTGCAAGTTCCCCCACCTAAAATGATGACAGAGGTCAGTAATTTGCACCAGAGGTACACTTCAACTGTGAGAGACAGAATGTGAAAAAAAAATCCATGAATCCACATGGTAGGATTTGTAAAGAATTTATTCGTAAATCAGGGTGGAAAATAAGTATTTGGTCAATAACAAAAATACAACTCAATACTTTGTAACATAACCTTTGTTGGCAATAACAGAGGTCAAACGTTTACTATAGGTCTTTACCAGGTTTGCACACACAGTAGCTGGTATTTTGGCCCATTCCTCCATGCAGATCTTCTCGAGAGCAGTGATGTTTTGGGGCTGTCGCCGAGCAACACGGACTTTCAACTCCCGCCACAGATTTTCTATGGGGTTGAGGTCTGGAGACTGGCTAGGCCACTCCAGGACTTTCAAATGCTTCTTACGGAGCCACTCCTTTGTTGCCCGGGCGGTGTGTTTTGGATCATTGTCATGTTGGAAGACCCAGCCTCGTTTCATCTTCAAAGTTCTCACTGATGGAAGGAGGTTTTGGCTCAAAATCTCACGATACATGGCCCCATTCATTCTGTCCTTAACACGGATCAGTCGTCCTGTCCCCTTGGCAGAAAAACAGCCCCATAGCATGATGTTTCCACCCCCATGCTTCACAGTAGGTATGGTGTTCTTGGGACGCAACTCAGTATTCTTCTTCCTCCAAACACGACGAGTTGAGTTTATACCAAAAAGTTCTACTTTGGTTTCATCTGACCACATGACATTCTCCCAGTCCTCTGCTGTATCATCCATGTGCTCTCTGGCAAACTTCAGACGGGCCTGGACATGCACTGGCTTCAGCAGCGGAACACGTCTGGCACTGCGGGATTTGATTCCCTGCCGTTGTAGTGTGTTACTGATGGTGACCTTTGTTACTTTGGTCCCAGCTCTCTGCAGGTCATTCACCAGGTCCCCCCGTGTGGTTCTGGGATCTTTGCTCACCGTTCTCATGATCATTTTGACCCCACGGGATGAGATCTTGCGTGGAGCCCCAGATCGAGGGAGATTATCAGTGGTCTTGTATGTCTTCCATTTTCTGATGATTGCTCCCACAGTTGATTTTTTCACACCAAGCTGCTTGCCTATTGTAGATTCACTCTTACCAGTCTGGTGCAGGTCTACAATACTTTTCCTGGTGTCCTTCGAAAGCTCTTTGGTCTTGGCCATGGCGGAGTTTGGAGTCTGACTGTTTGAGGCTGTGGACAGGTGTCTTTTATACAGATGATGAGTTCAAACAGGTGCCATTCATACAGGTAACGAGTGGGGGACAGAAAAGCTTCCTACAGAAGACGTTACAGGTCTGTGAGAGCCAGAGATTTTCCTTGTTTGAGGTGACCAAATACTTATTTTCCACCCTGATTTACGAATAAATTCTTTACAAATCCTACCATGTGAATTCATGGATTTTTTTTTTCACATTCTGTCTCTCACAGTTGAAGTGTACCTCTGGTGCAAATTACTGACCTCTGTCATCATTTTAAGTGGGGGAACTTGCACAATCAGTGGCTGACTAAATACTTTTTTGCCCCACTGTATGTTAAAGTGTGGTGAAGTGTGGTCGCGTCATGCCTCTTACCTGCCACAGTGGTGCCAAAACCCAGGAGTCGGCATGGGAGAACACGACCAGGCCAGTCGGAGAAGACGCTGACCCAAATGGTGGAAGAACTTGTGGCCACGCAACAGAAGCAGGTGCACCAGCCTCTGGTGCGCATGAGGCCGGTGCGCCAGTTGATCCTGCACACTGGACGTCGGTCCAGCTGCCTGTGAGCCGGGACTCACATCTGCTTCTGCTGTGCCGTGTCCACAGGGCCCGGTGGCGCCAGTGTCCAGCAGCCTAGCCTCTGTCAGTGCGCCCCAGGGTGGCTGTGGCTACAATGTAGGCTTGCCATCACCAGTGTGTGAGAATGGGTGGATGACTGGATATGTAAAGCGCTTTGGGGTCCTTAGGGACTAGTAAAGCGCTATATAAATACAGGCCATTTACCTGCCACGTGTCCAACCTCTGGACCAGCTTCGCCAGCTTCGCCAAACCAGAACTCACCTCCCACCCTGCTGAAACACCCCCCAAAACAGTTAGGAGGTAACTTCCTGGTCTGAATATTGAAGCCATTGTGACAGTGCCTTAAACCTGCATTCTGTCTGAAGACCACTGTTGGTGACAGCCATCTAGACTTCCAGTCCTATAGAATAGCGATTTTACATTAGTGCCTACTTGATCGGCACAACTTGACTTGACCATTACAGTTGAGTACCACCTAATGTACGTTGGGTCATTATAGCAATGCGGCCAAACAATGTTATTTTTTGTGCAGCCATTTCCCTTGTTGTTGGGTTTGAAAAATGGCGGTTTTGTTTTTAGTGAAGGAGAAGCTCTCATTAATTTTGAGAGTGTGACCGTGACTAACATGCAGTTTCTTGACATCATATTTTCAGAATGACTCAGATCGCTTTTAACCGCAGCCATATAGCTACTAAAAAGTACCTGGTACCAGGTGCTGCTACTTAATGATAAACCCTAAAAACCAAGTTCAGTCAAGCCAATTAGAGTAGGTACTAATAGATAAGGGCTATTGGGCTGTATATAGGCCTTCGTAAATTCACGAGGATGAACACAATTGGGATTGCTGGTCAGTCCTTGTGTTGGTCGCAGTGCTGGACGTACCCCAGGACTTCACGGGATTTTCTCCCTTTGAGTTACTGTTCAGCAGGAAGCAGCAGGGGGTGTTGGACCTAATTAAAAACTGGGCGGAAGGTCCAAACCCAGCTAAAAATGGAATTCAATACGTTCTTGAACTTAGACCAAAGCTACACACATTGAGGAGGTTATCATGAGAGAATTTGCTCCAGGCCCAGGAATGCCATCAGTGCCTGTGTAACAGAGGGGATAGTCTCGGGAAATTTTTACTGGGACATAAAGTGCGTGTATTGCTCCGTTCTTCTAGATCAAAGTTACTTACCAAGTGCCAAGAAAAACAACGGCCTTTTCCACTCCGTACGAGTTGTACCAATTTGTCACACTTCCTCTTGGCTTTTTCGGTCCCCCAGCCACCTTCCAGTGCTTCATCGACTGGGTGCTGCCCATCTGGATGACATCATCATCCATAGTGACACCTGGGTGGAGCATGTGCAGTGAGTGGCCACGATCCTGGAGTCCCTGAGGCAGGTGAGGCTGATGGCCAACCTGAAGAAGTGTGCGGTTGGACAGAGGGAAGTACTGGGGTACCACTTGGGAGGTTGGCAGGTTCGCCCGCAGGTGGAGAGAACACCAGCCATCACACCCTGCTGCATCGCAAGATCAAAAAGGAGTCTGCTTTGGCTAATACTGACAAAGCAAATTCTGAATCTTATAACTGCAAAAACTGTGCGCGTTAAGACTGTCCTGAAAAACGGTTTAACGCAGAGACTAAAAGTCTTCCCGGAGCCTACATGGAGGCTGAGCCTGTAGCTTCAGCTGCCTCTGGAACTCTGGAGGTTTTTAAACCAGTGCAACTGTCTCATCCTCCAGGTTCCAGGTTCTGGGAGCTCTGCCAAGCCGTCTCAACCTCCATCATCAGCTGGGAGCTTGGGCGAGCTTATCCAGCCAGCCACAAATTCCACATTGCTCCCTAAACCTTAGAAGCCACCTGGTCAGGCTGTGTGCACTGCACAGCTCAAGCTAACTCTGTCTCCACCTGAGGTTTCCTCACCATTTGGTTTGTCCAAGCCAGAGTTCTCCGTACCGTCTGATTCTGCTCCATGGCAGCAGTAAATATCTTAAAAAACACAATTAAACTCTATTCATTAATCTTTTATCATAGTTGCACTTGATTAGTCCACTAACTTGAGCCTTTACTTATTTTGCATGACCGCCTAGTTCAAAAATGAGACTGAAAACCCACACAATGCAAATTTCACAGTGTGTCTCAGATTGTTCAGCTGATCTCAAACCAATGAAATCTACAAACATCTCAGCAGGATTTCACATATTAGACAAAGTTTTTGTTCTTTTTTATTTGTTGGAGAAATTCCACTGTTTTAGTCCACAGTTGTGTAAATAATCACCTTAACTGTGATTATGTGCCACGTGTCTTCCTTCCCCCTCACAATCGAAAGCTTTTGAAGACACTTTTAAATCAACTCTCGTCTCTCCTTGTTCTCTTATTCAGTAATTATGTTGAGAGATCACAGCACTGCTTCATTATAAACATCCCACAGTGGACCTCAGAAAAGGAAAAGGACTGCAGAGTGCTTTGAATTGAAAATTTCTGCTCCCCATCCATTATTTTAAAAAGACATCTCATCATTTGCCTTGCTGTACACATTGCTGCATCTCTGAGAAAAAAAGAAATCGATTTTTACAGCTTTTCCCCCTCTTTTTGTTCTTTGTTCTTTTGAAAAGCTACAAAAAATCTTATTGTGCCCTCATGCTGTGTTTGGTTGTGTTCTTTCAGCAGATAGCCTCTTGATTGTGATATTAATGGTTATCATCTTTACAAGCTAATCTGTGGATCTGGCAACACAGAACACAGGAACTCTGTTCAGCACTTGAGGGACCATCTATGGTAAACCTGCCTTCTTATTGCTTTTTTTTCTTTGTAAGGGATCTTTCTTTTTTGTTAGCATCACAAAAAGCCAGCAATGGTTTTTGTTTGTTCACAGAAATAGGCTGTGAAAAATAAAAATGTATTACAGTTGTACATATTTTGTTGTTGTTGTTGTTGTTTTCTTATTAAATTTATTTTTAGTTATTATAAATGACAATTGAATGATTCCTGAAATGTAAACGTAATTGCAAGGAGTAAATCTAAAACTATGTTTTGCCAATGACAGCTCATCTTAGTTGCTTGTTAACTAAATGAGACGCCTCAGATTTAAAGATTGACGGCATTCTTTTAGCTCCAATGAAATGACCAACGTGATCATATGCTAAACCTAAGTGTAAAAAAGCTTTTAATGACTTCCTGATAATAATGAATTACAGTCGTCCAGCCTGGAAGTAATACATTTATGAACTAGTTTTTCAGCGTCACTCTGAGACAGGATATTTCTAATTTTAGAGATGTTGCGCAAATGGAAGAAAGCAGTCTTACATATTTGTTTAATATGTGCACTGAAGGACATGTCCTGGTCAAAAATCCACAGACATTAACATTATTATCTCTGATAGATATAGTAGTAATCCTTTTAAGACTGACACTAGATACTTGTGAGTCCAAATGCTACTTTATTTCCCAAAAGCAAACTGGCAGTGAGGCACCAATTAGAGTTAAGCTTCAATATAATGATCCTTGTAGCTGCTCTCCTAAGTTCTTCAACGTATACAAAAAAGAGCAGGTATGAAAAAAGGGTTTTTTCGAGGTTTAATTAAGTTAGAAGTTAGCTTAATGTTAAATAGCTAGTTGAGATCTAAAGATGGGGTACTGTGGTGGTCTGGCTCATGAGGTATGATTACCAGGAACCTGCGAGTCAGCACAGGGACAAACAGCAGGAGGTCTACCAGAGCAGCTCGTAAAAGCTTCTAAAATTTATAAATGATGTATCTGCTTAAATATTTACCTATTTAATGTTAGGAGGTGGTGGGTAGGTGTACTGTTGTTGTTTGGGTTTTGTTTTCCTTTTGGTTATAGGTAGGCGAGGCGGGGCTTGATGGCATTCCAACACACCTGCGACGCATCGGACGTCATCAGTGAGCGCTTTTAGGGAGCAGAGTCACGGACGTCTGGTGTCGGAGTATTATCGCTGTCACAAGTGGTAACGAGTTAGCACAGGCTGCATCTGTTGATTTTACGCTGTGGAGCTGTATGTTTTAAAGGATCCACGGTTCGCCTACTTTTCTTTGTCTTAGCCTGTTCCATCGCCTGCCCGCCTACCTAGGATTTTGTGTTGGCTATTCTGGATCCGCGACGGAGTGCTACGTACCATCAGGCGGCGATCACCGCAGCGGCTGTGGTTTGGGTGGTCAAGTAAGCTCTCCAACTCTCTCCGTCCACTTGTGTTTAACGTTCGGCTATCAACGGTATGCCATAAACCCTGTTTTGTTCCCTGTTGTCAGGTAGCTCCGGTGCGTCTGCTACCTACCTGTATGCTTCGGCTCCATCTCATCGCCTCGGTGTTTTCCTGCTGGCACATTTTTATTTATCACTGTATATAGCCCCTTTCCCTTGTAAATATTCCCCCTTACTTGTGTATATATAAAACTTGCATCACCAACTATTCTGCGTCCGTGTGTGTTTCTGCCACGTAATCCATCTGTGTAATCCAGCTAACCTAACAGAATACTCCGACCATTTTTGATGGATTCGGCAGAACACACAGGTCCCGCGTCCGGCGATTTACTCCAGAAACACGAGGAGTCTTTGTCTAGTTTGTCTCGGCAGTTGGCGGCGTCCGAGCAATGGGCAGGCCGAGTTAATGAGACCCTGTCGGCCATTCAAGAGACTTTGGCTCGGCTAGTTCCTCCTACTGCTCCCGTTGTTCCTGCTCCCCCGCCCGTACCGTCTGCCTCACTGAGTGTGGGCTCTGTTCGTGACCCCGCTCCCCCGACTCTGGTGCCTTTTACGGGAGAGTTGGGCCGTTGCGGGGGTTTTTTGATTCAGGTTTCTTTGCTTTTTCAGCGTTATCCCCAAGCGTTTTCCAATGATGCTGTTAAGATTTCTCATGTTATCGGTGCCCTTCGTGATCGTGCTTTGGACTGGGCCGAGGCTTATCTCGCTTTGCATCCCGTGGAGACTGTCACGTATGAGCAGTTTGTTCAGGATTTTAAGGCGGTTTTTCACCACCCCCTGCGCTCGGATGAGGCCGCGCGGCAACTGCACGGGCTCCGCCAAGGGGGCCGGTCGGTGGCGGAGTTTTCTATTGATTTCCGGGTTAAAGCCGCGGAGACGGGGTGGGGTGAGGACGCGTTGCGCGGGGCTTTCGTCATTGGATTGGACGATCGCATGAAGGATGAGCTCGCCACTCGTGACGAACCGGAGAGTTTCGAGGCTCTAGTTAATCTGGCTATTCGTATCGATAATCGCCTTCGCGAGCGTGAGAGGGAGAGGGGTGGCCGGGTCTGTGCTGGAAGTGCTGAGCGCGCCGCGGTGCGCACAATATTCTGTCCTCCTCCTCCCGGTCCGGCCCGCGCACGGTCTCCTCCGGCGTCCGCCGCTGAGGAGCCTATGCAGTTGGGTCGTACACGGCTGACGCTGGAGGAGCGTCGGAGGCGGTTTGAGGGACGGTTGTGTTTGTATTGTGGCCAGTCGGGCCATTTTGTGTCCACCTGCCCGTTGCAGTCAAAAGGCGGTGCCCACCAGTAACTGTGGGGGTACTGGTGGGTGGCACTTCCTCTCTTTCCCAAATTCCCCGCATGCAACTTCCTGCTGTCGTGAATGCCGCGTCTGGCGCTTTCTCTACTAACGCGCTTTTGGATTCTGGCGCTGAGCAGAATTTTATTGACGGCGGTCTCACGAGGCGCCTCGGGATTAAGACTATACCCTTGCGGGTTCCCGTCTCTGTTGTGGCTCTCACCGGTCAGTTACTGCCCTCCGTCACTCATGAGACTGAACCGGTTTCGTTGATTCTTTCTGGTAATCATCGTGAGGTTCTTCGTTTTTTTGTTTTTTCCTCCCCGGAGTCTCCCATCGTTTTAGGTTATCCGTGGTTCGAGCGTCATAATCCTCATATCAATTGGTCCTCCCGTCGCATTGAGAGTTGGAGTAGCCACTGCTTGTCTCACTGTTTACAGTCTGCTCTTCCGCCTTCGCCTGTCTGCTCGTCTAAGCTGGCGCCCGAGGAGGTGGATCTTTCGTCTGTACCCGAACAATATCATGATCTGTCGGCGGTTTTCAGTAAACGCTGTGCGCTCTCGCTTCCTCCCCATCGCCCTTATGATTGTGGCATTGAACTGTTACCTGGAGCTCCTTTGCCCACCAGCCGGCTGTATAACCTCTCTGGTCCAGAGAAGGCAGCCATGGAGAGGTATATTATGGAGTCACTGGAGGCGGGCCTGATTCGTCCATCATCTTCGCCGTTGGCGGCGGGTTTTTCCTTTGTGGATAAGAAAGATGGATCTCTCCGACCCTGCATTGATTTTCGGGGTCTTAATGACATTACTGTGAAGAACAAATATCCTCTTCCCCTGATCTCTTCTGCTTTTGAACCTTTACAGGACGCGGTCATTTTTACGAAGCTGGACCTTCGCAATGCGTACCATCTGGTGCGCATGCGCCAGGGAGATGAGTGGAAGACGGCCTTTAACACTCACCGTGGACATTACGAATACTTGGTAATGCCTTTTGGTCTGACGAATGCGCCGGCAGTGTTTCAGGCGTTGATTAATGATGTGCTTCGGGACTTTTTGAATCGGTGTGTGTTCGTTTATTTGGATGACATCCTTGTTTTTTCGCGGTCGTTTGAGGACCATGTTCAGCAGGTGCGCAGCGTTTTGCAGCGCCTCCTGGAAAACAAACTTTTTGTGAAAGCGGAGAAGTGCGAGTTTCATGCTCATTCTGTGTCGTTCCTGGGCTATGTCTTTGCTAAGGGGCGGGTGGGGCCGGATCCTGGCAAAATCAGGGCGATTGCGGATTGGCCGACTCCTTCCTCGCGCAAACACCTGCAGAGGTTTTTGGGGTTTGCTAATTTTTATCGCCGATTTATTAAGAACTTCAGTCAGATCACCCTTCCGCTCACCCGGCTTACGTCCTCGGCTCGAGTTTTCTGTTGGTCTCCTGAGGCCGAGCAGGCGTTTGCTCGGTTGAAGGAGTTGTTTTGTTCCGCGCCCGTTCTCGCCCACCCGGATGGTGCCAGACAGTTTGTGGTGGAGGTGGATGCTTCTGATGTGGGTGCGGGGGCGGTGTTGTCGCAGCGCTCGCCCGATGATGGCCATCTCCATCCGTGCGCATTTTTTTCGCGGCGGTTTTCTCCGGCTGAGCGGAACTATGACGTGGGTAATCGTGAGCTGCTGGCGGTTAAGCTGGCTTTGGAGGAGTGGCGTCACTGGTTGGAGGGGGCGGAACAGCCGTTTGTGGTTTGGACGGACCATAGGAACCTCTCTTATATTCGGAGTGCGAAGCGGCTTAACTCCAGGCAGGCCAGGTGGCAGCTGTTTTTTAGCCGGTTCCATTTTACGATCTCGTTTCGCCCGGGTTCTCGCAATGTTAAGCCGGACGCTTTGTCCCGTCAGTTTTCCCCCGCGTCTGAGTCTACGGGGGTGGTTCCGATCATCCCCTCGTCTTGCGTGGTGGGGGCCGTGACATGGGAGATCGAGAGCTTGGTGCGCCAGGCACAGCGGCAGGATCCGGACCCGCAGGGTAAACTGTTTGTTCCGGCGGCCGTGCGCGCGCATGTCTTGCACTGGGCGCACGCGTTTCGTTTTGCTTGTCATCCTGGCGTGCGTCGTACGGTTTCCCTGCTACGGCGCTCCTTTTGGTGGCCCGCTTTGGCGAGGGATGCCCGCGAGTATGTGCTGGCCTGTGACACTTGTGCGCGCAATAAGAGCCGTCACCTGGCCCCCCCCCCCCGGGTTGCTGCATCCCCTGCCTGTCCCTGGTCGACCTTGGTCGCATATTGCAGTTGACTTTGTTACCGGGTTGCCGCGTTCCGCTGGTCACTAGGTGATCCTCACCATTGTGGACAGGTTCTCCAAGGCGGCGCATTTTGTCCCTCTGTCTAAACTTCCTTCTGCCCTGGAGACTGCTCGCGTGCTCGTGGATCATGTTTTTCGGTTACATGGACTTCCTTTGGACATTGTGTCGGACCGGGGGCCTCAGTTTGTTTCTCGGGTGTGGAAGGCTTTTTGTACCGCGTTGGGAGTGGGGGTGAGCCTTTCCTCGGGCTATCACCCACAGTCTAATGGACAGACTGAAAGGGCCAATCAGCAGCTGGAGTCCGCCTTGCGCTGTGTGGCCTCCTCTGACCCCGCTTCCTGGAGTGGTCATCTTGCTTGGATTGAGTATGCTTATAACTCTCTCACCTCGGCAGCTACGGGGTTTTCTCCGTTTGAGGTCTGTCTGGGATATCAGCCGCCGTTGTTTCCTTCTCAGGAGGCGGAGATTGCGGTTCCGGCCGTGCGGGATCATCTACGTCGCAGTCGGAGGATTTGGCGCCGGACCAAGGCGGCGCTGCTCCGGACCGTGTCTCAGACTCGCCGGGCTGCTGATCGGAGGAGAACGCCTGCGCCTCCATACACCGTGGGCCAACAGGTTTGGCTGTCCTCTGCGAATGTTCCTTTGAAGTGCGTGGCCAGGAAGCTTGCCCCTCGCTTCCTGGGTCCTTTCACCATCCAACGCATCATCAATCCTGTTTCTGTGAGGCTGCAACTACCGGCTTCTATGAGGATTCATCCTACGTTCCATGTTTCTCAACTGCAGCCAGTCTCTCACAGCCCGCTGTGCCCACCCGTGGAACCTCCTCCGCCCGCCCGGGTGGTGGACGGGGGTCCTGTCTATTCAGTCCGGCGGCTGCTGGATGTGCGCCGTCGTGGCTGAGGTTTCCAGTTTCTGGTGGACTGGGAGGGGTATGGCCCGGAGGAGCGCTCTTGGGTCTCGAGGGCCTTCATTGTGGACCCAGCGCTTATTGTGGATTTTTACAGGAGGCATCCTGACAAGCCTGGAGGACCGCCGGGTGGCGTTCCTTGAGGGGGGGATACTGTTAGGAGGTGGTGGGTAGGTGTACTGTTGTTGTTTGGGTTTTGTTTTCCTTTTGGTTATAGGTAGGCGAGGCGGGGCTTGATGGCATTCCAACACACCTGCGACGCATCGGACGTCATCAGTGAGCGCTTTTAGGGAGCAGAGTCACGGACGTCTGGTGTCGGAGTATTATCGCTGTCACAAGTGGTAACGAGTTAGCACAGGCTGCATCTGTTGATTTTACGCTGTGGAGCTGTATGTTTTAAAGGATCCACGGTTCGCCTACTTTTCTTTGTCTTAGCCTGTTCCATCGCCTGCCCGCCTACCTAGGATTTTGTGTTGGCTATTCTGGATCCGCGACGGAGTGCTACGTACCATCAGGCGGCGATCACCGCAGCGGCTGTGGTTTGGGTGGTCAAGTAAGCTCTCCAACTCTCTCCGTCCACTTGTGTTTAACGTTCGGCTATCAACGGTATGCCATAAACCCTGTTTTGTTCCCTGTTGTCAGGTAGCTCCGGTGCGTCTGCTACCTACCTGTATGCTTCGGCTCCATCTCATCGCCTCGGTGTTTTCCTGCTGGCACATTTTTATTTATCACTGTATATAGCCCCTTTCCCTTGTAAATATTCCCCCTTACTTGTGTATATATAAAACTTGCATCACCAACTATTCTGCGTCCGTGTGTGTTTCTGCCACGTAATCCATCTGTGTAATCCAGCTAACCTAACATTTAATGTTGTAGAACAGAAATGTCTAAAAAAGCTACTTCTGTTTATTTTTTGCTTGTTTGTTTGATTTTACATTTCTATGATTTAGTGAAAAACAATCATAAGTTTCAAAGACTTGTAGTGGCAAATAATCAAAGATTGAAGGTCATATTTAACATCCTTATCCCTACTTTTACATGTTCCGTTGAACTTTAAACAAAAGGCAGTAATTTTCAAAAATATGACACTTTAACCTTAAAAACTGATGTATGTTTGGGCTTTTCTATTTTCTTCTGTCTATCTAAACACAAAACTGATTAATGATGCTTTAAGTCATTCAAGCACATTGACAATTAACCATCAATCATTCGTTCCTTACAGATAGTACTCAGTCATCTGTAACACACAGTTTCATAATCCACTGTGCTATAAAAGTCAATCTGTGGATTCACTTTATTGATGTTTAAGTTTATCATATGTAAAGCATTTTTAAATCTTTTTAAGCTATAGTATCCTTCAGACAAGCTCTCATCACTAAGAGGCCAGGGGAGCAGCCATGCATACGATGCAAGAACCCAAAACATGAATATTTATGTAACTGCTTAACACTTAACCCTTCCACTGTAGTACATCAATACCACAAAGCTTGTGTTACATTCTGTGCTGCTACAGAGAAAAAAAGGTCAATGAGGAGCCAGGATGTAGCTGAGTGATTTACTTTTGCTTCCTTTGGAATTCTGTGAGCTGATGGAATGACGTAGGCAGTAACACACGGTGCAGAGCATGTTCAGGCAGCTATCAATTATTAATCAACAGTTGTATTTTTAGGGATATTTTATCAATTATCAATAGGCAAGAAGTCAGCCTCTGCCACCGGCAAACATACTTATCATTCCCATGACATGTTGGAGTTATATGTGCAGCGGAAGGTTTGACGGACAGATCGCCATTCTGTTACAGGACAGAGAGACAGACATTCATGCTCACATAAACACCATTTTTCAGTGTAATTAGCCAGTTGGAAATATTAAAAGGTTTGCTGGAAGTGTTCAAAACAGAACAGAACACAGCAAAAGTCCTGCAGTGCTTTATGTGCTCTACTTCGTTACTGTGGTAACATCTATCCCAGTCTACCTGGCCCTATGTGACAGCATAAATGTCCCTGTCACGGCTGGACGATCCTCCCCGGACAACCTGCCGGTAATGTCTTTCTCTTTGTGAGTGTGTTTCTCTCTGTCCCTGTGTCTGGCTGTTTTATGTAAGCTTGTGCTTCCAGGAGAGTGAGATCATGGTGGCCTCTGACCTGGAAGCAGCTCCGCACGACAGCCAACACAAGTGCGCCTAATTGTCCATGCAGCTGCCGCTAACCATCCTCCATTTTGGGCTGAGGTATTTAACGGTGTGTCCTGACAGCAGTCAGCACTGGATCGTTGCACTATGCCTGGTACTGTGAGCTCTTTTGATAGTGATTTTGATAGTGACTAGGAAGCCTCCTCACCTGCTGTGTCACTCACCTTTTCTAGGAGTTTGTGGACGGAGAGGACGGTCCGGGGAGAAGAAGCAGGTTGGATTTTCACGAGTGAATGGAGCTGCACTACCACTGGGATCTGGGGAAGAGAACACCATTCGAACTTTGCACCTTTTTCACATTTGGAACAGTTTTTTGGTTACTGTAAATAAAACGCACTGTCTCCAGTCAACTCGAGCTCCGTGCCTGGGTCCTTTCGTCCCGCTAACCTTGACAGTTACAGTCAGGTCTGATTATCTAGGAACAGTGATGAACTTTTCTACCTTTGGCTTTCCTACCAAAATGAGTGCATTGAAGACTCATCCAAACAGTTAAAAAAACAAACAAATCCAAATCTAAAACTTTGTCTCAGTTCACGTCAGCGTTCATGATTAAACAATAAGAAAGAGACTGAGCAAAAATGGCTTCCATGGGAGAGCTCAAATGCAGAAAAACACTGCTGACCAAAGGAACACGAAGGCTCATCTCACATTTGCCAAAAAAGATATTGAAGACCATCTAATTTAATGTTTTGAGTGGCCCGGGCAGAGTGCGGACTCAAATCAGACTGAGACGCTTTGGCATGGTCGTAAACGGGCTGTCAATCACTGAAATCCCTCCAATTTGGGTAAATGACAACAATTCTGCAAAGAAGAGCAGGTCACGAAAACTGTCACAGCCATGTGAAAGACTCATTGCCAGTTATCACAAACATTTGATTTCAGTCTTGTTACCAAGGGTGGCACAACCACTTATCAGGTTAAGGGGGCAATTATTTTTTCATAGATGGTAGGCGGGTCCGGATTACTTTTTTCTCTTAGGAAGGGGCAAATGCTTTTTCACAGCACTGCATTTAACATTAGAGTCCTTTAAAATAACAAATACAGGATTTGTTGCATGTGTGTCTTGCAAACCTGTATCTGTCCTAAAATAAGAAAGTAAGTGTTTTGGCAGGTTAATGGCCCATTTTTGCTCACCCTCACAGTGCGGCCTGGATGGGGACATGAGTGTACAATTGTGTGTCTTAATCACTATTTCAGTTATATATCAGTGCAGGAGATTCAGCAACAGCTTAAAAAGATCAGCTTCTGGAGAAAGTGTAGGATTTCTTCTGTTCCCGGCAAGTCCTGATGTATCTTCTCTGAGTGGCAAAGACTGCCATTGTAGGTGCACCAGACTAGACTAATGCCCCCCCCCCCAAACAAAACAAAACAAAACAAAAAACACAATGGTGTGACCATGAACAAGTGATTTGTTTGTGCTGCTTAAATTGGTCGTGTGAGGTTTGTAAGATAAGCTGTTGAGCTTTCACTGCAAGCAGAAAGAAAAAGGAACAGTGAGAACAGGTAGCAGAGAACTTGTTGGAAGGAGAGAGGCACACTCTCGTCAGTTCAATATATCAGCTGAGTTCTGTTTTAAATGCTGGTTTGTGCAGATAACCTCAGTGAGTCTGCTGCAGAATGAGTGCACATTACATGTGTGAGACAACCCAGACGTGATGCCATGCTTGCCCTCAGGTCATGATGGTAAAAAGTGGAGCTCTTATAGCAAGTATTTACAGTCAGCCCAGTTTTTATCCAACAAATTACTGTTCCTTCACTCGGAGGCCTACACACGACAGAGAGGATGCATCCAGGCATGCTGCAGCAGCAGTATTATTAACCCAGCTTCACCCAGTATGCATTTTATTGGGTTTGAGGCCATGTGGGATGGTGTCAACCCTGCTAGGACATGTGCGACTTTGTTGCCAAAGTACAGATGGCCCAGATGGCTCATTAGGCTGGAGCAGTGAGCCACTGGCAACACCGTTAAAAAAAAAACGAAGGAAAAAAACTTACCTGAAATAAAGTTCTGACAGTTTAGAGATGGTAAAACTGACAAGAGGCCAGAAAGCCTGTCAAAATAAATAACAAATCTCACCTTCTCACCTTCACAGGAAAGAATTATTTCTTATCTCTGCCTCCTGAAGCTGCACCAAAGTAACAAGATCTTTCCAGAGGAGGCGTTCAGCAGAAAAGCGTTTCAGTCTTTGCTCACACAATCTTATATGCCCTCAGCAGCTCGCACTTCCAACGGCCTGACAACATTGTGAGGACAGGAGCTGGAAAGAGAGATAAAAACAGAGAAAGACGAAGAATGACAGAAAAGATGAAGTCCCTGGGGTGTCAGGTACTCCAATATAATTAATCTGATGCCTGAGCAGGGCAAAGAGCAACATTTTAGATGCCAGTACAAAATCAAGAGGATCACAAAGGTAAACCACTACGAGTAAGAGGGCGTTGGACGCCGAACATTCACTTAAGCTTGCATTTTCACTACAAGTTTAACTGCAGCTGTGAAGTCAGACTTTCCAGTCTCAGATGAGGAACGGCTCATGCGTTTTACATCCTTCTATTACGCTGTCAACACACGTTACAATTTATCTTCATGTCTTCTGCATTTCTTCAGTTAAGTAATCTACAGTTTCTTTACATTTGTCAGTGACCAGCTTTTCCTTGTTTATTCCAGATTAATTTTGTTTAACTTCTTGATAGATGAAGAGACAAATGACAAGTCGAAGCTCGAGGGAATGGTTCTTCCACTACACCTCTCACAACTGCAGACATTTGTCCTGCGTTTGAGTTTTAGATTCCTGTTTGGTGATTATCATTCTAGGAATGTTCAGTTTGAGTTCTTGTGGTATTATTTGAGTTTTGGTTCCCATTTATGTTTTTTTAGGGAGTCTGGTGTCTGTTTGGGTTACTTTACAGCTTTAGAGATTTAAGATTTGTAGTCTCAGTTTTTCCTCAAGCTTTGATTCCTGGTGTTTATTCTTGTTGTTTTAATTTCCTCTTTGTTCTCTTGCAAATGGACCAGCACTATATAACACTTTTCCTCTACTCACTTTGAGTTTTCTGCTACAGCATGATCCCCATGTTGATGTTATTCCTGTATCATCATAATAATCTTAATCCAGGTTCAACCTTCCAACAAATGAAAGGTTTTGTCTGAGCATTCAGTTAGCATGAGGCAAGA
The DNA here is from genome assembly GCF_965226115.1 of Aulonocara stuartgranti. Lineage (NCBI taxonomy): Eukaryota > Metazoa > Chordata > Actinopteri > Cichliformes > Cichlidae > Aulonocara > Aulonocara stuartgranti. Next base: position 38,624,825 of record NC_138939.1, on the reverse strand, counting down.
ATTTGGGTAATGCCACGTTAATCATTACACTAATTTTATTAAAAAAGTGATTTTGCAAATCAACCTTCAGCTTCACGAATGTTGGTCCTCTCTCCTGCAACACTTGCAACACAAAATTCCTCAGAACAGCAAAGGTAGATCTGGGATACTTTCACAATAGCAACAGTTTTATCATTGTGATTATTTAACATTAGAGTCCTTTAAAATAACAAATACAGGATTTGTTGCATGTGTGTCTTGCAAATCTGTATCTGTCCTAAAATAAGAAAGTAAGTGTTTTGGGGCAACTATATTTTTCTCATGTACATCACTGGTATAAGATAGACTGTCATATGCTGAGCAGGCTGACCCTTAGAGCCAGTTTGAGTTATATTGTCAGGTGCTGACAGGTGGAGTCTCAGAGGTGAAGGGGAGGCTGCCCACACCTGTAAATCAAAGTGGTCATTGGAGAGTGAAGGCAGGTTAATGGCCCATTTTTGCTCACCCTCACAGTACGGCCTGGATGGGGACATGAGTGTACAATTGTGTGTCTTCATCACTATTTCAGTTATATATAAGTGCAGGAGATTCTGCAACAGCTTGAAAAGATCAGCTTCTGGAGAAAGTGTTGGATTTCTTCTGTACCCGGCAAGTCCTGATGTATCTTCTCTGAGTGGCAACACCTATCATTCAGGAAAGACTGCCATTGTAGGTACACCAGACTAGACTAATGGTCCCCCCACAAAAGAAAAGAAAAGAAAAGAAAACACGATGGCGTGACCATGAACAAGTTTGCAGAAGACTTGAGTAAAGTGCTGGTTAAGAGGTTATGATTATGGAACAATGAGAGTCCGATATGAAAATACTTTAATCCTTAACTGTATGCAGTTTGAAGGTTCAGCGCTCTAATCTGAAGCTGTTACAGCAACAACTGCATGCACACTAACCAGTAATTGGAAAAAAAATGTGTTAATATATTTATTTTACAGCTGCATGTGATTATCAAATCATCAAATTAATTAATTAACAGTTTTTCCACAGCATTACTCCTGTATTTTTTGGAACATTAGTGTTGACTCTTGTTGCTATATTTTTATAGATCTCTATCACCCATAATTTTAGTAGGTGGTGCTCAATTGATCAATTCTGTGTGTCAAAAGACGCATTAAATGCCCCTTTTCATGTGAGCTTGCACAGAGCCTGAAGCAGACAGCCTTTCTTAACAAAGGAAGTTGATAAACACCATCATCTGTTATCGCCAAATGGGATTTTATTATTTGTCAAGCCAGCTAGCGCAAAGAAAGCCTGGCTATGTCAAATTTGCTTCAGAGTATTTCCCTCTGGTGGCAAATCCTTCGTTTCTGTTGGGAGATAAAATAGAGACATGGTGGCAGAGAACCATGAGGTATAGGAATGACATAACTGTGACTTGGATCAGACACCAGATATGAATAAGGTATTTTTCAGACCGGACCTGTCGCGATCGGGCGAATTACACACAGTAATTCGGCGTGCCCGTGTGGCGTGCTGGCTAGACCCAAACGCGGCGAAGGCTAGCGATGGGTTGGAACAGATATGCAGTTATTCTAGTAACGATCAGTGCACGAAGTGTGGCTTCGGAACTGGCGTTACAGACGGAGAGCGAGCTGAGCCGGGATGAGAAAATGAATCGAGAGGGAAAACACTCACAGCTGCTGAATCAGGCGGAGACTGACATGAAGAGAATAATGTCTGAGCAGCGAACAGGTGGATTGTGTCTCTCTTTTAAACCCGGCCAGCTGACAGGACCCCCCCCCCCCTCCAAGACCGGCAGCGACAGGAATCCGAGATGAGGGAGAGATCCAAGATGAAGCGGGACGGCACCCAGGAGCGCTCCTCAGGACCGTAGCCAGCCCAGTCCACAAGATACTGGACCCCTCGACCCCGGGGACGGGAGTCCAAGATCCGCCGGACAGTGTAGACAGGACCCCCATCTACGAACCTGGGCGGGGGCAGGGCCGGGGAGGGGGGCACCAGCGAGGAAGTAACGTGCCGTTTAAGCTGCGAGACGTGGAAAACCGGATCGACCTTCATGGCGGGTGGAAGCCGGAGACGATAAGTCACGGGGTTGAGCTGGGCAGCGATCTCGTACGGGCCAACGAACCTGGGAGTGAGCTTCTTGGACTCAGTGTGGAGCCTCAGGTGCCTTGTGGAGAGCCAGACGCGATCCCCCGGCTGAAAAGGATGACCCGGGCGGTGGCGGCGACGATGCTGCTTGGTGTACAGAGCGTTGGCTCAGGAAATGGCAGCCCACGCCTTGATCCGGGCCTGACGACAGCGGCGGACCATCCGTTCAGCAGCAGGCACTTCAACCTCCACCTCCTGATGGCTGAAGATAGGAGGATGGAAACCATGACAGACTTCAAAGGGCGAGAGACCGGTGGCAGAAGAGACGTGAAGGTTATGAGACAGCTCAGCCCACAGCAGGTAACGAGGCCAAAGCGACGGTTGGGCGGAGACGAAGCACCTCAAAAACCCACAGCTGTTAATTGGTCTGTTCAACCTGCCCATTGGTCTGAGGGTGATAGCTGGACAAGAGGCTGGGAGAGGCTCCAATCAGGCGGCAAAAGGCTTTCCAGAACTTGGTGGTGAACTGGGGCCCCCTGTCAGAGACTATGTCCTTGGGGAACCCGTGAAGCCGGACGACATGGTCCAAGAAGAGCTCGGCCGTCCGTTTGGCGGAAGGGAGGCCGGCCAGAGCGACCAGGTGCACCGCCTTCGAAAACGTGAGGATGGTGTCAAGACCGTCCACGGATGGGAGGCCGGTAACAAAGTCAAGGCCGACATGGGACCAGGGACGTCCCGGCACAGGGAGAGGGCGAAGGTCGCCAGCGGAAGGCTGAGTGGAGGACTTGGTCCGAGCACAGGTGTCACAGGTGGAAACAAATTCACGGACCTCCCGAGTCATGGAGGGCCACCAGAAGGCACGACGGAGGAGTTGGATGGTCCTGTCAGGCCCCGGGTGACCAGAGAGCGGGGAGGTGTGACCCCAGAGCAAGGCCTCCTGACGGCACCGGGATGGTACATAGAGCCTCCCAGCAGGGGTGTCAGGCGGAGGTGGTTTGGCCGTCAGGGCATCCCGGATAGAGTCCTCCAGGGGCCACCGAAGGGGGGCAGCGAAGCAATGAGAAGGTAGGATAGGTCCAGGGTCTGACGTGAGGCCGTCCTGGGCGAACTGTCTGGAGAGAGCGTCTGCCTTAGGATCAGGATCTGATGATCAGTCCAGATCAGAAAAGGGTCTTTCGCTCCCAGGAGCCAATGCCGCCACTCTTCTAAGGCCCACTTGATGGCCAGGAGTTCTTGGTCTCCGACACTGTACCGTTGCTGCGTGGGAGAAAATTTCCTTGAGAAATAGCAGCATGGGTGAAGTTTTCCATCTGTGCCATGTTTAGAAAGGACGGCGCCAGCGCCAACATCGGAGGCATCCATCTCCACCACAAAATCTCTGGTAGGATCAGGGTGGAGCAGGACGGGGGCCGTAGTGAACCGGTGGATAAGGTCTCGGAATGCCTGTTTTGCGCCTGGGGAGAGGCAGAAGGGCTTAGGCAGGTTAGCTGGTTTGGTGAGGGATGTCAGCGGGGTAACAACGGTGCTGAAATTACGAATAAAGCGCCAATAGAAATTGGCAAAGCCCAGGAAGCTCTGTAGCTGCTTAAGGAAGGAGAACTGAGGCCACTGGGTCACGGCTTGGACCTTTTGCGGGTCCATGGTCAGGCCATCGGAGCAGATGGTTAAGCCTAGGAAGGTGGTGGACCGCTGATGGAAAGCACACTTCTCCAGTTTGCAGAACAGCCGGTACTCGAGCAGCCTGTTCAGCACGGCCCTCAAATGGCGAATATGGTCCACTTCGGTGCGGGAGTTGATCAAGATGTCGTCTAGATAAGCAAACACCCACCGGCCTAGCATATCCCGCAAGACATCGTTGATGAGATGTTGGAAGACAGCAGGGCTGTTGCAGAGGCCGAAGGGCATCACCAGGTACTCCCAGTGCCCGTTAGGGGTGATGAAGGCCGTCTTCCATTCGTCCCCTTCCCTAATGCGCACCAAATTGTAGGCGCTGCGCAGGTCCAGTTTGGTGAAGATGCAGGCCTGGGAGAGGGAATCGAGTGCGGTGGATAGCAGAGGAAGAGGATGGCGGTTCTTGATAGTGACTTTATTCAAGCCCCAATAATCTATACAGGGGCAGAGCCCGCCATCTTTCTTCTTGACAAAGAAAAATCCAGCAGCAGCAAGAGAGGTAGAAGGGCAAATAAAGCCCTGTTGGAGAGCCTCAGCAACGTACTCCTCCATGGCCTTATTCTCTGCGGGTGACAGAAAGAACAGGCGACCACGAGGGGGGACCGCTCCCGGGAGGAGCTCAATGGCTATGTCATAGGAGCGATAAGGAGGTAGAGTAGAGGCTCGCCTCTTACTGAAGACCTCAGATAGGTTGTGGTAAGCTGGAGGGATCTTATCCAGATCAATGGGCTCTGGGGGAGAGGCCTCCTCTGACTTTGAGTTCTTTTTGGTCCGAGAGAGAAGGCAGCGGCGTGGACACTGGGGACCCCAATCCAGGATCTGGCAGGAAGACCAGGAGATGTGGGGGTCATGTTGACGGAACCAGGGGTATCCAAGGATGAGAGGAGAGGAAGTGGCCAAGACTACTAGAAACTGGATCGCCCCCTGATGATCCCCGATAGACATGCGAACCGACTGGGTCTGGGAATGGATCGGGTAGGGTTGGAGGGGTCGCCCATCTACTGAGGTCACCGGGAGAAATCGATCAACAGGAGTTAATGGAATGCGAAGTCGAGAGGCTAGTTTTTAGTCGATGAAGTTCTCAGCGGCTCTGGTGTCCAGGAGGGCTTCAGATGAGAACTGTTGGTGTTTCAGGTGAAATATTACTGGTAACAGAAAACGAGAGGGGTCAGAGGAGTGTGAAGGGCCAGGTGGGACTCCCCCGCAGTCTACCTGGTGTCGTCGTTTCCCTGACGTAGCGGGCACTGGGGACGACGGTGTCGAGCTGATCCACAGTAGGCGCAGAGACCCTCACGCCAGCGTCTCTCTCTCTCCTCTTTAGAGAGTCTACCCAGCTGCATGGGCTCCTCACTGAATGTACTGCTTGGGCTAGCAGCTGAAGAGTGAGCGGAGCCGGGATGAGAAAATGAATCGAGAGGGAAAACACTCACAGTTGCTGAATCAGGCGGAGGCTGACGTCGGCAAGGTTTCGGAGCTCCTGACATGAAGAGAACGATGTCTGAGCGGCAAACAGGTGGGTTGTGTCTCTCTTTTAAACCCGGCCCCGTGATCAGCTGATCACCAGCTGACAGGACCAGATTATAAAGCGCATCAAGCTAACCCCCCCCCCCCCCCCCCCCCCCCCGCAAAAAACAGTCAGATAAGTCAAAATTTACTCAACTCCTTCTTGCTTCCTCCACTTTCGTACCATTGATTCATTAATGCTGAATTCTCAGGCAGCTGCTCTATTCCCATGTTGTTGCAGTATATTAATGACTAACCTCGTGTTGTGGATGGATTATCTCAGATTATCTCCCAGATTACTCTACGAGGCTCCTGACTACGGGAGCCATAATGCTCCAACAATCCATCATGTAGTGCGGCTTCGTAGCTTACCAAAGTTTTTGAGCGCCGTATAACACATAAAATCGGTTCGAGGTCAGTGAGCACAACCAGAATTCATACATACGGCGCACCAGATTATAGGACGCACTGTCGATTTTTTGAGGAAATTAAAGGATTTTAAGTGTGCCTTATAGTGCGGAAAATACGGTATGTAAAAAGGAACACACTGGTAAATAGAATGAGGGGGAAGCAGCGGTCTGAGAGGAAACTGAGCAATAATCAAGCAACTTGCTCCTGTGCTTGAGCCAATCTTAACCTTAATATCTTAATATCACAGAAAGAGGAAGCAGTGGCAGTAAAAACATGGTGAAAAAAACATATCAGCATGCGTGATCACGAGTAAGAGTGAATGAGGTATGAATGGACCAGTTGCAAATGTCTGGTGCTAGTGATCCAGTATAAGCACAGTCTAGCCCAAACTGTTGCTACAGGATCCTCTTATTTTAAGGGAGGCTTCTTCTGCCTTTTGTGGGCTTACAATTATGCTGCAGGATAAATTTGTCACCCATCAGATGCTGATGTTCTTGTGTAATCTAATTGTCTCATCTGACTATACTGCATATAGGATAGCCTGTAGTGATGTGCAGCTAACAGGTAGAAGATGGTTTCAATGGTTATATGAGTTGAATCCCACCAGCACAACTTTTTTGTCTAATGAATAATTCTGTTTACTGAATCTGAATTAGAAGCCTCATTAGAAAAGCCTCATGGTTTAAATGAGGCTTTTCAAATGTGCCCACAGAGGTTAAATGTATTGTGTTGCCCATATTTAGATTTGCTACAGCTGTAAACCCAACAACACTTGCTTATTTACGGTCGTTTGAAATCTGCAGCTTCTCATCTTTTAAAAATTTCATCTTGCAATTAATGTAAAAATGTTATAAATCCAGGTTTTCATTCCTTTACTTTTTATCTCTTTGCTTTGCCTCCTCTATGCTTTTATTGTTTTTTATTGAGACATACAAAAAGGCTAATGCAGGCTGTTTGCTGTAATGCTCCATTTAAAGTCATAAATCTATCTGCAGGGAAAACAGCCGTCTCTCCGCCATGTTTCGCTGTCTGCAGGATAGCTCCCATCGTGTCACGGTAAACACTGAGACTACATCAGGTTATTTTTGCTTCCATTGACTCATGCTCCCCATCAGTGGACTGACATCATGCTCTCTCTTTATGTGCTTATTTAATGAAGCAATACATTACACTGGTCCACTCATGCAAATAACATGCCCCTGCTGTGGTTTGTAACCCACTCATTTACATAGTGATATCAGCTCAACTTGCTCTGTGCTGTTAATCTGGTGGTTGGGTGGCTGAGCCCACCATTAGCTGCTGGAAATACTTTGCTGCAGATGAGTGCTTTTCTACCTGCATGGAGATTGTTTTGTATGTTGATGAATGCTGCTGGCAGGCAATTCACTTTACCTCCGATCACTGTTTATGAGGTGATTTACTTTTTATGTACATGAGGTACGTAAAGGATAAATGTACGGTATCAAACCAAGCATGAGGAAAACATGTCTGCTGCAATAGCTAGAAATGAAACACTTTAGTGGCTTGAAGGAAAAATAACCAACAACTAATCAGCACATGAAATTGGTTTGTACATTAGAGCTTAAACTAGAAATGACTCTCTGGATGGCTTTACCTTCATCTCCAGTAATACTGTCACTTCATGCTTGCGTTAAAGAACAGGGCTGCTTTCTTCATTTGAAATGGGCTTCCTTGGAAGGGTGGCTGGCCTTTCCCTTAGAGATAGGGTGAAGAGTTCTGTCACCCACAAGGGGCTCTGAGTAGAGTCACTGCTCCTCCACATCGAAAGGCACTAATCGAGGTGGTTCGGGCATGTCCCGCTGTAAGGAGGCCCCGGGGCAGAACCAGGGCACGCTGGAGGGATTTTATATCTCGGCTTTCCTGGGAAAACCTTGGTAAGTAAGTAAGTAAGTAAGTAAAGTTTATTTATTACGCGCTTTTCATAGACGGGTAGTCACAAAGTGCTGCACACAGAGATTAAAATAAACAGTACGATAAATAGCAAAATGCACAGTATACACAATATAGAGTTTAAATGTAAATTAAAAATGTAAAAGGCATTGGTCAACAGAAAGCTTGTTTAAACAGTAAAGTTTTTAACTGTTTTTTTAAAGGATTCCACAGAGTCAACCAGTTGTAGAGGTAGACTGTTCCACAGCCTTTGTGCCACAGACTGAAAGGCTCCGCCCCCTTTCGTCTTCAGACATATTCTGGGAGCAACCAACAAACTCTGAGTCTGTGAGCGGAGACGGCGAGCAGTAGTGTATTTTGTGAGAAGCTTGGATAAATAATCTGGGGCCATTTAGTGCTCTGTACGTTAAAACAATCATTTTAAAACGAATTCTAAAAATCTATTGGGAGCCAATGTAAAGAACATAAAATAGGAGTGATGTGAGCTCGCTTGCTAGAACGAGTTAGTAGTCTGGCCGCTGCGTTTTGTATAGCTTGGAGGCGAGAAAGAGATAATTTATCCAAGCTGGTAAACAGGGAATTACAATAATCTAAACGCGATGACACAAATGCATGGACAATTTTTTTTCAGTTCAGCTAAGGAGACCATATGTCGCAGTTTAGAAATATTCCTTAAATGAAAGAAACAGGAACGAGACAGAGATTTTACGTGTGAGTCAAGGCCCAAAGAAGAGTCAAATATTACTCCAAGATTTCAAATATTTGGCTTAGCAGAAGAACAGAAAGGGGCAAGAACCCGACTGATTTTAGAATATAGATCAGGAGGAGCTATGATCATTGTCTCTATCTTGCTCATGTCCCCTGGATAAGCTGGAGGAGGTCTGGGCTTCTCTGATTAGGCTGCTGCCCGGACCCGGATAAGCGGAAGAAGATGGATGGATGCTATTTACATAAATGAGGAACTTTGGTGGAAAATGAATCAAGACATTAAAGAACATCTCCTTAGCTTAGAAGTGTTTTTGTTTTTTTGGCACATGGTATACCAAACAAACAAAAAATAATCAAATATCAAATGTTTACATAACATTTTCATTCATACTGAAAACAATCGTATTTTCCTTTGGTTCATAGGGTTACAAATGCATATGAACAGATTACAAAACTATATACAGCTTTTCAGCTATTCTTTTACTGTGTAGGCAATTTTTTTTTAAGTTTTACATTCAAATATCATTTAGTAAAAAATATTTTGCTCTGAAATTGAGCTCTTTCTCTCATTTTGCATCAGCTGCAGCCACACAGCCTTATAGCCACATGTTACAGACCTGTTGCTATTTCTTTTTTCCATTTTCAGATAAATATGGTGTTTAATTTATTTGCAATAAATTTCAATCTGTTTTAGTCCCATTTGAAATTGGTTATATGTCCATCTATCTTTGCTCCTGACTCCAAATGTTTCTGTGTCCAGGAAAGACTAAAGGTTTTGTTTACTACTCAAACAGCAGTTCTAAATCTGTATCTAATGACATTTAGCTTTATTATGTATCTACACACCGAAATTGATTTGCATGAACACACAAAACAAAACAAACCCTGGTTTACCGATCAAAGATGTCACGCTTCATGTGCATGTGCTGTCAGGAATTAGATAACAGGTGATAACTCTGACAACAGCTTCCAGCACACCCTCCAGCACCCCCGACAGGGACATTTGAATAAACCCTCATAATTGCAGGATGCAGGTCTAGGGGTGGTTTTGTGTCCGTGAACAAGAGCGGCTTTAATTTGAGCTCTGCCACGCCAGCATGGATTCCTGAGCCTTAAATCACACCACAGTGACGCTGTCGTGTGCTGAATACAAGATAAAAAGAAATCGCACCAAGCTTCAAAGCCTGACATTTAGTTGCAGTGGCTCCTTGATGAGGCCTTGATGGATCTGTGTTTGTTTCAGTTAGCCACATGGATAATGCAAGAGATTCTTCCTCAGGCTCATCTACTCCTGACACTGGCTTCTCAACTGTTGAATTATTATATGACAGCAGTCATAGTGGAAACTTTAATGTAGCAGATTCAACACTTTAAGTTGCTGTGACTTGAATATAAAGACATACAAAAGACTTTGATTTGTTTTGTGTGTCTAAAGTAACTTGTGAGTCTCTCCATCGATGCAGATGAGAAGGGCTTTCTGCGTGAGTATCAGCAGATCAGCTGCAGCGCACAGGAAGGTAAAAGCTTTATTTCAAAAGTGTATCTCCCGTCTGATCTAAATGTTGCTCTCTCTTGCTGTCCGGTCACATCTGCCTGATGACTTTTGACCCCGTCGGGAATTCAGTCAACCCACCCAGCATCATTACTTTACCACAATTTGCTCACCTAAAGTAACCACCTAGAGACAAAACTGAAACAATGGACAGTCTTCAGGTCACATGGGAACATTGTAAATCTCAGTTAGTCTATCTCAGCAGCAGACAATCCATCCTGCGGGTGCCTTCATGAAAGCTGGCCAGCTGATGAAGCTGCTGGCTGGATATGTGTGATGCAATAAGAAGAGACAGAGAGGAGATTGGTTTGTCCAGCACTGCCACATTGATGGATGCAGAGGAAACCTGGAAGACCACACACACATACAAAGACACAGCCTCAGCACATTGCATCTATATTTAACCATTATAAAATGAGATGAGGTGATACATTTCAATTCACATAAAGCCATAATCACATCACAATCTCATCTTAGCTTCTTTTCACAGGACATGTGTGGTAGTGGAGCATTTAAGTTACTTTTCTGTCCCTTTATATCATTTGCTCAGGGTATTATTGCAAAATTATGGCATCTTAAATATGTAACAATTTCTGCTTTTAACACTGAAATTCAATCACAAAAATATAATAAAAGTTTTTTGTTCTTTTAATCCAGTTTTGCTGAGGTAGCAGCATAATGATCTTGCCACTTGTTGTGTTAAAGCAGGTTCTCCAAACTTAGGGGGATGCATGGGGATAGTGCTGGAGGGTTCTTATTAATGCAGTGCTATGTTTGTTAACTGGTTATCGTGATCGTGGCTCAAAGAGTTGGCAGTTCGTCTTGTAACCGGAAGGTTGCCGGTTCGAGCCCCGGCTCAGACAGTTTCGGTCGTTGTGTCCTTGGGCAAGGACCTTCACCTACCGCCTACTGGTGTTAGCCAGAGTGGCCGATGGTGCGATATGGCAGCCTCGCTTGTGTCAGTCTGCCCCAGGGCAGCTGTGGCTACAACTGTAGCTGCCTCCACCAGTGTGTGAATGTGAGAGTGAATTTGTAAAGCACTTTGAGGGCCCCTCAAAGCGCTATATAAATGCAATCCCTTATTATCCAACATACCTGCAACTTTTCATTTATTCTGTCATAACCATGATAACAAATACCACCATTCAGCATTAATTTATTTTTAAGTTTGTTTGTTTTGTTTTTTTAGTTTTATCTTCTTTGTCAGTAGATATGAAAATAATTCAAAACAACTCCAGACAAAAAAGTGAAATCTATTAAAGTTTGATGTTGGAAAACTTTGTGTGTAAACTGCTGAGTAAAGACAAGGTGAGGCTTTTATGCTCTCTGCAGTTTTAATTATGGGCAGATTTTTCATAGAAATGTAAAATACACATAGGAAGCCACGCCCGACTGACCGATCAGTTTCTTATTTACTGGCTATGACTTTTCAGGGCTATAGATGAAAGATACATCTGTGTTTTGGTTTTCCTATCATAATCAGAATCAGAATCAGAATCAGAATACTTTATTGATCCCTGGGGGAAATTATTTTTTGTTACACTGCTCCATTTTAAACCAACATTAAGACAAGACAGACAATACGCTAACTAAGAATAGTACAATATATACATATATATACATACATACATACATAAGTCACTTATAAATAAATATTTGGAAAAGAAACATGTGTAGTTGTAGCAGCAAACAGTGTGTTAAGTGGATGCGTTGTACAGGGAGATGGCCACAGGCAGGAATGATTTCCTGTGTCGTTCAGTGGTGCTTTTCGGTAATCTCAGTCTCTCACTGAACGAGCTCCTGTGACTGACCAACATGTCATGGAGTGGGTGGGAGGTGTTATCCAACATTGTCTTTATCTTGGACAGCATCCGCCTCTCCGACACCACCTTGAGGGAGTCCAGCTCCATCCCCACAACATTGCTGGCCTTACGGATCAGTTTATTAAGTCTGTTGGCATCTGCGACCCTCAGCCTGCTCCCCCAGCATGCAACAGCATAGAGGATCGCACTGGCCACCACAGACTCATAGAAAATCCTCAGCATTTTCTGGCAGATGTTGAAGGACCTCAGTCGCCTCAAAAAATAGAGACGACTCTGGCCCTTCCTGTAAAGTGCTGTGGTGTTTTTAGCCCAGTCCAGTTTATTGTCAATGTGTACTCCAAGGTATTTATAGTCCTCCACAATGTCAACACTGACCCCCTGGATTGAAACAGGGGTCAAGTGTTTCCTGGTCTTCCTGAAGTCCATGATCAGTTCCTTGGTCTTTGCCACGTTGAGCTGCAGATGATTCTGCTCACACCACGTGACAAAGGAGTCGACCACAGCCCGGTACTCTGTCTCATCATCCCTGCTGATGCATCCAACCACCGCAGAGTCATCAGAAAACTTCTGAAGATGGCAGGTCTCTGTGCAGTGGCTGAAGTCTGTGGTGTAGAGGGTGAAGAGGAAGGGGGAGAGGACAGTCCCCTGTGGTGCCCCTGTGTTGCTAATCACCTTGTCAGACACACACTGTGGGAGACGTACATATTGTGGTCTTCCTGTCAGGTAATCAACAATCCAGGACACCAGAGAAGCATCCACCTGCATCGCTGCTAACTTATCACCCAGGAGGGTCGGCCTGATGGTGTTGAAAGCACTGGAAAAGTCAAAAAACATGACCCTCACAGTGCTCGCCGGCTGGTCCAGATGGGTGTAGACACGATTGAGCAGGTAGATGATGGCGTCCTCTGTTCCGAGACGAGGCTGATAAGCGAACTGAAGGGGATCCAGATGTGGTCTTACTATGGGTCGCAGCTGGTCCAGGATGAGCCTTTCCAGGGTCTTCATGATGTGGGAGGTCAGTGCCACGGGCCTGTAATCCTGGGGGCCACTGGGACGAGGCGTCTTTGGTACAGGGACGAGGCATGATGTCTTCCACATCACCGGGACCCTCTGCAGACTCAGACTCAGCATAAACAGTTTATGAAAGACTCCACACAGCTGGGGGGCACAGGCCTTGAGGACAAGGGGACTCACTCCGTCTGGTCCAGCAGACTTGCCTGAGTGAAGTCTCCTCATTTGCATCTCAACCTGGTATTGAGTGAAGGTGATGGGTGGGGGAGGGGTGTCAGGAATCTCACAGGAGGCAACATGTGAAGAGAGGCTGGCACAGTGGTGTGGCTCTGGATTCCAGGCTGACTGCAGGTGAGGTTGTGGGGGTAGGAGCAGACACTGTGGTGTCGAATCTATTGAAAAACAGATTCAACTCGTCGGCTCTATTCTCACCTCCCTCAGCTCCCCTGCTGTTGGTTGGCCTGAATCCAGTGATGGTCTTCATGCCCCTCCACACCTCTCTCATGCTGTTCTGCTGGAGTTTCCACTCCAGCTTCCTCCTGTAATTGTCCTTAGCCTCTCTGATCTTGTCCTTTAGTAACACCTGGATCTTCCTCACCTCCTCTTTGTTGCCCCCTCTGAAAGCCCTCTTCTTGTTGTTGAGGAGGGCTTTGATGTCCTTAGTCACCCACGGCTTGTTATTTGGGTAACAATGAACAGTCTGAGCTGGAACAATGGAGTCGGTGCAGAAAGTTATGTAGTCTGTGATACACTCAGTAAGCCCATTGATGTCCTCGGCGTGAGGCTCACAGAGTGTTTCCCAGTCGGTCACCTCGAAACAGCCCTGTAGTTCCGCTATTGCCTCCTCTGACCACCTCCTAACAGTCCTGGTGGTCACAGGTTCCCTCCTCACAATTGGCACATAGCGGGGGGTGAGGTGAATCAGGTTATGATCTGACCTACCAAGTGGGGGGAGGGAGGAGGAGCTGTATGCATTCTTGACGTTAGCATACAGTAAGTCTAAAGTTTTCTCTCCCCTGGTGGGACAGTCCACATATTGTTTGAATGTTGGTAGTGTATTGTCCAGTGATACATGGTTGAAGTCACCCGAGATCACAATAAAGGCACTGGGTAAGCACACTGGGTACAGCTGCTGGGCTACTTATAGCCTCTATTACATGTTTCACTATTTTATTTTTTAATATTCTAATCTTCTTTTTTGTAAAATATGGTGTAAAATATGATGCTTTACTGCAATGAATGTTCATACCATTAGGTCACTAAGTTGACACAATTACTCTGGTTTTGCCTTTCTGTACCACCATAGTGGTCTTTAAATCGACCGATCAATATGTAATCAAAGCACAGCTAGTGTTCAATAGGTTTTCGAAGAGTTTTCTTAACTGCCTTAACGGTTCAGTCTGAACCCTTGGACATCAGCACATGTATCATCCTTTGATACTCTGCTTGTCAGAGTCTATGGGAGTCTTTCACTGCAGTTTTGTGTTTCAGAAATGAAAATTAGGCTATACTGAACCGAGGTAATGTTGCTAACTTGGCCACTGAACCATTTTTACGTTACACTGAAAAAAAGGGACTGGCCATCTCTTGGATTTATGTAAGCATCTTGCATGCATTTAACACAATTGCCTCATGTTTTAAAGTTAAATGTAACTATATAGTGTAAAAACTACATGATATGCAGAAAGGGTGTATTAAATTGTTCATATCATGTTCAGGTGAAGTAAGTCAATAAGATAGCAACGTTAAATCTCGTGAAACCACGCGTGATTTCATCTCGCGGGCTTTGGATCGTGGTTTAAAAAAGGCATCCATCTCAGTCAAGTCGAGCAGCCAACTCTACGTTTTTGGTATGTCTTGATTTTTTGAATTCATTTTTACCATATTTCAGCCAAATGTAGTTAAACGTCTAGAGTGTCGCCATGTAACATGCTAAAAAAGAGCCGTTAGCTTATTTGCTGTTTTATCTGTTGTCAAAGAATTGGCGCTTTTTCATTTGAATTTGTCTTTGGCACAAGAGCCGTAATATCACATTAAACCTAATTACGAGGCACTCATAACATAATTTGGTTTTCTGTGTGAATAGATTTGTCAACTGACTCTTCAGTTACATTGTGTATTTACTGCACCGTGGTGTTAGTGAGATTTTGGACATTGAACAGCTTTAGCTAATATCATCAGCGGCATTATGCTAGCTTACATCCCTACCCCTCCTGCCCTCACCTGCTGTCCTTTTGTTTTTGTTTTTTTTGCTGCACATTGAGAGATGACCTCTATTCTGCATTTCACCAGGAGTCAGCTGATGGATTGTGGGTTCAAGGTGTTATGGTAAGAAAGTATATTCTATTTTCGTTTCTGTAACTTAATTATAATAGGTTTTTTATAATTATTAGGTGCATGCATACTCACCCTATTAATACAACTGAGAGATCCAAAATAGAATAGAATAGAATAGAATTCAACTTTATTGTCATTGCACATGCACAGGTACAGGGCAACGAAATGCAGTTTGCATCCATCCAGAAGTGCTTTAGTGATATAGATATATTACAATATATATTAGCAATAATATAGATATGTGAGTATATTACAGAAATGGGTCTATTATGGTATGTTATAATGTACACGGTATGAAGTATGTTGTGAATATTCTATAACTATAAGTATGTACAGGCTGTAGTGAGTACAAGCTATGTACAGGATATGAACAGGATATAAATATGAAAAACTATACAGAATATGAAATAAATAACTTTACAGAATCTGGGATATACAGCTATACAGAAATGGGAACTATGCAAGTTGTAAACAGTTGTAGGATTAAAGATTATCGAATGTACAGAATGATTATTTACACAAAATCTGCCATAGGTTTAACTTATACCTGTATGTATTGCCAGAAAGGTGATTACTGGACTCGCATTAATGCACACTTGAACTGAAATGAGGTTGTAACTTGTGGGTTGTTGGGTTGCAAATCAGAAACAAACATCTTTGGATTTTTTTTAATCCCATAAGATCTGGAAACACAGTTTTTATTCAACAAAACATTACTGATTAACCAAGCACAGTGCCTGCTGTTATTTCAAAATAATTTTATGTCATTTCAGATAAAATGCAGCATTCCAGTGCATCCCAACCATGCCTTTACAGTCAAGGTTTCTGACGGAGCTGAGTTTTTCTCTGACAGTCTGCTGAAAGTGTTTGCAAAGTGATCGGGGGAACAGGGCACAAAGCTAAAGGATGTAGCTGCCATGATGACAGTAAGAACTTTAAAATTCTTTAACTACAAAGTGTATATGTATTGCATTAGGTCAGTAAAAGATTTTTATGCTACATCCATTGAAACAGTCAACTATTACCTGTGAGTAATGATTCCACTAAAATGATGCCATAATTTTCGTCATGCATTTACTGGCCCACTGAGGAAAAAATTATCTTTTTTTAAAAATAAATGTTCTGGAAACTATATATCCATAAAGTTGATGTCAAACAGGAACGTTTGATATTGCTTTGTAGATGCTGGTGTTGCATGTTGACTGGTTTAAAAAGTCAAGAGTTTTTGTCTGGGATCATTTTCTTCTGTGCTACTGAAAAGTTCACAAATCTCTGTTTTCTTTGTTATAATAGTCAAGGATGACATTAATGCTCGGAGTCCCTCATCAAAGTGCTCCGCATCTGTGTGAAAGACAATTGCAACATCTTGGTGCAGGAGTTCATGGTGAGTGTTTTATGAGTAGATTGTGGCTTTGCAACATTTAAAAATGCATTTAGTTATCCACTTGATCCTCATTGGACTGGTTAGGACCAGTAGTCCTCTTTAATAATTTGAAGTTCACATGAGGCCTGGTAGTGAACTCGGCCGCCGGCCCTTGAGGCCCCATCCCCACCCCTGTATCAGTGTGAAAAAACTTTAAATTTGTCATTCTAATGAACAAAGGAAAATCCCACCAATATTTATATTAGCTTTTGTTTGAAAAAATGACCAACAGCTAACCAAATTGTGGGGCTGAAAGTCTAAATTCTAACATCTTCTGAGTGACATAACCTGGATTTCTGATGGGCCGGTGTCTTTCTAACAAAAACTAATGTAAAGCATTTGAAATTATTATGTTTTTCACCCTCTCTTAGAAACTCTGTTAGACCATGAATGGCAGCATGGCAGGCCACTCTTTGGCTATAGCTATTTACTATGTTGCTTGCATTGGTTTAAATTACTCTAACATTAGAACTGGTAGATTCAAAAGAGATGAGTTTAAAAAGGAATCTTAAAGAAATGTTTTGTGTTTAACCAGGACTTGACTGAGGCCACTGCACAGATTGAGAAAACCACAATGAACATCTGTCTCCAGAGGATGCGGCAGGCAATGACTTTTCTGATGTTGTTCTTCAAGATCTGGATAACGTGACCTTTGCAGTAGCCATGCTGTTTGGACCTTTTTTATTCCTTCAACATGAGTTACCCATCACAACTCTGCTACACTTTTGAGGTGATTCAATGGGTGGTAATGGAGTTGGATGCAACTCAGCTCTCAAGAAAAGCTCACAACTAAGACAAAACTGCTCCTGCAACGAAGCTCACTGTTATGCATGTGAGGTGACCAGCTCTAGGTGAGAGGACATTTAAATCTCACACTTGTTCTGCTGCATTTTTGAAGCTCAATTCCAGGAACGGATCGCAGGGTTCATTTTTATATACTCTGCAACTGCCATGAGGACGAGCCGTTTTTTGTTGTTGTTTGTTTTTCCTTTTGCTCTGTACAAGTTCTGTTTGTCTGTTTGGCAGCATTTTTAAATTTCTCTTTGTATTTTTTCTTTCTTTTACTAGTGAAGAGATGTAGCGTGAACAGTTATACAGTCTAAATATCCCATATGGGTCGTGTGAAATGGTATTTTCAGTTTCATTCAGTTGAAGTAAAGAACGTTGAATATTTCTAAGTGTGCTGTTTTGAACCAAGATGTCACAGTATGATCAGTGCTGTAATTTTTGACAGTCACTGTATCAATGTTATTTTTGCGTCTCTTGAATAAAGTTTTTGACCTGCAAGTGCTAATTTCTTTAGTTATTGGGGTAAAATGGGTAGTGTTAATAGGAAGGTGTTTGCCAATTCAGTAACCTAATTTAATGTTAATGGAAACTAACATTACCTCAAATTGTTTAGTTATAATTGTTGTTTAACTGAATCTTGACGTTAGAGGCCTTAAATAGAATGTTTTGATTTGTTCTTTCCCAACATTTTTCAAAAGAAACAGTCCAATTTCTTTGCTGTGATTGATTCCAGAGAACACGGAAGAACTGACATTATTTAACTGTTGATTTATATAGATTCAGTAGAGGAGTAATGTCAGTTTAATTCTTTACCTACTGCAGTGAAATTAGACCTTTTGTTTTGAAAGGTTACTGGTGGATGCCAGCAACCATCTTGGAAGAGAACAATACAATCTGTTATAAGGCCTCCATTTGAAAATTGTGTATTTGATACTAGAATATAATAGCAAAATGTAATTTGAAGATAACATGTAGTATTTAAGTGACCAAGTAGTATTGGGTAAAAGTTATTGAATGGTGTTGGGATAACGTGAGAAAATTGTGAAGGATTAAAATATTCCAAGAGCTCAAATTACTTCATCAAAACATGTTTAAGTCACATTTTATCAACACAAATTGCACAAGTTTATTGAACATGAATAAATTGTGTTAATTTAACTCAATTGTTTAAGTTGCTGCCAAAGCAAAACATCTGTGTGCAACAAATGTCCACCATTGAATTAAGTAAATCCAACAACATATTTTTTTCAGTGTACTTTGCTTATGCTTTGGGTCAATATCTATTTACACTCTGAAGCACTGTCAGTTTTGCAACACATGGCTGAATCGTAGCCCCAGAAAATTCAGAATTGATCTGGCAACTTTTCACACATCATCAATAAACTCTAGTGATCCAGGTTCACTGGTAATCGCATATGCCTTTACCATAACATTGCTTCACCTTATTGGACAGAAGATGTGGTGTGCTTTGGATCATGAGCTGTTTCTCTCCTCCTCCTCTAAACCTTTCTCCTCCCACTGGTCTGGTTCAAGTATATTCTGGCAATCTCGGGCTAATCTGTCTAAAGAATTCTTTTGGGAACTGTGCAGACTCTTTTGTTCTTCATTTATCTATATTTCTATTCCTCTTGAGTGAAACCAGTGGTTTTCACCTCATTCTAAACCCTCTGCAGTTATATTCATGGATGCATTTCATGCTAGTAGACTTGACAATGATATGCTCAGTCCCTCAAGAGTTCTCTTGACTTGATTAGATTTGGTGCATTTTGTGGAGAACAAACATTTTGAACACTCATGCCTCATTTATACAAAGTGCTGTGAGTACATAAAACATGCCTTATTTGCCAATTGACACAAGAACTGTTTTTTCTGCACCTAAGTGCTAATCTAATGTTCACACGCCAATGAACAAATCAGAGAGCAACTTTTGCTCAAGGATACTTTAGCATGCAGACTGTAGCAGCCTGGGATCGAACCCCCAAGCTTCTGATTAATGAGGGCAAACCAGTGCTCAACAGCTAACAGACACCACAGATATAGAGCGGCCCAGCCAATTCCAGTTTCCAACAATGGCGGCAGCTACTTAGTTTTAATATTACTCTTATTACTCTTTCTGGGTCACAAAATAAACTTTTATGTGTTGCTGATGAAATGTCTTCAATAGTTTTCATTAATGCTATTGCTGTTGATCTGTTCCGTCGAAATCCGTACTGACTTTCACTTAACAGTTGATGTTTTTCAATGAAACTATCAAATCTTTGTGCAAAGAGTTTTTCAAGTGCTTTAGAAAACTGTGATAGCAATGATACTGGTCTATAATTATTAAAACTATGTCTGTCTCCTGATTTATAAAGAGGGATAACTTTTGCCACTTTCATTCGGTCAGGAAATACACCCGTATAAAATGAGAGATTAAAAATATAACAGAGAGGTTTGATTATACAATGACTAACCCATGTCTAACCCATCAGAGTCAGTGGATGTCTTGTTTTTAGATTTTGCTACAATAGCTATGATTTCCTTTTCGGTGATTTCCCCTAAAAACACAGACTGCTCCTCCTTGAATCGCTACCTTATCGTGGTGGAGGGGTTTGTGTGTCCCAGGGATCCCAGGGGCTATGTTGTCTGGGGGCTTTTGCCCCCTGGTAGGGTCTCCCATGGCAAATTGGCCCTGGGTGAGGGACCAGACAAAGAGCGATTCAGAAGACCCTTATGAAAAGGATACCGAGGGAACAGTTTACCCTGCCCGGGATAGGGTTACCGGGGCCCCGCCCTGGAGCCAGGCCCGGGGAGGGTGCCCGAGGGCGAGCGTCTGGTGGCCGTGCCTTAGTCCATGGGGCCCGGCCGGGCACAGCCCAAAGAGGAGACATGGGCCCATCCTTCCGCAGGCCCACCACCCGCAGGAGGCGCCATAGGGGTTGGGTGCATTGTGTGCCGGGTGGCGGCCAGGAGCGGAGGCCCTGGCGGACTGACCCCCGGCTGCCAAGACTGGCAATAGGGACATGGAATGTCACCTCTCTGGTGGGGAAGGAGCCTGAGTTAGTGCTTGAGGTTGAGAGGTACCGGCTAGATATAGTCGGGCTCACCTCTACACATGGCTTGGGCTCTGGAACCAGTCTCCTGGAGAGGGGCTGGACTCTGTCTCAGTCTGGAGTTGCCCCTGGTGAGAGGCGGCGGGCTGGGGTGGGTATTCTAATATCCCCTCGGCTTGCTGCCGGTACGTTGGGGTTTTTCCCGGTGGACGAGAGGGTTTGTTCCCTGCGCCTTAGGGTCGGGGAATGGGTCCTGAGATTCATCTGCGCTTATGCGCCGAGTGGCAGTTCAGAGTACCCAGCCTTCTTAGAGTCCCTGGGGGGGGGGGGGGTGCTGGAGGGTGCTGTTGTCCTGCTGGGAGACTTCAATGCTCACGTGGGTAACGACAGCGAGACCTGGAGGGGCGTGATTGGGAGGAACGGCCTCCCTGATCTGAACCCGAGCGGTGCTTTGTTATTGGACTAATCTAATCACAGTTTGGCCATAACGAACACCCTGTTCGAACATAAGAGTGTCCATAAGTGCACGTGGCACCAGGACGCTCTAGGCCGTAGGTCGATGATCGATTTTGTAATCGTATCAGCAGACCTGCGACCATATGTTCTGGACACTCGGGTAAAGAGAGGGGCTGAGCTGTCAACTGATCACCACCTGGTGGTGAGTTGGATCAGGTGGCGGGGGAGGACGCTGGACAGACCTGGTGCACCTAAACGCGTAGTGAGGGTGTGCTGGGAACGTCTAGCAGAGGCCCCAGTCCGCGAGATCTTCAACGCACACCTCCGGCAGAGCTTCAACAGCATTCCGAGGGAGACTGGGGACATTGAGTCCGAATGGACCATGTTCAGCGTCTCCATTGCCAAAGCTGCTGCATTGAGCTGCGGCCGCAAGGTGGTTGGTGCCTGCGGTGGTGGTAATCCCCGAACCAAATGGTGGACACCAGAGGTGAAGGGAGCCACCAGGCTGAAGAAGGAGTCCTATCGGGCTTGGTTAGCCTGTGGGACTCCGGAGGCAGCCGACAGGTACCGACAGGCCAAGCGGAATGCGGCTTGGGCAGTGGCTGAAGCAAAAACTCGGGTGTGGGAGGAGTTCGGAGAGGCCATGGAAAAAGACTTTCGGACTGCCTCGAAGAGATTCTGGCAAACCGTCAGGCGTCTCAGGAGGGGAAAGCGGTGCTCTACCTGCACTGTGTATAGTGCTGGCAGAGCGCTGCTGACGTCGACTGAGAAAATTGTCAGGCGGTGGAAGGAATACTTCGAGGACCTCCTTAATCCCACTGACACGTCTTCCGAGGAGGAAGCAGAGTCTGGGGATGAGGGGAATGACCCGCCAATTTCCGGGGGCGAGGTCACTGAGGCAGTTAAACAACTCCTTGGTGACAGTGCCCCTGGTGTTGATGAGGTCCGCCCCGAGTTCCTGAAGGCTCTGGACGTTGTAGGGCTGTCTTGGTTGACACACCTCTGCAATGTTGCGTGGAGATCAGGGGCAGTACCTGTGGACTGGCAGACCGGGGTGGTGGTCCCCATCTTTAAGAAGGGGGACCGGAGGGTGTGTTCCAACTACAGGGGGATCACACTCCTCAGCCTCCCTGGGAAAGTCTATGCAAGGGTGCTGGAAAGGAGAGTTCGTCCGCTAGTCGAACCTCGGATACAGGAGGAACAATGCGGTTTTCGTCCTGGTCGTGGAACACTGGACCAGCTCTTTATCCTCTCCAGGATACTTGAGGGTGCATGGGAGTTTGCCCAACCAGTCTACATGTGTTTTGTGGACTTGGAGAAGGCATTCGACCGTGTCCCTCGGGGTGTCCTGTGGGAGGTGTTGCGAGAGTATGGGGTGTCTGGCCCATTGCTACGGGCCATTCGATCCCTATACAACCGTTGTAAGAGTTTGGTTCACATTGCCGGCAATAAGTCAGACTCGTTCCCGGTGGGTGATGGGCTCCGCCAGGGCTGCCCTTTGTCTCCGGTTCTGTTCATAATTTTTATGGACAGGATTTCTAGGCGCAGCCAAGTGGCGGAGGGCTTTCGCTTTGGTGGCCTCAGAATCTCATCTCTGATTTTTGCAGATGATGTGGTTCTGTTGGCTTCATCGGATGAGGGCCTCCAGCTCACACTGGAACGGTTCGCAGCCGAGTGTGAAGCAGCGGGAATGAGGATCAGCACCTCCAAATCTGAGGCCATGGTTCTCAGCCGGAAAAGGGTGGAGTGCCCACTCCGGGTCGGGGATGAGTTCCTGCCCCAAGTGGAGGAGTTCAAGTATCTCGGGGTCTTGTTCGCGAGTGATGGGAGAAGGGAGCCGGAGATCGACAGACGGATTGGGGCTGCAGCTGCAGTAATGCAGACGCTGCACCGGTCCGTCGTGGTGAAGAGGGAGCTGAGTGTAAAAGCGAAGCTCTCAATTTACCGGTCGATCTACGTCCCTACCCTCACCTATGGCCACGAGCTGTGGGTAGTGACCGAAAGAACGAGATTGCGGATACAAGCGGCAGAAATGAGCTTCCTCCGAAGGGTGGCTGGCCTCTCCCTTAGAGATAGGGTGAGAAGTTCGGCCATCCGGGAGGGGCTCAGAGTAGAGCAGCTGCTGCTCCACATTGAAAGGAGCCAGCTGAGGTGGTTCGGGCATCTGACAAGGATGCCCCCTGGGCGCCTCCTGGGTGAGGTGTTCCAGGCATGTCCCACCGGGAGGAGGCCCCGGGGCAGACCCAGGACACGCTGGAGAGATTATATCTCTCGGCTGGCCTGGGGACGCCTTGGTGTTCCCCCGGATAAGCTGGAGGAGGTGGCTGGGGAGAGGGAGGTCTGGGCTTCTCTGCTTAGGCTGCTGCCCCCACGACCCGGCCCTGGATAAAGCGGATGAAGATGGATGGATGAACACAGACTGTACCACTCTGCTGTCTGCTTTCCATTCTGAATCATCCTGTTTTCTAATTAAGTTTGCCAGGTTAGGCCCAATATTTACAAAAAAAGAATTAAATTCATTTACCACGTCATTCATATCACCTACGACCTTATTTTTCTTATTAAAGTAAGTAGGTAAATTTAAAGATGTGTATTTATTACCCAATACGTTTTTTTAAGATATTCCACGTACCCTTAACATTATTTTTGTTTTTGTAAAATAATTTATTATAATACTCTTTCTTAGCCTTTCTGATAATTATCCTGGAGCACTTCTGTTGTGTTTTGTACGTGTTTTGAGTTTTTATGTGCTTCTGAGCTTTTACGTGCTTCAGAGTTCGTACGTATGTTGAAGTTTGTACGTGCTTTGTCTCTAGGGGACACGGTAAATATACTTTTATTAATTCACTCCACATAAAATTTAATAAATAAATCATATGATACAAAAAACAACTATTCACATTTCAACTTTTAAATATTTAAATTTTCAGCTTTTTCCAAATTTAAAGTGAAACAACACAAAACACTGCAAACCACAACACAATTAAATATAAATATGAAAACATATGAAAACAAAAAGAAGATGCACATTCTCTGTCATATGGACCTGCATGAATAAACTTTCTGAATCCTTTATCATCTGCAACTGAAAATAGTTGTGGATGATTACTATGCCTTTCTAATGTGACGTTGTTGTCCCTGGCTCTCTTTCTCTCTCTCTCCCTCCCGCTCTGTTCCTGTGCTACTGCGAGTGTAACTACCGCCCCTCCCCCCTCTGCTCAGCGTAAAGCACAAGGCTCGCATGCGGAGTGAAGCGGGAAAAAAGTGCGAGAGAAAGGGTGAGAGAAAGAAGAAAAAAAAAAAGCTCGCGATAAGGAGCCGGCTCGCGTCGTTCACGTCAAAGATCCAGCTCTAAGAGCCGTTTCGTTCGCGACCGACACATCACTAGTCCACACACACTTTCGTGTCATTTTATAATCTAAAGTAACAAAAACAGGTAAATGATCACTTATAAGGTTGCTTTCCAAGTAATTAATGAAAATGTGATCAATTAAAGTAGCTGACTTTTCAGTTATTCCACTAGGTTTAGTAATCAGAGGGTATAACAGTCTTCCAAATAATAACTCAAAAAAATCTGATGATGCCTTATGATTGGACATTTTAAAAAAAATCAATATTATTATCGCCGCAAATACAGAATGTCTTATTTCCCTTTACCTTGCTCAATAAATCTTCTACTACATCTGTGAATGTTTCTATCAGTGTCCCAGGCCTCCTATACATACAAGTAACAATTATATTACTCTTTCTTTCCATTTCTACTTCTACTGTAACACACTCCATTAAATCAGCAATAGCCACAGACATACATTCAACCTGTTTACATTTCAAATCACTATCAACAAAATTTGCCACACCTCCTGCCTTCTTATTAGATCTATTTACATGATATAATTCATACACATCAATGTGAAAGTCCCAACCCCTTTCCTCATCTATCCATGTTTCTGATAGGGCTGTCACTTTAAACTTGCCTTTCAGATTATTCAAAAAATCATTAATCAGAACATAAACAAAACAAATTTCCCACGTGTGGGACTAATAAAGGTTATCTTATCTTATCTTATCTTATAACTTTTAAAGAGGCTTCAACAATTGAAATGAATTAATGAAAATGTATTGCCTAAGTCAACATTATCCCTAAATTGATTCTCAGTATAATACTCGCATGTAACATTAATTGCATTTAGCACAATCCTTTCTGGATCTATATTATTTTCAAAATCATGTAATTTGTAATCCGAATCTTCAGTCATTATGATTGAGTATTCTTTAAATGTCTGTTATCCTTATTATTAACATCCATATAAGTATTTCACAACATATTTTGGGAAACCACTCATACCTATACAGTTCTTTCTGATCCATAAATAACTGCGGCTCGGATCGATATCTCGTCTCTGCGCATAATGGTAACACCGTCGATCCCAGTTCCATATCCACCTGCAGCTTCACACTAATACTCTTCCAGTCTACCGTCTCATACTTTGCCATTTTCCCCCTCCGACAGTCAGAAATAGTGTCTTTCATTGAATTAGTTCGGCTAGTTGTTAGCAAACACATCATAAC
Source organism: Aulonocara stuartgranti (assembly GCF_965226115.1). NCBI lineage: Eukaryota > Metazoa > Chordata > Actinopteri > Cichliformes > Cichlidae > Aulonocara > Aulonocara stuartgranti. The sequence continues at coordinate 38,599,544 of NC_138939.1, read as the reverse complement.
AGACCTTCTGCCGTCTGACTGCAACAGTGTAATCATCCCCGTAATTTTCCAAATCATGAAGATCCCTGATCATTACAACCTTGGCTTCTTCTGGTGTTCTTTTGAGCTTTATCATCACTTTGCAATTTCTCGTCCATGTTGCTTGGATTTTCTTTTCTTTACGCATGATACGGGCTTGTCTGGCAATATCGGCGTTCTTTTTTGTGAGATGTTCATTCACATATACTCCACTCCCTTTCAGTTGTCTGGACTGCCTCAGTAGCTCAATTTTGTGTTTTCGATTCACAAATTTTACTGCTATTGCTGGAGGAGCCCTGGCATTCTTTCTGGGGAGGGATGTTGTTGCTATGCAGGGGAAGTTTTTTACTCGCAAAAAACTCCACTTCCTGACGCTCTAATGTTTGTTGCTCCTCCATCGGGGGCTCATCTCCGCCAGACCTCACACCACTCCCAGTCTCAGTAACTCTTGCGTAGCTCCTGTGTTTGGTTTCCAAACCAGTAATAATCACATCCTCCAGTCGTGCATGCTGTTCTAAATCCTCCACTCTCCTTTCTAAGAGCTGGATTGTTTTATCCTTTTCCTTAATCAAGCTTTTTAATTCTTTGATTTGGTCCATTAAATTCGTCAACATTTCTTGTTGCTTAACTAGTCTTTCGACGTCTGTTGACAATGAGTTAAGCGACAATTTTTCTCATCTTTGCCATTTTCTCCTTTTTGTTTGTTTGTGTCACACAACCTATTCTGAGACGCCAATCTGGCTGTAGCTGCGTTCGCCATCTTGACTGATTTCAGTCAGTCAGGATGGCGAGTAAATCGGTTTGACTGACATTACAGCTGAATAAACGTCAAACAGAAAACTGGCTAACCATTAGTGTGAGATGATCGAGAGTTTACTCCAGCGTCCTGTTATATTTTAGATAGCAAGGAGCAGACGGCTGAGTTTATTAAAATCCACTGAGACAGCTGGTGATGCAAATCCGAAGGCTAGACTGTCCAATTTCACAGCCTCGCACTTCCGGCCTGCCTGGCCTTCAGAGGACCCGGCCTTTGGAGGACTCGGCCCACGTATACCGCGAAGGCCTGGTTGTCAGGAGGATGCAGCCTCTGAATTTGGACACGGCTTATATAAAAACAGTGGTATCTAAACAGTTAATAGTAAAGTTTTGTGAAAAATGAGTAAAATTGATGGTACACAGAGGCACAAAGAATTATGGCCTAAACTGTATCCTGCCAATGCCACTGCTTTTATGCGCCTATAGGTGGAGAATTAAATCCTGGTTTGGCTTATTGACACGGTAACCGCCTTTGTGTGACTGATTAGTTACACTTTCATTGTTAGAGTAAGTGAAGCTCTAAAACAAAAGACCACAGCTGATGGGGCCTTCAACCATCTAGTGGACACCAAACAATGGATGCAGCTGTATTTATATAACACTTTTCTACTTTAACTGAGCACTCAAAGCACTTTTTACGACAAGCCCCATTCACCTAATCACACAAGCACTTTTGTCTGTTCTGAAACACTTTGTCTAACGTTCGCACACATTCTTTCACTCTAATGGATGCACTGGGGGTAAGAATACACCAACATGAAGGAACCATCTCAGTACTAGAGAATATAAGAATACTAATTCGATGCTTTAAAGCAGTGGGTCATTTCATTTTTAATTGCATTTGGACTGTCATAGTCCCAACAAACTCCAATATTCCAAATTACTAGCTGACTTTCACTAAGTGCTTCTAAATTATTGTTCCTTACTCAAATACTTGATGGAAGGTTCTGAACAAATCATAACACGACTTATAACAATGTTGAACACATATTAATTAAGCCCATTACTTTAAAAACTTTTAATTGGGATATCTCAATCACCTCTCTTCACAATAACTCACTTTACGAGCTCACCTAAATGACCGAGCCTGTCTTTCCCGAGACTGTGTTCATTCTTGGAGTGATTAATGACAGACAGCCTCTAAGACTGTTTTCTACATATAAATAAGTGCTGTACTTAAACTTTATTGCCATCATGAATACTGACTCACAAGATGCGGCAAATGGAGACAATGTTTAGAAGGACTTGACAGTGGCTTCAAAACTCACAGTATTATCCAGGGCCTTTGTCAAATTGATCCTATGTCTCCACTTTATGAGCCCAGTGTCCTGTAGTGTTGGTGACCCTTATATTGGCTGTGTGGTGCTTCAGTATAGGATAAGTCCCCTGCTGCTGTCCATTACAGAGCTTGAGGAACTTTTCAGAGCCAGAAGCATCATCTATCATTAATGTACAGTAAATGGTGGCACATTGTGTTCAAACACCCAGTATCTGATGGCCACTAAACTGTAGGACCTCTGTTTACCTGTGGGGCTGTCACTGATCTAAATAATATGAAGCTTTGGTTGGTAAAATAGCACCTCACTCTCAAATACATAAAATAAAATCACTGGGTGGCATCACATGGCGGCATCCATCTTTCATTTGCAACATATGGGAAAAACTGACATAATGACATGACTAGCACCATCCAGGAAAAGAAATATAATGTATTTCGAGCATCCTCACCGTCACTGCAGGCATTACCGTCTGGTATGGGAACACCACACAGGCAGAGAGGAAGGCTCTGCAAAGAGCCATAAAGACTGTGGAGAGATCATAGGGACAAAACTTCCTTCCATGGACTCTCTGTACACACAACTCTGCTGAAAAGAGCAGAGAGAATTATCAGGGACTCACACCATCCAGCTCACTCTCTGCTCAGACACACAAACTGTACGTACAATCTGAGACACAACAGAGCAGACAGCATCATCACACACAGAACAAGGTTTTTCAACAGCTTCTTCCCTGCAGCTGTCAGACTGATGGCAAAACACAAACACTGAACACTTAAAATAACACCTCACCTCACTTCTAATGTATAATGGGATAAATCACTGTCTGTTTAACGTGTAATATGCTTACTGAGACAGATCTGTGAAGCAGATGCAACATTAGGTACAATATTCTAAATGTCAAAATGTGCAATACTATGTTAGATTAGATTAGATTAGATGAAACTTTATTAATCCCTCAGGTGGGTTCCTCCGGGAAATTCGGTTTCCAGTAGAACAGCACCGACAGAAGTTACAGAATGTAATGTAATGTATATATATATATATATGTATATATATACATATATATATACACATATACATATACATATATATATATATATATATACATATACATATATATGTATATATATATGTATATGTATATGTATATATATATGTATGAAGAGAGGGAGAGAGAGATTAGTTCCTCCTTTGCACCTTCATTAATTTGTGGCCTTTCCCAGGATAGATTTTGTCATCAGTTGCAGATGGCTGGATGGGTTCATGTCACCTGTTAGATTCATCAGGATTAACACCGTGTGATGATTACATTTCCCCCCCTGTGACTCTACTGGCTAATCAGACCTCTTTATATGGAGTTATGCAGTTTATGGTGGCATGTTAGTGCAGCTGCTTGTGTCAGACCACTGAGAACACGCACAAATAGACACAAACACAGTACTAGACAGGCACTGTTAAAGCACAGTAATGTGCGTGACAAAGTACAAAAGCAAGAGCAAATACAAAAGGTTGGCACACAAATGACATTTACAAATAGGTAAACACATGCTAGTTCAGTGAGTGTATGGTTTTATTTTAATATTCGGTCATTTGTGCTAATATCAGCTCAGTAGGGTTGCCAACTCCCTGAAAAATAAATAAGGGACACCTCGTGGCCAGGGCCGGGCGACCCAGTTGTCTTCACCCTTCCCAGTGTGGTGAATTTTCTAGCTCTTTTTTTGTGTGTGAAATTATTTTTTTAACCATTTGACTTGAATTTGATTTAAGTAGATGCATATTCTATTCTTTGTGATATGAACACATGTGAAACAAATGATCATTTAGCCATTTATTTTTAGCTCAAAATGACAACATTAACACAATAAAACAGGTCTCCTTCTTAAACAGAAGCCTGTCATGCTTAACTTTTGAGAATATAAGTAAATCTTTCTTTAAAAGAACTCTGTCCTGCTTAACTTAAAATAATAGAAAACAATAGAAAGAAAAACATTCTTGTAACAGTGCACATTTAGTGCATTTAGTACAATTGGCTTCAGTTGAGGTATTATTTCAGCTTTTCTAATGCTAATCGGCTGCTCATGTTTGTAAACCCGCTTGTTCCCATGATTACGCATCTTAACTCATCATCATTATTCATCTATGTATTACTTTTATGTATTAGTCATCTATTTGTAATCATCTATCCTTGCAGTTGTTTATTACACAAAATAAGTTATATTATCACACTTCTGGCCACATAGCGCTGATATTCACTGCACATGCCCATATTAACTTTTTCCAGCCAGGTGTTTTCCTTTTCCCATTCTTCCCTTTCTCTGAGGGGAACAAACATTGCTGCTCTAATGCTGGGCTTACACTGTGCGGTTTTAGGCCCATTTTGAGCCGATTTTTGAGTGATCTTCATCGTGCATCGTGTAGTATACGTGGGGTAACGAGAAGCGATTAACACCTCACGACCAGCTCCCGATCATCAATCGCTCGTGAGGGTCTCATCACAGCCGCTCACACTGCTCGCGCGCAAACACGTAAACGTTGGTGTAAAAGATGGAGCAGCACGGCTGTGCAGCGTGTGATCTGGACACAAGCCATGGAGGCACAACTTGTAGAACTTTGGAAAGCTCATCCGAGCCTTTTCGATGTGGCATCACAAAATTATCACGACCACAACAACCGTGAAAATAGTTGGATTTACATTGCTGCTCAGTCACAGCTGCCCGATCAATGTTTTTCATTAGCAATTTAGCAAAGTTGATGGTGGTGGTGTGTCTGTGTGAGTGTAATGCTGGGCTTACACTGTGCGATTTTTGGCCCATTTTGAACCGATTTTTGAGTCGTGCGACCGATTTGGCGATCGGCCCGATTTTGGCCTTCATCGTGCATCGTGTAGTATACGTGGGGTAACGAGACGCGATTAACACCTCACGACCAGCTCCCGATCATCAATCGCTTGGTCGTGAGGGTGTCACCGCAGTTTGTCACACTGCTCACGCGCAAACACGTAAATGTCAGCGAAAAAGACGGAGCAGCACGGCAGTGCAGCGTGTGATCTGGACACAAGCGATGGAGGCACAACTTGTAGAACTTTGGAAAGCTCATCCGAGCCTTTTCGATGTGGCCTCACAAAATTATCACGACCACAACAACCGTGAAAATAGTTGGATTTACACTGCTGCTCAATCACAGCTGCCTGATCAATGTTTTTCATTAGCAATTTAGCAAAGTTGATGGTGGTGGTGTGTCTGTGTGAGTGAAAGACAGAGAGAGAGCGCGACAGATTCTCTGTTATAACCTTCATGTTATGGAGGCACAGTGTGAGCTCTCAGGTCGCATCAGAGCATCGGGCGGTATAGTGTGAGACCTGCATCGTGACCTACCAACTTCTAACCTCTGCGAGTCAATCGTGCAGTTTGAGCAGGAGCTGAATAACGTGACTGAAAAAATCGCACAGTGTCTGTCCAGCTTTAGGTGTACTGTCGTCCGAGACTTGCACCGCAGTGTCGGCGTTTGTTTCCCTGTTGGCCATGCTTCTTGTTGTGGTCATCTGTTGTCTTCCGGTATTTTCTCCGTAAGCGACCTTTCCTCGACCAATGAGATGAGCGGTAATCTGAATTGTCATACTCGAATTGTCATAAGTGTGGTGTCAGCTCATTGGTCACAAAGCAGGAGAGGGGCTGGGAATTATGTTTTCAAACAAAGCGTTAATTCCATTAACATTTATAGACTACTTTTGATTCTCACTGTATTACGGGACAAAGTGCGTCCCTTATTAGCTCAATACGGGACGTGTACTTTTGTTTCGAAATACGGGACGATTCCGTTTTTTAAGGGACGGTTGGCAACCCTACAGCTCAGTCATGTTTGTGCTTCTGCTTCATCATGTGTAATTAAAGTCAACACTTGTCAAAATGCTAATTCCATGCTAGCATCCGTGTTCATCCCAGCGGTGTGAAACCTTCCTCTGTGTGTGTGTGTGCACGCGCGTGTATGTGCGTGTGTGTATTGGGGAGTTGTGGTGGGAGGAGATGGGAATAAATTGCCTACATCTTAATCAACTTGTGTGGAACAAGAATGATTTAGCATAATCAAAATTGTTACATTTTAGTAGATTTTAAGGAAGTGGCGACTCTCCAAGAAACCAGGTAAATAAGACTCTGTGTGTGTGTGTGTGTGTGTGTGTGTGTGTGTGTGTGTGTGTGTGTGTGTGTGTGTGTGCGTGTGTTGTTTTTATGTCACAGAGCATAAAGGTCAAACAGTCAGTTGGAATCCTTCATCAAAGCTATTACGTGATCCGCGTGCTGCCCGCAACGATGCCGTCATCACAGCCTTTGGCTCGATATGTTCAGACCACATTCAGCTTATGGTAGGAGTTGATGTTTGGCATCTAAGTGTAATGGTTAATGGTTAAGGATACTTCAGAGTCTTTTTGATTGTTTTCTGCACTTGCCAGCTTGCTCTAGTCTCTCCTGAGGCTTGTTCAGAATTCAGCATTACTACAGGAAAAACCCTATTCAAATCCAAGTAAACCTTGTTTTAGCTGTATCTGTGCTTATCCAGTGTAGTTAAAAATGTTGTTCTGTATCAAATAATATATATCACATGTCACATACCCAGCAAGAGTGGGCAAAATGTTGAATAGGTCAGAGGGGCGTCTCTCTCTCTCTCTGTCTCTTTTTCTCTCGGCAAGAACACACCTGGTTCAGGTCATGATATTCCTTAGGAACAAGGCAAAGATCAGGAGGAGTTAGTTCACTGGTTTTAGCTGGAACAGCAGATTGAAGGCAATGGGACACACAAAAAAGCTACAGCTTTCTCTCCAGCTAAGCTGAGAGCTGTGTTTTTCAAACCACAGAAGTTTTAAGTAATGGGTGAGTTTGAAAAGCAAAAAAATGACTTATGATTGCAACAAAGGATGAGCCCGACGTTAGAGTGATTCTTTTTATTTGATTGTAGTTTTAATTTGTCTGATTGCCAAAGCTTTGGGTGAACAATTAAAAAGCAGAACAAAAGTTCTATAATCTTAGTCTTAGGTTTAGACCTCAGATGGTCAGGTCCGGCTTTAGCTTTAAGCTGTCATTGCTGCCACTCGTGTTCAGTGTTTAGGCAATGTTACAATTTTAATGTGAATTAGGATGCACAGGAAGATGAGTTTTCACTTGCAAAATCCACTGGGGAATCATCTTTCTAGTGTTTCCCTTTTGGCATGAGCAGATATAGGATTGGTCAAACCATCACCACCAGTCATTTCTCCAAATAAGGAGAGTTTAGTCATGTTCACGGCAAACAGCAGGGACCTTGATCTCACTTCGACATTTCTCACAAGGCATGCGTACTCACAGCAAACCATGATTTGTTTGTGTGTCTCCTCTGTTTGCGTTACCAGCCTGTCATATTGAAGGGATGAGGGATGAGGGCTGGGATTTTAAGCCTGGCTGCCCGCATCACCACAGAGAACAGCCTCTCATCTGTCTTTAATGGAGAGTTTCTGGAGGTGAAGCCTCTTATTAAAGGGTCAGCATGGCTTCAGTCTGAGCCTCCCAGTGTTTGGAGGAAAGTACGATAGTTGGATCACGCAGGTCAGTTTGTTTCTAATGAGCAGACCTAAAATGTGATGCTGAGTGAGTGGTTCACTGCCAGCCTTCCCTTAACTGTATGTCAGTTATTAGCATCCTGTGATGAGCTGTTATGCAAGTTGGAAAAGGTGAGGAACTTTTTCTCTTTCCACTTTCTAATTTTCCTTCCTGCTCTTATCCTTCCTCCCCTTATATTTCACTCACCAACACACAAACGTGTTAGATGGTGTGTACCATCTAATTCTATTAAAATTCTCCAAAACTAACCAACAGCTGTGAACAGCAGAGAGGAAGCAATCAGCTACAGCAAGCTGTGTCGGCACACCTGTCAGTCAAACCTAAACCTTTAGTGAAATAAAGAAACCATTTTCCCTCTTCTGTGGAATTAGCTCCCAGTTTGGATTTGGGACACAGGCACCTACTTGATTAGGCTTAAAACTTTCCTTTTTGATAAAGTTTATGGTTAGTGCTGGATCAGATGAGTCCTTTCTTAGTTACGCTGCAGCAGGCCTCGGCTCTGGAGGATTCCCATGATGCAGTGAGAGTTTCTTCTTCACTCACTGTGTGTTTATACACCACTCAGCATTTAATTAGAAGTTATTACTCTCTGGCTCTGTTCCACAGTGTGTGTGTGTGTGTGTGTGGTGATACTGGAGGTTTCTTCCTGTTAAAGGGGAGTTTTTTCTCCCCACTGTTGCCAAGTGTTCCTGTTGGGTCTTATCCTCAGAATATCAGGCGCCCTGAGGCAACTGCTGTCATGATTTAGTGCTATATAAATAAAATTGAATCAAATTAAAAGTCTTTAAACCGGGCTGTAAACTTGCTATAAAAGTGAGAGTCCTGTTAGGCATTAGGGAAACTGCAGTTTTTACACTTTTGCATTTGCTTTCAGCCGTATTTCAGTCCTAGAGGTGCCACTTAAGAAAATATGTCCCTCAGCTTTTTGCTCTATGGCCTCCATAAGAACGTTTTTTGATGAGATTATAGACTGGATTGGTCATTTCAAGTCAAATTTGACATGATGTTCATTTTGTTAATTAACTTTCCATCTTTCGATTTCTTCCTCTCATAGGATACTGGAGTCTGTCCCAGTTGTCACTGGGAGAGAGACAGGTTTCCTAGACTGTCGTTGCTTTTGTGTACCCAGAACAGGCAGCAATAATAATGGATTGGATTTATATAGCGCTTTTCAAGGCACCCAAAGTGCTTTACAATGCCACTATTCATTCACACACTGGTGGAGGCAGCTACAGTTGTAGCCACAGCTGCCCTGGGGCAGACTGACAGAAGCGAGGCTGCCATATCGCGCCATCGGCCCCTCTGGCCAACACCAGTAGGTGGTAGAGTAAAGTGTCTTGCCCAAGGACACAACGACCAGGACAGAGAGCCCGGGGATCGAACCGGCAACCTTCCGGTTACAGAATACGCTTCCCAAACCCCTGAGCCATGGTCGCCCCTGTACCTGAGATTGTGCTGCCACCGTTCTTTTTTTTTAAATTTATATGATGCAAGTATTGTCCAACTAATTACAGCCTATCACAATGTAAAAACTTGATCTGCAAAAATATAAGAGAAACATAAATATTTCAAACAATTTTTTTAAATTTCTGTTTCTGCTCTCTCTCTGGTTATCCATCAATCCAATCCAACTGCAGTGTCACAACTCAGAGTGTTTTCACCCCGAGCTCATTAACTGACATCTGTTTGTCATTTAGCTTCAGTGGTCTCAGACCACACAGCTACACAGCGCGCCAGAGGTGTCTCTATTGCCTCACTATAGCCGAGGAATTCAGCAGTAAATTAGAGAAGAAAAAAGCTTCCTATACTTTACACCGAATTTGCCCTCCAAGCAGAATTCGTAGCTATGCTCGAGGTGGAGGAGATAAGGAGTCAGACGACTGAAAATATAGAAGTGTCGGTGTCAAACACATCATCGCCTCCTCAGCCCTGCTTCACCTAAAAAAGGCAGAAAGAAATGTGAGCCAAATATAAAAAACTAGAAAACGTTCTCCCTTACAGAGCGTTTCAGACCTTAAACGACCAGTTCATCAAAATCACAGAGCAAAGGTGATCTGGGTAGTAGGTCTATGGCACAATCACAGGGATGATGAGGTGGAAGCAAGAGAGCCGGGTCTTTACTAAAAATGTCTTCGAGATCAAGATAGTCCAGAAACAGAAGAAAGGTCTGGTGGTTCACAGCATCTTGATTTTACTGGAGGTGTAGCAGACTTGAGACATAATGATAACAATTTAAACTCCATCCAGAGATGTAGTTCTTTTGCCAGTCTATGTTAGGGATTTTTAGGGGTGGCCAGACAGGGTTAACGAGATCAGCTGGATTCTGTGTTCTACTAACACGAAGCCGTTCAAAGCAGAGACAGGTAACGGGTCAGGTAGAAGAATAAGCAGGATGTTCAATTCTGCAGCAAGGGAGTGATCAATGAAACTCTGGAATCAAAGCCTCGAGTGAGTGAATTTGGCCACACTGAGCATGGTCATAAAACTCAAGCGACTCCTTTGGGCTCTCTGTGGTTTGGTGAGGACTGACCGTTACAGCATGTTTCCCATACATCAATTTTACCTGTGTATGTCTGTGTAATAAAGTCTTTTGTGTGGCAGGGATAATGCATTTGTCATGTGGTGCTGTGTGGCAGGCAGAGGTGTTGACTCGAAGTAGAACTGAACTCAAAAGTATTGTTGGACTTACTGTTGGCATGTTAGCTTAAATACACTGATGAGATACTCTGGGAGGTGAACACTATGAGGTGCCGTAAGGGACATTATTACTGAAACGCTCTCACACACACAACTGAAACGCTCTCACACACACTACTGAAATTTTAGCTCTCACACACACAACTTAAACACTCTCACACACACTACTGAAACGCTCTCACACACACTACTGAAACGCTCTCACACACACTACTGAAATTTTAGCTCTCACACACACTACTGAAACGCTCTCACACACACTACTGAAACGCTCTCACACACACTACTGAAACGCTCTCACACACACTACTGAAATTTTAGCTCTCACACACACTACTGAAACGCTCTCACACACACTACTGAAACGCTCTCACACACACTACTGAAACGCTCTCACACACACTACTGAAACGCTCTCACACACACTACTGAAACGCTCTCACACACACTACTGAAATTTTAGCTCTCACACACACTACTGAAACGCTCTCACACACACTACTGAAACGCTCTCACACACACTACTGAAATTTTAGCTCTCACACACACTACTGAAACGCTCTCACACACACTACTGAAACGCTCTCACACACACTACTGAAATTTTAGCTCTCACACACACTACTGAAACGCTCTCACACACACTACTGAAATTTTAGCTCTCACACACACTACTGAGACGCTCTCACACACACTACTGAAACGCTCTCACACACACCACTGAAACCAGAGGCATTTCCGCTGAACAGGAAGTTGTTTCCTGACAAGGAAACTGATGGAAAAAGTGGTATATTTCAAAACACTACAAGGATGTCTACTCAGCAACCTGCTACAGCAGTCCCCAACCTTTTTTGCGCCATGTAAACAATATAAAAATAAAAAAAATGATAAATACCATGAAAACCATAAATAGAAATGTGTTCGAATTTTTGTGGAGGAATAAAACCCATTACGTAGAAAGATCTCAGCTTGTGAAGGGATACAATAAAGGTGGTATCAAAACTCCAAAATTAGAATTTATGGTTGGCACCCTTAGAATTAAATGGTTAAAATCTTGTCTGTCACAGCCAGACTCTACTTAGCTCCACATCCCATGATTCTTGTTTAATAAAATAGTATACAGGATTAGACTTTATTTTGAAATGTGATTTTGCGGCAAATAAAATCCCCATAAAGATATCAAACTTTCCAAAACAGACGTTGCATTTTTGGGAAAATGAGATTTACCCACAACTTCTCCCCATAATTCAACCTTATGGAATAATAGGGTAATAACACTTAATCAAAAATCAATTTTCAAGAGTGACTGGTTTGAACAAAAATATTATATTCATAACAGATTTGTTGGATGATAAACGTGTCATTCTAAGTTACACAGAACTTTCAGAAAAATATTGTCTAAACTGTTCTCAAAGAGAATATAACAAATTTTGTGAACTGGTCCCACTGCCTCTGCTTCATTTGATTAAAATTTTTATGATATACAATAATTTCTCATCAGTGCTCCCAAATTTATTGCTAGGGCAATGTCAGCTGTTTGATAAAAATGCAATAAGAAATTTGTTAGTAGTTTCTTCAAAGACAAAATATTTCATAGTTACAACAGAATGGTTACATGGCATGGTTCTAATTTAGTTATTTCATATACACTGGATAAAGCATACTAAAAATTTATGAAATAGCCTATTCTACCTAAAGTTAAAGAAACACACTTTAAACAAAACTAATACTGTGGCAGAATTTCTAAAAAAAGAGATTTGGCTTTGAGGTGGATCAGTGTTCTTTTTGTACTGATGAAAATGAAACCCTAGAACATCTTTTTTTTTTCTATGCCCTATCACACAATGTATTTGGCGCAACTTAAAAAATTCGATTTCCCTAAATATTAATTTGAAATTTTGTGAGGTTTCACCAGAGATTCTGGCATTTCGGGCAAAATAAATTTATATTAAAAAATCGATTCAGGATTTTAATGAATCGATTTCACGTTATCCAAAGCCAGAATTGATTTTAATCAATAAATCGATTATAAAAACCCACCCCTAACTAACAGGTTGCTGAGTAGACATCTGTGTAGTGGTTTGTTTGAAATCTAACACTTTTTCCTTCAGTTTCCTTGTCAAGAATTAACTTCCTGTTTAACTGAAATGCCTTCCTGTTCAACTGAAATGCCTTCCTGTTTAACTGAAATGCCTTCCTGTTCAACTGAAATGCCTTCCTGTTTAACTGAAATGCCTTCCTGTTCAACTGAAACGCCTCCCTGTTCAACTGAAATGTCTTGGTTTTTCAGTAGTGTGTGTGAGAGCGTTTCAGTTGTGTGTGTGAGAGCTAAAATTTCAGTAGTGTGTGTGAGAGCGTTTCAGTAGTGTGTGTGAGAGCGTTTCAGTTGTGTGTGTGAGAGCGTTTCAGTAGTGTGTGTGAGAGCTAAAATTTCAGTTGTGTGTGTGAGAGCTAAAATTTCAGTAGTGTGTGTGAGAGCGTTTCAGTTGTGTGTGTGAGAGCGTTTCAGTTGTGTGTGTGAGAGCGTTTCAGTAGTGTGTGTGAGAGCGTTTCAGTAGTGTGTGTGAGAGCGTTTCAGTTGTGTGTGTGAGAGCTAAAATTTCAGTTGTGTGTGTGAGAGCTAAAATTTCAGTAGTGTGTGTGAGAGCGTTTCAGTTGTGTGTGTGAGAGCGTTTCAGTTGTGTGTGTGAGAGCGTTTCAGTTGTGTGTGTGAGAGCTAAAATTTCAGTAGTGTGTGTGAGAGCGTTTCAGTTGTGTGTGTGAGAGCGTTTCAGTAGTGTGTGTGAGAGCTAAAATTTCAGTAGTGTGTGTGAGAGCTAAAATTTCAGTGGTGTGTGTGAGAGCTAAAATTTCAGTAGTGTGTGTGAGAGCTAAAATTTCAGTAGTGTGTGTGAGAGCGTTTCAGTAGTGTGTGTGAGAGCGTTTCAGTTGTGTGTGTGAGAGCGTTTCAGTAGTGTGTGTGAGAGCGTTTCAGTAGTGTGTGTGAGAGCGTTTCAGTAGTGTGTGTGAGAGCGTTTCAGTTGTGTGTGTGAGAGCGTTTCAGTAGTGTGTGTGAGAGCGTTTCAGTTGTGTGTGTGAGAGCGTTTCAGTAGTGTGTGTGAGAGCGTTTCAGTAGTGTGTGTGAGAGCGTTTCAGTAATAATGTCCCTTACGGCACCTCATAGAACACAGCAGGAAACACAGGTGAACTAAATCAGGGGAAGCAAAACTGTACACAAAGCACACAGGACAAGAGACTATCAAAATAAGACAGGGAACAAATAAACACAGAGACAGACACCCAGACTGAAAACACACAATCCAGATGCAAGCAAAGAACAAACACACAAAGAGATCAAACCCCACACAGTACAGTGAGAGTAGACACGGAGATAAGAACAAAGAGAAACTTGTAAATAACTCATGAAAGAATAAAGTTACGTTGAAACCAAGCACACCATTGTTTTTCTGTCACATGGCCCTCTTCCTATTGAAAAAACAAAGGTTGTATCCAAGATGGCCGACTTCTAAATGGCCACCATGGTCACCACCCATCTTGAGGAGTTTGCCCCCTCACATATACTAATGTGCCACAAACAGGACTTTAATATCACCAACCATTCCCATGTTATTACGGTGTATCCATATAAATGGCCCACCCTGTAGTCACATAAATTCTCGATGATGGCTGCATGAATCTATTCCAAAGACTTAATGTAAATAACTTAGAGATATTTGACCACGTAAAACTACAATAAATAAATAAATAAAAGTTAAATAGTAAATAAGAAAAAATGAGTGTTTTTTAATTTTGCATTTGTTTATGATTGCATGTATTAAGGCCACACTTGAAATTGCTGTTAGGCTTCAGTCACCTTCCTGAAGAGATTTCATAATAAATGCATGTATAGAGATTTACTGACAGTAATGTAACATTTATATGTCAACAATGAGATTTGATGGTGGTTTTTTAACAGTATTTAATGTTAGTTCTTGATCACCATCAAGCATTTTTAGTGTCTAGATCAATATATGACGCAGCTGCTGTCCTCCTGGATAACATCAGCCAAACATCACCAGGAGTAACATCTTTTCTTCTTGTTCTCATATCTACCAACTCATAGATGATTGGCCAGAGGCCCATGTCTAAATAAAAGCTACATTTCAAACTTTAAAAAGGCCATATCTGCCAAAAGTTAGATGGATGACGCATATTGTTACTTAGTAGCCTGAAGGTTGGATGACTCACTCACAGGCGCTGTAGTGTTTATTAATTTGTTTGCTGCTATGTTAAGAGTCTCATAGTTTAAATGCATATTTATGTAAATTCACTGCTATCAAGACTGGCACTATTTCCACAAGATATAGAGACAAAGTCTTAATTGAATATATTAACAAGTGGAAACACCTAATGCACCTGCTTTAGGCTTCATATTACCAGTCAGTCATGGTTTGCATACCACCGATGCTGACTATGTGCATCTTTTTGTAACAGCATCTGTCTCACTTAAATGGTTTCATGAGCATGGCATCTGCAGAAGTGATGTGATGTAATGGTGTTTAAACAACCAAGAAGCGAGGCTATTTGAGAACGGTGGCCCTACCCAGTTTTACTAAGCAATGTTTATATTGAAATCTGCAGCTAGTGTGTATTATATTAATCTCAGTAATTTTAAATTGTACATGTTTTTAAATGAAATGCTGGTGTGAAGTTTTCTAATTTACAAAAAACAGATAAACAAAAAGTAATTTTAAAATGAATAAGCATCGTTTTAGGGTCATACAGTGGGACTGTTACACTGTGCTGTTTAATAAATATTACTTCTTTCATTTTGGGAATCAGTGACAGCTGACAGAGGAGCAGACTGCTGGCTTTGGATGAGAAAATGTGTCATGTTGTTAAGCTTACGGTTGTGGCCACATTTCTATAGCCCTATGGAGTATTTTCAGTGTTTGGTATAATACAGGGTAGGATTTACAGATAAGCAGACTTAATGAGTGCCCTTGATTTGTGCAGCAGGCAAATACCACATGATTGTTCATTTTGTAATTGGTTTTTTTTTTATTCTCTGTAGTCTTTACAATAGACTTTGCATAAAATCTGCATGTAGCAACAATTTTGGGGTACACTGTGGAGCCACAGTGCCAATACACCTGCATGAGCGCTGTCATATGTATGGCTGTGGTCCTGACAACTTGTTGAAGTTTAAACCCACATCTGAATGGTGATTTCTGACACTTTGAATTTAGCATCATTTCAAAACTGCTAACGTAGAAGAATTTAAACAACAATCTCTTTGGTTTATAGAGAATAATCTGAGAACGAGGAGAATGCTTTCAAAAAGTGTTAATCATTTATTTTCATCAATCAACAAAATGCAGTGAATGAACAAAAGAGAAACCTAAACCAAATCAATATTTGGTGTAACCACCCTTTGCCTTCTTCTAGGTCCACTTGCACACAGTTTTTGAAGGAACTCGCCTGGTAGGTTGTTCCAAACATCTCTGAGAACTAAGCCCAGATCTTCTGTGGATGCAGCTTCCTCACATCCTTCTGTCTCTTCATGTAATCCCAGACACACTCCATGATGCTGACATCAGGGCACTGTGGGGGCCATACCATCCCTTCCAGTACTTCTTCTTCTTTACGCTGAAGATAGTTCTTAATGACGTTGGCTGGGTGTTTGGGGTCGTTGTCCAGAATACATTTGGGGCTAAACTAAACTAAAATCATTTATATTTCTGAAAGTGTTCTTTATTTACAGCATTTTTCAAACCTGCCTAAAACTTTTGCACAGTACTGTATCTCTCTCTCTCTCTCTCTCTCTCTATATATATATATATATATATATAGAGAGAGAGAGAGAGCGAGAGAGATTCGAAAAGTGTGGCACATTGTGCTATTTCTTATGAATGATGCACGTTGTTCAAAAACCCATGACAAAGGTTTAAATCTAAAATAACAAAACAATAAATCATCCATCCATTTTCTACTGTTTATCTGAAGTCGGGTTGCGGGGCAGTCACCTACTCCAGCTTATACAGGGAAACATTGAGGTGTTCCCAGGCCAGCCAAGAGACATGAATTCCAGGAGGGGAGTACCTCTACTGCCTACTACCTCTACTCCGGGGGAGTAGCACCTCTACTGTGAGCCCCTCCCTCTCTGAGGGAAAGCCTAACTTCCCTTCGGAGAAAGCTTATATCCACATTCTTTCACCGTTAAACAAACTAACAACAATAGTGTAAACAAAAAGATCAGGCCTAGAATCTATCGCATGGCAGAGGTGGGGTACACCTGGACAGGTTGCCAGTCTCTTGCAGGGCTAACACAGAGAGACAGAAAACCATTCACACTCACATTCACAGCTATGAGAAATTTAGAATCTGTCATGGTCCTGGGTCGGTGACCCAGTGCCTTTAGTTTATCATTTTCTAGATGATTGTTTAAGTTCTGTGTTATTTTCGATCTGCCTCTTGAGTCTGCGTCTGTATCTGTCTGTCTATGGTGTCTCCCCATCTGTTTGTGACTCTGTCTGTTTAGTTCAATGTCTTGTCTGGTTCCATGTATCTGAGTTTCCTGTTTTATTGTGAAGGTCCGTGTCGTATGTGAGTGTGATCAGTTTACGTTTCCCCTGTCCCGTCAGCCCAGATTCCTCCCAGCTGTGTTGCCCTCCTGTCTCTCATCCCCTGATTACTGGTGTGTGTATTTAAGCCCTGTGTGTTCTCCTGCCTGTTGCCGGTTCGTCTGTGTTCCTCCGTGTCAGTCTGTGTAACTCTGTGTCAGTCTGTTCCCCTGTGTTCCCCTGTGTTCCCCTGTGTTCCCCTGTGTTCCACGGTGTTCCACGGTGTCCCACGGTGTCCCACGGTGTCCTGTTCCTCGTCTGCGTCTCTCTGCTATTCATCATCCGTTGTCATATGCTCCCAGGTCTGTTATTTTAGTTCTCCCAGTTTAGGTGTCTTTAGTTGTTTGTTATGCCCCACTGTTTGTTTGCCACTACACCTCTGTAAATAAAACCACCGGTATCTCATCCACTGCCTGCATCTTGGGTCCTCCTTCTAAATCCACACGGCTCGCCTCGGCAGCCGTGACAGTACGAACCGGCCACTATGGACCCAGCAGCATTCAACCCGCCCAAGGAGCTCCGGGAGGACATTGTTTACTCCGTGGACAAATTAATCAACGCGTGGCTGGAGCACGAGGGGAGAGAATTTCGCCAAGCCGTGGCTAATCGGCTACAGCGCTTGGTTTCTGGTCTCCCCTGGCTGCTCAGCTCACTTCACCCGCTTGCACAGAATTTCATTCTGAATGGACTCCGTCTTCACCCCCCGGCTGCTACCACCCACCCTGCAGCTCATGCTTCACTGCCCAGTCCGACAGAGGATGTTCTGCCCGGCCCGTCAACCCAGCCTTCGAGGGGGAAACGGCGCTCACGCTGCCGACGCTCCTCGTCACAGTCGGACCTGGGGATTTCCGAGCAGCCAGCTGTGGTGAGTGGACAGGACAGTATTATTGGTCTGAACTGTGGGACCGTTTACTCAGGGGTGATGTTCTGTACGGCACAGGACAAAAACTGTTTATCGCCAGAAGCTCAGTTAGCCGCCCGGCCGGAAGCTCAGTTAGCCACCCGGCCAGAAGCCCAGTCGCCACCTCCGCCACATTCAGCCTCACAATCCATAGCTCAATTACAGTCACAGCCAGACTTATTACAAACCCTGTTACAATCCATGGCCCAGTCAGTAGCCCGGTTAGCAGAAGAATCATTAGCTTTATCCTCAGTTCAGCCTCCTGTTCAGCAGTCACCAGCCCTGCATCCTGTGTCAGTTGCTCCACCACCTGTTCAGCCATCACCTTCACCTACTCCTCCTGTACAGCAAGCCATGTCAGTCCAACCCATAACGGACAGTTCAACAACTCCGTACTCTAAGCAGAGAGACAAACCCAAGAACAATGTCAACATTCCTCAAAGGCTGGCCAGTTCTGAGACTGAGATGCACTCCAGGGCCTCCCCAGAGGCTGGGTTTCAGCCCCCATCAGACTCTGGACCCCTGGAGTTTAAGAAGCCAGCTGAGGACTGCACAGAGCTGTCGCTGTCTGAGCAGGGTCAATGCTCTGCGCAGCTGCAGGCCGCTATGTGTTTGCCAGAGGCCCGTGTGCCTGCTGGTCCTGTTCTGTCCCTGCCAGAGGCCCGTGTGCCTGCTGGTCCTGCTGCGTTCCTGCCAGAGGCCCGTGTGCCTGCTGGTCCTGTTGCGTTCCTGCCAGAGGCCCGTGTGCCTGCTGGTCCTGTTGCGTTCCTGCCAGAGGCCCGTGTGCCTGCTGGTCCTGCTGCGTTCCTGCCAGAGGCCCGTGTGCCTGCTGGTCCTGTTGCGTTCCTGCCAGAGGCCCGTGTGCCTGCTGGTCCTGTTGCGTTCCTGCCAGAGGCCCGTGTGCCTGCTGGTCCTGTTGCGTTCCTGCCAAAGGCCCGTGTGCCTGCTGGTTCTGTTGCGTTCCTGCCAGAGGCCTCCGCACCTGCTGGTTCTGTTGCGTTCCTGCCAGAGGTCTCCGCACCTGCTGGTTCTGTTCTGTGTGTGCCAGGGGCTCCAGTGCCCACTGGTTCTGAGACTGTTTTTGCTGGGGGGCCCGAGGAGCCCGTCCAGCCATCTGCCTCGTCAGCTGGGGGGCCCGAGGAGCCCGTCCAGCCTCCTTTCTCGTCAGCTGGGGGGCCCGAGGAGCCCATCCAGCCACCAGCTGCTCCACCAGCAGCCTCATCCACGCTTGCAGCAGCAGTTTCATCCATGCCGCCACCTGCTGCAGCGCCTCCGTCTGCATCCTCCACGCCGTTGCCTGGCCCGGCCTCTGCTGCATCCTCCACGCCGTCGCCTGGTCCGGATTCAGCATCCTCAGCGTCGCCTGGTCCAGCGCATGCTTCGGCTTCATCCGCTTCACCTGGTCCAGCCACTGCTTCATCCTCGCCTGGTCCGGCCTCCGCTTCCTCATCAGCCTCGCCTGGTCCGGCCTCCACTTCTGCTTCAGCCTCGCCTGGTCCGGCCTCCGCATCCTCATCAGCCTCGCCTGGTCCAGCCTCCGCATCCTCATCATCCTCATCAGGTCCAGCCTCAGCTTCCGTCTCGTCTGGTCCAGCCTCAGCTTCCGCCTCGTCTGGTCCAGCCTCAGCTTGCGCCTCGCCTGGGGCTGCAGGGGCCACGCAGCCTTCAGGTCCCCTACTACCACCTCCACATCGTCGGTCATCTGCCAGGCCGCTTGTTGGGCATCTCCGCCACCGTGGACGCCCTCCTGAACGCCGCCACTGCCTTCCGCGTGGCCGGCCTCCGGACTTGTTTCCACGCCGCCGTTGCCGTCCGCACGGTCGGCCCCCAGAACTGTTTCCACGCCGCCGTTGCCGTCCGCACGGTCGGCCCTCAGAACTGTTTCCACGCCGCCGTTGCCGTCCGCACGGTCGGCCCCAGAACTGTTTCCACGCCGCCGTTGCCGTCCGCACGGTCGGCCCCCAGAACTGTTTCCACGCCACTGCCTACTGCGTGGCCGGCATCCGGACCTGCCCCGTTGCCATTCGCATGGTCGGCCTCCTGAACTTGACCATCTGGGCCTTTTTGGACTCTGTCCCTCCCTCCTGGGCCCCCTCCGCCCGCCCTGGTCGGGTTGTTTTCTGTTTTGTTTTGGTCCGTTTTTTCGTTTCTGCTGGGCTGTCTGGTGCCAGCCCTTGAGGGGGGGGGGTACTGTCATGGTCCTGGGTCGGTGACCCAGTGCCTTTAGTTTATCATTTTCTAGATGATTGTTTAAGTTCTGTGTTATTTTCGATCTGCCTCTTGAGTCTGCGTCTGTATCTGTCTGTCTATGGTGTCTCCCCATCTGTTTGTGAATCTGTCTGTTTAGTTCAATGTCTTGTCTGGTTCCATGTATCTGAGTTTCCTGTTTTATTGTGAAGGTCCGTGTCGTATGTGAGTGTGATCAGTTTACGTTTCCCCTGTCCCGTCAGCCCAGATTCCTCCCAGCTGTGTTGCCCTCCTGTCTCTCATCCCCTGATTACTGGTGTGTGTATTTAAGCCCTGTGTGTTCTCCTGCCTGTTGCCGGTTCGTCTGTGTTCCTCCGTGTCAGTCTGTGTAACTCTGTGTCAGTCTGTTCCCCTGTGTTCCACGGTGTCCTTTTCCTCGTCTGCGTCTCTCCGCTATTCATCATCCGTTGTCATATGCTCCCAGGTCTGTTATTTTAGTTCTCCCAGTTTAGGTGTCTTTAGTTGTTTGTTATGCCCCACTGTTTGTTTGCCACTACACCTCTGTAAATAAAACCACCGGTATCTCATCCACTGCCTGCATCTTGGGTCCTCCTTCTAAATCCACACGGCTCGCCTCGGCAGCCGTGACAGAATCACCACTAACTTCACTCCACTAGCTGTATGTCTTTGGACTGTGGGAGGAAGCTGGAGTACTCAGAGAGAACAAACATGGGGAGAAATTTCAGTTACAAATTACAAGACAAAACGAATATATAACTAATGTATCGATCATGAATTCAGTGAGATCAGTGTTCTTCTCCGTCACTCCTGATTGTTCTGTCACGATCATCATATGCCAAAATATTTTCCTAGTCAGGGCTTTTTCTCCTCACAGATGCAGGGATGTAGGGATGTATCTCTGTATCGCTCTGTATGAGCTTCTCACTCACACACTGTCACACATTCACACACACTCTAACCTCAAGTGTTTGATGAACTGTACGATTAAAGGTTAATGGATTTTTACAGCTGTGAGAGTTAGCCGTAATTGTGTCCTAATTAGAGTTGATTCAGCTTTGCTCCTTCAGTGCCTCTCTCGACAATTAGCCTCTCACTTCCCCTGCAGAGCGGCTCTTTTCTCCAGGACCAGAAATTAGGGCGGCTGGAGCCACGTTGCGGTCAGGCCCTAGCGGGGAGAGTATCTCTTCTCCCTAACAGGACCTGAGTGTCCTGACTGTCCTGTCGAGTCACGTAGCTAGATTTATTAATGCAGTCCGTAACTGAAGGGATCAAAGGCTGACAAAAGAAACTCTGACCACGACTTGATAAAAGAGGATAACTAGCAGGGTTAACTTGGTTTACGTTGTAAGACCAAGCCTACGTGCATACTAATCCACTTTCATTTTAAAGTATTATTTCAGGTGAAAACAAGCGTTCAGTCCAGGCGTTGACAAACTTCAGAATCTGTAGTAACACACCTGTTATTGCATGCCAGGTGAGGAAGGTGTGTGTGGTGACAGTGGTGTTGCACTTTGCTGTCTTGAAAGAAAAATGATCCCTTGTGCAAACAGAGGTCTTTCCTCTTACTCAGAAATGTCCCTAAGATAAAGGAATACATCACCTGGGAAACATACATTATAGTTATCTGTTACATAGAAAATTAAATACATACAACCAAAATGTCCATCCTCAGGACTTCCACTAACAGGAGAAACATGTGCTCTTCAAGCCTACAATAGGAGACATTAATAAGCTGTACCAAAATCAAATGATTTTATTTTCATTGGCATCTGCAGCTCAACTGATGTCTCTATTCTTCTGAAACTGGGGCCAGAGGCAATCCTTCTCTGTCTCTATCTTTTTGCATCTTAATCCCCACATTTCTCTGACTGTGTAAGATTGATAAGATGTTTAAAAACAGCATTTTTTAAAAATTCAGACCCCAAATCCTCCAAACTGTATTTAAACCCAGATAAATACCCAATCCCAATCACTGTGCATGTTGTTTTTTAATGCCTGTCAATTAATCAGATCCTCTTTATTCCCCTTCCAGCATTAGGAATGCAGCATTATCCTCTGATATATATTGACATTTCTTAACTGCATCAGATTAATTCAACAGATGCTACTGATATTACAGATAATCTATTTCAATATCACATCCTGTGGCTGCTAGTAATTTTAAAACGTTACCAGCCAAACTAATGCATAAGGTCATAAAATAGAGTTCAAGAGGCTGAAGTTATTTATTAATAATAATAATTGTTACAACAATCATATTAGATTGTTGTAACAATTACAGCACTAGTTACCACACAAAGCACAGGTTGCAACTGATCTCAGAGCAGTGAAAGCTGATCCAGCAGCAGCTTCGCTCACACACTGGTTTCTGACGGTAAAGGATGGGGACCAGGGGCGGAGCGTGGGGGTGGCTTACTGGGCTTAAGCCCGGGTTTGTCATGGTCCTGGGTCCCCTGACCCAGCGTTTTTAGTTCCTTGTGATGTTTGTAATATTGTACTTGTGTGAGTTATTTTATGGTTTCTAGTTTTGATCCCTTGCCCTTCATGTTTCTCTGTGTCCCCTCTGTTCTGTGTAGTCTGTGTCTGCATGTTTGAGTTCCCCTCTGTGTCCCCTCTGTTCTTAGAGTCCTCTGCCTTATGGTTTATGTCTCTGTGTTTCTTAGTTGCTGTCTCCACTGTGTCAAATTCGCGTCTCTGTGTGATCCTTCCTGTTTTACTTTGAAGTTCCGTGTCTTATGTGAATGTGTCCTGCTTTGCTTGTCTCGTCAGTCCTGATTTCTCCCAGCTGTGCCCTCCTTCTGTGTCTCATTCCCTCGTTATCCCTCTGTGTATTTAAGCTCTGTGTTTCTCTTTGTCGTAGTCTCCCTCATGCTGTGTGTGATTCTCCCCGTGGTTCCTGGTATACTTTATGTTTAGCTTTCCCAGTTTAGTTTTGTACTGTTTTTGTGTTTCACTTTTTGCCAGCATTAAAGCTGTGTTTTTGAGTTTACGTTTTGTCTCCGTGAGTTTGCGTTTGGGTCCTCTCCTGCCTGCCACACAGCCGAATCATGACAGGGTTGTTTTGTCAGAAGCCCGGGGTCTTTTGGAGTGCAATTTTTTTCAAATCAAATCAAATCACTTTTTATTGTCACATCACATGTGCAGGCACACTGGCACAGCACATGCAAGTGAAATTCTTGTGTGCGAGCCCAACAAGCAACAGAGATGTGCAAACACAACAACACAAACGAGCAAAATACAAGAATGGCCAACCTGAAACTAATAAATATATGTACAATATATAATAGTGTATGCATTTCTGGATGTGTATACTAAATATTTTCCTGTGTGTGTGTGTGTGTGTGTGTGTACACATTTTTACAAATTAAATAGTAAAAAAATAAAATAAAATAATAATAATAATAAAATATATAAAATATACAGAGTTGAATATGTGCAAAACAAGTGGCATTTATATACAGTGTGGAGTGCATAATGTTGAAGTTCCAGTAGTGAAGCTGAGGTGTCTATGACGTGTTTCATAGTTAGATGCCTGGCTGACAAGTGTATAAAACAAAAAGTACACACAATATTCGAAGCACATAGTGCACACTGTGGGAATTTACGACTGTGCGTGAATCCCCCCTGATATTGGTATGATCCGAGCTCAGGCACTAAGCGACTGAGCGAGAGGGCGGGGCAGCTGCTGCTTTTGTGCGCTGTTGGAGAAATGGAGCCAGCCATACCAAGGAGAGCTGAAGTTTGACCAGGTACCAAAGCAAATCATTCGCACCGTACAAATAATGTAAATATGACGGTGTATCACGAAAGATTGATATCAAACTGATCACTTGACCAATATTACGTTACTTGCTCTTCAAGTGAATCAACAAATGGCGAAATGAAAAGCCGAACAAATGCTATTTTTTTTTAGAGAGTCTTAGCTTACGTGTGTTTATTTCATATTTTCAATTCTTACGCTCCCCGACTAAATCGGTTTCAGTTATGTACTGAAATATAAGAATGGACATTAGAGGCTTCTTTCAAAGAAAAAACTCAGGTAAATGTTATTTTATATATTATGCTTTGTATGTTGTTCAGTATATTTCTATGCAAAACAAGAGGGATTTCAGTACACAGCAGGATATTCACATTTGTAACCAGATATTTACACTTTAGGGAGAAAACATAAAACATTTTTACTGTACAATATCAATTTAGAGTAAACTTTTGTTTTAGATAAATATTGAAACATCTTTTGAATTAGTTAAATGTCAGAATAAAGAGAGACAGAGCTGTCTATTTTTTTATCACTTTGATCAAAATTAGGAGTACATATACACTAAGTTTATTGTTAATTAATAAGAAACTCCAGACGATTCCATTCTGAGCTGAAGAAGCTTCTGATAGGTTAGTAGAGTCCATGTGAGTAAATTGGTGGCACAGCTGTGGATGCATATAAGGCAAAACACAGAGCCTGTTTCTGTGAAATGGGAAAATCAAGAGATGTCAACCAAAACACCAGGAAAAGAATTGTGGAGCTCCATAAGTGTGGCTCAATTTTGAATACAATTTGGTGCCATTTGCAATTAAGAAATACAGACAGTTTATCTCTTTACTCTTAAAATTAACAAATGTTTTTTATATTTATCAATCTAAAAAAATAAACATTTAGTCTGATTTGATGTTACAATTAAAAAAGTGTTTTTATCTGAAGAGTGTGTAAATATCTGGTTTCAACTGTATATTTGATGATTGTCAGCACAAAGAGGGAGAGAGAGGAACAGAGAGGGAGATGAACAAGAGCAGGTGAGACACACATGTTAGTCAAATGGTTGTTTACCAAAAGTATCACCGTATCATAGGTCCTCATGTATCTCGTACCTAGTGTTTCTTTTTAGGTTTGCTATTTTTCAAATTCTACATTTAAGTTCTGCAGGCTTGTTTGCACAACAAGGGTAAATAATTATATAAACTTTTCTCAATCTAAATATTGTACTTTGGTAGAATTAAAAAAATAAGTGTAGTGCAGGTCTATGATGATTTTCAGTGCTACTATCATCTAGTTCTGATTCTGGTTCTGTCTTGGTTAAGGCCTCAGTAGTCCTGATTTTGAACTGTTGTAGTCCTGTTTTAATTCCGGATCAGTTCTGGGTCTGGTTGAATTGGGGTTTAGTCCTCGTGTCTTGATGCAGCCCCGACTTTGTTCTGTCTTGCTGCTTAATTAAAAAACTAGTTTAAGGTGTCTTGCACATGTGATATATATTTTTCCCTATATGAAGTCATTCTTTTTTGAACAAAACTCAAAACAGAGCCTATTAATCTTTCAGTCATTTCTAACCCCCCCCCCCAAAAAAAAAAAAATAAATAAATAAATAAATCCCACATGCATATTACCCTTTAGGGCTAAGCCCCGGGTGTTTCAAATGTCTGGCTCCGCCTCTGATGGGGACCAGAGTTTTATCCACAATGAGCATGAACAAATTACCAAAAAGAAGCTAGCCTCAACAGCTCAAGTCATAGTTAATGGGAAAGGGACACACCTATATGACAGAGCTACAGTTTGAGCACCAAACAAGAAACAATTTTAGCAACAATTTTCGACTATGGATAGCTGTCGACTATCCGAGTTAAAAGGAAAGAAAGATCAGTTTACTTTGATATGTAAATTTTTGCCCACTTTTAGTTTAGACAAGACAAGCACTACTTGCCTTTCTTGTTCTGATAGAACATCATTGATTCTCAAAATAACCAGACTGCATTCTGGTTTCTATAGTTGTTCTGTATCTGGTAAGGCATCGGTCACACAGAGCTACAATCTGTTGGCAACTGTATGTTGCTGGGATGCAAAAAGGATTTTACACCATAAACCTGCTTGTGTTTGGTTTGGTCACTAACAGACTGCCACGGTTCCTTGTAGCTTACATAGAAAATGGCTGCTTGTTTGCAAACACTTGAGGGGTGGCTGCAGGTCTGGAAGTTGAGCAGGTTATCTACTAGATTGGTGGTTCAATCCTTGCCTGCTCCACTCTACATGCCAAAGTATCCGTGGGGAAGATACAGAACCCTGTGTTACTCCCGATGCATTCATCAGAGTGTGAATGTGTGTAAATCTGAGATTGCAAGCATCCACCCATCCATCTTCTTCCGCTTTATCCAGGGCCGGGTCGCAGGGGCAGCAGCCTAAGCAGAGAAGCCCAGACCTCCCTCTCCCCAGCCACCTCCTCCAGCTTATCCGGGGGAACACCAAGGCGTTCCCAGGCCAGCCGAGAGATATAATCTCTCCAGCGTGTCCTGGGTCTGCCCCGGGACCTCCTCCCGGTGGGACATGCCTGGAACACCTCACCCAGGAGACGCCCAGGAGGCATCCTTGTCAGATGCCCAAACCACCTCAGCTGGCTCCTTTCGATGTGGAGGAGCAGCGGCTCTACTCTGAGCCCCTCCCGGATGGCCGAACTTCTCACCCTATCTCTAAGAGAGAGGCCAGCCACCCTTCGGAGGAAGCTCATTTCCGCCACTTGTATCCGCTATCTCGTTCTTTCGGTCACTACCCACAGCTCGTGGCCATAGGTGAGGGTAGGGACGTAGATCGACCGGTAAATTAAGAGCTTCGCTTTTACACTCAGCTCTCTCTTCACCACGACGGGCCGGTGCAGCGTCCGTATCACTGAACCATAGTGAAACTTGAAAAAGTGTAATGTAAACTAGAAATGGAGACTTTGCCTGCAAAGTAAAAATGGCATCTTTTGAAATGTGTTGGTTTCAGCGTTAAGACCCAACTTTTACTTTGATGGCAAAAGGCTTCTGTTTCCAGGTTATGCTGCAGTGTTCACACTTCTATAAACACTGAATGTTTCACTAGTGTTTGCTGACAAGTTTTTAAGATAACTGGTAATTAAAACAATCACATGGGTGGTTTCAGTGCATTAACATATAACTTTTTCCAACTGCCAGGAACCACTTGCAAAACCCGCAAAACCGGTAGTCGTCAAGTGATTTCCCACTGGACTCAATGCACTGTGTGACTGGGGCTTTAAGCCCATTGTGCATCAGCGGTGTCCGTCCTGCTAACAAAAGAAACTAAGAATAAAAGTGGTACTAAGAGAGGCATAAATAGGAAGTGGATACCTTTACGAGCTTGCTTTCAGAGTTGTATTTCATGCTTTTGCAATCCTCCTCCTCTTTCTTCAACCACCTGTACAGTCTCTGCATATTAGACTCTTGGTCTATCGTAGCTCAAGAGTTGGGGGTTCGCCTTGTAATCGGAAGGTTGCCGGTTTGAGCCCGGGCTCGGAAAGTCTCGGTCGTTGTGTCCTTGGGCAAGACACTTCACCTACTGGTGTTGGCCAGAAGGGCCGATGGCGCGATATGGCAGCCTCGCTTCTGTCAGTCTGCCCCAGGGCAGCTGTGGCTACAACTGTAGCTGCCTCCACCAGTGTGTGAATGTGTGTGTGAATGGGTGGATGACTGGGTGTGTAAAGCGCTTTGGGGTCCCTATGGGGGACTAGTAAAAGTGCTATACAAATACAGGCCATTTACCATTTGGTGAACAAAACCAGTGTCGTGTAATAACATCACAAATGCACTAAAGGTTGCAGCAATATCAGAACACACAGCAGAGTGTGAGTCTGTCAGTCAAAGTAAAAAAGCACAATTAAAGCAGCGAAGCACAAAGACTTTTAAGTGGGTGACAAATTTAAAAAGCTTTTTTTTTTTGGTCCCCTTATGTGTCTCTTTGAATTAATTGCCAGTTTTCTCCTCTCACCTTGGATTTAATTCAGCCCTGCACAATGATAGAAGTTACTGAAAGAATACTTATAACCTTTAACTAAAAGTTCGATAGCCAAATACAGTAAAAAAAAAAACCCCACATGCCTACAACTTTAATCTCATTTAAAGTGATCTGAATCTGAATTAAGAGTTTTAGGCTCACATAATGATATTTCATGACTATAAACACAATAAATTAGCCACATATGTAAAAATAATATTCCTGCTATAAATAAAGGTTACTTGCTGACCTAATAAGCAGTATAAGCTTGAGTGAGTATTTCTTCCTAACTGGATTAAACATTAATTTACCAGTATAACTATTTTATGTAATGTATGCTTGCCAAAATTAGAGCAGGGATCATAATTTATGCATCCAGACTCACATTTAAGGCAGCAAGTGGAGTTTACCACACATTCAACATGTTTAACCCTTAACACACCACACCCTTTCATTTACATGGCGTCTAAGTACAGTTATGCACTGTTGTGCATTTGTCCCTCTGCAATAACCCCACTGAGATGTACTTAAACACAGCAGTGACTGAATATGCACAAGTCGTTTTTGCGGTTAGTTTCACTAAAAGTAGATACATGATTTCCATGGAACCATTATAATTGTAATAATCTGTATGCTTCTGGGGGGACTAAGGGCCATACTTTGGTCCTAGTTTGTTGCTCTGGACTTACTCCTTTTAATTGCAAAGCTGATGAACTGCTAATTTTTGACCACTTGCTTCTTTCTTTCAATATCAAAATGACCTTTTCTATAACCGAGAACCTTTGTACCATTTCTTTTCGGAATATTAAGAAAATCAATCCTGATACTTTCTTTTGCTTTCTCTAGTCATTTGCATTTTCATAACCTGCTCACCCAAGAGGACTTAGTTTCCTATTATAACTCTAGTCTCAATAGTATTCTAAACTCTTGCCCCACTCAAAACCAAATCTGTATCATTCCCTCAGTCAGCACCCTGGTTTACAGCTGAACTCAGGCTCCTGAAAGCAAAAGGACGACGACTTGAACGCCTTTATAAGAAAACTGGTCTGAATATCCACAAGGAAATGTTTAATAATCATATTATGCATTATAAGGAGTGTATTAATCAAACAAAATCTGCTTACTACTCCACCATTATCTGTTCAAAAGATGACTCAACCAAGATACTGTTTTTACTGTTCAACTCTTCTTTCAGGTCACCAGATTCTTTACCTGCTCATCTTTACTCGTCCTCCTTTTGTGATTCTTTAATGTTATTTTTCATTGAGAAAATTCACAAAATACACCAAGACCTGGTTTCCGAGGTTCCATTTAGCTCTTCCTGTGTAATTCATCTCCCATCACACTGTTTTTCTGCTTTCCCGCTCCCCTCGGTTACTGATATTTCAGATTTCATCTGTAAGTCAAAACCTTCTACGTGTGAGCTAGGCCCCATTCCTACAGTTTGGTTAAGGCATGTCTGCCTTCTTTGCTTCCCCTCATATCTGCCATCATCTGCTCTTCACTTGCCAATGGAACTGTTCCTGTTTCCCTCAAAATTTTCACCATCACCCCAATATTGAAAAAAACTGATCTAGATCCCAATAATTTTGAGAATTTTCGGCCTATTTCCAATCTACCAGTCCTTTCAAAAATTCTTGAGAAAATAGTTGCCACACAACTCCACTCACATTTAACTAATAATAATCTGTGTGAACAGTTCCAGTCTGGTTTTCGCCCCTCCCATAGCACTGAAACGGCACTTATAAAAATAATAAATGATCTTCTTATGGCAGCTGACTCCGGTTTACTTTCCATTCTTATTCTCCTCAATCTGAGCGCTGCTTTCAACACTATTTCTCACTCTATACTTCTCAGTAGGCTAGCCTCTATCGGTCTCTCCCATACTCCACTAGCCTGGTTTAAATCATACCTGTCTGATCGCACTCAGTTCATTTAACTCAAATCCTTTACTTCTCAGCCCTTCCCTCTGACCACTGGCGTGCCCCAGGAATCTGTCCTGGGGCCCCTTCTTTTCATTATCTACCTTCTACCGCTTGGACATATTTTCTGTAAATACAATATCCATTTTCACTGTTATGCCGATGACACCCAGCTTTATCTGTCCACTAAACCTGATTCTGCTCTTCCCCCATCCATCCCTCTGTTTAGCTGAACTAAATTCATGGTTCTCTTCTAATTTTCTCAAACTCAATAGTAATAAATCCGAGCTCCTCTTGGTAGGCACTAAATCAACATTATCCAGAACCAACAGTTTCTCTATTGCTATCAATAACTCACCGGTCTTCATTTCTTCCTCTGTGAAAAGTTTGGGTGTCATCCTCAACAGTACTTTATCTTTCAATTCACACATTAACAGAGATGGGCAGTAACGCGTTACAAGTAACGCGTTACTGTAATCTGATTACTTTTTTCAAGTAACGAGTAAAGTAAGGGATTACTATTGCAAAAACGGTAATTAGATTACCGTTACTTTCCCGTAGTAACGCTGCGTTACTGCGTTACTAAAACCGTGATTTTTTGCGAGAATGTCTCACGACAGTGACGTAAGCGAGTGCGCCGTTAGTGACAACAGCTGTGTGCAGATTAACAATGGATCACATATCGATTGTGGGAGAGAGTATGAGCGTGCAGCGTTTAAAGCGTGGAAGTACTGACCTTACTTTGAGTTTGATTCCATAAAAAGTGACAAAAACATTAGCGTCCATCGTGAAAAACTTCTTTTTACAGCGAAAAAAACCCCTAAACTTCCAAGCAAGCACCGAGTGCGCAACGACGTAATGGGAAATTCACAGAGAAACTCGCGGATTCTTCAACTGACCGCGGCACACCTGCACCAGGGTAAACCTCCGCCTACCGCAGTCCTGCTTTACAGATGAAAATAGAGCAACAGGACCGCTGAGTCTTTGACTTTATTTATTTTCTGCTGTGTTTTACTTGCATCTATTTGAAAGACTGAGTGTAAACACAAAAAATATTTTATTTTATGTGCTGGAATGTGTAGAAAATAGGTTTAAATGTTAAACTAATTTATTCAAGTCAGAGAATGTTGCATATAATTAAATGTTTGCTTGATGCATAAAGTTAAGAGATTAAAACTGATAAAACCAGTTAAAAAAAGAGACTTTTCCATTTGATTACATTTTGTATGATGGATTATGTAGAAAAAGTAGAATTGGGCTGAAAGATCTATCGCTTTATCACCTCTTCAGGTTGTAAATCGTGTTTTTAAAAAGTAACTAAGTAATTAATTACTTTTGAAAATAAGTAATCAGTAAAGTAACGGGATTACTTTTTGGGGGAAGTAATCAGTAATTAGTCACTGATTACTTTTTTCAAGTAACTTGACCAACACTGCACATTAATAATGTTACTCTGTCTGCATATTTTCAATTGCGCAACATTAATCGTCTCCATCCTTTTCTCACCCCACATGCCACTGCCATTCTTGTCCATAGCCTTGTTACTTCCCGGATTGATTATTGTAACTCACTTCTTTTTGGTCTTTTTGGTCCCGACCTCCTGATTTAAGAAACATCTCTTCCTTCTCACTCTTTAAGTCCAAACTCAAAACCCACTTGTACAAAATAGCTTATCCCACATAACCTCTCCACTCTGCTGTTTTATTTGTTTATGTCTCGTGCTTTTATGATTCTTTAAACTGCTTGCTTGTATGTTGCTTTTATTCTACTGTGTACAGTGACCTTGAGTGTTTTGAAAGGCGCTTTCAAATAAAATGTATTATTATTATTACTATTATCAGCTGAACCATCACACCTGATATAAGTTGAGCTGTTTGAATTTGTGTCCTGCCTACACTGAGTTTGTGAACAGTGATCAGAAGGGATCTTATATTTTAGGGAAAGTTTACCTCAGGCCATGACATTTATTTATAATTCATATAATAAATGAAGTGCCCCAAATGCACTGTAGTAGTGTAGTGATTCAAGTTTTTTTTCTTTTTGAAGCAAAGCCAAGTGTAACAATATTTTGTGGCTCCGAGGAAGAAACCAGAGGAGCTGTTGCTGCACTGCTGAGGTTAGCCAGACTTTGCAAACCAATTTGACACGATATGTGTTTGCAACATCATGCAGCGATATGTTTCAGTGACATTCATAAAGCAGGATTTGATTAATTAGAATGGTGTAGCAATCTATCATCAAACATGTTGCCTCAGATTAGTTTATCACATTTCAAAAGAAGTTGACTGGGAATCATTCGGAGCTGGGGATTTTTTATTTATTTATTTTTGGGGGCACTGAGCAGCTGTAGCATTGCAGTTTAAAGCAACGTTGAAAAAGGATGCATTAGCTTCAGCCTCAAGCTGTGGTTGTTGCTGCTTGAGCGTGCTCTGATCTTTGTGAAATGTTGCTGCAGACAAAGTCTGTCTGAGGAGAAGGAGATCTAATGAGAACAATGGCCTTGCCTCTGTCACGACTGTCTCCCACATTTCTTCTTCTCTCCCTGTGATTGAGTATTCGGGGAATGAAGTGACAGATTATCAAGGCAAAGTCAAGCTGGTGTTACAGTAAACAATAGAGCATTGATCGAACAAGACCATTATTTTGAAAAACTTGGACATTTGCTTTTCAAGGTCCAATAAAAATAAGTTTTTTTGTGGTTTTAAATTGTGGCTCAAAATCACTTTGCTGTTCATAAAGACAGAAAATAAAACAAGAAAGAGATTGTGTGCATCTGCAGCTGCACTCACACACTCACACACACTAATGTTTTAATGCTGGTGCAAATGTTATATATCCTCTGTGTACCTGGGACATATAAGGACAATCTACACTTATGAATGCACAGTATTGTTTGTAGCTTTGTGTTTTTGTTATGCGATTCAGAGATGTGTCTCTCAGGATCAAAGCTGATGTGTCTGTCCCGTCTCTGTCCTCCAGCCGTCTCTCAGATGAGTTAATTCCTCTCATGTCTGTCACAGGGGGACATTTGTATCCTCATTGTCCTTCACAAAAGCCTGATCTGACACTAAATGCTGTTTTCATTCTAAGGCACTACCTTTCTCATAGTTACATATTTTTAAACACGTGCCCAACTAAAATTAATATTGATGCATGAGGCATAAGTAGAGACTCAGAAACACACTAATAATAAAATGATTAGTACAGGCCCTGCTCTCATATTCTCTTATTATTCAAAGTACTGAGTAACTTTGTTTCCATGGACATGAGTGCACTGTTTATTAATACTTCCCCGGTCTTGATCACATTCAGGATATGAGGTTTAAATGGAACAACAGCTTCCTGGTAAATGATTACTGCATGATTTTTGGGTGATGCTCATTGAGATGCTGTATCACGTGGAGCTAAATCAGGGACAAAAGTTGTATTAATTTGAAAAAGTGTTTGGTTTTTTTTAGAGATGGACCGATCCAATATCACGTATCGGTATCGGTCCGATACTGCCGTAAATTACTGGATCGGATATCGGAGAGAAATAAAAAATGTAATCAATCCATTAAATATCAAAAAGCACCTCACAAAACTTGCGACACGGCGTAACTGGGCTCATAACCGTAGCATGTCGCAGCAGTATGCGTCACGTGATAGAGCGGCTGTGTGTATTTGTAGCCTTGCTACCAAACCAGCATTTCATCTCCGAGGAAGTTATCCCAGACAGAAGTAAAGCAAGTGTGTAAGTTAATCTCTGAATGTTTGTAAAGCATTCCCACGTTAAGCTTAACCGATATATGGAGCGACTGCCTCTTCTCTCTCCCTCCCTCTCCTGCAATTACTTCAATCATGAAACTGATCAACCCCAAAGGCCTACTTTGGGGTTCTTATCCTTGCAGGAGTTTTCAGGTCCAAAGGGGAATCCACAGAATCCCTGTGGGATGCAGAAACCGGCACGAACTTTTCCGTGCATCAATGTCTCTGGAAAACTTCCACAAAATTTCCAGGATTATCCGTTTTGATAACCGAGACGACAGACCAGCTCGACGGCAGAGAGACAAGCTAGCTGCCATCAGGACATTGTGGGATAAGTGTGTGCACCACCTCCCCCTGTTTTACAACCCTGGGCCTAATGTCACCATTGATGAGCAGCTGATCCCATTTAGTTGTGAAACATATTGCTTCACGTGTAAATGTGTTGTGCCTTTCCACTCACTCCACATGATTATAACTGATTTTTTATAACATTTTATAAAAAAAACCCAAAAAACAAGAAGCACATTAATTCATAAATGTGATCTAACAAAGGTAAAGGGAAAAAATTAACCATGTTTGCTGTTCATATGGCTTGTAATTGGGATGAAGTAAACATCTGTTGAGTAATTCTCCACCTGAGTGTAGAAATGAGTAAATATTTATCTGAACTATGCTGGAGGGGGGGTTCTAGGTGTAATAGCAGTTTTTATTTATATACGCCAGATTAGGACTTCTTTTTCATGAGCTGCCACTTTCACTGCTGTAACACAGCTGTTAATTCTGAGAATGATGCTAATGCTGAACCAGCACATTGATGTTTTAAAATATGTGCTTTTTGCACTCAATTAGTGACTTTTGTATCAAATTGCACATTCTGTTATTTTATTATTGGAAATGAAGGTATGACAGTTGCAAAGGATCCGCCTGGCACTCGGGGAGTTTCACACTCACTGACATACAAAATCCATCTGAAGGATCTGCCACACAGAAAGGATCATAACCAACACACACACACACACACACACACACACACACACACACACACACACACACACACACACACACACACGCACGCACACTGACTTTCACATGTATCATTAAAAGGAGGGATCTCTGAGGTGAATTAGGTTAGTAATCTTGTTTTTCTCACTTTGTGCCCATGGTAACTAATGCAGTCATAAATGGCATTAGTTACCATAGTGACTTGTGTTCACTGATGCTAAACATTTGTCCAACATTCAGTTTCCATACACATAAGAGGAAGGTGGAAGTCCCGTGTCTATAATGTTACATCTTTCAGTGTTTCAGGAGGGGCCATTAAGCAGTTTGCCTGTTCTCCTGTCTCCGTACTCCAGTGTGAAGACATGCATGTTAGCTTAATAAGCTGTAGGTATGAATTTGCTGGCTCTGAAATGGACGGGTGCCTTTCCAGATCTGCTCATCACCCACTGTTACCTTTTTTCAGTAATGAGTCATCGTACTAATTACTATTTCTGTCGTTACAACGCCGTTATCATTACTAAGAAGAAAATGCGTAGTTGTAAGTAATCTGGGCGCTACTGTCATGGTCCGGGTGAGTACGGGGTTTTTCCACTCCGCTGGGCTCCACCTTCAGGCAGAGACTCCAATCAGCTTCCACACC
Organism: Aulonocara stuartgranti; assembly: GCF_965226115.1. Lineage (NCBI taxonomy): Eukaryota > Metazoa > Chordata > Actinopteri > Cichliformes > Cichlidae > Aulonocara > Aulonocara stuartgranti. The sequence goes on along the minus strand of NC_138939.1, from coordinate 38,564,373 downwards.
TGGTTCCAATCAAGTCACCAGCATATAAGACCAGCATTCACAACAGACCTCTGCCAGATCTTCTGCTAACTCATGTTAGTGCTAGGTCGCCAAGCCCTTGTGAGAACCCTTAACTACTGCTTTTCTCCTCACCGTGTTTTCTTTGTCATAGGACCCACCTGGCCGTCGCGATTCCCAACCCAGACTACTCACATCTCCGCCTGGACGCTGGTTCCATCATCTGGTTGCTCCCTTTCCATCGTCTGACTACACCTGCCTGCCTCTCTGCCAAGCCCCTCACTCCAAGCATATTCTGGATCCTCTCTGGACACTCCTCACCCGGAACCCCCTGGACACCCCCTCCTCGCATGACACTTTAAACCTGCAACGCGTAAGCCCTAACCACCATAGTCTAATCCTCCAGCTGTGATTCACTAAGACTACCACTGACTACTTTTCTCCTCTCATCATAGTGACTGCACACCTCCATCCAAGCCGCTGCCCCCTTTTTCCATTCCCCGGATCCATCCGTGAAATCTAGCACTCAGAGTTTCATGTTCACAGTTTTGCCTCACAGTTCTCAGTTCATAGCTTCCACAGTTCATAGCTTCCACAGTTCATAGCTTCCACAGTTCATAGCATTCATAGTTTTCTGCTCTGTAACTTCACTAGGCTCTGTAAATAAAGCACTGTGTTCACGCCCGTTTTGCCTCCCTCTGTGTCTGCATTTGAGTCCACACCCACAGCCTGGCCCTCTCGGCCGTAACAGTAAGATCTGGCCACAATATGGACTCAGCAGACGCAGAGCGGACCGCCATTCAGAAACAAGGTGCCATCCTAGGTCACCACGAGCAATCCATTCAATATCTCCTGGCTTCGCAGAAAGACCTTGGTGAGGGACAGGCTAAGATCTTTGCTGCCCTAGAGGCTCTACAAGCTAACCTCGCTCCCGTGCCGCGTCCTGCCCCCGAACCCGCGGCCCCCGCACAAGACACACAGCCATCCACTTTGTCCCCCGCCTCGGCTTCCGCGCTCCAAAGTGGGTCGATTTTTCGCGACGTATCATCCCCGGAGCCCGAACCTTTTTCTGGGGATCCGGGGAGCTGCACGGGGTTCCTACTTCAGTGCGATCTGGTATTTGGCCGCTCACCACGCACCTTCATTGACGACGCCGCTCGGATTTCCTATTTCATAGGGAAATTACGGGATCGTGCTCTAAAATGGGCAGAAGCATACCTGTCAAGCCATCCCTTGCGAACCTGCTCTTATGATGACTTCCTGGGTGAGTTTAAAAGGACATTCGCTCATCCTGTCTCTGAGGGCAGTTCGGCCCTTAAGTTGTTAAAGTTGCGCCAGGGTCGCCGTAGTGTTGCTGATCACCTCATAGACTTTCGGACGGCCGCCGCGGAGACGGGGTGGCCGGATCACGCGTTGCAGGGAATATTTCTACAGTCCCTGAATGATAACATGAAAGATCAGCTTGCTTCACGGGATGAGCCCGCTACGTTTGAGGAGTTAGTCTCCCTTTCTCTCCGTATTGACAACAGGCTGAGAGAGAGGGAGTATGAAAGGAACTACAAACCCCAACGTTCCCTCCTCCGTCCACTTCTGTGTTCGTTTGCGCCAGCTCCACCCATAATGCAGTCGCTTGTGTCAGTTGCCTCTCCCTCCGTCGTAGACGCGGCGCCGGAACCGATGCAGATTGGCCGCGCTCAGCTGCCGCCGGAAGAGAGAGTGCGTCGCTTTCGTGCACGCGCGTGTTTTTATTGCGGGTCAACTGAACATTTAATCGCAGCATGTCCTAAGAGAGGAAAAGGGCCAGCCTGCCAGTAGATTCGGGGATACGGGTGGGCGGTTCTCATAGTGATGATAAACCCCGTTTGCTTCTCACAGTCAGTTTAGTTATCAACCGTGCCATGCACTCCTTTCAGGCCCTGGTCGACTCCGGTTCGGAGCAAAACCTAATCAGTTTTGACCACGCCACACGGTTAGGATTGCACCTGGTGCCGTTAGACCCGCCTATTTCAGCGAGAGCAGTCAATAACAAGGTTTTTGCACAAATAACTAACCACATAGAGCCAGTGACTGTAATCACTTCAGGAAATCATAGGGAGGAGCTCATTTTCTTCGCCCTCTCATCGCCTGACACTCCCCTCACATTCGGCTACCCTTGGTTAAAGCTACACAATCCACACTTGGATTGGTCTGGACAAAAGATAATAAGCTGGAGTGTATTCTGCCATTCTAATTGTTTGATGTCGGCGTGTCCCCCGGGTCCCGAGGAGCCCTATGCGTTGGAAGAAACAACCCCCGATCTCACCGGTGTGCCCATGGAATATCACGATTTCAAAGAGATTTTTAGTAAGAGTAAGGCACAATCTTTGCCGCTTCACAGACCATATGACTGTGCCATAGACCTTCTCCCCGGTGCTCCTTTGCCCTCCAGTCGATTATACAACATATCTAAACCAGAACGTGTTGCTATGGAGAAGTACATCAGAGAGTCACTTGCTGCTGGACTAATTCGACCGTCGTCTTCACCTGTTGCAGCTGGATTCTTCTTTGTGGGTAAGAAGAACGGGTCGCTACGACCATGTATTGATTTCCGTGGCCTCAATGACATAACCATAAAGAATAAATACCCATTGCCACTCATCAGTTCTGTGTCGGAGTCCCTGCAAGGCGCCACTATCTTCACAAAGCTGGATCTTCGTAATGCTTATCATTTGGTACGTATTAGGCAAGGAGATGAGTGGAAGACGGCCTTTAACACGCCACTGGGCCACTTCGAGTACTTGGTCATGCCCTTTGGACTAACGAACGCCCCAGCCACATTTCAAGCGTTGGTGAATGATGTTCTCAGGGACTTTCTGAACAGATTTGTGTTCGTATATCTGGATGACATACTCGTCTTTTCCAGATCACTCCAGGAACATCACGCTCATGTCCGTGCCGTCATCCAGCGCTTGTTGGAAAACAAACTGTACATAAAAGCAGAAAAGTGTGAGTTTCATGCATTGTCAGTCTCTTTTCTTGGTTATATCTTGGCAGGGGGGCAGCTGAAGACTGATCCAGCAAAGGTCAAGGCAGTCACAGAGTGGCCGGTACCCACATCCCGTAAGCTTCTCCAAAGATTCCTGGGCTTTGCCAACTTCTACAGGCGATTCGTCAGGAACTACAGTCAGGTAGCTGCACCTCTAACACGCCTCACGTCTACCAAGCACCCATTCACATGGTCTGCCGAAGCCGACAAAGCTTTCAACAGGCTAAAACAACTGTTTGCAATGGCTCCCGTGCTAATCCAGCCCGACACCAGCAAGCCCTTCATTGTAGAGGTAGATGCATCAGATGTTGGAGTGGGGACAGTGTTGTCTCAACATACTAGTCCATCAGCAAAGTTGCAACCCTGCGCTTTCTTCTCTCGTCGCTTGTCTCCGGCAGAGAGAAATTACGATGTTGGGGACCGTGAGCTGCTTGCTGTGAAACTGGCATTGGAGGAGTGGCGGCACTTGCTGGAGGGGGCTGAGCACCCATTCATAGTCTGGACAGACCATAAAAATTTAACATACCTACGGAACGCAAAGAGACTGAATACACGCCAAGCCCGTTGGTCACTGTTTTTTGCCCGTTTCGACTTTTCTATCTCATATCGCCCAGGTACCCAGAATGTTAAGCCAGATGCTCTCTCTCGCCAGTTCGAAGCTGCCTCGGAGCAGTCAGGGGTACCCTCTATACTCCCTGCCAGCTGTCGTGTAGGGGCTGTCACATGGGAAGTAGACTCCGTCATTCAGCGGGCTCTACAAGCAGAACCTGATCCGGGCACCGGTCCAGCTAACAAGCGCTATGTACCCACAGCAGCCCGCTCCAAGGTTTTGGAATGGGTTCACACGGCCAAGTTCACAGGTCACCCGGGCCGAGGTAGGACAGCTATGCTACTGAAGAGACACTTTTGGTGGGAGACGTTGGATAGGGATGTACGCGAATACGTAGCTGCTTGCACAGTTTGTGCTCGTAATAAGTCCAGAAATCACCGCCCTTACGGACTGCTTCAACCACTAACCACCCCACACCGGCCATGGTCACATATTGCGTTGGATTTTGTTACAGGACTCCCAGACTCAGCAGGAAAGACTACCATACTTACCATAGTTGACAGATTTTCCAAGGCAGCACATTTCATAGCTCTAGATAAACTGTCCACTGCTTCAGAAACAGCTAAACTGTTGGTTGAACATGTTTTCCTGATCCATGGGATCCCTATGGAAATAGTGTCTGACAGGGGTCCCCAGTTTGCCTCTCAGGCCTGGGGAGCCTTTTGTACGGCCCTGGGGGCCAAGCCCTGTTTGAGCTCAGGCTACCATCCACAGACCAATGGCCAGACTGAGCGCCTAAACCAAGAACTCGAGACCACTCTTCGCTAGGGATGGGTACCGGTGTCCGGTGCCATGATGGCACCGGTTCTGACATAAACGGCAGTAACCAGACCGAAAAGCAGCGCACATTTCGGTGCTTTATTTCGGTGCTTTTTTTTCCTGAGCTGTGATACACTTCTAGCCAATCATTTTACGTTTCGGAGGATAGTAGGCGGGGCCAGGTACGTACATTCAGTTAGAGCAGAGCTACAGATTAAAAATGTCCAAGGCGAAGCGGTCAAAAGTCTGGCTGTACTTCACAGCAAAAGATGCAAACTCAGCAGCCTGCAACAAGTGCTTTAAGCTGATACTGTGATACTGTCAAAGGAGGTAACACCAAGAATCCGATTAAACAGCTGGCGACGCATAGCTTTTTTTTAAAAGCCGAGAAATGCGCCGTATTTGATAGCTTGCTGCGAGACCTCACACCGTGCACGTCGGGTGGGTTGCCAGTTATCGGACCCGGAGCAACATCCCCCAAAAACCCGAAGAATAGAGTCCTGGCCCCTAGCCCTGCCAGTGTAGCAGAAATGATGACGGATGATGATGGCAGCAGCCGTTCTTCTCTGCGTGAGTAGCTTAATGTTGTTCGAGTGTAATTTACGTTGAGTAGGCTAACCACGTTATTACATTAATGCATGTAAGGTGAACTAGCAAACATCATCATAGCTACATGCGGCTGTCTTCTTGTTTGATGGCAGATACTCCCTTCACCCTGGCCAAAAAGGCTAAAATGACCAAAGAAAAAGTGGGAAACAGTTAAACATGAGAGGTTTTTGGACAAAGTTTGTGTTTTTTCCATTGTTTAAGCACTGCTTCCAGCCAAGAGTGATACCATATATTCTCCATAGCTGCAGAAAAGGCTAACATTGTTATCTTTTTACAAAAAACAGCTGAACATGAGAGGTTTTTGGACAAAGTTTGCGTTTTTTCCATTGTTTAAGCACTGCTTCCAGCCAAGAGTGATGCCTTATATGCCACATAGCTGCAGAAAAGGCACACATTGTTATCTTTTTACAAAAAAAACCAGCTGAACATGAGAGGTTTTTGGACAAAGTTTGTGTTCTCCATTCTTTAAGCACCGGTTCGAGCACCGTTTAAGCACCGGCACCGTTTCAAAAGTACCGATTTGGCACCGGTATCGGATAAAACCTAAACGATACCCATCCCTACTCTTCGCTGTGTTACTGCCCATAATCCAGCCTCTTGGTCCACATTCTTACCGTGGGTTGAATATGCACATAACACACTCACCACGTCAGCCACGGGTCTTTCACCTTTTGAAGCATCCTTAGGTTACCAGCCACCTCTGTTCCCTGAGCAGGAAGCCGAGCTTGCTGTGCCTTCTGTCCAGCATCATCTACAGCGTTGCCGCCGGGCCTGGACGCGGACTCGTGAGGCGCTGTTGCGCGCTGTGTCTCGCCAATGCCACTACGCCAACCAGCGGCGCACGGCAGCACCTACTTACTCTCCGGGGCAAAAGGTGTGGCTGGCGGCTAAGGACATCCCGCTCCAGGGAACCTCCCGCAAACTGTCTCCGCGCTATATCGGGCCTTTCAAGATTGACAGGCTAATCGGCCCTGCGGCAGTCAGGCTTGCATTACCTGCATCGTTGCGGATCCATCCAGTGTTCCATGTTTTGCAGGTCAGGCCGGTGTTGTCTAGTCCTCTGTGCCCTCCTTCCGACCCCCCTCCTCCCGCCCGGCTCGTCGATGGTCATCCTGCCTACTCGGTGCGGCGTATCCTGGACGTGCGGCGGAGGGGCAGGGGCCGGCAGTTTTTGGTGGACTGGGAGGGGTACGGGCCTGAGGAGCGTTCGTGGGTGTCTCCGTCTCTGATCTTGGACCTGGCGCTTGTTTCTGATTTTTACAGGTCTCGTCGCGTGTCTGGGCCGGCTCGGTCGCCGGGGGGCGATCCTTGAGGAAGGGGTACTGTCATGGTCCGGGTGAGTACGGGGTTTTTCCACTCCGCTGGGCTCCACCTTCAGGCAGAGACTCCAATCAGCTTCCACACCTGGTTCCAATCAAGTCACCAGCATATAAGACCAGCATTCACAACAGACCTCTGCCAGATCTTCTGCTAACTCATGTTAGTGCTAGGCCGCCAAGCCCTTGTGAGAACCCTTAACTACTGCTTTTCTCCTCACCGTGTTTTCTTTGTCATAGGACCCACCTGGCCGTCGCGATTCCCAACCCAGACTACTCACATCTCCGCCTGGACGCTGGTTCCATCATCTGGTTGCTCCCTTTCCATCGTCTGACTACACCTGCCTGCCTCTCTGCCAAGCCCCTCACTCCAAGCATATTCTGGATCCTCTCTGGACACTCCTCACCCGGAACCCCCTGGACACCCCCTCCTCGCATGACACTTTAAACCTGCAACGCGTAAGCCCTAACCACCATAGTCTAATCCTCCAGCTGTGATTCACTAAGACTACCACTGACTACTTTTCTCCTCTCATCATAGTGACTGCACACCTCCATCCAAGCCGCTGCCCCCTTTTTCCATTCCCCGGATCCATCCGTGAAATCTAGCACTCAGAGTTTCATGTTCACAGTTTTGCCTCACAGTTCTCAGTTCATAGCTTCCACAGTTCATAGCTTCCACAGTTCATAGCATTCATAGTTTTCTGCTCTGTAACTTCACTAGGCTCTGTAAATAAAGCACTGTGTTCACGCCCGTTTTGCCTCCCTCTGTGTCTGCATTTGAGTCCACACCCACAGCCTGGCCCTCTCGGCCGTAACAGCTACAGCTTTAAGCAGCTGCGCGCGCTCCCGAGGGAGGCGATCACTTTCTAGCAGACGATCACTTTTTGGCACAACACCTGGAGCTAACGGGGCAAAACAATTGCATGAGTGCTGCTGTTTGACTGAGGAAGAATAACGTTGTCATGGTAAGCCAATCACATGACCACTTAAAGACAAAGCAACAAGGTGACATATACCAGTTTATAAACTGTGTTGATAGGCCACGTAAAACCAGAGTCATGATAAACAATATATATGCAGCGTTTTTCCCTGAATAGTTTCCTCACGTTTAACGTCTAAGGACAGCGCAGCGAGCACTCTCTGCTTATGAGCAAACCAAAAACAGCCCGTTCGTGTTGGTGGAAAAACGCACCATGTCGACCAATCAAAAATGATATGGCAACATGACATTTGGTTGTTTAGGAAGAGGGGGAAGTTTTAGAAGTGACGGAGAGAGAGAGAGAGAGTTTTGAGATGTGAGAGATTTGTGACATTTAGCGTGGTTGGAGTGTGTAGTTAATGTGTTGTCTTGTGTAGTTAGTGTGTAGTATTGTGGATAGTTTTGTGTTGTGTGTCAGAACAATGAGGCGACTGCTGTCTCCAGGTAGAAACAGGATTGACACCTGCTGCTGTCAGGCCTGCAGGTAGCAGGCTGTGATGTTCTCCTTTATAGTGGACAGAAATAATTTTTTTGGAGTGGCACAAATAATTTGTGTGATATCTTATTGAATGCAGAACAGCTGATTGTTCTGTAAATAGTTTGAAATGGTTATTTAAAAAAAAGGTAAATGGCTGCAAATAAATTTGTTGTTTGCAAAACTTGTGCATATGATTTTAAAATTGACAATTTATATTTGCATTTAAAGTTATGAAATGTGATTCATTAAACATGTTTGTGGTCGGATTTTATGTTTTCTGTCTGATTTTCGATCAATTGTGTTAATACAGTAACTGTACAAACATAACTGTAAATTCAGACACGTGAGGTTGTGCTGAAAAGAAGGAGACCAAACAAGGCAAAGGAAATCGTTTTTAAAGGTGAAATGTAGACGGAAAATCAAAAGTAGTAAAAATGGCCAATTACAACCTGAACCCCAGACGGTTAAACATTTTTTTAAAGTAACGCAATATGGTAAATGGTAAATGGCCTGCATTTGTATAGCGCTTTTCTAGTCCATAGGACCCCAAAGCGCTTTACACTACATTCAGTCATTCACCCATTCACACACACATTCACACACTGGCGATGGCAAGCTACGTTGTAGCCACAGCTGCCCTGGGGCGCACTGACAGAGGCGAGGCTGCCGGACACAGGCGCCACCGGGCCCTCTGACCACCACCAGTAGGCAAACATGGGGTTAGTATCTTGCCCAAGGATATTTGACATGCAGCCCGTAGGCAGCCTGGGATCGAACCACCGACCTTCTGATTAGTGGCTGACCTGCTCTGCCACCTGAGCTACAGCCACCCGATAGTTACTTTTCAAGTAATTAATTACTTTTAGAATCTTGTAACTCAGTTACTAACTCAGTTACTTTTTTGAAGAAGTAACTAGTAACTATAATTTATTACTTTTTCAAAGTAACTTGCTGTCATGGTCCTGAGTTTGAGGACTCAGTGTTTTGTGTTTCCTTATGCTTTTGTTCATTCCGAGTGTGTATTCTGTTGTGATTCAGTCTGCATTATTCTGTTACCCGGTATTCATTCTGCATCTCTCTGCCATCTCTCTTTGTGCATTTTACTCCTCCTCCTGTGAGTGTCTGGTTTAAGTTTTGTTCTTTAGTTTTCCCAGTTTTTAGGTTTGTTTACTCCCCGCTCTGCTCTTCCTGTTTTGTCACCTTCTCACCGCTGTAAATAAACACTCACTCGCACCCGAGCCAGTACCTGCATTTTGGATCCTTTTTTCAATACACCACACGACTGCCCCCAGCCATGACACTTGCCCAACACTGGTTGTAGCAAAACCAAATAACTTTTCTGCATGTTGTCTGCTTAAAGTCTGGGGAGGGGCCACCTTAATGGGAGTGTAGACATGGACATCTCTGGCCAACAGATTTCTCTTAGGCCTCACCCTCAGACGAATAATATAAATTTCCAGTATTTTAATAGGTGTTTACTTAGCTAACAACCATTAACTAGCATTAGCTGACAGTTTAACACTCCAACCTCTCATTCAAATTCTTGCTTCAAAAACAAAAAACATTACAGCTTTAAATGGTGACATTAGCAGTCTGAAGCCTCAGTATAGCCACCATGACATCACCCATTAGACTCCAGTGGGTGACATGGTGACTATGTCTGTGTTATATATCGCAAAGTACTTCCTTTTATTATATATTTTTTTAGTCGTAGAGAAAGTTACAAATGAGGAAAGGGCAAGTGTGCTAAGAGATGACATTTTCCTGAGCTTGAGGTGGAAGATATAAAGGGGCAGCCTCTATTTGGGTTTATTGCATTTAAAGTGATAGTTGGAGTGAGCTACAAATATATTTCTAATGCTTATTGTCAGGATTAGTGTCGTGGATGAGAGAAGGAGGGGGGAAATGCTGGACTCACAGGTAGGTAGGTGAAGGTTGGTGTTTATTGTTGACGGAGTGAACAAACAGAACAGAAGTAGGAAAGGGCTGGCTGGCTGGCTGGATGACTGACTGAATGAATGAATGAATGAAGGACTGACTGATTGACTGAAAGACTGAATGGCTAGCTGACTGAACGCAGGCGGAAACAACAACAAAACATCAATGACATGACCATGGACTGCTGGAACTGAGGAACTTAAATACACAGGCTGACTGATGAGTGATTAGAGACAGGTGAGTGAACAGCTGAACATAATGAACTAATGATAAATGGGAAGAGGACTGAACATAATGCACACAGACCAAGGCTAACACAATAAAACAGGAAGTGGAACAGGCAGAAGATAAACAGTGAACATGAACTGAAAATACTGGGTCAACGACCCAGAAACCCTGACACTTATAGACTGGTTTAAATTAAAAAAAAAATGAAAAGAAAATTAATTCTGCCTTGTAAGATAGATGGTCTGCATGAATATCATTGAAATATTCTACATATGTAAGTATTTCAGGAATCTGATTCTTTAAACTCATTTAAAAAACACAGCAAATAGAAAATGAGCTACGAGCTGTTTTCATTCTGCTGTTGTCTCCTTTATACTAAATGAATGCTTCCTCAAAGAATACTGAGCAAACAGTGACAGATGCAGATCTGCTGCATAAACACTGAAGTTATATCGATGACAGTCACAGAATCAAGGATTTGTCTCTTTGGTCATGCCAACAAATATTCCCGTTTTCTCTTAAGCTCTTCTTTCTCATCAGCTGTTACAGCTAACTGATTGGTTTACGTCTGTGGATCTGAATACAAATGTTACTGTGTCTCTTACAGATGTGTTATCAGCAGACCTGGATTAATTCATCCTTCATCCTGCAGTTCTGCCTCGTCAGTGTGTCTGCACCAAAGTCCAGCAACAATGTCTCAGGCAGGTATGGTGACTCTCGTTTTCTCTGCAGGGGTTTCAATTGTTTTGACAGGAAAGATAAATGATGATGCTCTATCTGTCTGACTAAAACTGCAGCAAACAAACTTCCTTCCACACAACTAGAAAAAATGGAATATGCCACTCAGCTACACTAACTGCGCTTGTCCTTTTTCTCCGGCTACACGATATCACAGTATAGCTACTGTAATCTGCCCCAACTTGTCTCACCCTTTCTTCCTACTCTGAACATGGTTAAACGCTAGAAAATTAAATTGATTAAATTATATTTATATTAAATTTATATTATATATATTAAAATGTGGAGATCCACATTAAACATAGCGTTCCGACACAAGGATGCCATTAACCCAGTAACCCATTGCACCCATGGTGTCACAGCTTCGCTATATTAATATGAAGGAACACAAAAAAAATTGCCAGAAAAATGATACTTATAACAAAGTACTTATAATGTTAGGGTTACATTATAGGTTTTTCGTTATAAGATAAATTTTTTTTAATGTGCAACTGCGGAATGGAGCATAAAAACAGAGATACAAAAGTTTAAGACCACCTGAAAAATGGCAAAAAATCATATTTTGTATGGCTGGGTCTTAACAAGGTTCCAAATAGAGCTTCAACATGCAACAAGAAGAAATGGGAGTGAGACAAAACATTTTTTTGAGCATGCAATTTATTGAAAACGACGCTTAAACTGAAATAAGCCGGTCTTAAACTTTCGATCAGGACTGTATGTAATAGGTAGGTGGGGGTTGTAGAATCAAGTCTTCTTATTTCTGTACTACACACTTATATGTTTCACTCTCCAGTATGCTCCTGCTTTTTACTAACACGTACACACACAAAAATACACCACATTTTTCAAGCATTTGTGGTCTGAAGTTGTTATAATTTGTTGTTTGGTCACTGCCAAGCTTCACTGTTCACACCGCAGCTTCATCTTTGTTCTTGTCAACCTGACAAATCACTCAGCTGACTCCAGACCAGCACCGCTGCAGTCAGACATGAGTCATTTCAGTAACAAATTGGCCTGATTGCTTTCCAGATTGCTGCTGAAGTGACTCTCAGTCATGTTGGATCTGGGGTGACACTTTGAGCATTTTAATACAGCCACCTGAGCTTTAGAAAACTTCCTGCTCCCATTCATCACCAGTCTCCTCTTCTTTTTCAGTTCCTGCATCTGTCTTGGTCTTATCCTGCTCCTTATATGTTTTTTTTAGGTGTTTGGTTTTCTGTTGATGCGTCTTCATTACAGGCATCTGAGAAATGTACAAACAGACCTTCATCAGCAGACCTACAAGCTCAATTAAAGTTCAAGGCACAATGTTAAATAGTCACAAAAATGCAGCCTACAACTGGGACCGTAAATATTTGGACCATTTTTTCTCATTTTGGTTCTGTACATTATCACAATGAATTTTAAGTGAAAAAACTCAGATGCAGTTGAAGTGCAAACTTTCAGCTTTATTCAGTGGGTTGAACAAAAAGTTTGGATAAAAATGTGAGGAACTAAAGTATTTTCTCAAACACAACCCCTTCATTTCAGGGGCTCAAAAGAAATTGGACAAATTAACTAACTGAAAATAAAATGTTCATTTCTAATAGTTGGTTGAAAAACCTTTGCTGGCAATGACAGCCTGAAGTCTTGAACTCACAGAGATCATCAGATGCTGGGTTCCTCCTTTTTAATGCTCTGCCAGGCCTTTACTGCAGCAGGTTTCAGTTGCTGTTTGTTTGCGGGTCTTTCTGTGCAAAGTTTAATCTTCAACAAGTGAAATGCAGCTCAGTTGGGTTTAGATCAGGTTGCTTGCATTAATAAACTCCTGGGTTGCTTTGGCCGTATGTTGTGGCTTATTGTCCATCTGTATTATGAAACACCGGCTAATCAATCTGACTGCATTTAGCTGGATTTGAGCAGACAGTGTCATGGTCCTGGGCCATGTTGGCCCAGTGTTCTTAGTTTCCTTGTATGTTCGTATTTTATTCCATGCTTCCCCTGCCCATTATGTCTGAGTTCTCCCCGTGCTCTCTCTTCCCCCTGTGTGCCCTCTATGTATTTATGAGCCCTCGTCCCCTTTCGTGTTTATTCCATGTCTCCCCTGCCTGTTACGTTGGTGTTCTACTCGTGCTCTCTCTCCTCCTGTACTTCCTGTTTCACCTCTCCCGTCAGTGTTCAGTTCACCCCGCCCTGTCTCGTTATGATTATCAGTGTCACCTGTGTTCCCCGTGTGTTCCCACTTCCCTCGTTAACCCTCTGTGTATTTCTGTCTGCGTCTCCCTCTGTTCAGTGTGACGTCGTCCCTCATGCCGTGTGTGGATCTCCCTGTGTCTCTCTGTGAATTCTTAGTTTGTGGTTTCCCAGTTTAGTTTAGTTTGTATATTCGTTCTGCCAGCGAATAAAGCTGCGTTTTGAGTTCATCCCCTCGTGCCTGTGAGTCCTGCATTTTGGGTCCTACTCCTGCCTGCCGCACGGCGATTCATGACAGACAGTCTCTGAACACCTCAGAGTTCATTCATCTGTTTCTGTCCTGTGTGACATCATCAGTAAACACGAGTGTCCCAGTGTCACTGGCAGCCATGCATGCCCAAGCCATCACACTGCCGACGCCGCGTTTTACCGATGATGTGGTGTGCTTTGGATCATGAGCTGTTCCACACCTTCTTCATACTTTTCTCTTGCCATCATTCTTGTAGAGGTTGATCTTGGTTTCATCTGACCAAAGAATGTTTGTCCAGATCTGTGCTGGCTTTTTTAGGTGTTTTTTTTTTTAGCAAAGTCTAGCCAGTCTAGTCTAGCAATCTAGCCATTCTGTTCTTGAGGCTTATGAATGGCTTGCACCTTGCAGTGAACCCTCTGTATTCACTTATGGTAGACTTGGATATCGATGTGCCTATCTCCTGGAGCATGTTGTTAACTTGGTTGGCTGTTGTGAAGGGGTTTCTCTTTACCATGGAAATTATTCTGCGATCAGCCACCACTGATGTCTTCCATGGACGTCCAGGTTGTTTTGAGTTGCTGAGTTCACCAGCGCTTTCTTTCTTTCTCAGGATGCACCAAACTGTAGATTTTGCCGGTCCTAATATTGTAGCAATTTCTTGGATGATTTTGTTTCTGTTTTTGCAGCAACTTCAAGCCTTTTTTTTCTGCTTAACTGATAATAACACAATGAAGGAATTGCCCACACCTGCCCATCTAATAGCCTTTGAGTCAAATATCCAATTACTTTTGGTCCGTTTAAACAGAGGGTGGCACATGTTAAGGAGCTAAAACTCATAAACCCTTCATTCAATTTGATTGTGGTTACCCTCAAATGAAAGCTGAGACTCTACACATTGTCGATTACATAGCTATAATTGGAATATGTTTCAGTAAACAGGTAAACAAACAAAACATGTGCCAGTGTCCAAATATATGGACCTAACTGTATTTGTTAATGTGCACCAGTTTCACATTTTTCTTATCAGAGGAGCCAGCTTTGGGAGCTAATATATTTCAGTTTGAAGCTTGCCCAAACCAAGTTATTTTTATTCAAAATGAAAAAAACAAACAAACAGCAAAAACAAAACAAAAAACCAAAGTAAAGAACAATGACTCCACCAGCAACGGCTTTTAAAGCTGTACAAACTTAACTTTGTGTACATGGACACAAATCTAGAGAATTACGAGAAGATAAAACTCTGATGAAAAATCATGTTCATACTGTCCATGAACCTGGATCAATAGATTAACAGTTTTCATTTAATAAACTTCCATAAAACTAGTTTAACGTTTAATGAATCATTTGCTTTTGTCATGTAAACTTGATTGCTGATTTGAAGTTCCAGTTATCTGTCATAATATGTCCTGGTGATTAAATGAAACCTAATTATAAATAGTCATAATGCTGAAGAATAATTGGGTACCGCTTCATAATAACTTTATTATATTCATTATAACAGCTCTGACCTAAGATGTAATGGTCTCTGGCACTGGGACATTTGCAGTCAAGCCACTGAGTTCTGCATGTTGCATGTCAACGTGCAAATGTACCTCAAATTTCACATTTTAGACAAAATATAACAAAAATGGAATCTACACATTCAGAAACTTTTACTAACGTAACCAAACATCAAGCAAGCACAACAACACTGCCCATAGTAAATCAGCTAATCACCTCTCCTGCATCTTGAAAGCTATTATTTTGTAAGAAAAAGCAAGTTGTTTCCTCTTGTCCGTCCCTAACAGCTGTTACTCTGTCGTCGTTTCTGTGTCAAATATATAAACATTGCACAGCAGTATTCAAGGACGCTGAGTTTCTTAAAGAATGTATTTGAGCATCTAATTAGCTGTTCCTCTGTATGCTTGTCTGACTCTAACAGCTTTGTGTTTGCTGTCAGCAGAACTGGTGACTAATTAATCATTAGCCTCCTGGATGAGGTCTCTCATCTGTGTTGCAGGAAAATATAGAACATCTCATTACCAGAATTTATCACATTAATGTGTTGCTGTAAAGGGAACCTCTGTCTTTAGTGATGTTGGTTGGTTCTCTACTTTTTTAATACACAGATTGAAATAAAGGTTAATGAATCGATTGTCATGAATTCATATTTGTAATCACCGGAGAAGAAATAACATGTGTCACATGCTAACATGCTAAACTAAGATGGAGAACTGTATAAACATCATCAGATTAGCCTTAGCATTAAATTATATTAAATTATAATGTACGTATAGTCAAAGGGTTGTTTCACACACTTTCTCGTTTCAGTTTTATATTTTGATCATTTTTTACATCTTTCTAAGTTTTTCTGTGAAAAACAACTGAAAATCACCAGCACTGGCGGTTCATAGCATTTTTGATCCCTGGGATTGGTTGGTATATGTTTTCATTGTTTCCTGTTTTACGTCAATAGTTCCTCTCTCTCTGATTGTCTGCACTGTTGCCTACTCCAAATTTATGTCATGTCTTTCGCCTTAAGGCCATTTCACATTCAGCGTGTTGTGAATAGCAAAATTCAGAATTTTTTAAATCCCAACTTGTCGTGTAATTTGTGTATATCTACACCGAAAGTGTTGTGTTTTAGTAGAAAACAAGTCTTGAGAAAAACACAGGGAGAAAAAAACTTTATCAGGTGATGATGAGCTGGTCCTTATTGGTCGGAGACAGAGATTCTCCCCCTTTTTACGTGAAGACAGCAGCACGGCTGCATGGTCACTCACTGCAGCTTTCCGACGTACACTCAACAAAAATATAAACGCAACACCTTTGTTACTGCTCCCATTCCCCATGGGATGGACGTAGAGACCTAAAATTCATTCCAGATACACAATATAACCATCCCTCCCAAACAGTGGTCACAAATCAGTCCAAATGTGTGGTAGTGGGCACATCTGCTATATTGAGATAATCCATCCCACCTCACAGGTGTGCCACATCAGGATGCTGATCTGACATCATGAGTAGTGCACAGGTGTACCTCAGACTGCCCACAACAAAAGGCCACCCTGGAATGTGCAGTTTTGTCTCACAGCAAAATGCCACAGATGCCACAAGCAATGAGGGAGCGTGCAATTGGCATGCTGACAGCAGGAATGTCAACCAGATCTGTCGCCCGTGCATTGAATGTTCATTTCTCAACCATAAGCCGTCTCCACAGGCGTTTCAGAGAATATGGCAGCACATCCAACCGGCCTCACAACCGCAGACCTCGTGTAACCACACCAGCCCAGGACCTCCACATCCAGCAGGTTCACCTCCAAGATCGTCTGAGACCAGCCACCCAGACAGCTGCTGGAACAATTGGTTTGCACAACCAAACAATTTCTGCACAAACTGTCAGAAACCGTCTCAGGGACGCTCAACTGCATGCCCGTCGTCCTCATCGGGGTCTTGACCTGACTCCAGCTCGTCGCCGTAACAGACTTGTGTGGGCAAATGCTCACATTCGATGGCGTCTGGCACGTTGGAGAGGTGTGCGCTTCACGGATGAATCATGGTTCACATTGTTCAGGGCAGATGGCAGCTGAGAATGTCCCAGTTCTTGCATGGCCAGCATACTCACCGGACATGTCACCCATTGAGCATATTCGGGATGTGCTTGACCGGCGTATACGACAGCGTGTACCAGTTCCCACGAATATCCAACAACCTCGCACAGCCATTGAAGTGGAGTGGACCAACATTCCACAGGCCACAATTGACAATCTGATAGACTCCATGCGACGATGTGTTGCACTGCAATAGCGCAAAAAACTGCACATTCCAGGGTGGCCTTTTGTTGTGGGCAGTCTGAGGTACACCTGTGCACTACTCATGATGTCAGATCAGCATCCTGATGTGGCACACCTGTGAGGTGGGATGGATTATCTCAATATAGCAGATGTGCCCACTACCACACATTTGGACTGATTTGTGACCACTGTTTGGGAGGGATGGTTATATTGTGTATCTGGAATGAATTTTAGGTCTCTACGTCCATCCCATGGGGAATTGGAGCAGTAACAAAGGTGTTGCGTTTATATTTTTGTTGAGTGTATTTCAGGATGTCAGTGGGGCAGTTTGAACTCTGGTTGCCAGGGTTGGGATCACCTATGAGTATGGATGGGAACTGATAAGACTGGCTAAGCAGCATATCAAAGACATTACATTAGTTCAATTTATTGCATGCTGTGCAGTCAAATCACTATCCTAATTGCCGCTACGCTGGATCACGGTCATGCGCCGATCTTGACCTTTTCTTCTCCTATATCAGGGCTTATGTAGCCATATTGTCTGAGTGGCGACACCTGTCATTGAGGAGAATACTGCATAAGCTTCCTGCACCATAATGATGGTTAGAAATGCAAGCATCTGACTGTGAGCGACGCAGCCATTATAGGTGGTATACTGCAGCCTTAATGAGGAGGCGCATACAAAGGCATTCAGTGTGTGACTCCTCTAATTTGGACACGTTCCTCTTGATTGTATACATTTCTCCTGTCCGTTACTTATTCCTGCTGTCTTACTATTTATATTGTATCCTTGAACAGTTGCCATGCTGCACCCATAATTCTGTTGTACGTGTAGAGCGGCAATAAAGGGCTATTCCTCAATAACTCATCAGTCATGATGTCAATAGTCATTGTGGATATCCACAGTTACCACTTCATGCATAATGCACCGTATATATGTATGGATGTGTGCATGTACATGTCTATACTTATAGATATTTAGTACTTACATAGTAATAGTAATAGTAGTAGTAGAATAGTTGAACTGTATTACTTGCATATTTCCACAACCCCTATCATAACACATTGTGGGTATGCGTGTACATATCACCTCAGCTACTGTTGTATATGGTAAATGGTAAATGGCCTGTATTTACATAGCGCTTTACTAGTCCCTAAGGACCCCAAAGCGCTTTACACAACCAGTCATCCACCCATTCACACACTGGTGATGGCAGCTACATTGTAGCCACAGCCACCCTGGGGCGCACTGACAGAGGCGAGGCTGCCGGACACTGGCGCCACCGGGCCCTCTGACCACCACCAGTAGGCAACGGGTGAAGTGTCGTGCCCAAGGACACAACGACCGAGACTGTCCAAGCCAGGGCTCGAACCAGCAACCTTCCGATTACAAGGCGAACTCCCAACTCTTGAGCCACGATCGCCGTAATATATTGTATTATCTTATTTATTTTGTATTTCTTGACTTTATACTCTGGTATACTCTCTGTATTCTTCTGCTGTCTGTACCTGAGGTGTGGTAACGCACACATTTCCCCACCGTGGGATCAATAAAGTTTAACTTATTCTGTTCTATTCAATTCTATTCTTTTTTAGCTACAGATCACTTGTTGCAGTGGTTTGGCAGGTAAGATGTATATATTTGTTTGGTTTGTCTGGTTTTCTGCATTTGGGTCCTTCGTCCTGCCACGTGACACTTAAAAGTACAGTCACTCAGTGCTGTTGAACAAGGTATTGAAATGCAAAACAGATTCCTAAAAATGTACATAGAAATCTCTTTAATGGATCAAAATGTGTCCATTGCAGAGAATGGCATTAAAAGCACATGTGCATTGTGTACGTGTGTATTGCATATGGACGTATCTATTATATTTCAGCTATGGTCACCTACACTTTTCAACTGAATGGGTGCATTCATATTTCTTGCTCCACTGGACTGAAATGGAGGCACTGCTCTTCACTTGTCTGTTCCCATGGTGAAGGTCTGCCGATGTCCACTGATGATTTTTTCCCCCATTACCGAAACATGTGCTTTACTGATGGTGAGCTGACTGAACATGCTCATCAGCTTCTATGTAATCCTGTTTTTGACTTTTCCCCCTTTGCAGAGAAAAATGCAGCTACTTAATAACCTGATAGTAAAGCGTTCATCCATCATTCATTCATTTTCTCAAACGCTGGAACAAATAATTGTTATCTTTGTTATGCCACTGGTGTTTGTGGTATAGCAACATTACACTTCACCCATTTTTAGTCCTGAGAGTCAAAACATAATTATCAC
The DNA here is from genome assembly GCF_965226115.1 of Aulonocara stuartgranti. Lineage (NCBI taxonomy): Eukaryota > Metazoa > Chordata > Actinopteri > Cichliformes > Cichlidae > Aulonocara > Aulonocara stuartgranti. The sequence continues at coordinate 38,545,217 of NC_138939.1, read as the reverse complement.
AAGAAAAATGTTTTCGGCTCCCGGTGCCTTAGTTGCTGTTCTGGCCTATGAAAAACATTTGTTACAAGCAGTCAGCACAGCAGCACATGATCCTAACTGTGGATCCTTCTATGTGGACACATTCATAGCTGTGTATTCTAGATGTGCTGGAGCATATGTCCACAAATCCCTGCTCCACTTACAGCAAGTCAATAAAACTTCATGTGAAAAGGCATAACTTATGTTGGGTGTTTATACTACTTGTGTTAGGTTGGCACTTATATAAATATCCCATTTAATTACTTATGGTGCTGAATTAATTAGATTTGTTGTGCACTGTTGTTTCTGTGTTTACTGACCCTGCAGGGCCGGGCATTAATGACCCGGCTTTCCATCATCAGCCGACATACTCAGAGCCTATAATTATAGTTAGCCGTAAACACTGCATTTGTTTGGCCAGCTTACAGTCAGAGCTCTTTGCTGACCCCAGCATTGATGGGGGTGGCAAGACAAGATGCTACACAAAGCCTTGATTAACAATATATCCTGAAACGTGACAATGTCATTTACAACCCCCGAGACACGCAGTAGACTCTGCTGTCTGGCAAATAGAGGCAGGATTTCATATAGCCAGTGAAGTCTTAATACATGTAACTACAGAGCTGGATGATTATTGCCATGGAATCTCATGCTGTGAATTTAACCTGTTCCAGAGGAGGTTGTGTTCCCGAGCTACAGCTTATAAATCACTGCCTACTGACCTGTTTTCCTGTTGGTTGCAGCAATATTACAATATTCTTGTTGTTCTATAAGCATTAATATACAATCTTAAATCCCTGCATATATATTTATACTTGCTGACCTTGTTTGCACATAGATATGAAGTCTTTACATTTATTCTTTGTTTGTTTTCAGACTGCTAAAATCAAGGATGCAGATGTAATAATTAAAACTGTGTTTTAAATATTAATTTGTTACTTAAGTATAATCCATCAGATTCTCCTGTGTCTGTTAACTTGGCATTAAAAGTTTGGATTTAAAATCATAAAGCTAAACAGCAGCTCAGCTGACAGTAATTTGTTGTTTTTTAAATGTATGTTGTATGGCTGCACGGTTTCAGTTTCATTTTACGTTTTCCTGAAGATGGATTTTAGAGAATAACATAATTTAAACTACAAGTAAACCAAAACTTAAAATTGAAACAACAGTATAAAAGTATGTGAAAAACTCCACATCAGGTCCCAAAGTCAAATGAACACTGAGGCATCACTGAGAGTTAAACATTTCCCCACTTTGGACTGTGCCCTGAATATTTCTACCAGTCACAAAGAGGTGGTTATGAGAGGACATGAGTCTCTTTATAACCAGATTTCCGTAGTTTAGTATGGCTCGTTATCCCTCCTGTTACTTCTTGTTCTTCCTCTTATTTCAGGTGGTCTTCTCTTGGGTCTTTCTATCAAAGGAGGGCATGATGCTTTCTGCCAGAGAGCAGCAGGTTCTGACTAGTTCTTACTTTTACACGTGTAAACAAATATCTGTACCAATCTGCACTCCTTACATTTTAAAAACAGGCTCGTTACTTTTACTTAAAACGTTTGGGGGAAGTTATTATTTTGTTACTGCTCCTCTTCGTTTGTTAATCACAAGAGGAAGTTGCATAAAAAGAGATGAAGAGTGTCAAAGTCAGGGGTTAAAAGTGGGACGGTGTTGGGTTTTTTCCACAACACTGGGATGACTGCAGGTGTCTGTAAGTTGTGGTACTTAAGGATCTAGCTAGCACTACTGAAGGGGAGTGTACATAAAGGGAGGGACTATTAGGTAATTTCAAATGCAATGTTTCTATCAGCTCGGCAAACATCAGCAAAATGTTTGTGTGCAGTTTGGTCCTCTGCTTATTTCACAGGGAGAGAAAAGAAAGACAGCTAACTTCACTCAGAGATGGAGAAAGCTGGGAATGAAATGAATTTTAGCTGATGGTGCTGAGATCCACTGACTGAATTCCACCTTCATAGCAACTTTATACCATCTAGAAAACAGACAGCATAAACAGGGTACTGTCAGTGTAGAGGATGGAAATCAGCCAGGACAACTCATGAAACATCTGCCCACATCTGCTTTAATTAAGTTATGTACATCCACAGAGAGCAGCCGGTCAGCTGATCACAGCCCGCACACTAAGATGATTTACTGGAGCTCACATTAAAGATGATTGTGAGTTATGAGTTATTTTCCCCACATTGAGCCATTACAAACAATTCCAGGGTTCCTCCACCTGCTGAATCCCACTTAACTGTTTAGAGGCAAAGTCATGAAATCATGTCGGCAACAGCAAATATACTTTTTATTTTCCTTCTTTTTCTTCAGATTCAAGCTGAGTATGATTAGAATGAAAAAAGTCAGACTACAGTTTGTATTCCTATCCAGTGAATTTTATCATTATGTTTATATAGCAAATGTTCAGTTAGCTTTGCACAAAAATAGAAACTTCCTCCAAAGAGCTACTTTTTACTTTCTTACTTGAGCACAGAAGCTGAATCAGTACTTTTACTGGAGTAGTTTTTAACAGTAGTATTGGTATTACTACTTAAGTGCAGAATGTGTGTGCTTTTGCCAACTCTGCTGACTTATGTGGGAACAAAAGAGATGGCAAGACATTCATCCTGTCAGGAGAGTTACGCTCCATTTATGTCCCGTTATAACGTCCGTTCTCGGTGGTGCTATTCTTTGTTTGCTGCAATTGGCCATCAGCAGCATTGATTTGTAATGTGTGGATCTACGGACAGCTGCCAGTGCATTACTGTGAAACTGAAGCAAAAGATATTTCTCAGGATTTATTAGACTTACTGTTTTTTCTCTTTTTAGACGTCCTGTGGGAGACTCTGTCCTGTAGCTGAAATGTTTTAATGCGATGTTTAATTGACAGACACAGGATTTTACAAAAATGCTGACAGTTGCATTAAAACTGTCACATTCTTGTGCTGAAACAGAAAGCTGGGGTTCTTCATACGCTTCATGGTGGTTCATGCTCCAAAGGGGTGAAAAACTTCACTTTGCCAAAATAGAACTTACTGAATTTCAAACCAGTTACAGAATGATTGATTTTTGTATTGATTTTTGATAATATCCCCACCCTGCACAAAGGCCATGAAGTCCACAATCTCAGACACAAATACACAAAGATGCTTTTGACCATAAGATCAAGTTCAGGAGCTCTGCCCACAAAATCAAAACCCACTGATGATGTGAATGTGGCCCATGCGGTCTTCAAAGCCATGTGTGTGTATCTGGACCATTTGGACATTAAATACACATCAGTTTTAGATCCCTGGCTGTTACACAGAAACCAAACAGTTGAGTTCACAACAAGCCGAGTGTTAGCAGCCCAACAAAGAGCATTTCAGCAAAATGAAGGAACTGTGGAGTGCAAAAGCATAATTTACCTGTGGTCACAATTTAGGCGTCTATATTCTTTTGGTTTTAGTCTAACTTTAGTCGACTGAATATATAATGAGATTATAGTAGATTAAGTCTGAAGTCGACTCAGTTGACTAAAATCTAAAAGTGCAAAGGTTTTTTGTGTTTTTACCAGTGAAATTTGTTCCACACAGTTTACAAAGTTTATTATTTTTCTGATATCAAATCTGAAATCTGTTCATGTACCTACTCTTCCTTCCTCCCACTTGTTGTGTTTTTATGAGGAAGTGGGAACATAAGCATAGATTTATATTTTCCAAAAAAATGAAATAAAAATTGTACAGATTTCAGGGCAGATCCAATGTGCACGTCTAACATTAATGCACTGGGAGATTCCTTCTGATTGGACCACTTCCAAACTTGTCCCACCTTTCATTTGTTCTGACTGAAACTAGTCTCTGTACAATATTTGATCCCATATTTATTCATGTGTGTTAATACATTTCATCAAGATTTTGTCCCCATGCATCAGTTTTTTGATCATCATGTTTTCATCAGGAAAAAAAAGGCTGAAAATCTACAATAAAATTTTTGGTCTGTGAAATTCACAGTGATGAAACATGAATTCTTCTTTGAGAGCTTCAAAGCATAATTCTGTGACATCCTTAGAAAATGTTGAAAAACTCACAAATTTCTGCTCTCAGACTATTTTTAGCACCTTTCCCCGGCTGAGCCATCCAACACCTGTGCAATCACATGATCCTCCTAAAGTACAAGGAAAATGAAATCATCTCTGACACATTCACCGAGTAATTCAGTGCCTGATAAGATGGTGTAAACAATAAACCTATTAATAAGAGCACTGAGAAGAAAAGCAATAAATTTAAATAAATAGTGTAAACATCCATCCATCCATCTTCATCCGCTTTATCCGAGGCCGGGTCGCGGGGGCAGCAGCCTAAGCAAAGAGGCCCAGACCTCCCTCTCCCCAGCCACCTCCTCCAGCTTATCCGGGGGAACACCAAGAAGTTCCCAGGCCAGCCGAGAGATATAATCTCTCCAGCATGTCCTGGGTCTGCCCCGGGGCCTTCTCCCGGTGGGACATGCCCGGAACACCTCACCCAGGAGGCGCCCAGGGGGCATCCTTGTCAGATGCCCGAACCACCTCAGCTGGCTCCTTTCGATGCGGAGGAGCAGCGGCTCTACTCTGAGCCCCTCCCGGATGGCCGAACTTCTCACCCTATCTCTAAGGGAGAGGCCAGCCACCCTTCGGAGGAAGCTCATTTCCGCCGCTTGTATCTGCGATCTCGTTCTTTTGGTCACTACCCACAGCTCGTGGCCATAGGTGAGGGTAGGGAAGTAGATCGACCGGTAACCATTTAATGTTTACACCATTTAGTGTAAACATTAAATGGTTAAAATATGTCAGTGCACTTGCCCTGATCAAGTAAAGTTCATTCTTTACGACTGACTTACACACAACACCTCCTGTGTGATACGACACAAAACTACCGATTTCAGTTCTGGATTCATTCGCTGGATTTTTCACTTAAAAAATCTAGCATTTTTCCCAGTAAGATTTGAACAGTCATCAGTTGTAAAACCTGCTAGTTTGTCACATTTTAGCTCAACCCCACCCAAGCATGCACTTACCTCTGTGAACAAATCAGTTGCATTTCCTACAAAACTGCAATAATCAGTAAACCAATTTCTGATGAGTTGTTTAGCAAAGAGTGTTTTGTGCCTGAAATGTGTGAAACTGCATTATATGTACTTAACTTACATTTGAATCCGAACTTTACTTGGTCTGAAGCAGGCCTGTCAAGGACAACCAAAGGCCAGATGTGAGGTGGTACAATTCTCTTGTAGCAGATTTAGTGCATATAGCTGAGGCATGAGTGCAAGGTAGCAGAATGGGCCTCACACATAACCATCCAATAATGTAATCTGTGTGTAAAGTGTTTCACAGTTGTACAGGAAAATGAACTCAGGTGGGCAATTGGCCAGATTTACAGAAAATGTCCAGAACTTTATGATTACACCTGAGTTTCTTTCTCAAGCATCAAAACTGGTTAATCGTCCTTTTTCCCTTGGTCATAATGAGCCTGTTGTGGCAGCTAAGCGGACTAACTGGTCCACATATATCCATGTGTTTGGCTTATATGTATACACAGCAATGAGTCTAGCCTACCTTATTTTTTGTCATTTGATAAATAAAAATATAATTTGTGCTTGTTGACATTGAATCATTTTCATTTTCTTTTGAGAAAAAAACAGAACCTCTTTGTATGCAGAAGGAAAAAAATGCAGATTATTACGTTAACAACAAAGGTTTTGGTGTCAAGACACGAGAAGTGCGACTATGCACTGACATTCATCAGGCAGCAACAATCTACAGGCTCACGTACACGCTATTTTCAGTTTCCTCTGGAGAGTCAGTGAATCTGTCAGCAGCATATTTATCCTCCTTCCTTCTCTGCATTTAGAGAAAAGTGGGAAATCTATTATTTAGAGTGAATGTACCATGTTCAACATTTTTCCAAAAATACAAAAACAAACAACAACAACAAAAAGCACAATAAGCTACAGCTCTGCATCGCACAGAGACTCCTGCTTCCATCAAACATAAAATGATGATGCACTACATCCTGGACGCTGTCTGGAGGGGATTCGGTTCAGCTTTCAGCCAGAGGGCCTTCATCACTGCAGTGCCATCGACTATGCTAGGAGTGCCTCTCTCAGTTTCAATTTCAGCCACCATTTTGGAAATCTCTTCAGCCCTCAGACTCCAAGAGATTATTCTCTTAAAGGGGATCATCACTCAAATTAAAAATTAATGTTTCCCCTGTGCTGGATGGCAGTGCCCTGAATATTGATGAACATGAATTCTATCCTCGGGCCAGGAACCGCATCAGACTCAGACCAGGGTGGAGTTAAAAGTACACCCACATTTAGTTTGTCTACACTTGTCATCATAAAATAAAATAAACCTCTGAATTATCCACGTTTAGCTGATGGTAATTTGTGTTTGTTTTGTTTTTAACTTTGATGTCCTGAATAGAAACGTGGGCTTAAAAAAAAAACACAAACAGGAACTATTTCATCATTATGATGTCATATAGTAGCTGAAGCTATGAGTACATATTTAAACTCACTGCTCTCTGTCTTGTCATCTTTGGCCTTCTTATCATGCTAATATCATTTAGCATGAAGGGAAAGTACATTTGTCTCTCTGTTACTTCTGGACGTCACGTCTACCTCCTAGAATGGTTTTAATTCTTTGTAGCATAGATTCAACAAGGTGTTTAAACACTCTTCAGAGATTTTGATCCATCTGAGCAAAACCGAAAATAAGTGCCCCAGTCGAGTGCCCCAGAGCGATTCTAATGGGTTTCGTCAGGGGATCGGGAAAGAAAATGTAGCACTTGGGGGCCACGCACAGAAGCTCCTGCGGTAGCGTGGGGGTCATTGATACCCCAGTACATGAAAATGAAGCATAATCACAATAATGATAATAATGATAATAATAATAATAATAATAATAAGAAGAAGAATACAACACACAGACGCTTCTGAGTTTTATTTTATTTTATTTGGACTTGCACTCACGATACAACTGAGGCAATCTGGAAGGCAAAATAAAAGTCAACAACGGGGTTGAATCAGCCTTTCAAGATAAACGAATCTCAGTAGATATGTCAAGAACAGGTTTACATGAAAAAAAAAGGTTTACATGAAAAAATATCAACAAACTGTCCGTGTTTCAGGCCCTCGGGTGCTGTACAGTGCCTCCTGTGGACGAACGTCATAGAGCCTGCCCGAAACTAGGAGAAAAATTGAAACGGGAGTGGCAGCCACAGAGGGAAATGAAGACCTATCCAGGCCATACCATTTAGGGACATGCGCAATAGTGGGGGTGCGTTTTTAAAACGCCCCCCCCCCCGGGACTGTATTTTTGATCACAATATCAACAAACTGTCCGCATTTCAGGCGCTCGGTGCTGTACAGCGCCTCCAGTGGCTGTGAAGACATGATAAAAATATCACCGTAGGATCCGTGCATTGAAAGAATCAGCCTTTCGTGACAAACGAATCTCAGCAATCTCCTTTGTAACACTCTGTGACCAGCCGCAGCTGGCCGATTTTCACCACATCCGCTCCCACCAGTTTGTCGTAGGCCTCGGTGATGGCGTCAAAGATTTTCCTCGCCGATTTCAGCTCATGCAACAGTGCGGTACTCGTTGATCACTAGGTCAAGTAGGTGATACACCGCAGTTTTCACGGTATCGACGGGTAAAGAAGACGCCCAACCGTCAAGCTCGGCGTCTTGCCGCTCGCCTGCCGCCGCATCACACTCCGCATCGGACAGTATCTCCCCCTCTTCCGAGGAACTGTCAGTTGTGCCGTCCGAGGAACGGTCCTCCTCGTCGCGACTTAGGGGTGCAGAGTCCATCTTTTTCTATGTTTTTTTGTTGTTTTATAGCGACTTCATAGAACAGCTACAGCATAGGCAAACATTCAGTGAGTAAGTAAGTAAGTAAGTACATAGACTGCATTGGAACTAGAAATCCTAGAAAACAAGTGAAATGAAACTAAGCCTTCATAGTTTAACAAGGAGAAACGGGGTGGGTTTAGCTAAGCGAACACTGACAGTGTACAATTTAACTGAGAATATCCAAGGGCTCTACCGAGCCCCATGAGAACATAAGATGTAAAGTACGCTCCTGCGCCAAATAATCCCAAGGAAGGCAGGCCGAAGAATTTACACCGCTCCTTCAATTTGATCCTCTCCTCTTCTTCCCTTTTTCTTTGTTCTTCCTCCTTTCTCCCCTTCAGCCTTTCTCCTTCGAGTTTCTTCTGGGCCGCCTTATAAATCTCATCGGTGTAGTGGTTTTCTCCACTGAAATCCACCATTTCATCTATTTCATCCAGAAGACAGCCCCGGAGTGTCGATCACAACGATATTTCTTCCATCTTTGCCCTCTGCTGTCGTCTGTCGGTGACAGACGCGGGCGAAACGTCTTCTTTGAAAGCGTTCGCATCCCCCAGGATGGTGTTTCTGGACGCACTCTTTCCCGATCCTGTTTTATCGACCAGAAGGAGTCTCAGTTCTTCACGGGTCGCAGAGCCTGCGGGGTTGGGGAAATGATGGTAACATTTGAATCATTCCAGAAAAAAAACCCCATAAAACACTACGTTACACTGGGCTATTCGTTTGTTATCTCTGTATTGATGTTGACAGCAAGCAGTTTGTCCACATAAAGCGAGTACCACAAGCAGCACACAACCCTGGGATTGTACTTTACCTTTGTATCAATGTTGACAGCAAGTAGTTTGCCCACATAACGCCAGTAGCACAAGCAGCACACATCCCTGGATCTGGCCTTTGGTCCCCAACATTTTCAGTAAGCTAAGAAAAGAAGAAAGAAAAAAGAGGTGAAATTAAGACACATTCAAGGAAAGTATTTCAGATCAGATTAGCAAGTTAAACCACACTGAAAATACACGTTAAACCATGGCCCCAAACTGGTCGGTTGTCCCATGTGTTTCCCCCGTAGCTGCTCCGGGCGCACACACAATGAGCCCTGGTTTCGCGACGCAGGCGTAGCAACAACCTCCTTCTACTCCTCACTGCATCCTGTGTGTGTGTGTGTGTGTGTGTGTGTGTGTGTGTGTGTGTGTGTGTGTGTGTGTGTGTGGGAGGTACTGGGTTCCTCACAGACGGTGGTGTTCGCAAAACCCGCCCTCCCCAAAGCTAAGGGCTTGCCAGCGGGGCCCGCGAGAGCGAGGGTCCGAGATCCAAATGGAGGGCTGTGTTCGCGTAACCTGCCCTCCGCAGACCTAAGCGTACGCTACCGAGGCGCTTGAGAACGATGTAGAGGGAGCAAGGATGAGGAGGAGGCAAGGAGTGTCTGAAGTCCAAATGGAGGGCGGTGTTCACGTAATAGGCAGGCCACAGAGCTGCTCTTTCACTAGCGAGGCGCTTGAGAATGATGTAGAGGGAGTAAGGAGTACGAGGAGCAACGCAGAGCCCGAGGTCCAACTGGAGGGCGGTGTTCGTGTAATAGGAAGGCCAAACAGCTTCTCTTTCACTAGTGAGGCGCATGACAACGGTAGAGAAGGAGCAAGGAGGAAGAGGGGCCATGGGGAGCCCGAGGTCCTCACCGAACGGGGTGTTCGCGAAACCGGCCCTTCGCAGACCTAAGCGTACTCTAGCAAGAGCATAAACGGAGGGCGGTGTTCACGTACTAGGCAAGCCAAACAGCTGCGCTTTCACTAGCGAGGCACTTGAGAATGATGGAGAGAGAGCAAGGAGGACACGCAGGCACGGAAAGCCCGAGGTCCTTCCGGCAAAGCGCTCACCTGCGAGGAGCAAGAGAATGGAGAACAGAAGGAGGTCGCAGGACGGGGAGGCAGGGAGAGTCCGAAGTCCTTACTTAGGCCGGTTTACACGAACACTGCCGAGAAGGAGACATTGATGATGATGATGATGATGTGAAGTTGAGAGTTGTTTGCTCCGGCGGGTCGGGGTCCCTCCAGACCCCAGTGTTTGCCATCGTAACTTACGAATGTGCATTGGGGTTGTGAATTACCCCATCGCGATTACAAAGGGGTCACAGTGTACCCACGGAGCAGAGAGCACCCCCGGTCCTCATGAAGGCCGGTTTATGCGTAACTTGGGGCCCATTCGGCTAAGCGCTCGCCTGCGAGGAGCAGGAGAACGGAGCAGAAGGAGCATGGAGAACTAGGAGGCTGTGAGAGTCCGAGGTCCTTACTTAGGCCGGTTTACGCAAACACTGCCGAGAAGGAGACGTTGATGATGATGATGATGATGTGAAGTTGAGAGTTGTTTCCTCCGGCAGTTCGGGTCCCCCCAGACCCCAGTGTTTGCCATTGTAACTTACGAATGTGCATTGGGGTTGCGAATTACCCCATCGCAATTACAAAGGGGTCACAGTGTACCCACGGAGCAGAGAACATCCCCGGTCCTCATGAAGGCCGGTTTACGCGTAACTTGGGGCCCGTCCGGTTAAGCCCTCCCCTGCGGGGAGGAGGAGAACCAAGGAGCAGGATGTAGGAGGACTGGGATGTTAGAGGCGTCCGAGGTCCTCATGGAGGCAAGTTTACGCGAACACTGCCCTCTGCAAAGCTAAGCGTCCGACAGCGAGGCACAGGAGAACCGATGAGAAGGAGGAAGGAGGACGGGGACTCAGGGAGAGTCCGAGGTCCTCACTTAGGCTGGTTTACGCGTAACCTTTGGCCCTTCCGGCTAAGCGCTTGCCTGCAAGGAGCTGGAGAACGGAACAGAAGGAGGTAGGAGGACTAGGAGGCAGGGAGAGTTTGAGGTCCCCGCTTAGGCCGGTTTACGGGTAACCCGGGGCCCATCCTGCTAAGCGCTCGCCTTCGAGGAGCAGGAGAACAGAGCAGAAGGAGGTATGAGGACAAGGATGCAGGGGGAGTGCGAGGTCCTCATGGAGGCCGGTTTACGCGAACACTGCCCTCTGCAAAGCTAAGCGTCCGACAGTGAGGCACAGGAGAACCAAGGAGAAGGAGGAAGGAGGACTAGGAGGCAGGGAGTGTCCGAGGTCCTTACTTAGGCTGGTGTACGCGAACACTGCCAAGAAGGAGACGATGATGATGATGATCTGAAGTTGAGAGTTGTTTCCTCCGACTTTTCGGGGTCCCTCCAAACCCCAGTGTTTGTCATCGTAACTTATGAATGTGCATTGGGGTTGCGAAATACCCCATCGCCATTACTAAGGGGTCACAGTGTACCCACGGAGTAGAGAGCACCCCCATTCCTTGCGAAGGCCGGTTTACGCGTAACTTGGGGCCCACCCGGCTAAGCGCTTGCCTGCGAGGAGCAGGAGAATGGAGCAGAAGGAGGTAGGAAGGCGGCAAGGAGAGTCTGAGGCCCTCAAGGAGGGCGGTTTACGTGAACTCTGCCCTCTGTAAAGCCAAGCGTCCAACAGCGAGGCCCAGGAGAACTGAGGAGAGGGCCGGTTTACGTGAAGACTACCCTCTGTAAAGCTGAGCGTTTGCAAGCGCAGGGTAGAAGGACCAAGGAGAAGGAGGAAGGAGACGATGATGTTGATGATGATGTGAAGTTGAGAGTAGTTTGCTCCGGTGGCTCGGGGTCCCTCGAGACCCCAGTATTTGCCATCGTAACTTACGAATGTGGTGTGGGGTGGCGAAATACCCCTTCTTGATCACTAAGGGGTCACAGAGTACCCACGGAGTGCCCGCGGTGCCCACTTAGGCCGGTTTACGCGTAACCCGGGGCCCATCCGGCTAAGTGCTCGCCTGCAGGGAGCAGGAGAACGGGGGAGAAGGAGGAAGGAGGTCGAGGAGGAACGGAGAGTCCGAGGTCCTCGCTGAGGCCGGTTTATGTGAACACTCTCGAGAAGGAGACGATGATGATGATGTGAAGTTGTTGCCGTGGCGCTTCGGGGTCCCTCCAGACCCCAAGGTTCGCCATCGTAACTTACGCGATCAATGGAGGGTTGCAGCCAATTAGGTGCCTTTGTCCGATTCTGTGACGAGACCCGCTATAGCCGGGGTCCGCCTGACCCCCATCTGCCCCCACCGCGAACCCGAGCCCTGTTTCGCGACGAGACCTGGGTCCGCGCTGCCGGGGTCTGCGTGACCCCCCCCCCCCCTTCTTTTTTATTTTGGTCCAGGCCGCACAAGGGTTAAGGAATTATGCTAGGACAAGCTGAATGAACCTTGTCTTGTCCTCACCTCCTCTACAGCAGTATTCAGTTCATGCTTCCAGTGTCGCCAATCATTGACCTTCTTTCAGGAGGAAATGTCAACCGTGAGTTAAAAGGAAAAAAACATCACTTGTAACTTCTTGCTAAATGATCTTTCTCATAGCATATTTGAATAAAACAAAGCTAGCATACCATCAAAGAGCATCTTTACCTGTCACCGAAGACACCAGCCCAACTCTGTCTGCCGCTTCTAATATTCATTTAGCAGAGAGCACTGGCTGTTTTTGCCTCGCCGAGACATCTTCTGCCATTTGTTGGTGTTTTAAGGAAAAATATACATACCACACCAACACACACAGAAAGAGAGCGAGAGAACAATAAAAGAGAAGCAACACAGTCTGACCTTTGACACCTGTTCCATTAAAAAAAACACTGAAAAAAAAACACTGAAAAAGAACAAAACAACGAGAGAGAAAAGTGAAGGGAAGAGATGTAGAAATTTGCAGGGATAAAACAGAATAAAAATGTTGGGAAGAGAATAAGATGGAAGAGAAAAGAATAGACTAGAGCAGCAGTGAACAGAAACAGTGGCTCTTCTAAGAGCCTTTGGGTTCACGGGTAAGAGGATCAATAAGTGCAATAAGAATGTGTAAGGTGGCTGAAAAGAATTATAAAACCATCAAATACATGGAAAGAAAGCGACTGGACTTCTTTAAGTTTCCTGGAGTCGTTTCACGTCTCATCCGAGAAGCTTCTTCGAGAAGCTTAACAAAAACAGTTCTGATAAGCACATTTGCAAAAACATCGAGAAGCTCAGTGATTAATCTCATCTTTCTTTTTACCACAAAATGTGCAAAGTTCTTCATCCCACTTGAGCATACACAACTATGCATGGCTGGACTGGAGGTGATTGACCTTAATTGTCACAATCGAGAGCATCAATGGAATTCGGTTACCCATTCAGTGTAGAAGACCAATTTCCAGTAGGAGTAAGTCTTTAGGTTTCTAACCCTAAAACTTTTAAATACACTTTAAGTGTATTTTACAGCGAAGGTCCAATATCCCCTACTCCCACCGTCTATATGAAAATGGCTAATTTTCACAATTTTCACCTGGGTCCGCTGGAGACTGTTGACCTTCGCTTAACCGGAGATTTTCTCTCAGCTGAACACGGGATACGCACACACACGCACACGCATGAAACGTGTACACTGATACTTATACACACTATCACCCTCCCTCCCCCAAATCAAAAGCTGGAGGCGCGATCAAAGATTGCAGCGGTCCCAGACCAGCTGTACACGCTGGAATATTCTCCCATGTTGCTTGTCTGTGTTATATTGTGTTATGGTGTGTTGATATCTCTGCATTCCACATTATCCTTTTGTGTTACACATTTCAAAGTTTTTTTCCCTTGCTACCTAGCCTGACCTGTCTCCCCAGTGTGATTTTTGTGTAATGTATGTACGGTCTGCAAGGTCTGTCATCTCGGTTGTGGGCAACTGTAACTGACAAATAAAGGCTTTCTCATCATCTCATCTCATCATCTTGTCTTCCTTCTCTCACCACCAATGAGTGAGTCCTGCAGCAGTCCCTCAGTGCTCGTCTCGGGATGTTGTCAGGACCTGGGGCTTTGCGTTTGTTGATCCTGGCAAGGGATCGCCACACACTGCAGCGACAACTGCCAGCATCTAAGCAAGACTCTCTCTGTTTCTCTCATCATGGTCACCTAAATGCACAGTAATGGTAGGTTTTGTAATAAGGCAGATCGCGCTAACATAATATGCACTGTTAGGTGATTATTTATCTGCCGCATTAATGGGAGAGGACGTGCAAACGTTACTGCAACTGCTGGTCGGGCCACGACCAAAATGGAGACCCCAGAGACCCAAACAAACGTTCACAAAACTTACAGGGGAGCAGAGTCCGAAGCACAGTGCAGGTGGCCGGCCTGGGGCCCGATAGCACAGGAGGCCAGGATGGGACAGTTCAGGAGGCCGTCCACGAAGAAGGCCGTGGCGGCGCGTAAAAAGTTCAGGAGGCCGTCCACGAAGGAGGCCATGGCGGCGCGTAAAGAGTTCAGGAGGCCGGCCACGAAGGAGGCCGTGGCGGCGACAACCTCGTTTAGGAGGGCGGCCACGACGGCGATGACGACTAGCCAGCAGCCTAGAAAACGGCCACTGAAGATGAGGTGCCAGACACAGACCGGATGGTGGTGTGCCAACAGCGGAACCAGGCACAGACGAGGAGAAGGAAGAGGCTGGACCCACTGAAGCCAAACCAGGCGGGGCTGGAGCTGATGCAGCAAGCGATGATGCGGATGCCGAAGGAGCTGATGCAGCAGGCGATGATGCGGATGCCAAAGAAGCTGCTGCAGGCGATGATGCGGATGCCGAAGAAGCCGCTGCAGGCGATGATGCGGATGCCGAAGAAGCTGCTGCAGGCGATGATGCAGGCACAAAGGCTGGACCAGACGAGGAGGCAGACACGAAGGCTGGGCCAGACGAGGATGCAGGCATGAAGGCTGGACCAGACGAGGAGGCAGACACGAAGGCTGGACCAGACAAGGATGCAGACACGAAGGCTGGGCCAGACGAGGATGCAGGCACGAAGGCTGGACCAGACGAGGAGGCAGACACGAAGGCTGGACCAGACGAGGATGCAGGCATGAAGGCTGGACCAGACGAGGATGCAGACACGAAGGCTGGGCCAGACGAGGATGCAGGCACGAAGGCTGGACCAGACGAGGATGCAGGCACGAAGGCTGGACCAGACGAGGATGCAGACACGAAGGCTGGACCAGGCGAGGGTGCAGGCACGAAAGCTGGACCAGGCGAGGATGAAGCCGGACCAGGCGAGGATGAAGCCGGGCCAGGCGAGGATGAAGCCGGACCAGGACCGGGCGAGGCTGAATCAGAATCAGAATCAGAATACTTTATTGATCCCTGGGGGAAATTATTTTTTGTTACAGTGCTCCATTTTAAACCAACATTAAGACAAGACAGACAATACACTAACTAAGAATAGTACAATATATACATATATATACATACATACATACATAAGTCACTCATAAATAAATAGTTGGAAAAGAAACATGTGTAGTTGTAGCAGCAAACAGTGTGTTAAGTGGATGCGTTGTACAGGGAGATGGCCACAGGCAGGAATGATTTCCTGTGTCGTTCAGTGGTGCTTTTCGGTAATCTCAGTCTCTCACTGAACGTGCTCCTGTGACTGACCAGCATGTCATGGAGTGGGTGGGAGGTGTTATCCAACATTGTCTTTATCTTGGACAGCATCCGCCTCTCCGACACCACCTTGAGGGAGTCCAGCTCCGTCCCCACAACATTGCTGGCCTTACGGATTAGTTTATTAAGTCTGTTGGCATCTGCGACCCTCAGCCTGCTCCCCCAGCATGCAACAGCATAGAGGATCGCACTGGCCACAACAGACTCATAGAAAATCCTCAGCATTTTCTGGCAGATGTTGAAGGACCTCAGTCTCCTCAAAAAATAGAGACGACTCTGGCCCTTCCTGTAAAGTGCTGTGGTGTTTTTAGCCCAGTCCAGTTTATTGTCAATGTGTACTCCAAGGTATTTATAGTCCTCCACAATGTCAACACTGACCCCCTGAATTGAAACAGGGGTCAAGTTTTTCCTGGTCTTCCTGAAGTCCACGATCAGTTCCTTTGCCTTTGCCACGTTGAGCTGCAGATGATTCTGCTCACACCACGTGACAAAGGAGTCGACCACAGCCCGGTACTCTGTCTCATCATCCCTGCTGATGCATCCAACCACCGCAGAGTCATCAGAAAACTTCTGAAGATGGCATGTCTCTGTGCAGTGGCTGAAGCCGGACCAGAACCAGGCGAGGATGAAGCCGGACCAGGCGAGGATGAAGCCGGGCCAGGCGAGGATGAAGCCGGACCAGGACCAGGCGAGGATGAAGCTGGACCAGGCGAGGATGAAGCTGGGCCAGGCGAGGCTGAAGCTGGACCAGGCGAGGATGAAGCCGGGCCAGGCGAGGATGAAGCTGGACCAGGACCAGTCGAGGATGAAGCCGGACCAGGCGAGGATGAAGCCGGGCCAGGCGAGGATGAAGCCGGGCCAGGCGAGGATGAAGCTTCAGGCTGAGGCGTGGCAGTAGCAGGTGGTAGCGCTGCAGGTGGTGGTACTGCAGGAGGCGGCGCTGCAGCCATAGGTGGTGAAGCAGGCCTCGGGCCTCAGGCCCCCCAGCCGGCAAAACAGGAGGCCGGATGGGCTCCTCGGGCCCCCCAGCCGGCGAAACAGTAGGCTGGACGGGCTCCTTGGACCCCCCAGGGAAAACAGCCGCAGAACCAGCGGGCACCGGGGCCCCTGGCACACACAAAACAAAACCAGCAGGCTCGCGGGCCTCTGGCACACGTGAAACAAAACCAGTAGGCACATGGGCCTCTGGCACACATAAGGAGGGCTGCAGCTGCGCAGAGCACTGACCCTGCTCAGGCAGTGACAGCCCGGTGCAGTTCACAGCTGGCATCTTGGCCTCCAGGGGTCCAGAGTAAGCTGAGGGCTGTAACCCAGCCTCTGGGGAAGCCAAGTCCAAGATCCAAAAGGAGAAACTCCCGCTCCCACGGACATAGCGAGCCTAGAAGCCACGGGAGACCTGTCACTAGACGCTGTAGCCGCCTCTCTATAGCGCGCTGGGACTGGCCACCCGGGTTTTCCAGCCACAGGTCGATGAGCTCCTGTGTGGCATCGACGAGATTTTCCCGTAGCTCCTTAGACGGATTAAGCGCTGCTGGGTCCATCTTGTGGTCGCGTTGTACTGTCACGGTCCGGGTCAGTGGCCGTGTGAGGAGTGGAAAGGAGGACTCAAATGCAGTACTTATTTAGACGTGAGGGCGATTTATTAACAATACCAAACATAAAGTGGAGATGGCAAAACAGAACTAAGGATGAACTAAACTGGGAGAAACTACACCAAGGAGTAGCAAACCTGAACATGAAGGGAGAACAGCAGGGAGAGCACGTAGGGGATTTCACAGAGTATGAACACAGACGACGCGACGAGGAGCGGAGGAAAACACACACTATAAGTACATAGAGAAACACTGGGAAATCACACACAGGTGGGGGACACAGCTGGACCTGATTAACCTGACGAGACAGGGGGACACTAACACCAGGGACCAATAGAGGGAGCACAAACCCAGAACCCAGTATCTAAAATCCCAAAACACAAACCATCCCAAAACAGCCACGAATAATAATGAAAGTAATAACAATAAAGAACACAAACACAAAGTCACTGAGTCATGGCCGCAGGACCATGACAGAAACGATCGAGAGCAGGGAGTGTCGTGTTGTCACCGACTGTTTTATTCACAGCACGTGTTCTCGTAACTTCACTGCTGTTGGAATACATTTAATATGTGCAGCTTGTTACTAAATCACTGAATGAAGTGCAAACTGCATCAGATCACGTGAGTGGGTGTGGATTAACTTTGCGATTCAGAAAACGTATCAAACTGTTGCATCATTCTAATCTGTTGCTAATTCTCTTTGACTGTGGAGGAGTAGCTACTAGAGCACAGAACACACACATGAAGAACAGCTGAAAGCATTTCCACGTGTGCTTTATCAGGCTGTGTAAGCTTTAATGTTTAAATTAAGCCCGATCCCCGGGCTCTCTGTCCTGGTCGTTGTGTCCTTGGGCAAGACACTTTACCCTACTTGCCTACTGGTGTTGGCCAGAGGGGCCGTGGCGCGATATGGCAGCCTCGCCTCTGTCAGTCTGCCCCAGGGCAGCTGTGGCTACAACCGTAGCTTGCCTCCACCAGTGTGTGAATGTGAGAGTGAATGAATAGTGGAATTGTAACGCGCTTTGGGTGCCTTGAAAAGCGCTATATAAATCCAATCCATTATTATTATTATTAAATGGATTCTAATTTGCAGCCGTCACCTTAGAGATAAATAGCATCACTGAAAGCATGACTTTTCAATAAAATAATTAACTGGAATTAAATGATTTACTGCTCTGTGCACAACATCACCAGAAAAGATTAATGAATTTATCATCTCTTGTCCTTATTACAACAGTTTTGTATGTTACTGGCATAGTTCTTTTGTTCTTTATAGAATTTTAATCACCATTTAATAACATCTCTAAAGTAGTTTAGCACGAATAGGAATCATTTTCTATGGAAGAAGAGTCACATGATCCGTGAAACACCCCTCTTAGGTCAGGTTGGTCACCCTTTCCATGTAAACGTGAAGGGAAACTCTGGGTTAACTTCCTGAGTTTATAACCAGCTTGTGACCGTTTATCCAGATCAACAGTGTCAGAAACACATCCTGAGTATGTTGAACGAGCTCCGTAGTAAATACTGAAGGTTAACTCTGGGTTGTTT
Source organism: Aulonocara stuartgranti (assembly GCF_965226115.1). Classification (NCBI taxonomy): domain Eukaryota; kingdom Metazoa; phylum Chordata; class Actinopteri; order Cichliformes; family Cichlidae; genus Aulonocara; species Aulonocara stuartgranti. The sequence goes on along the minus strand of NC_138939.1, from coordinate 38,526,720 downwards.
GTCCTACGAAGGTGGTTCAATCACCATGGTAACCTGTGCTGTAGCCCTAACCTGCTCTGGAGAAGGCTAGGTTCCAGATTACAGATCAACAGGTGTAAAATCACAGACTGCTGACTAATCAGTTTTTATGGGGCGCCGTTTGTAAACTGAAACTGTCATGGTCCTGGGTCGGTGACCCAGCGCTTTTAGTTATCATTTTCTAGTTTATGATGATGATGATTATTATTGTTTGAGTTCTGTGTGTTATATTTTCGATCTGCCTCTGAGTCTGCATCTGAATCTGTCTGTTTAGTTCAATGTCTTGTCTGGTTCCATGTATCTGAGTTTCCTGTTTTACTGTGAAGGTCCGCGTCGTATGTGAGTGTGATCAGTTTACGTTTCCCCTGTCCCGTCAGCCCAGATTCCTCCCAGCTGTGTTGCCCTCCTGTCTCTCATCCCCTGATTACTGGTGTGTGTATTTAAGCCCTGTGTGTTCTCCTGCCTGTTGCCGGTTCGTCTGTGTTCCTCCGTGTCAGTCTGTGTAACTCTGTGTCAGTCTGTTACCCTGTGTTCCACGGAGTCCTGTTCCTCGTCTGCGTCTTCTCACCGCGCTGTAGAAGCCAGGCTACAGCAGCTACTCTCTGCACACTCCTGGCTGCTAGACTCGCTTCACCCGCTGGCACGGGACTTCCTCCTTCATGAGCTGCACCTTCGCCCTCCAGCCGCTACCGCTTCCCAACCCAGCCTGGCGGTGAAGATTTTGCCCGGCCTGGCAGTGAAGATTTTGTCCGGCCCGCCGGAGGTTTTGCCCGGCCCGCCGGAGGTTTTGCCCGGCCCGCCGGAGGTTTCGCCCGGGAGGAAGCGACGATCGCGCCGCCGGCGCGTCGCCCCACAGCCAGAGAGTAGGACTTCGGAACTGCCGGCTGTGGTGAGTGGAAAAGACACTCCGTCTGTTTCGCCAGCTCGAATGACTGTTTATTCCGGGGCTGTGTTTGTTGAGCCAGCTGCCCAGCAGGTAGCTCAGTTAGCCGCCCGGCCGGAAGCCCAGTCGCCACCTCCGCCACATTCAGCCTCACAATCCATAGCTCAATTACAGTCACAGCCAGACTTATTACAAACCCTGTTACAATCCATGGCCCAGTCAGTAGCCCGGTTAGCAGAAGAATCATTAGCTTTATCCTCAGTTCAGCCTCCTGTTCAGCAGTCACCAGCCCTGCATCCTGTGTCAGTTGCTCCACCACCTGTTCAGCCATCACCTTCACCTACTCCTCCTGTACAGCAAGCCATGTCAGTCCAACCCATAACGGACAGTTCAACAACTCCGTACTCTAAGCAGAGAGACAAACCCAAGAACAATGTCAACATTCCTCAAAGGCTGGCCAGTTCTGAGACTGAGATGCACTCCAGGGCCTCCCCAGAGGCTGGGTTTCAGCCCCCATCAGACTCTGGACCCCTGGAGTTTAAGAAGCCAGCTGAGGACTGCACAGAGCTGTCGCTGTCTGAGCAGGGTCAATGCTCTGCGCAGCTGCAGGCCGCTATGTGTTTGCCAGAGGCCCGTGTGCCTGCTGGTCCTGTTCTGTCCCTGCCAGAGGCCCGTGTGCCTGCTGGTCCTGTTCTGTCCCTGCCAGAGGCCCGTGTGCCTGCTGGTCCTGTTGCGTTCCTGCCAGAGGCCCGTGTGCCTGCTGGTTCTGTTGCGTTCCTGCCAGAAGTCTCCGCACCTGCTGGTTTTGTTCTGTGTGTGCCAGGGGCTCCAGTGCCCACTGGTTCTGAGACTGTTTTTGCTGGGGGGCCCGAGGAGCCCGTCCAGCCATCTGCCTCGTCAGCTGGGGGGCCCGAGGAGCCCATCCAGCCACCAGCTGCTCCACCAGCAGCCTCATCCACGCTTGCAGCAGCAGTTTCATCCATGCCGCCATCTGCTGCAGCGCCTCCGTCTGCATTCTCCACGCCGTTGCCTGGCCCGGCCTCTGCTGCATCCTCCACGCCGTCGCCTGGTCCGGATTCAGCATCCTCAGCGTCGCCTGGTCCAGCGCATGCTTCGGCTTCATCCGCTTCACCTGGTCCAGCCTCTGCATCCCCGTCTGGTCCAGCCTCTGCTTCTTCATCCTCGTCTGGTCCAGCCTCTGCTTCTTCATCCTCGTCTGGTCCAGCCCCTGTGTCTTCATCCTCGTCTGGTCCAGCCCCTGTGTCTTCATCCTCGTCTGGTCCAGCCTCTGTGTCTTCATCCTCGTCTGGTCCAGCCTCCTCATCAGCAGCGTCGCCTGGCCCGGCTTCAGTCTCCTCATCGGCTGCTTCGCCTGGCCCGGCTTCAGCCTCCTCATCAGCTGCTGCCTCGCCTGGTCCAGCCTCCGCATCAGCGTCCGCCTCGTCTGGTCCAGCCTCCGCATCAGCGTCCGCCTCGTCTGGTCCAGCCTCCGCATCAGCGTCCGCCTCGTCTGGTCCAGCCTCCGCATCAGCGTCCGCCTCATCTGGTCCAGCCTCCGCATCAGCGTCCGCCTCGTCTGGTCCAGCCTCCGCTTCAGCTTCCGCCTCAGCTTCCGCCTCGTCTGGTCCAGCCTCCACTTCAGCTTCCGCCTCGTCTGGTCCAGCCTCCGCTTCGCCTGGGGCTGCAGGGGCCACGCAGCCTTCAGGTCCCCTACTACCGCCTCCACATCGTCGGTCATCTGCCAGGCCGCTTGTTGGGCATCTCCGCCACCGTGGACGCCCTCCTGAACACCCTCCTGAACGCCGCCACTGCCTTCCGCGTGGCCGGCCCCCGGATCTGCTCTGTCGCCGCCACTGCCTTCCGCGTGGCCGGCCCCCGGAACTGTTTGCCCGTCGTCGCAGTTGCCGTCCACACGGTCGGCCCCCGGAACTGAACTGTTTTGGCCTCCTGCGCTGTCGGCCTCCGGGTCGGCCCCCTGAACTTGACCTTCTGGGTCTTTCTGGGCTCTGTCCCTCCTTCCTGGTCCCCCGCCGCCCACCCTGGTTGGGTTGTTTTCTGTTTTTGGCTGTTTTTTGTGCTTCTGTTGGGCGGTCTGGAGCCCGCCCTTGTGGGGGGGGTACTGTCATGGTCCTGGGTCGGTGACCCAGCGCTTTTAGTTATCATTTTCTAGTTTATGATGATGATGATTATTATTGTTTGAGTTCTGTGTGTTATATTTTCGATCTGCCTCTGAGTCTGCATCTGAATCTGTCTGTTTAGTTCAATGTCTTGTCTGGTTCCATGTATCTGAGTTTCCTGTTTTATTGTGAAGGTCCGTGTCGTATGTGAGTGTGATCAGTTTACGTTTCCCCTGTCCCGTCAGCCCAGATTCCTCCCAGCTGTGTTGCCCTCCTGTCTCTCATCCCCTGATTACTGGTGTGTGTATTTAAGCCCTGTGTGTTCTCCTGCCTGTTGCCGGTTCGTCTGTGTTCCTCCGTGTCAGTCTGTGTAACTCTGTGTCAGTCTGTTACCCTGTGTTCCACGGAGTCCTGTTCCTCGTCTGCGTCTCTCTGCTATTCATCATCCGTTGTCATATGCTCCCAGGTCTGTTATTTTAGTTCTCCCAGTTTAGGTGTCTTTAGTTGTTTGTTATGCCCCACTGTTTGTTTGCCACTACACCTCTGTAAATAAAACCACCGGTATCTCATCCACTGCCTGCATCTTGGGTCCTCCTTCTAAATCCACACGGCTCGCCTCGGCAGCCGTGACAGAAACATGCTTAACAGCAACATTTTTCCACATTAACCTCAAAATCTTACAAAAACATGTTTTTTCGAGTCTTTAGTGCCGGAGGTTTTTGTAAAGCTTTTATTTTGGTATTTCCATTGACCGTACAATAAATTTGCATGTTAGCTAAATATTTAGTTTCCCATAACATCTAGATTTAACATCTAGATTTAGCATTTAAAATTGTGTTTTAAATATAAAAAGTTACAAATATTTTAGTAAATGTTGTAAAAAGTGACCAGTAAAATAGCATCACCATTTCTGGATCCCTCAGACCTCTGAGAGAGAGTCACGTGCTTCAGTTGTGCTTAATTTCTTTGCGTTTCCCTGATGAGTATCAGTAGTAAATATCAATTTTTATATGTTACTCTATAATTGATTTTTGTTACAACTATTTTATTTTATTATCTATGAATATATCATCCTAAAACAGAACACCTACACTCTACTTTCTGACCTCATATCAAGTTTTGAGCACAGATTAAGTCTTTGTTTGAACTGTTTTTATATTTGTTATACTTGGTCCTAATCTTCTGGAACTGCAGCTGCTCAAACACCGGACACACATAAAGAACACTTGTTCCATCTTTCAAATTAATTTGACTTGACCAAGAAACTAAAGCAATTTCCTCATCTTATTTATTAGGATGTGTGACGGTAAGTTTTAATGTTTAAGTGGATGCAGTTTAAAGTTTCATCTTAGAGATAAACAGCAGCACTGAGCATGGACTCGGCTACAAAATAATTGTCTTGAATAAAAATGTTAATTTTACTGCTCTGTGCACTAAATCACCAGATTAACAATCATCTCTCACAGTGTTGGTGTTACTGTTATATTCTGTTATGTTTCTTTTATCATAGATTTTTAATCACCATTTGATAGCATGTCTGGTGCAGATGTCACAGTAATCGTGTTCAGGGGACGTGTCATATGATACGTAACCTGCTTCTAGGTTGGCCAGAAGCTTTTTTGTAGTTTTGCTGTAGAGAAAATCCAGAATTAATCCTGAAGTTACCTGGATGAGATGAACTCCTGCATTGTTTTTCAGGCCTCAGCACATTGGATATCCAGTGTGGATGGGCTTTGGCAGACCTCATGTTCAGAAAACTTTGCATTTTTCTATTTTTGCAAGGAAGCAGCTATCAGGAGTAATTACATAGAAACATGTTAAGTGGGGTTGTTTGATTCTTAGGGGTTTTCTCTGCTATTGGGGACTCTTTAATTTTGACCTATATAAATAAAATGTAATGAAATTATGTAAAAAAGTAAAATAAGTCCAGTGGGATACATACCATGTTCCCCTTGAGACACACTCCTGCATGCTGGGTTATCTTTTCCACCAAGAGAGGCACAGCTGCTGTCTAAGTTGTGAATAAATTTATACCATCCCAAGATAGTTTCCACTTCAAGAGCTCTGCAACAGAATCTCCATCCAGCCAAAAACCATCTCTGACACCGCTTCCCATGGAGTATTCGCCATCCTGTGAGGCAGTACGCACAAACCTCTTGTTTGTCTTGAGTAAAAAGAAAAGAACAAAGCTAAGGAGAAAGGAGAGCTTGTCCGTGTTATTATCAATGTTCTCTGTAACTGGAAAACAAAGCTGAGAGAGGCTGGCAGGCAGATTGTGAAGCAGTAGCCATGCTCTTTCTGAGGCAGAACTCAATGGAACTGTTAGTCATTGGAACATGATGTGACTTTGTGTTTATACAGTTAGAAAATAGAGTCAGAAGTGGGAAGGTTTGGGGGACAAGCCTGCACATTCAGATTGTTATGGGTGTGTTGAGTGGAAGCCTGCTATCCGGTTGTTCAGTGATGACGCGACGAATCCTACTTCCGGGTCTAAAGTATTCTGCGTTTAATATGGCTTTTGTGTTGTTAACATGTTTAATGTTATGTATTTTCTTCTATTTGATCTCAAAAAGCTCCTAAAACAGTCAGCGACCACTGTTGACCTCCCTCGGCTTTTATTACCACTAATCATTTATTTAAGCTCAGTTTTTAAAACCTTACGATGTAACTACAGCCCAGCCCATGCAGCAGTATATGAATGACTAACCTCGTATTGTGGATGGATTATCTCAGTTGTTCTCCTGGCTGAAGTTTGGTCCTTTTACAGCATCCTGCCATGCGATTACATTTGTTCCTGACCACCGAGAACACTCACGTTAACTTTTATCGAGTGGGAAAAAAGTTAGCTTGTTTATATTATGCTAACATAGCTGTGTCGCTAGCGGTCACGTAGCACATCATTATATACCAGCTAGCCCAACTTCAGTAACCCTACAAACGTCACTGCTGTTTAGTTTTCTGTCTTCATTTATGCTGGAAGTGATAGGAGAGCTGTACGTTTGAATTTGTTTCCAAAACCCCGCAGTCAGGACATGCTATATTGTATTTAGATAGAAGCTAGCGAGCTAACTCCCTGCTAACTTCTAACTCCGTTAAATGTCATAAATTCCGTTTTCATGGATGCCTGGATGTTAAACTCAATTGTTACACCTGGTAGAGGAGAAGGCTGATCATTTTATTAAAGATGAAAGACTTTAGACAGTTTTTCAACTCTCAGTAATGCCATAGTGATCGTTTGATATATGGACCTGCAGCGGAGTTTAGACCCAGACACGGCTAGTGACGTCAGACTGAACAACCGGATAGAGGACACAGTGGCAGAACATAGACAAGATGAGTTAAAAAAATTCCTGCAGCATGGATCATCATGTTTGAAAATTGGTGGTTGAAACATTGTATCCATCGTGCAACTACAGACAAGAACTGCTGTAAACAAACCCATATGGAAAAGATATATATAAATCTTATAAAGTTTGTATATGTCTTGTATGAAACTTGTATGAAAAGAATACAAGAGTGAAAACACATATAAGATCCCTTGAAAAATTATATAATGAAACTTGTATGTTTTGGATACTTACTAAAAAAATATATGAAAGTAATGAGAAAGTGGCCACTTTCATGAGTAAATCACATATGTTTTTACTATTTCTTTTCCATATGGGAAACAGTGGCTGAGCAGCTCTTCCTGTTTGAAGCAGAACACCTTTTTGATCACACACAGAACCTCTTTGGCTTTCCAACATCCCTAAAAGGCGATCAGAAGACAAAAAGAAAAAGCCATCCAAGAGCTTGTGCTGGTAGCGCCATGTTTCCACCAACTCTTTTATTTACAGCATGTTTTAAATGTATTATAGAGTCTCTGGTGGGGGAATGTGTTTTATATGTGCAGCTTGTTAATCTGAATACCTTACTAAAACCCCTGAAGTCCAAACTATGTATCTCATTGTCACAGGAATGGACGTGTATTAATCTGGTGATTTACAAAATGTATAAAATGTTTAGACTTGATTCTGAGCTGCTGGATTTGTAGCTACTAGAGCACAGAGCCCACCACAATGACACCTCAATAAATATAATTAATTTAATTTTTGATCCGTTTATATTTTATCTGTCCACTAAATCACCAGATAGACGATCATAGGTTGGAGTAGGTTTCATAGGGATGGAAGAAAATCCATACGATCCGTGAAATGTCTTTTTTCAATCGGTTAGATGTCGCCAAACCCACTCATTTAATTTGAACGTGCAGGGGAAAACTTGGGTTTACTTGGGTTTACTTAGTGACTTGATAACCAGCTATGTGTGACCGTTTCTCCTGATCACCAACAGGTATGTGAATCCAGATACTGAAAAGATGCCCTGGGTGTGCTGAAGGAGCCCCCCAGCGTTAGTTCAAATGAGACAACCCTGACTTATGCTGCCAGGCTGAGGAGGCGGACTGGCAGTTTAGTAATAAGCTAAAGCCTATGAAAAGCTTTTAATTCAGTTGAAGGCCATTAAAAAGTGATGCGAAATTCCTAATTTTCCAGATCCATTTGTAATAGAACGTAGATACACATAAATTCATCCTCATAAAATGCATGTGTGTGGGATGAAGACGATGATGAGGTGGTGATTTTTCTTTATTGGGTTTTTTTAAACAAGAAAAGGAAGAAAATTAGATTTCAAGTTCAACCAACACCCAAGAGAAGGCAGCAGGGAGAAATTCATGGTTTGATCCAGGAAGTGAAGCTGTGTCACAAACAATTTTGCAAATGCTTCTGGATGTCAGTGGGGCAAGCACTCAGATCTCATGTTGACAGATCTGGGAACACATCTGAGGAAGCAGAGAAATAATTTCAGGGACTGACCTGGAGCCGTGCCTAGCTGTGTGTCAAAAGCATGGTCTGATTGGTCAGATCTGTTTATTCATATCCCAAAAATTTGTAAAATCCAGGTTGGGTCGGAAAAAGAATTGTGGCAAATTCATCCAGTGAAAATACGCAGTTGGTGTGAATGCATAGCTGGACTGGCCATCGGGCATACCGCCATGCCCGGTATGCCCGATGGTGATTTTTTTGTTTATGGGCCGATGATGTTTTTTTTTTTTTTTTGTAACGGTATAAACAATGAAAGGAGGTGGATTGTCCAGATGCAGGTCGATGTGTAAAAATAACTCAGTTGCTTGGTGGTGGCTATGGCGGAGCTTCCACAGAGGCCAGCAGGTGGATGAGGGAGAGGGGAGGCAGGGGGGAGGAGAGACCCCCTGCCTGAAGTTCAGGTGAACTGAACTTCAGGCAAGAAGTTATGACCTGCAGTCATATCTGGGTCAGATATAAACCAAGTTTAGATGGAGTTTATTTTCGTTGTGCTGACTTTTTACCCTCAGTTACAATAACTCGTACTGCGTACTAGCTAGCATGAGAGAGTTTCTATACAGCTGGGTGGGTGCTATGATGTTACTGATGTTGAACTTTATTTTATTCATAAGGTTTGTTAGTAGAGTTGCCAACTGTCCCGTAAAAAATCGTCCTGCACTCAGAGAAAATATTACGCGTTTCGTATTGAGCTGAAAAGGAACGCAATTCATCCCGTACTTCAGCTACAATGGAAAAAGACACAAAGCTGGATTTATTCTGTGTGTTTATGCTGCACAGTGATCAATAATCAGCTGATCGGCTTTTCTCTCTTGTTTGTTTATCGCCCACTTTGCGCCAGAAAGAGGAAACCAGTGGATGTCGCGCTAAACAACAGCAGCACGTTTAAGCTTGATCAGCTGTTTTTAGAATTTGTTTAATATTAATTTCTAGTATCAGCTGATGTTTGCTGGAGCCACAGCTGTAAAGCTGCTGGTCATGATATCGGTTTGGATATGTGGTGAGAGGGAAACATGAAGATGAAACCAGGAGATGTCCTTACTGAATCATCAGAGCTGAACAGGTGATGGAGAAACAGGTTTACCTTTTAGGTGACATGAATGAGTTGAAGGGAAGTTATGAACTGTTTCTGAGAGACAAATAACACCAGGAGACCTTTAACAGTATTTCTGGAAAATCATCTTCTGTCATATTTCTTAATTTCTGGGATACGTGATTTCTTCACTTAATCAGGAGGGATGCAGGCGGTTAGTTATTATTGTAAGTCTTTGATTTAATTATAGATTTTAGTTATTGGTGCTGGGGAATTGTTCTTCCCCAACTCTACTTGCAGACAAGCATACTGAAGGATATAAATGGATTATTCTGGGAAAAAGATTCCTTGGTGCTTGTATGTTGGAAAGTGGATGGAGTTAAGATATAACCAGAATTTAGGGTTATGCCAAATTGGGGAGTATTTATATGATGAAAGTGATGAATTTACTTTTGTTTGATTTCCACATTTAAGGGTTTTTTCGGTTTCACTTTAGTCTGCATGTTACTGTGTATTTTTCATTCATTTTATGACTTATTTAACCAAAATCTCTTTTCAGCTTTCCAAACAGTTTTCCAAAGAATGAATCCAGAACGAGGATCAAAGGCTCAGATGAAAGGAATGAGGCAGCTACACATTTTACAAAGAATGCTAAAGTGCCTGTTTGAACTCAAGAGCTTTGAAAATCCCTGGAAAATTTGAAACCGAAAGAATCAAAATGGAACTTTGTGGGACGCTTTCAGCTGATTCTTCACAATAGCAAATGTCTCTCAGCACCTTTATGAAGGCACAGAGAGGGTGCAGTCACATGCACATGGACCCCTGACCCTCACTTTCATCCTTGCTTTTCCCTTAACATCTACATTATTTATTATGTATCTGCATCATTTTTTATGTAGAGAACAAAAATGCAGCAAGTGAAGTTTAAAACTACCAGTTTTGTGTTCATATAAAACTTCAGTGAGCGAACAAGAATAAAATGTTCATCATTAAAAACAGCATTTGTATCACAGCTGTGGTTTCATAATGAAGCAGTTGAACGTTTTCACACCAAGTTATTAAGGTTATTTTCACCTTTCTGTAAAAATTCATTTTGTTATAATATGATGCTTATTTACTGTGTTTTTCCTTTTTTGTCACTTGCTGTTTCACAAAGATGTAGTATGAAGTTGCCCTGCATATATTTAGCATTTCATGATTTACATAATCATGTAAATGTCCTGCACCTGTCATAGACATCCAAAAATCCACCCAGTCTGAAGTTCAAACATCATATTCATGTCCAGTTTGGGTCATGTTGGGCGTCCAAGCTGTGTCCCAGTTTGGACGTATAAATGTCCGGAATTGGTCATGGACCGTAGACCCGATATGGTGGGTCACGAATTCATCCTGTTTTAAGGGTGTTACATATTATACTTCACTGTTGGTCATTTTTGCATCTTTTCTTTTGTTTCTAAACAAATAAATCTTGTTTCTAATAAACACTATTTATTTTTATTTTACTGTAGCAAACTTGGCTGTACTTAAGAATTCCTGTTAATCAATTAATTTAAAAAAATTAAATCAAGAAACAAAACAAAAAATACAATTCATCAAAAATGAAGATAAACCTTAGCCAGTAGCATTCATTATCTCATAGAAAAAAAGGTTTTGGGTAGTTTGATTTGCGAGAAAATTATAGGTTAATAACAGGACATTGAGTTCATTATGTAAACCTGGTCTGTTGCATAGGCTGGTGCAGGGTTTAAAATCTGACCTTTCAAAAACATATTAATCTTCTGTTAACACTAACAGTGTATAAATCATGCAGCTCTGTTGTGTTGAAACCCAACAGGCTCGTATTTCATGCCCTTTTCCTAAAACGGTTTTATTCGTCATATACTGAATTTTGGGGTGAGCGAAAGCTGAAAAGGACATCACTTTATCCCCATAGAAATGTATTTAAAACAACAATACTGGACTGTAATTGTTTAAAAGCATAACAAAATCATTGAAATGGTCCAAAAGGCACCAACACAATAAACTGTGTTGAAAGGTTATGAAATATCAGAGATGAAACCAAGCGTACAAGGATTAGCTACATTTCCTGCAGTGCGACAAGGCTCATGTAAAGCAGCTACACCACTTAGAGGTCCAAGCCTTACACTAATTTATTAAGAGAAAGAAAACACCCAGTTGTTATGAACAAGAACATTAGTTTTGGTAGCAAAAACTGTTTTCCTTACCAGATATGTTATTAAAAATATTCTGACATGACTGAAGTTGGAAGGCCAAGTGGAAGTCACTCTGCTTTGGCTTCAGCTGTGGGTGTTGTTACCTGGTTTTAAGCTTAACCACACCCAGAGTAACATCACCGTGTAAACCCTGCATGGCACTTTAACATAACTCTAGCAAAGGTGAACTGAAGGATGTACCAAAAGAAGAGTTTGTTCTTTAGATGCATTTTAATGAATTAATAATAATGGATTGCATTTATATAGCGCTTTTCAGGGCCCTCAAAGCGCTTTACAATTCCACTATTCATTCACTCACTGGTGGAGGCAAGCTACAGTTGTAGCCACAGCTCCCCTGGGGCAGACTGACAGAGGCAGGGCTGCCATATCGCGCCATCGGCCCCTCTGGCTATCACCAGTAGGCGGTAGGTGGAGTGTCTTGCCCAACGACACAACAACCGAGACTGTCCAAGCCGGGGCTCGAACCGGCAACCTTCCGGTTGCAAGACAAACTGCCAACTCTTTGAGCCACGATTATTAAAAGCAATCAAAAATGGTCACTTTTAAAACATCTAAATTCTAAATCTAGTCCTCCAGCCTAATGAACACCCACTCTCATTCTCCACAACAGTCACAAATCCTATGAGATGTTTGTTTTTGCTGCATTCTTCCAAATTCATGTGCTGAATATTATATTGCCATGCTTGGTTGTACAGAAATAAAGAGCGTTATGTTTATCACCTCTACACAAATCTGGCAACAAACACCATTTCACAAACTACAGGCCTGTCTCTTAAAAATTCTAAAAAAACTGTTTAACAAACTGTTTAACAACCAACTGGAAAAACGTATAGATAAACATAAACAACTCACCGAGAGTCAGTACGGATTCAGATCAAGCAGATCAACATCATTGGCACTATTAGATTCAATAGAATACATCACAAATACCACAGACAAAAAGCAATATGTGGCTGGGTTATTCAGAGACTTGACAAAGGCATTTGACACTATAGATCAGGATATATTGATAAATAAACTGGAACGTTATGGTGTCAGAGGGATAGCTTTAGATTGGGTCTTGAGTTCTTTAAATGGCAGGAAGCAGTTTGTGAAATTAAATGGTGGTTGCTCCTTATGTATGGACATTGCTTGTGGTGTACCCCAAGGGCCAGTTTGGGTCCAAAATTCTTCAACATTAACGACATCTGTAAAGTGTCCAAAATATTACAAATGTTCTCTTTGCTGATGATACAAACATTTTTTGCTCTGGTGATGATCTGCAGAATTTATTGGAGGATATGAAATAAGTAAAGTGAAGTTCTGGCTCGATAAAAAAAAAAAAAATCATTAAATTTTAATAAATCTAAACTTATGTTATTTGGAAATAGTAGTTTAAATACAAATGCAAAGATTCAAATAAAAGGTGTTGATATTGAAAGAGTCAGTGAAAATAAATTTCTGGAGGTAATAATAGATGAAAAACTTAACTGAGAGCTCACGTAAGATATATTAATTCCAAAGAATTGCAAAGCATTGCAATACTAAACAAGGCAAAACAGGTATTCAACAGAACATCACTTCATATTGCCTATGTTCACTGGTTTCACCATGCTTAAGCTAATGTGCAGAGGTCTTTAAAACCACATTACATTCACTTTTTACTCTTCCAAACAAAAAAAAGAGCAGTTCGAATCGTCCATAGTGCAGGTTACAGGGACATACAAACTCATTATTTTTGAAGTCTGAAATATTGAAAATTGCTGATCTTGTAAAACTCCAAACAGCACAAATTCTATTCAAAGCAAAAAATAAAGCACTGCCAGGTAATATTCTGAGTATGTTTTTTTTAAAAGAAGTAAGTTATAATTTAAGGGGGTTTTTGGGTACGTACTACAACAAAAAGCTTTTGTGTTTCTGTGCTTGGACTAAAAAACTGTGGAACAGTTTGAATATGGAATTAAAGCAACGTCCCAACATAAAACAGTTCAAAAAGAGTTATAAAAATATGATCTTCTTGAACTATAAAGACATGGAAAATATTGAAATTAAGTGAATGTCTTCATTTAAAAAATGTCATGATGTGATATTATACTATATAGTATATATTATATCAGAAATCTGTTCACTATTTTTATTACAGATTATATCAGGAAGCTGGCTAAATATTAACTGATAACTTATGGCAAGCGAGTGGGATTAAATAAGTGTGTACTTCTTCCCAACATGGAAATGAATCAAAACAGTAGCAATATTGAAATGTATTGACTTTTGTATAGTATTTTTATTTCTCTCTTATTTTCTTTACTAAATGTACCTGCATATTGTTTACATGTTTGAAATAAATAAATTAACAAATAAACAAAACAAACCTGTGCACACGTTCTCTCCTTGTGACGGCGTGGTTTCATATCAGTGTTTTGCATTAAAGCACCGAGCCAAACGGCACACAGTTTTCCCCATATAAGAAACTGTTTCAGAGCAATGTTTTGTAACAGACTTTGACAGAGTTAGAAGTCTTGTTAGTAATTTGAGCTGCTTTTCTCTCATTGTTTTTTTCCCCTTTGGAAAGATGTGTTCATTTTTCAACTGCTCAAAATGATGTTGTATTCTCCGAGTTCTGCCTCTGGGTTTTCTGTTGCCATTAGCATTCAGATTGTCTCTTCTTCAGTCATGTTTTTGATTAATCCCAACAAAATTATATTTTTATCCCATCTTCAGTTAACCACCCTGCATGCTCATTATCAGCTGCTTTCTGTCTCATACCTATTAGATATGATAGCCAGTGGAATATTGCATGTCTAACCTCTGTTTTAATTAAAGGTTTGTATATTTCATTGTAAAATGTGAACACAGATGTAAAAGTAGAAAGACCAGAATATGGATTTGACTTGGAAACATTAATTAGCTGGAATTCACGTTGGCCATGTAATGATGCAGGAATCCATTCATGGTTCAAAAGAAACTGCACTTCACTCCGAGTGTGATTTGCCGGGGAGTATGAAGATTATTTCCCCCTCCTGCCTGCATATTCCTCCCTCTGATCAAATCAAATCAAATCAAAATTTATTTATATAGCACATATTAAAAACAACAGTGTTGACCATAGTGCTTCACAGTCAATAAAAACATGAGACAGTTAAAACAAACAATAGAAGAGGACAACAAACAATAGGTAACAACGCAACAAGCTAAAACAGCCAACTAGACAGAATCAAAAGCCAAAGTAAAAAAATAAGTTTTAAGACGTAATTTAAAAGACTGGATAGACTCGGCAGTGCGAATATGAACGGGGAGGTTATTCCAGAGTCTGGGTGCCACGGATGCAAAGGCCCGGTCGCCTCTGATGAATGGTGTCATTTATGCCAAATACATAAATGACACCATAGAGGCTGGGGTCCATCACACCAGACATGACCCCAGGTGCAGGCTGTGTAAAGATGCCCCTGAGACAGTCCAGCACATAACAGTAGGTAGTGCAAGATGCCAGCAGGCAAGGCATACATGGGACGCCATAACCACGTGGCCGGCATAGTGTACAGGAACATCTGTGCTGAGTATAACCTGGAAGTCCTGAGGTCAAAATGGGAGACGCCCCCAAGGGTGGTGGAGAATGACTGAGCTAAGATCCTGTGGGACTTCCAGATACAGACGGACAAAATGGTGGTGGCTAACCAACCGGACATAGTGGTGGTAGACAAACAGAAGAAGACGGCCGTAGTGATCAATGTAGCGGTTCCGAATGACAGCAATATCAGGAAGAAGCAACACGAGAAGCATGAGAAGTACCAAGGGCTCAGAGAAGAGCTGGAGAGGATGTGGAGGGTGACGGTAACAGTGGTAATCAGAGCAAACAACAGTGCCACTTATCGCAGCATGTAACAATAGGCTCTGAAATGAGAGTCCCATTTAGGTTTGCATGGCATTTATTAGTTTGATCAAGAATTTATGAAGGAAAACAGAAACCTTTTTTTTTTTTAATCTCATCCCCCGACGGTATTTTTACACTAAGAACTTTAGCAAATACTAAAGAGAGATCTGTAGAGGAAGATCTTAGGATGCTCATGATTTTTAAAACAAATATAGAAAAACAAATAAAAGCTGGAGGAGTGGTTTTTACTTTTGTGACATTTCTTATGTGAGTAGTGCTGTAGTGAGGAAAATTCCCACAAACTATGGTCACTTTATCTGCTGCTACACTGATAAGAAAGTCAGTAAAGCAACTAATGAGCTGATTCATTTTGAATATTATTATCTGACTGATGAATCTGAATCTCCTCCTTCAGTCTGTCTGTCTCTGTGACTGGTTGAGACCTGTCACATATGTGCAGATTAAATGCTTTTCACTCAGATAGATGGTAGAATGAGATTTTATGGCACCATGTGAAATGTCACTTTACACACTTACAACCTTTTTCAGGTACGGCCCTACTTGAAATGGGCTTAAAGTTGTTTGTCATGTGGATTATTTGATTTGAATTGGCTCTGTTGGTATAGGTAACATCTAAAATGTGCATGATAGGGGTCCATGAGGGCCAGAATTTGACATCCCTGACTTCTAGTCAAGGTCATACATCAGGAAAGTTGTTGTTTGTGACATAAGTTTTTGCTTTATTACTTCAGGGCCAACCAGTAGAGATAAAAGAATAGGAAGAATGAAAAGATCTCAAAATATTGAGAATTTCTTCCTTAAGAAGGCTAAAATACAACCAGAAGCAGAGAGCAATGTCAGGGAAAGGTGGACTGAGCAGCAGTCATCATTGTCAGCTGTGAGTTCTACAAATGAAGGTATGTGTGAGAAGGAAAATGCAAGGAAGGGATGTTTATATTGTCAAGTGTTCAACCGATCCTAATATTTGGGGATAAATAATTAACTAAACATATATGTATTGTGGCACATAATTGGAAAGTAAAACAAAATCCTGCTTTAAATAACAGTTTTTTTATTTAATGATCCACCTATTCTAAATCACTGATAATATCTGATGAAGCATAGAGTAGGTACTTGAGTAAATGTTCTCTTTTAAAACATAAACAGTTGATCTATAGTTCACTGGGAAATTATATTGAAATGCCATTTGTTTATGGTAGATTTACAGGGGAAAAAAACCTGATATATTTATACTTGATTGGAATATTATATTCCAATCAAGCATATCTATTGATATGCTGTGTATTTATAGTTCATGGGGAAATTATATTGTAAAGTTATTGACATAATTGGGAAATTTAGGCAATTATCACTCAGCTATTAAATTTAAGCCATTATCATCACTTGGACCACCGTGTTCCTCCCAAAGAGGTACACTGCACGGTGGTTAGCACTGTTACCTCACAGCAAGAAGGTCCTGAGTTTAGCCGGTTTTTACTTGCTAGCAAGGGAGGCCTGCTCAGTGTCTCAGGAAAGCACTCTGAATCCAACCACAGACGACCTCGACCCCGGTCTCCGCTTGCCGGCTTTTATTGAAAACAGTTACAGTACACACAAGCACTATCTATCTATCTATCTATCTATCTATCTATCTATCTATCTATCTATCTATCTATCTATCAATTGCTTAATATACACTTGACATGTACAATAAGCAAAACATGAAATATGCATGTGTGTGTTTATGTGCAGAGCCAAGCCAACTACTAGTCCAATAAAATGTTAATGTGAGAGTGCAGATCGGTTGGATGAAAACTGACACGTGTAACGTCATCTTTGCACTGCAATAAACAGGTAACAAAGTTTTATTCTGTGTGCAGTAAGCAATCTTTTGGGGGGCTTGTGCACATGATATTGATATTATAAAGCATTATTTGCCTGGCTTAATTAGCTGATGCATGCAGTCCTCAGTGTAATTTAGGATTTTACATTAACAGTATTAATCTGTCATGTCGGGCAGCGCGGTGGCACGGTGGTTAGCACTGTTGCCGCACAGCAAGAAGGTCCTGAGTTCAATTCCACCATCAGGCCGGGGTCTTTCTGTGTGGAGTTTGCAGGTTCTCCCCGTGTTTGCGTGGGTTCTCTCCGGGTACTCCGGCTTCCTCCCACCGTCCAAAGACATGCAGCTTGTGGGGATAGGTTAATTGAATAATCCAAATTGCCACTAGGTGTGAATGTGAGTGTGAATGGTTGTCTGTCCCTAGATGTTAGCCCTGCGACAGACTGGCGACCTGTCCAGGGTGTACCCCGCCTTTCGCCCTATGACAGCTGGGATAGGCTCCAGCGCCCCCCGCGACCCTGAAAAGGATAAGCGGAAGCGAATGGATGGATGGATGGAATCTGTCATGTCTTGATTGCTGCACACAGACATCTGTCATATTCTTTTCCTTTAGTAACAAATAGGTTATCCACAGCATTGCAAAGGCAAAATATATATAGATACATTTATTTAAATTAAACGTTGTGTGTAACTGCATAATGCACATTTGATAACATTAAACTTCTCTATTCTTCTACACAGCCAACAGGTCAGCTGCTGGACTCAGATTCTAGTAGTCCTTGAATGGTTTGTAAGTAAGCAGCAATTCTTTGGATAAACTCTAAACTCCATCTAAGCTGCCAGGGTTCTTTCATTAAAATAAGCCTCTTATCACCCACAAAATTACAGTCTTTTAATTGTATTATAGGGTTGTTGTGAAGGTTAAATCATACTGGAATATGCAGAAAGAGAGTGTGGGGATGTGTGAATATCTGTAATGTATAATAATATGCATGCTAAAATAATTAGCATCTGAAAATTCATCACACCCTCCACAACTGCCTCTGCAGCCGCTCGTCTGCCATCCACGCGGCTCAGCTCTGCTCCTCGGGCCTGAAACGCATCAGTCCAGCTGCTTTTCCTCCAGATTTTATGTTTCGTTTGCTCAGATTACTTCTCCACACTCTCTGCTCAGTTCAGGTGTCTCCCTGCTCTGCATCAGCATTATGCACAGCTCAGCCCACCCACTAAAGTCCCTCATTCAACCCTGCAGTCATCTTTTATCTAACAGTCCCCTGAATATTTATATATCAGTCATATCTAACTAGCTCTCGCTAATTTTTCCTGATAATGCTTGTAAACAGTTGCAGGCCACTTACTGTTGCTTTAACCCTTTCATGCATAGTGGTCACTACAGTTACAGATATTCAAAGGCTGTTTCCTTGTATTTGTGCCAGTGTTGATGGTAAACTTGCTCATAAACCACTACATTGGACACTGATGTGTCACTCCCACTGGTCGTTTAATGTTACTATAGATGTATGACGTGTTTCATTGTAATTATTGTTATTTAAACCTTTCATGTATGATTTATGATGACCTCAATCAGGATTGTTTTCTTTATTCATCTTTTTTTGCCTAAAGATGAATAAAAAATACTTAAGAAAAGATTGAGGTTGTCATAAATCATGCATGAAAGGTTTAAATAATTTCTATGAAGACAAAATAATGTCCTCAGGTAATAATTAGCTGTTGTTTTCATCCCCAAAATTCAGTATATGATGAATAAAGACATTTTAGGAAAAAGGCATGAAATATGAGACAGTTGGGATTTAACAGAGCTGCATGATTTCTACAAGGCAAAGTGATGCCCTTGACAGTTCCAGTGTTAACACGAGATCAGTATGTTTTTGATTTTGAACTCCATCCTGGACCATTCTGTACAAGAGACCTGCCAGCAGCAACAATTTCACAACAATTTGTTGAGAAATTGCAATGTCAGGTTTACAAAATGAAGCCAAGATCTTGTTTGACCTGTTATTACCCGATGATTTTCTCACAAATCAAACCCTTTGTATTGTCCCAGACTGTGCATGAGATAGTGACAGCTACTGGCTGGGCAAGCATTAGCCAGTAACCATGACTATTTTGAGATTGTTACTGGAGCTGTTTGGTTCCAGCGAGCTGACATTCTCTTTGGGTGCACAGTTTGTTCCCTTTAGTGCACCACTTGGTATTTAGCGATGACTCACGGTGAACTGGACTGAGACTCAGTCTGATGACATGGCGTGTTTGACCAGTTCAACGCAGGCCATGTTTAAAAGGTTTGAAGCAGCTTTTTGTCTTCAGAAAAACAAAACTTTGAGAGGTTCCTGACAATCAGACTGTGATGAGCTCTCAAGCAGTAATTGTTTTTTTTAAATTGTAGCTGTTTTGTCAAACACAGACAGGTGCTAAACTCCTTGATGTGCTTTTTTTTCAGAGCCAAACTGAGCGTGTTCTTTGTTACCCTCACGGCTGAATTTTCCTAAACCGAGCAGCTGCTTGTTTTTGCAGACATAATGAATATCAGACTACTCTACATACAATTACATCCTGCCTTCAATCAGTCTCACACTATGCCAAATCAATTTGAAGCTGTCAGATTGTGCAGTGGATGCGTGGTGAATTGAAAGTCTATGACGTAGCCAGAAAATGACCCGAGATGTCGTCTGTCTGTGTTGCTCTGGTGCTGTGAAAACGGATCTCTTCAAGGATTTTGTATTTGCCCCACAAAATCTTTTTCCTCACTTTGTGTGTGTGCTGTTTTGTTTCATTAATTCCAGTCAAGAATGAAATATCCAGCTTGGTTTAATGTTAGTTTCTGATAAGCAGGTGTGTAGATGTGGCAGTAGCAATGAGAAATGGATCATTTTTTTCTGAATTCTGCTTTTTTGCTAAAGCTGTCAGTCAGTTATTAATCTGTTATCCACTGTTTTGCAAAGACAATTATGGGCTTTTCTATTAGTCTCCTGCACTGTAAGACGGGCCTAAATCATTCAGTCTCTGTATTGCTTCTGTATTACATGTTTGTTCTGTATTACGTCTGTCTTGTTGATGCCTGCTAGTTCATATGCTAGCACATCTGTTAATTAATGCCAAGTAACAGACTAATAAAATACAAGAAATGAATAAACCAAAACTGAAGCACAAACATCTTGGATAAGCTGCACTACACAGCAAACCATATTACATGTAACATAATTCCATTAAAATGCTCCAAAAGGCACCAACAGCATAAAGTGACTCCAGTTAGCAGAGATGAAGCGTAACAGACAGCAACGCGCTCCAGCTGTCTGTGTGCACACCTGTAAATCCCTATATCCACACTGTTCCACTATCAACATGCTTTTTTAGCCATTTTAACACAGAAGTCTGTGCAGATTAACTTACTTTTGGAACTTCACAAGAGGTTTCACAAGCCATTTTGTTGTGCTTACATGCAAGCCAGCCACTGCTATTGAGACTCAGCAGAATTAGGTCAAGAGTTACTCAAAGTTAAAATAGGGCACCAGTGACCATTTGAAATTAGGTGCATAGGCTTCACACTTTTAAAGGTGGAGAATATAAAGCATAAAAAGGAAGTTTTTCCAAAAATATTTGTTGTCCATATTCATGTAGCTTTCTCTCGAAGCCACTGGAGATTAGCAACGTCTTCACAATCCCTGCCTTACATGCAGATGTGATTTTGAAGTTTTTCTAAAGGCCGACACACACCTGCAACATGCGATGCACTTACACACCTGCACACACTGCATTTTAACAAACATACTGTTACTGTTCTCGTATCTCTTCCTATATCAGCACATCCTGACTATGGTTCTGATACTACATTTTTACATGCACAGAGCCTCTAACTAGTTAAAAAAACCTCTCTGATACTGTATTTAATACATTTTCCTAATAACTCTGTGCTAAGTCGTCTCTACTCTGACAAACCTACATCTGCTTCTTTGGCTACCTGCCATCGATTAATGTAACCTGGGGTGCATAGGTAGCGAGAGACTGTAGTTATTTCCTTTACATGAAGACAAACATCCCTGACTGGGCTCTTTTATGAGAATGACTGTTGAGAAACACAGCCAAACAGGAAAAACTGCTGCTGTAGTGTTTTAAGTCATTTCAGGGCAGTGTAACTAATACCATATATTTCTGTGGGTGGGCAACAGAAGCTAAGAAAACTATCTTCTTTCAAACTGATGTAACACCATCTGCATTCAGTGGTTTATTTAAGGTGCAGTAAATTCTCTGGCAGCATCCCTGCACCTTCTGCTTAAGGGGTTAGAGGTTTCTGAGAACTATCAGCTACCTTTTACCTAGTTTTTGTGTTTTAGGGTTCAAATCCCCATGATTGTTTCTATAAACTGCCTCTGCAAAGCCTCTGTGCAACCATGCTGCACTTTTTATTTACTCTACAGCCTGTGAAATCTGAGCTTTGTCATCTTTCAGGAAATCCTACAGGCAGGACACATCAGGGTCCCAGCTTGTCACCATAGCTCATTCTGTCTGAGACAGTTGTTCTTGGGGGGGGCAGCAGTGAGCTAATTGGAGCTGTGCTATTTCCAGCTTTGGCAACCAATGCTAGTTTTGGCCTTTCATCGTAAGTGGGATCTAATGTCAGTTGATAAATGTGCCTCAGTGCAGACACGGAGGACGAGTATTAAAGATTTGGATCCTGTGAAGTCTCACCTGGATCAGGACCTGCCAGCGTGCCGCTGTGCTGTCACAGTTCAAGTCACTGTTTGTATAAAACACAAAAAGAAAGGAGCCGACTGTAAACAGCAGTACCTAAAGACTAAATTTGAGATTTGCTCTTTTACACAGGCCGTAAATGATACATACAAAGAAAAGTATCTAAACTAAGTGTATTGCAATGGGAGTACATGCAATAGGGCTTAAAGTTTGTAGAATGAGTTCGATTAAAAGTTGTGTCATTGTGATGGACCGAGTTGAAAAAGCAGGAGTCGTCACAGGAATTATTAGAAAAATAGGGTTTCCATTTATTTAACTCCCAAAATATTATATTTACAAAAGTAATAAATGTTGAGCTCATAAAAGAGGCCAAAGAAACAAAACTCAACTCAGGCAAAGGACCCCAAACTTAACAAACCAAATGACTGCCCAAACAAACATAACTGACCTAAACATGAAATGACACACAAGGGTATATATAATGGCCGATCAGACCACTATGACACACGAGGGGTGTTTAAACAAACACAATCATAAATCACAATGCAGTACAATCTAGTTTGTAAATAAACTAAACACCAAAGAAGACAATCAAAAACCACTAAACCCATTCTGCCCTTCAGCAGGAAGTGGTGGTGCGGTCCAATTATCCCTCTTTGTATTTAATGGCTCTAAATACAAAGAGGCTGCCATCTTTTGTCTGGCAACCCCCAGGGATGATGGCAGGTAAGAAGCAAATAAAGAAACAAAGGTTAGTCAGACCCCTGGCTGAGGGTGTAGATGAGTGGCTGACTGGATGGGTGACAACACTGTAGCCTGAACTGATGACAAAACTAATGATTGAGCTACTAACTGAGCTACTGACTGAGCTATGGACTGCAATAAAGGTTGTAGTGATGCTAGTTGTGATGGTGGCTGAGTAGCTGACAGAACTGAAGACTGAGCTACAGGTAGCAGGGCTGATTGTGGTGGAGGTGTAGACTGAGCTAGCGGCAACTGAACAGGAGGTGAAATCAGAGATGGCGCCGGTGAGGTCGGCTGCCGTCACGGCTGCCGTCACGACTGCTCCGACCACCTTTTCTTTGTTTTTGTTGTTTAAGTTAGTTTTCAGCGTTTTTAAATCGGCAAAATCATCAACATTGGGCACATTAGGTATGACAGTGACACTCTTGTTTCTATTGGTATACAATGTACTCACAATTCGAAGTTTTTAACTCCGGATCCGAGCTGGCCGAGTGAGATCTTGAGGGAGAACAAAGGACGCGACGCGAAGTGGCGGCTTCGAGGGAAACGAGCCGGCACACCGCACACCTCTGCCTAGCATCCTGCTCGCCAATGTCCAGTCACTGGAGAACAAGCTTGATGACCTCAGGACCAGGATAAAGTTCCAGAGAGACATTCGGGACTGCAATCTCCTCTGCTTCACCGAGACATGGCTGAACCCAGCGGTGCCGGACCCCTGCTGTACTCTTTGTACACATATGACTGTGTGGCCATTACCAGCTCCACCACCATCATTAAGTTTGCTGACGACACCGTCATGGTGGGCCTGATCTCTGACAACAACGAGACGGCCTACCTGAAGGAGATAAGGAATCTGGAGAACTGGTGCGAGAGGAACAACCTCCTCCTAAACGTCAGTAAGACAAAGGAGTTGATAGTGGACTTCAGCACTAAGCAGGAGAGGAACTACTGGACCCCTGTCATCAACGAGTGCCCAGTGGAGAGAGTGGACAGCTTCAAATACCTCGGAGTTCACATCACGCAGGACCTGTCATGGTCCTGTCACATCAACACCGTGGTGAAAAAGGCCCGTCAGCGTCTCTACCACCTCAGACGCTTGAGAGACTTCCAACTGCCCTCCAAGGTGCTCAGGAACTTTTACTCGTGCACCATAGAGAGCATCCTGACGGGAAACATCTTAACCTGGTTCGGGAACAGCACCATGCAGGACAGACGAGCTCTACAGAGGGTTGTGTGATCAGCTGAGCGCACCATCTGCTCCGAGCTCCCTGACCTGCACTCAATCTAAAGCAGGCGGTGCTGGACCAAGGCCAGGAAGATCGTGAAGGACCTCAGCCATCCCAACAACGGACTGTTCTCTCTGTTGAGGTCAGGAAAGCGATTCCGCTCCCTGAAGACCAACACAGAGAGACTGAGGAGGAGCTTCTTCCCGCAGGCGATACGGTCTCTCAATAACACCACCACACAGTACTGACCCACACATATAGTTCTTACACACACACTGGATATTCTGGACATTGTTTACACTAATTCGATTAGATGCGTGGTCATCTAATCGAATCACTTCATCACTTAAACTTTAAGCATATTTGCACTGCACAAGACACTTACAAATGTGGATTGCACAACCCTGGACATTATATTTCTTCATTTCCATTTAATACTTGTACAGCTGCTGTTATTGGTCTATATTTCTTCATACATTCTTATATATTTGTATACTGTGTATTGTGTATTTTGTTGTACAGTTATTTTATTTTCAACTTTAATTTATATATTTTATCTTATTCATTCCTAGTTAAATTTAACCTTTTTAATTTTCATATTTATTTCCTATCCTATTCATAGTCTTTTTTCTTTAGGTCATGAGCAGTTGTATAAGCATTTCACTGCATATCGTACTGTGTATGACTGTGTATGTCCATCCATCTTCATCCACTTTATCCGAGGCCGGGTCGCGGGGGCAGCAGCCTAAGCAAAGAGGCCCAGACCTCCCTCTCCCCAGCTACCTCCTCCAGCTTATCCGGGGGAACACCAAGGCGTTCCCAGGCCAGCCAAGAGATATAATCTCTCCAGCGTGTCCTGGGTCTGCCCCGGGGCCTCCTCCCGGTGGGACATGCCCGGAACACCTCACCCAGGAGGCGCCCAGGGGGCATCCTTGTCAGATGCCCGAACCACCTCAGCTGGCTCCTTTCGATGTGGAGCAGCAGCGGCTCTACTCTGAGCCCCTCCCGGATGGCCGAACTTCTCACCCTATCTCTAAGGGAGAGGCCAGCCACCCTTCGGAGGAAGCTCATTTCTGCTGCTAGTATCCGCGATCTCGTTCTTTCGGTCCCTACCCACAGCTCGTGGCCATAGGTGAGGGTAGGGACGTAGATCAACCGGTAAATTGAGAGCTTCGCTTTTACACTCAGCTCCCTCTTCACCACGACGGACCGGTGCAGCGTCTGCATTACTGCAGCTGCAGCCCCAATCCGTCTGTCGATCTCCGGCTCCCTTCTCCCATCACTCGCGAACAAGACCCCAAGATACTTGAACTCCTCCACTTGGGGCAGGAACTCATCCCCGACCCGGAGTGGGCACTCCACCCTTTTCCGGCTGAGAACCATGGCCTCAGATTTGGAGGTGCTGATCCTCATTCCCGCTGCTTCACACTCGGCTGCGAACCGTTGCTACCTCCCCGGGCCTGGCTCCAGGGCGGGGCCCCGGTAACCCTATCCCGGGCAGGGTAAACTGTTCCCTCGATATTCTTTTCATAAGGGTCTTCTGAATCGCTCTTTGTCTGGTCCCTCACCCAGGACCAATTTGCCATGGGAGACCCTACCAGGGGGCAAAAGCCCCCAGACGACATAGCCCCTGGGATCCCTGGGACACACAAACCTCTCCACCACGATAAGGTAGCAATTCAAGGAGGAGGACTTGAATGTGACAAATAAAATTTGAATTTAAAGTAGTGGTGGAGTTGGCGACTGAGCAACAGGCAGGGCGGCTAACTGAGCAAGAGGCAGCGGGGACACCGGAAACTGCGCTGAAGGTGGCTGCTGGGCAGCTGACTGAAAAACATAGCAACAGAATAAACTGTTCCAGATGAAACAGTCTTAACTCCTGGGTCTGAAGGAACATCAGGAGCACAGTCTTTTGAACCCAGGGGGAAATAATCGTTCTCAAAATGAACACTTTTATTCTCCCGAACAGGAGAAACATGAGCTCTGGATTTCATGAAACTGGCATTAGCGGCCTTGGGGGAAACAGTCTATTTATCCCTTGACACAAAAGGAAAATGAAGGTAGTCTTTGGGGAAAGTTGGACTCCCGTTTTGAGCTGAGGGCGCCGGGCACACGTATGTCGTGACCCTGTGGAAAAGGGAGCAGGGGTGCTTGAATGCGATGAGGAAAAAGTCCGCTGTGGCTGCTCCTGCTGCGATGTGGAAACACTGGGTGAGTCGGGTGGCACAATAATAATCCCCAACATTTTCTAGAATGCCTGTACAAGCGTAAGCTGGTTTCTCACGGTCTCACAGTAATCCTCCCGGGACCGGCTGGAGTGTTTTCTGCAAGACCGGGGCGACCGAGGGGAGGAAGCAGATGAGTGGGCCAAAGGGTAGACTGCGAGCGAGGAACGGCAGCACGGAGTCCCTCCAAGCGCTAGCCGGGTCCCGTCAAAAGGTGAGCAGCACTCCCTCATTGAGTCTGCTGGATCCATACTGGTCGCGTCATTCTGTCAGGGCTCTGTGTGCGGGCAGGCGGAGATGAAGATCCAAATGCAGGACTCGGAAACAGAATGCAACTCAAAAACCTCAGCTTTATTGCTGGCATGAAAACAAAACATGAAGTATGAATACTGAGAACCAAAACACACAGGCACAATCTGAGGGTACGACGCGACACTGACACAAAGAAACACTGGGCTTAAATACACTGAGGAAGTCATCAAGGAATTAGAGACAGAAGGGGAACACAGCTGGGAGGAATGAGACCTAACGAGACAGGGGGAGCAAAGTTAGAAACACTGATATCAGACATGAACATGAACCTTCAAAGTAAAACAGGAAACGACACACTTAACACACAGACTAGACAGAGTGAGCTAAACAAGACACTGAAGTCAACCTGCAATAATAACAAAATACAACCAGAACATTAATCATGATGCAGAAATATACCACAATAACTGAAACATAGATTTATCATAATGATCAACAAAGCACCAGAGAAACAGAAAACCATCCATAATGCATAATGTCACGGTCTGGCTAGGGCAGACCGTATGTTGCAGGGAAGGACTCAAGCGCAGACTGAAATGAGATATGAATAACAAAACAAGCCATTTATTAAGGCAAGAAACGAGGGTACAAAATAATAGGGAATCGATGAAAACTAAACAATGACCTAAACTGGGTGAACTAAAACGAAACATACAAAACTCTAAACATAACGAACTGACAGGGATACCTGGAGCGGAGACATAGGAACAACGGACGAATACAACGGACGACCTGACAAGAATGACTGAGAGCACACAGACTAAATGGACACAGGAGGATAATGAGGGAAGTGGCAACACATGGGGACCCAGCTGACACATGAACATAATTACGTCACAGGGGGAGAGTAACTGAACATGATGAACACAGACACGCCAGACCTCTTCACAATAAAACAGGAAACACAGTGAGATATAAACATGACAACCTGAACTTGACAACATAAGCCACAGACATGAAATACATGAAAAGCAGGGGAGACTTAACATAGTGGAAACACGAGGGGAAAATAACTAGAAACACCTAGGCATGATAGACTTAACATAGTGGGAACACGAGGGGTAAAAATTAACTGGAAACAACTAGGCATGATAACGATGAACTTAGGAAACCTGAAGGCTACATAAACTAAACACAAAACGCTGGGTCAGCAGACCCAGGATCATGACAGAGCCCCCCCTTCAAGGGCGGATTCCAGACGCCCAAAACCCCGAAAAGACAAAACCAAAAGGCAACCCACCAAGGGCGGGCGGCGGGCGCCCAGGACGGAGGGCCAGAAACAAGGCCACAAAACAAACAGTTCGCAACACCTCAGGGGGCCGACCCGGAGGGTGATGGTCCAGAAGTCCACAGTTGACTTGAGCAGGGGGCCGGCCCGGCGGCAGACGGCACAGGAGAACAATAGTCAAACAGTTCCGGGGGCCGGCCGTGCGGGCGGCAATGGTGGCGACACAGGCGACGGCGATCCGGGGGCCGACCGCGCGGAAGGCAGCGGCGGCGACGAAGGAGACGACGGAGCAGTTCAGGTGGCCGGCCGCGCGGAAGGCAGCGACGGCGCTCCAGTGTCAAGCGTACTGGCCGAGGCCCGGTGGGCACAGGACCAGACGAGGCCGGACCAGGCGGGGCTGCAGAGGCTGAGGCCGGACCAGGCGTAGACGATGAAGCAGAGGCCGGACCAGGCGTAGACGATGAAGCAGAGGCCGGACCAGGCGTAGTAGAAGCAGAAGCCGAGGCTGAGGCCGGACCAGGCGATGGCGGGGCCGGACCAGGCGATGGCGGGGCCGGACCAGGCGGGGTAGAAGTAGAGGTCGGACCAGGCGAGGCAGAAGCAGAGGCCAGACCAGGCGAGGCAGAAGCAGAAGCTGGACCAGACGAGGATGAAGACTCGGATGAAGCTGGACCAGGCGAGGAGGAGGCGGCCGCAGGTGGCGGCTGGACAGGCTCCTCGGACCCTCCAGCGGAGACAGGAGGCTGAACGGGCCCCTCGGACCCTCCAGCGGAGACAGGAGGCTGGACGGGCCCCTCGGACCCTCCAGCGGAGACAGGAGGCTGGACGGGCCCCTCGGACCCTCCAGATGACGAGGCATGAGGCTGGACGGGCCCCTCGGACCCTCCAGCTGACGAGGCATGAGGCTGGACGGGCTCCTCGGGCCCTCCATGTCACGGTGGTTAGAGAGTAGACTCAGGCGTGGAGCTCAGAAATAATGACAGTGCATTTATTTACAGTGCAGCAAGGTGACAACAGTTCAAATGTGCGACAGTGGTGATAGTGCGTCCCTCCTTCCGTGTAAGCCCGTGCGTAGTAATGAGTGCCCGTCTCTCCTCCAGGTGCTTCCCTTGTGTCCGTGAATCCTCCGTCAATCCCTGGGTGAACACACACACACGACAGCAGAATGAGTATGACGATCGGACAGCACTACAATAACGTTTAGCGACTCAACGACACTACCAGGCTTAGTGCAATACTCCAGCGCTGTCTGTCGCTCAGCCACACCATTAAGTAGCCCTGCTGAAGATGGAAGTTGATTGGCAGCAGCTGGTGGCTTGACTGTAGGTGTGGCAGCTCCGGGCGACAGCACCTCCGGGTCGAAGGTAGCCCGTTGCTAGGCTACCCCCCAACACATCACAGCAGAGCCGGAGGGGAAGACAGAGCGACAGGGGAGACACATACACACGCACACAGATATACACACACACACACACACACACACCGGCAGGTCGACCGGTCAGGGCACCGTCAGATCCTGACACTCCAGCTGTCGAGGCATGAGGCTGGACGGGCTCCTCGGGCCCTCCAGCTGACGAGGCATGAGGCTGGACGGGCTCCTCGGGCCCTCCAGCTGTCGAGGCATGACCAGCAGGTGTAGAGACCACCGGCTGGACAGAAGGCTGAGCAGGTGATGGAGCAAATGACTGAGCTGCACAGTGGGTTAAGGGCTGGGCTAACGGAAGCACAGGAATGTAAGCTACGGACCGGGCTGCTAACAGAGCTAACGACTGAGCTAATGACTGAAAGGCATGCAGTAGCGATGGCGGTGTGGATTGCAGACCGAATTCCCCTGAGCCCTCAGTAGAGACAGGGACGGGTGCAGGAGCATGCCGGACACTAGCCACTCCCACCCGAGGAGTAGGTAAGGGTGCGGAGACGGGCTGTATCCTGGCTGCCCTCACCCTGGGGACCGGAACAGGCACCGGCAACGGCTGGGCAACTGCCCTTCCCACCCGAGGAGCTGGTACGGGTGCAGAAAGGGACAGAGCCTCAGCCGGCCTGGAAACCAGAGCGGGGACCAACTGGGCCTCAGCCTCCCCCACCCGAGCAACAGACACGGGTGCAGAGGTACGCTGGGCCCAGCTGCCCCGGGGGGAGAAACACGAGCAGGAACGGGAGTAGGCTCAGAAAAAACAGTCGTAGAAACGGCAGGCTCAGGGTCAACACATACAGGGTCGACAAAAACGGATCTATCAAAAATGAACCCGCCGTCCACTTCATGGTTAGCAGTCTTAGCATTTGCAGTCCTAGGTTTAACAGCTTTCAAAATCCGTGGGTTAGTGGTAGCAAAGCGGGTTGACTCGGGGATAACTGAAACGGACCTGACAGAACCTGAACAGACGGAAGCGGAACCGAGTGTGTTTGTCCTGGTAGCGTAATTAACAGTCTTTCCTTTAACCGTATGTGCAGGCTTAGGCGAGCGGGAATTGTCTTTCATCCCTCCCTGTGTAGAGGGAGTAAAACAAAACGGATCCTCCCAGTCCACGTCGTCATCCATAAGGGAAATTTCCCATGGATCGGAAGTGAGCTGATTGTTGTTAGCATCAGACGGGACGTGAGGGTAATAGTCATTGTTACTCACCACCGTGAGCTCGGCATTGTCCAGTTTATGGCGACGGGCGCGCCGCTTCCTTCGAGCGGAGGAAGCCGGCGGAGCGAGCGACTGAGCCCCCGGTGCACAACACGGCGACAACGAGGCTGGAGCGTGAGCGCCTGTAGCCACGCGAAAAACTCCCACTTGAAGCGGACGAGGCTTGGAAACAGGCGGGGACTTACGGCAGCTCCTGGGACCTCCGAGAGCCAGCCGAGTCCCGTGGAAAATCCGCTCCTCCAGCTGGGCGAAGGCTGCCTCCCGACGCTTGTAAAGCTCGCGGTCTGCTGAGTCCATAGTGGTCAGGTCGTACTGTCACGGTCTGGCTAGGGCAGACCGTATGTTGCAGGGAAGGACTCAAGCGCAGACCGAAATGAGATATGAATAACAAAACAAGCCGTTTATTAAGGCAAGAAACGAGGGTACAAAATAATAGGGAATCGATGAAAACTAAACAATGACCTAAACTGGGTGAACTAAAACGAAACATACAAAACTCTAAACATAACGAACTGACAGGGATACCTGGAGCGGAGACATAGGAACAACGGACGAATACAACGGACGACCTGACAAGAATGACTGAGAGCACACAGACTAAATGGACACAGGAGGATGAGGGAAGTGGCAACACATGGGAACCCAGCTGACACATAAACATAATTATGTCACAGGGGGAGAGTAACTGAACATGATGAACACAGACACGCCAGACCTCTTCACAATAAAACAGGAAACACAGTGAGATATAAACATGACAACCTGAACTTGACAACATAAGCCACAGACATGAAATACATGAAAAGCAGGGGAGACTTAACATAGTGGAAACACGAGGGGAAAATAACTAGAAACACCTAGGCATGATAGACTTAACATAGTGGGAACACGAGGGGTAAAAATGAACTGGAAACAACTAGGCATGATAACGATGAACTTAGGAAACCTGAAGGCTACATAAACTAAACACAAAACGCTGGATCAGCAGACCCAGGATCATGACACATAATCACACCAAAACTTGAGAACTAAAAATACTGGGTCATAACTGACCCAGAACCGTGACACCAAGAGACAGCATGAGGTCCACCTCCTCCTTTAGCTCCACCAGGAAGCGTTCTGGTACCCTGTAACTCATACGCTTCACAGCTGCATCAGGTTTTAAAACAATGTCATGCTCCACCAGACTGGTGTCACTGGGTACTTTTGAATATGTCTGAATTAATCAGAGGCGTTACCTGAGACTGTTGCTCACTGGTGAGATGGCTCAGGTCCAGGACAGAGGCTGTTACTGAAGGCAAGTAGTCATTAACGTCTTCCTACTCATCCACGCTGTGAATAAGCAACCCCTCTGTTTTATTCTCAGTGCGTGGAATCCATTCCTTAAGGTTAACATGGAGCACTCTCCTCCCTCGCTGGAGACCTGGTGTAGAAACTTTGTAGGTAGTAGGTCTAAGTTTCTTCTGTACTTCAAAAGGTCCTTGCCGCTTTGCCAGCAACTTGCTGTTAGAAGTTGGCAACATTACCAAAACCTTCTGGCCAGGGACAAAACTTTTGTGGCAAGCTTTTTTTTATCAAACAAAGTCTTTTGTTGCTGCTGAGCAGCTGCCATATGGCTCTGAGCCAGTTCACTCATCTGCTGAAGCTTTTCCCTCATATTAATGACATGAAATAACGTTGACCGATTCCCCTTTACCTTGCTCTCCCTCCCATGAGTCCTTCAGCAGGGTCAATGGGCCTCTCACCTCATGGCCATAAAGAAGCTCAAATGGAGAGAAACCAGTGGAGGCCTGAGGGACTTCCTTGTAGGCAAAAAGGAGGTATGGCAGCCACTGGTCCCAATCAGACCCTGTATCATTAACAAACTTTCGGAGCATTTGTTTGAGAGTTTGGTTGAAGCGCTCTGTCAGTCCATCTGTCTGGGGGTGATATGGGGTCGTCCGCACACTCCTGATGCCCAGCCGCTTATAGACCTGTTTCACAGGGTGTGGACATAAAATTAGTGTCTTGGTCAGTTAAAATCTCCTATGGGAATCCAACCCTTGAGAACAGTTGAATCAATGAGGAAGCTACAGTTTTTGCTTTAACCATTTTTAATGGAAAGACTTCAGGATATCTTGTAGCATAGTCTGTAATGACTAGCATAAAACGATTTCCAGCTTTGCTCTTTTCCACAGGGCCAACTATGTCCATGCCAAGTTGCTGAAATGGTGTACCAATGATTGGGAGAGGTTGGAGTGGTGCTTTGGTGGGGACCCTAATTGAAGTCTTCTGACACTGAGGACAACTTCTGCAAAACATAGCAACATCTGAGTGCAAACCAGGCCAGAAAAAGTATCGCTTAATGCGAGCGGTGGTCTTATGCTTCCCCAGGTGGCCAGCCCAGGGAGTGGAGTTCCCCAAAGTAAGCGCTGTTTCACGAGGCGCTTTAAAGACCACTAACTGCTTAACCTGGCCATGCTGGTGGTATAAAATGTCATCTTGCAGAATGTACTGCTCTTTATTTGTGTCAGATTCAACAGAGTCCTTTTCCTTAGCCCTCAGCACCATGGCAGACAAAGTTGGATCAGCCTGCTGCATTTGTCTGATGTTTGTAGGTACCGAAAAACCTAAAGGCATATCTGGAGCAAGTGAGCCGGGGCTCAGAGGAAGCGGACAGCATGCCGCCCTCAAGCGTGGTAGCACCCCCGCTCACCTCGACCTCCATCTCCAGCTTGGCAGGTCCCGCTGGCGCGCCAGCCTCTGGCTCACCCCAAGCCGCGCGCTGTCCACCCTTACAGTGATCACCCAGTTGCTGTAACAGTAGCCTACATTCAACAGCTGCAGCCCTCCTGCTGCCAGCTGTACACATCAACACCAAAAACAACAACAGCACAAGCAGCGCACAGTCGGCGAGGCATCATTGTAGATGCTGTGAAGGTGAGTCCATCTCACCTGCAGCAGCATCGCAGACCAAGGCCCAGCACAATAATAAAGCATTTTTTATTTAATTATAAATAAATTATTTCTCCTAATTATGTCCTGGGTTTTAACTAATTAATAATACCAAAGGAAACATCACAAAAAACACTTAAGGTCATGAAAATTAGTTGCGATTTAGCAATTCAATGAGGCATCCACCTTATTTATTGAAAAGTATCGTATCGGTATTGGTATCGGCGATACTGGCCCGTATTTACTTGGTATCAGATCGATACTAAAATATGCAGTATCGCACACCACTAGTGCCTAGCGATCCGGTGGGTGGTCGACTCCCTTCACTACTACCTCCTGGGACGCCCATTCACCCTCTACTCAGACCACGCCCCGCTACAGTGGCTCCACTGTATGAAGGATGTCAACGCCCAGATCACTCGGTGGTATCTGGCTTTGCAGCCTTTTAAGTTCAAAGTGGTCCATAGCCCAGGCGCGCACAGATGGTCGTGGCTGATTTCTTCTCCCGCTCACGTGGGGGTGGTTCGGCTGGATGGGCCCCGGCCTCAGTCGGGTGGTGGGGATGTGTGGCGTGGGTGTGTTCTCTGGCCCCTTTGCAGAGGAAGGGTGGCGCGGAGGCGGGGCTGAACAGGTGTTTGGGACGAGTGACTGATTGTGACTCTTTTTATGTTTCAGTGACAGTCAAGGAGAGAGAGGGTAGTGACCACTGAGCGGGAGTGTCTGTGTCCCATGCATTAAGTCGAAACCACAGTGAACACTAATAATAAAGTAAGCGTGCTGTCACCATACCCACGGTCTACGTGTGTGTGTGTTGGGGTCCGACGTCGCAGGAACATTTTCCCAAAGTCTTCTATACAATTAGAAGTTTTTGTTTTCCTTCGCCCCCTTCTGCTTATTAGAAAGAAGCCAATTAGCTTTGTGTTTCATCGCTTTATCCATCCTATTTATTCATATCTTATATTGATAAATTTAATCCACTTTAATATAAGATAGCTTCGTTGACATTAAAAGACAGGACATGAACAGTGAATACTAATTTCTGCATTCTCTTCACATTTAAATCAAAATGTAAAGGCATATTTCCCAATATCCCCATCTCTTTTCAAATGTTAGCAGAACACGTTGTGCAGAGTCACACTGAGATCAAGGCTCCTCCAGCTGATCCGTCCAATCACCGTCTATTCTGACAGTTGCTGTCAGATCAGTCTCTGCAAGATAGATGCCTCAGATGCAGTGATTCACTGCTCTGTATCACCGCTGTCTCCTTGGACTGATGTGTTTATATAATGTCCTCTATAGACATGGTAATAAGTGAAAAGGCATACAAGCAGGGAAGCGAGGAAATTGGATGGATGAAGAGCCCTTCATTTCTCTCCATTCCTCCACCCAGCACTATCTTTCTGTCATTGCCATCACTGTGCGGCAAACTAATTAAATTGGTGGGTCCGTGGAAAACCTCCTCCGAGCTCTGGTGAACGCAGGTGAAAGGTGAATGCAGCCAATTCTGGAGTTTTACACTTTCCCACGTGTTCCCTCAAAATAACTCTTTACCTATCTTCCACGAGACACGTTTAATCAAACCAAACAATGTCATATGACTGCAGAAACCGACTCTCCTTTACTTTTCCAATTACTCACTGCTCTGGGCTTAATCATTACAATCATAGTTGCACTATCAGTGATTCCCAGCTGACTCACTGGAACACAGGTGATCCATAGAAGCCAGCAGAAGCTAATATCTTGGAAACTTGCACAGTGATAATGGGGAAGAGCAGCTCCTTTCACAGGGTGATTCTCAGAGTGTGGATAAATGCTTTAATTCAAATTTTGGTGGTGTGATAAATTATTTTCTGGTTACTAGAAACAGTTTTTTGATTAGTTGTTGCACCAAAATATCTGAACAGTCAAAACTCTTTGGCAGCAGAGAGATGTACTGCAAGGCAAGTTCAACAAAACCAGGTAGCTTGGTAACATCATCATTAGAGGTAATGAAACACAGGCTTTAGGCCAACATATTGTGTTAAACCATTAATCTTGTTTTCTCGGCAGTGATTCAGATTTATTCAAGGCTTAAATGGTGTCATTCGGCCACACTGCTCCATTTTGTATAACAATAATAATAGAGACACCTGTGCCAAATGCCAAGTGTCCTGACTTTGTCTCGACTTGTTGCTAGCTTTCTCATCTGGCCCAACCAGTGTTGCCAACTCCTCAGTAAGGAAAACCGCTATTGGCTGTCCTAAAAGTCGCTAGAAGTCGCTAAATGACGTCATCGCCTAATTTGCATAATTGGTCATGCTAATATAATTGTAACCTATGTTGTTGGAGAGAGAAACATCCTAAATGCATTTAGAATTTATTTAGAACTACGAATTACATTTATTTTAGCAATAATTGTTTTTTTAATGTCACAATTCCAACCCTGCTCCTTTATCCGGGCTTGGACCGGCAAAAGTGACCCGAAATAGGTGCTCTGGTGAGGTTACTTTGTGTGTGTGTGTGTGTGTGTGTGTTTGTGTGTGTGTGTTTATACAGTGGGGTAAAAAAGTATTTAGTCAGCCACCGATTGTGCAAGTTCCCCCACTTAAAATGATGACAGAGGTCAGTAATTTGCACCAGAGGTACACTTCAACTGTGAGAGACAGAATGTGAAAAAAAAATCCATGAATCCACATGGTAGGATTTGTAAAGAATTTATTCGTAAATCAGGGTGGAAAATAAGTATTTGGTCACCTCAAACAAGGAAAATCTCTGGCTCTCACAGACCTGTAACGTCTTCTGTAGGAAGCTTTTCTGTCCCCCACTCGTTACCTGTATGAATGGCACCTGTTTGAACTCATCATCTGTATAAAAGACACCTGTCCACAGCCTCAAACAGTCAGACTCCAAACTCCGCCATGGCCAAGACCAAAGAGCTTTCGAAGGACACCAGGAAAAGTATTGTAGACCTGCACCAGACTGGGAAGAGTGAATCTACAATAGGCAAGCAGCTTGGTGTGAAAAAATCAACTGTGGGAGCAATCATCAGAAAATGGAAGACATACAAGACCACTGATAATCTCCCTCGATCTGGGGCTCCACGCAAGATCTCATCCCGTGGGGTCAAAATGATCATGAGAACGGTGAGCAAAGATCCCAGAACCACACGGGGGGACCTGGTGAATGACCTGCAGAGAGCTGGGACCAAAGTAACAAAGGTCACCATCAGTAACACACTACAACGGCAGGGAATCAAATCCCGCAGTGCCAGACGTGTTCCGCTGCTGAAGCCAGTGCATGTCCAGGCCCGTCTGAAGTTTGCCAGAGAGCACATGGATGATACAGCAGAGGATTGGGAGAATGTCATGTGGTCAGATGAAACCAAAGTAGAACTTTTTGGTATAAACTCAACTCGTCGTGTTTGGAGGAAGAAGAATACTGAGTTGCATCCCAAGAACACCATACCTACTGTGAAGCATGGGGGTGGAAACATCATGCTATGGGGCTGTTTTTCTGCCAAGGGGACAGGACGACTGATCCGTGTTAAGGACAGAATGAATGGGGCCATGTATCGTGAGATTTTGAGCCAAAACCTCCTTCCATCAGTGAGAACTTTGAAGATGAAACGAGGCTGGGTCTTCCAACATGACAATGATCCAAAACACATCGCCCGGGCGACAAAGGAGTGGCTCCGTAAGAAGCATTTGAAAGTCCTGGAGTGGCCTAGCCAGTCTCCAGACCTCAACCCCATAGAAAATCTGTGGCGGGAGTTGAAAGTCCTTGTTGCTCGGCGACAGCCCCAAAACATCACTGCTCTTGAGAAGATCTGCATGGAGGAATGGGCCAAAATACCAGCTACTGTGTGTGCAAACCTGGTAAAGACCTATAGTAAACGTTTGACCTCTGTTATTGCCAACAAAGGTTATGTTACAAAGTATTGAGTTGTATTTTTGTTATTGACCAAATATTTATTTTCCACCCTGATTTACGAATAAATTCTTTACAAATCCTACCATGTGGATTCATGGATTTTTTTTTCACATTCTGTCTCTCACAGTTGAAGTGTACCTCTGTTGCAAATTACTGACCTCTGTCATCATTTTAGGTGGGGGAACTTGCACAATCGGTGGCTGACTAAATACTTTTTTGCCCCACTGTAAGTAGTTTTAAACCTCGTGATCCACAAAACAGCATAACAGTAAAAGAAGAACTGACTGCGTTACAATCAGTGCGGGAGCAGCAGCTTCGCTCATGCGCGATTCATTTGCAGTTCGGACGCATAGGTGTGAACATCTTCTGCCCTGATAGCAGCTGGAGGAGGACTATCCTCCGCCCATGACCGCTTTGGAACGGGCGAGGTGCCCACGGCAGCACCCGCTGCTTGTTGAGAGTAAAAGCGATACCCGCTTTCACGTCAAAAAGTCGTCATAAACAAGTCTCCAATAACACCAGAAAAAGTCGCCAGATTTGTCGCTAGTCGCTTTTTAGAAAAAAAGTCGCTAAGGGGGTGTGAAAACTCGCTAAATATAGCGACAAACTCGCTAAGTTGGCAACACTGGGCCCAACCATAGAAAGTATAAAAGATCGCTATCAGATTGCTCCAACTTTTACTTTGAAGGCAAACATTCACCACTTCCAGTTTCGGTCAACCTCTTCAGAGTTTTACTACTGCTTTCATAATAGTTAGCAGGTGTTTGCAGACAGATCAGCGTCTTCTGTCCACACTACAAGTGACGAGAGGTGCCACTGATTTCACAAAGTGACAGCCAGCAGCTTCTGAACTGTTCAATAACAAGTTGGGGAGTTGTTACATCCAGTATGGTAGTCCATAGAGGACGTAAAGGTAGTCCTTGGTAGAGGTGGCAGTTTTCCTTGTAACCAGACTACCTGGAGACATTTGTGTGGCTGCAGCTACTTTTAATCCTTCACTTGCTCAGAACAGGGCTCAGACTGCATACTGCAAATGATGCTCTGGCTCATGGACAAGCCAAGCAGAGGGGTGGTCCCTCACTTAAAACAACATTGACCCTACAGTCTGCACACATTACCCATCAGGTTATCATCGTAAAGCTAAAAGCTCTGCCTGTAACACTGTTAGCAACCAAAAGATGACACATTTTTTTATTGTTATGCTTTACTCCATGGCTTTATACTGTAATTCTCATTCTTTCTCACTGATACATTATCTTTCACTTTGACTTGTTTGCAGTATTAGGCTGTGTTACCTGAGAGTTGTTATATGATTTTTGATTGCTGTGCTGTAGGAAAAAGGCCCGTTCTAAAGAATTTAGTAGGATGAGGATAAACTGAAGCTGTAGAAGCCACACGACCCTGAATTAGAAAATCTACTTAAATTGAGAATTTTTGTAATATAAACAATAACAATAGGATATTTACTAGGAAGAAAATTCTATTCTTGGTAGATGAGGCACATCTGAGAAATCATCCAAAAACAAGAATTTAATGCAGGCACAGTGAAGATGCTGCAACAATAAGCTACAATGAACTCTCCTCTAATTCTTCATATCCTGTGTCTTTGTACTTACTGTCTCTGTCTTTAAAATATAGCAGTATTGTGATCCTGGAAGCAGGAAGAACTTTTCCACCAGTTTGTCCAGATCCAAACTACCCTGCACTCCTCACACTGTCAAGACCTTTGGTGTGAAATAGTGTTTTTGAACTGCGTAAATAAAACAGGATTCATGTGAATTCTTTGCAAGCATGTTTAATTTTGCCCACTGTGTTAGTGAAGCTGAATCAGCCTCAACTGAGAGGAAGAGATACTTTACTTCTGTCACTTTGCTCACAGGCATTTGGCATTTCAGCTGGCTGTTTGACCGTTTGAACCCAACACAGGACGCCACCTCTCCTCTTCTGTCATGCCTCAATAAGAGCCCTTTCATATTTGTGCCAGTTTTTCTTTGCACCAGCATACCCCTCTGTGCCTGGCTCTGCTGTGTTTCTGTATAGCTGAGCTAATGGGACATGCATTCATAATGATTGTGTGTGTGCGTGCGTGTGTGTGTGTCTGTTTAAAGCTCCATATGACCTCACCTGACCTGCTTTTATGTCTCATCCCTGTGTCTGTGGTGTGCCGGTTCCTTCTCATCTCCGAGGCCTTTTTCCCAGCACTACAGCCAGACTAAATGGCGCTTCAGAGGGGGATAAACTACGTTTTGCTCATTAGAGCAAAAGGATATGATAAAATGCCCAGTCAGGAGTGTGTCTGTGTATGTGAGCTTACCCAGCCCAAAGACGGACGCCTGCAATGAGCCGCCTCATGAAGGCTCAATTTGACACAAATCCGCAGAGCTTTGCATCAACACCAGAGCCATTTCCAAGCAGCCTTCCCTTCAAAGTCTCCGCAAATAAGAAGGCAGAGTCAGAAGGGATAGAGGCCTGAACTCCAATCCCCCCTTCTCCCATCCTCCACCCTCAGTGATGATGATGAACGTCACCGAATTGATTCACCTCCCGACCTCGTCTTGGCCGCCAGTAATGTAATCATTATAGGAATAGGTACACAGCAAATTCAAAAGTGTTAAATGTTTTGGTGTTAGTAGTCTTCTTGCAAAAGTAGAGTTAATTTTACTCTAAGTAGAGTCACATTCTTTTAATGTAACTCTGAGGTGTAAAATGATAGTAGTTAAAATTGAGTGTTAAAAATGAGTGTTTCTATGTCAAATCTGGAGGTGTTACAATGGAAACATTAACTCTTGACCTCTTAACTCTGAACTCCTACAGGGGCTATGACACCAATAGAGTAAATTCACAGACTCCGCCCCCAGCACGGCTCCAATCGAAGCTGAAGTGAAGCCGTTTCAGAACATTTTGCTTTTATCCCACAACTTAGACATTCACATTACTCACACTCTCATTACACATACATATAGGATCTTGGGGGTGGGCACGATACACGGAATCCAAAGTACCATCAGGGTGTACACCCCACCCCTGGCGTCGTTGCCCACCTCTCAAGGTTAAATACACGTAGACATTGAGGGCTAGCAGGAGGGACCATGCGCTTACCTGCTGCTCTCTGGCAGGTAGCTCCATGCCCTCCTGGGTTTTAAATGCACCTTAGAACACACATGCATCAACACTACAATGAGCGGGTGGAGGGAGGTTTGGAGTCTTCTCTCACCCCCGTTCTCTGCGACCTGCTGGAGCGGGGGGGCTAGGAGGAGGAGTTGGCCGTCCGACTGCGGTCTGGAGTGTGGGGCCTCCCTGCTGCTGCGGAGTCGGGGCAGTCTGCCTCCCCCCACCGCAGGGAAAAGGGTAACACCACCTGGGTCTGGGTGCAGTTCCCCCTCCAGGGGCAAGGGTACCTAGACCCGGTTTGTAGAGTAAGCTTGGGGAGTGTGATCGTGTGTACAGCGTCTCTTTATGTCTGTCTCCACGTTGGTTGAGTGTGGAGTAAGTGCATATGAGAGCATGAGG
This sequence comes from Aulonocara stuartgranti, assembly GCF_965226115.1. NCBI lineage: Eukaryota > Metazoa > Chordata > Actinopteri > Cichliformes > Cichlidae > Aulonocara > Aulonocara stuartgranti. Next base: position 38,486,456 of record NC_138939.1, on the reverse strand, counting down.
GTGGGAATGGATGTTTGTATCTGTGTGTGCCTGTATGTCTGTGTCTATATGTCAGGTTGGGTGTCAGGCGCCACCTCTCTGGGGATATCTCAGGCCCTCCAAGGTTTGGAGGCCTATCTCCCCCTACCACCACTTCCCCTGCCAGTAGCGGACTCCCTCAGACATCGGTGCGTTGGTGGTTCTTTGTGTCCGGGGATGGGCGTCCGGGTACACACCGACTCACTCCTTGGTGGCCGCTTATTGGGGCCTAGAGCTTGGGGCTCGCTCGCGCCACTTCGGAGGTGGGGTGCCCCCGGCCTCTCGGCCTGGGGCTCGGTCACTCAGGCACGGCTGGCTGTCGGCGGAGCTCACGGGCGCGTCACTGCAACTCCCCCTGGCTTCTGCTCCGCGGCTGCTGAGTGAGCCCTCATCTGGGACTCTCCTCAGCTCTTTCTGGGACAGTGGCGCGGCTGCCCCTCTGTTGGTCTTCCTTGGTCTCTTGTGTTCTGGGGGCCTCTGGATGTCTGGAGTCTTGATCTCCTCCATACCTGCTTCATGCCCTGGAGGACGGGGCTGTGGCCCCCCCACACCCTCTAGCAGATCATTACATGAAGGAACCTTTTAAAAAAACAAGCGCGTCCATGCTCACAGGTGTACACACGGGTGATCACACCCACAAACTACACCCTTTTTGGCTTCTACCTCAAAGCACACTGTGTTCTGTTGATCTTATGTGCTGCACAATAATGTTTAATATTTAGTATTTACTGTCATATTCCCATATATCATTGTGATGTTGTTTATTCTATTACTCTTGTTCTCTTCTGCTTGTTTTCTTTTTTCTTTCTCAGCAGGTGATCCAGGTGATTGATATATGCATTTTTTATTTCTTTTTTTTTTCTGCTCATTCTGTTGGTTTTTGTTTTTTGCCCTTCTCCCCCGTCCCTCTTCTCAGCTGTTTCTCTTTCCCTCTTTCTTTCTCCCCTTCTTTCCCCCAGTCAACTCTGTCCCGTATTCAATAAATGAAAATAAAATAAACAATAAAAGGTGAATCAAATGGACCATTACGGCAAGGCTGGGATGGTCAATTTGGTAAAGCAAATCCGTTGGGCATCTTTCTTTGCCTTTAGACAACAATTCTGATGGCAAAAGAGCCAAACGGGACAGGCAAAAAAAAAAAAAAAAAGAACATTTTGCTCTACATATTTGAGTTGTTTGTCATGCTTGGTAAGTCATTTTTTCAAAGATTGTTTCAATTATTATTATGAGCTTTTACTTCTGTGGCTCTTTGGAGTTGAGACAAAGCTGTGTGGAAGGCATTAGCCATGTTGCTCGGTGATAGCACAATATTCTGTTTTAGCTAGCCTTGAAAAAAAGCTTGCATGTGAATTTTCAGTCAAATTTTTGGTCAAATACACCTAAAACAATGTCTAGAATGTGAAATGTTGGTATAATGGTGCTACTTGAAGCCTGAAAACGATCTCCCATAAAAAAAAAAACGAGCAAACAGCAGTAGCAGACGTCCTGACTGGGTTCTACGTTAGCATTTAGATCCCTCCAGAGTTTTTTGTGCACACAGTTTAGGTAAAAATGAAAACGTTTGAGGTTTTACATTTAGTTCAGTATTACCTGTTGCCGGTGTCCTTGTCTTTTGGGAAAATACTTTACACAAGTAATGGCTCAAATAGGATTCCTTTTTTTTTTTTACTGTGCTGCAATTGTTTACTGGATTATTTGTGCCATTAATTAGTGTCAACTAATTTTTATTCAATCTCCGCACAGGATATGCTTGTGAAGATGGAATATGGGGGAGAGCAGAAGTGCGTTGAAGTTCCACAAAGTGATGAATGAAGGACATGCATATTGTATTGAAGAAATAAATGATGAGAATGCTGTTATTTGCATTTACCATGTCAGACCTTTTGATAAACAAAATTCTAATGAAAGTGAGAACATGTACACTGTTACATCTTTCAGAAAATGTTTTGAAATTGTGGTGCACAGTTCAGAATAAATGTTTTTCCAAAACCATTGCGTCTTTTTAGTAAATGTTTATTTCCAAAAGAAATTTCTAGAAGTTCAGAACAGTAAAATTCCCGCTTTTTAGAATTAATTAGAAGATAACTCTTACGTAGTTAAACTAAAATACTCCTTGAGAGTTAATATATAAACTCTTAACACCTAGTTAGCATTAGTAAGTGTTAAATTATCAACTCCAGACAGATTTGGTGTTTAACACTAAATCAGAGTTAACTTACCAACTCTCCAAAAAGAGTTAAATTAACACTCTCTGGTGTGGACCCATATAGACACTTTAATAGTGTTGAAATCAAATCTGACAGTGTTAATTTGGATATGCTGGATTTGCTGTGTAAAGAGTAAAGACCATGTTACTGCGGCTCACTTGCTGCCTGGCGCTGAGGCATAATTCCATGGAGATCAATGATCCTCCAGTCTTGCTATATTGAGTTTGCTGTGGTAGGTGTGTATATTTAAACCACTAAATTTTCTCATTATAGAGGGAAAAAAGCAGGTGTTAATCAAATGTCAAAGGCTATTTAAGTTAAATGAAAAGCATCTTTGTTTTTCAGAACATTGAAGCCAATTTTGGGTGGTGATTAAGTGTGTCTACAGGACAGCTTTTTAATACTGAACAATCTGTGAATTTTTTTTAATGTTACTACGCAGAGGGGGATTCTCTTTTCAGTGTATTCATTACAAAGACTCACAGAGCAAAAATAGACTGCCTGAGTTCAGCTCAACTTTTGTTTATGTCAGTCAAGCTCTGTCTTTCTCATGAGGCTTATTTACAGACATAAATAGCGCTATGGCCCCTAGTCCTAGCAAGCCTGCTCCACTAGCATGTTTTTTTACACATGTACAAATGTTGCTTTCGATGAGGAGGAGCACGGCCAATTATTTTGCTCTCTAAGCTTTCTTTTGGTGTCTTTGTTATCTGTAGAGGACGATACCTTCCAAGTTTAGCCACAAACTTTCCATCAGTGTTGCTCTCTAAGCAAAATGTATTTTATATAATAACTAATATCTTTATCATGTTTCACAACTAATCTGATATTTGCACACTATCAGTCAAACTAGACCCAAAGTCTCACAGTTCTCCCTCATATGGCTAAGTCCTGCATGTGTTATCCCAGCAAAGAATCCTGTAGTAGCAACCTGAAGTCAAAAAAAATTTAATCCATTACAAAAACTGTAGTTCCTGCAATGACCACATATAAAAGATGTATCTTAAGGGTCTGAAGAGTGAAGCAAATCCAGAATTTGTCAGGATCCAGAGCCCGGCTACATGGGTTTATTTCTTTTTTTAATCTCCAGGTGGTTTGCCTTCACCATCAGGTGGCACTGCTCTCTCGCAAACCTGCATGCTACTATCCATCAGAAGGCTGCAGGGGCTGTGATTCTCTGACAGATGAGTCTATCCACTGTGGTGGTAAATTAATTCGGCGGTGTCTTTGATTTCCTTGCCTTGCCACATACTAACTTCTGTTTCCTATCTCTTGTACAGAATCCAAAACTTGGCACTTGGAGCGCTCACAAGATCAACCTCTTGAATTTTACAGCTGCAGTGGAAGTGGATTCCCCCTCGCTTCTGCTCACTCTCACCTCCAGAACTCGGTTTTATTTGGATGTGCAACTGCCTGCCCACTTTCCACTCTGATAGCTCTCTTTTTTTTCTTTTTTACCCCAGATCCCTTCTGGTCCACTCAGTTTATCTCTGCTAATCTAGCACTTTTGGGATCCCTTTTGGAGTGTGGCCCACTCCAAAAGGGAAGGGAACCCCTGAAGATGTATACACCTGCCAAATGACCTCAACAACCCAGCGGGACAACCGGGACTTGAACAGGGGTCTGCCCAGGATTTCAGAGTAGATAGCAACAAAAAGCTGGTACGTCCTCCTAATCGTCCGGGTGTGCCTGACGGACATTGCCAAACTCAGGACCAGGCACAGGCTTGTAGCTTAAAAAACTGGGACAGGTGGAATTCGGAAAGGGCCTTCAGCAAGAAAGCAAGGTTGGGCCAGAACACCACCCCTTTCCCGTCTGGCAACCACCTGCAGAAATCCCTGTGGACCAGCAGAGCATGGAGCTCTCACAGTGTCCCAGCCAGAAGCAGTGGGATCGCCGAAATCCAGGGGATGTGGGGCCAAAGAAGGGCCACCAGGATAAGCCTCGCTTCCTCAGTCTGTACCTGGCAGAGGACCGATTGGAGGAGAGAGAATGGAAGGAAGGCATATAGGAGAGCCTGGGGCCAGGCTGACACGGCCTGGACGCAATCCTGCAAAGGAGGTGTGAGCCTAGGCCCCCCTGTCTGTTGACAACCTGTAGTTCTTGCACATTGATGCGCCGGGATGTCTGGTGGCCATTTATCCCACAGCCCTCATGGATCACACCCCAAACAACTGGAGCTGGGGGAGCTGGGCTGCCCCTGGGCCAAACATGGCTGCAAGCTTGCCAGGCAGCGTTAGTCGGGCAGTCCTGGTCATCCTGCCCGAGCTGGGAATGAGATAGCCAAAGGTAGTGGTACACCACCCAGAAAGAGGCCAAGGAGCTACCTGTGGCGATGGCCTGCTCCTTCATGAGCAAAGCCAAGTGGGTGGAGGCGGCCAGCAGCTTGCGTGGATCACTGGGGTCCCCAGAAACTGCCTGCACCTGTACCAGGTGACACAGGTAGAGACAAAATGGCCACAGAGTTGGCTAGATAAGCCTGGGTTGACATGGCCTTATGTAGCCTACCTAGCAATGAGTCCATAAACTTAGAGTCCTTGCTTGCTTGGCCTTCCCAAGAAGGGAGCTAGAGGGGCGAACCGAGGGGCAATAGCCAGAGAGCAGCAAGAGAGTAAAACTGCTTGCACACCAGGTCCTTAAAATCAGGCATTAGTGGCACCTGCAGCCATGGTTGCTTGACGTCGTCAAACCTGAAGTCCACTCCCAAGATCGAGTCATTTCCCTTAGAGGAGAGGATGGACCCAGCGCCAACATCCTCCTAATAGCCACCCTCCACCAGCTCTTGCCTGGGGGTGGGGACAAGGCAGGGGCTACTGAAAGATGGGCCAGGCCTCAATGCAAATGAGAGAGAGGGCACCAAGCGTGAAATTGCAAAACCGCAGGAACAGCCAGATGCCCACGATGGCCGGAGAACTCTCACACATTGGGGTGGGGTGGCCATAGCTAGCATCCACTGGCCATGTGAACCAGGGAAACCTGGGTAATACGCCCGGAGTGTTAGGATGCCTGGGTCGTTGACCCAGGGTTTTTGAGTTTATTATATTATTTATCATTTCTAGTCTTTGGTTTCTTGGTTAGAGTTCTGTCTTATGGTTTATGTCTCTGTGAAATCCTTAGTTCCTGTCTTCCCTGTCAGCTATATCTCCGTGTTTGTGTCTGCCCTGGTCCCACGTCTCTGTTCCCTCTGTAGTGCCTGCCTGTGAGTCTGTGTCTGTAGGTTCAGTCTGTGTTATGTTTCCTGTTTTACTTTGAAAGTCCGTGTCTCATGTAAATGCGTAAGGTTGTGCTTCCTTTGTCTCGTTAGGTCTGATTTGCCCAAGCTGTGTTTCCCTCCTGTTACTCATTCCCTGATTGCTCCCTCTATGTATTTAAGCCCTGTGTTTCAGTTTGTCGGGGTTGCGATCTACCCTTATGCCATGCTTTGTGTTCTGTCAGTCTTCCCGTGTAAGTTTATTTTGATATATCCAGTTATGTTACATTTGAGTTTAGCATTAAAGCTGTTTTGAGTTCAAGTTTTGCCTCCGAGTGTCTGCACCTTGGGTTCTCCTACTACCACTCCTGCCTGCACACAGCCTTCACATAACACGGGGGACAACACTGAAGGACTCTAGGTGAGCGCCAAGTGTGCAAATCGAAAGACCATGAGACAAGGAACCAGCAACTAGAGTAATAATAATAATGGATTGCATTTATATAGCGCTTTTCGGGGCCCTCAAAGCGCTGTACAGTTCCACTATTCATTCACACACTGGTGGAGGCAGCTACGGTTGTAGCCACAGCTGCCCTGGGGCAGATTGACAGAGGCAAGGCTGCCATCGGCCCCTCTGGCCAAAACCAGTAGGCGGCAGGTGAAGTGTCTTACCCAAGGACACAACGACCGAGACTGTCCGAGCCGGGGCTCGAACCGGCAACCTTCCAGTTACAAGACAAACTGCCAACTCCTTGAGCCACGATTGAGTGAGTACTCACACTTCTAAGCTTTTTTTTATTTCCTCTTTGGATTGGGGATATCAGAAATCCTGGGAGGCTGCCGAGACAGGCTCTCCACCACAGAAGTAACGGACACTCACTGCCACCACACACTGTACCAAACAAAGCACACGCACACTGCACCAGGTGCAGAGCAAGGGATCACCAGTTTCACATTTGCACAGCTCTTTTATACGTAAGTTGTGGGGAGTGACTGTGCTAGCCAGAGGGTCTTAAAGAAGTAGTAGTGTCTTATATCTCCATACTGTGCTTGCAAAAATAAATCCAGTTATATTTGAAATGGCTTCCAGTTCATTAAGCTCCCTTGTTCTCTAACCTTGGTTAAACTTTTTCTAGTATCACGAACTTGGGAAAAAACCCTATTAAATACAGCATGATGTATTCTTTGTACACTATGGTCTCCATTAGTGTAGAAATAAAGAATAAAATGGTAGATTACCTAATTTATACCATAGCACTTCACTAGCCATTGGGGAGATCAAGATGGGTACCTCTTCTATGTTTTTTAAATCATTATACCTCTCTTTTATATACAGTATATGATTGCAGAGCACCCTCTCTGTTGATGACTAATTCATGCTTGCAACATTTCCACACAAAACTTTTGACTTTGCAACCTGTTTTGCTGGATAGCACCCAGAATAATAAACAGAGCTGGTTCAAAAACCCAGACATAATTCAGTTGGAAAAGCGTATCAAAGGAGTGGAATTGAAGGGCAAAGGGGTGGAAATGAAGAGTTAGCACACAGAAGGAAGAAAACAAAGTCAAGAAGATGAGTCAAATAAATGCAGCAGGAGGAGGGCAAAGACTTCTTTACAATAGTTTCCAGTTTCAAGGGTCAGTCTTCTAATAACAGCCAGCATTGAGATTTAAAGCCCTCGTTAAAATTACATCTGTAATGAGAGTCACTCTCTATACTGCAGCTGTGAGGTAATTGTGGCATCCATGGTATGCATCTATCTAAATTAATATTTCTTAAGCCGTTTAGCAATTTGGCCATCAACAGCTTCCACACTGGATGCAGAAAGTGAGCCATGAGGAAAAAACAAGAGAAAATGGAAAGCAGACTTGGTGTTCACTGTTGGAACTGCTTGTAGAACAAAGGTTAAAAATCTGTATAAGCTTTCTTACACAGATTTGTAAGCTATTTATGACTGAGAAAAAGTAATCAGTAAAATTAATTTCACTCTGATGCTGCCACAAAGTAAAGTGATTTTCACGTCTCCTTTATTATGCCAAGCAGTCCGAGCTCAGCCCACTGTTCACGTGACAATGTGAACAGCAGGCAAAGATAATGAAAGTTCATGGTGAGGTTCAAGCCTAAGTAATTTTTGAACATCCTAACCAATTTACTCTCGTCTAAGGGGGACACTTTATGTCTTTTTTCAAACCTTGGCAAAGTGGTGGCACATCCAAATAAGTTATACTCCCTTACAGTTGTTTGAGGTGAGGATCTTGGAATATGCAGTTCTTTAAAATTGGCTCCAAGAGAGCAAAATTACACAAATATTACAAGTTCCAAACAGTTCAGATACTCACTTAGTTGCTGGGACTTTTCCATTGTTGTGGGTAATGGTCAACGGAACGAATACTGTCAAATCCTTTTAATGCTTGCAACGAGAAAATACTATTTGTAGTCAATCGTGATCACTTATAAGGATTTGATATGCTTGGCCTGTTGGTCCGACAGGTAAAAACAAACTGTAGGACCTTCAGCATCACTTGTTAAAAGACTTAAGTGAGTGGAATTATATATTTGAGCCTGTATGTATATTGTTGACTCTGCCTGGATTACAGAAAATCCAAACTAAAGTCATTCCAACCATGTGCAGTGGTACATTACACAGTGACAACGTTCCTCCAAGATCATGGTGCTACATATGACATATAACACACAACCAACACAGGACTGCATAAAGTGCATAAGAAAAAAAGAAAATCAAGCCCCCACCACATTAGATGGTATTCCTAATAAACTGGCCACTGAATGTATTTCAAAAGAAGTTTGCCTCTTCCTCAGGTCAAGCTGTCCACACTTTCTCCTGAACCGGTCATCCCAGCTAAGAAGCCTTTCAAGGTGGAGCTGGTTGGTGGGAAGCGTTACTCGTGGTTACCTGTGGGCACAGCAGGAAGCAGCCTTTCTGCGATGGAAGCCACAAAACCGAACCCAAGGCCTCTCCCCGCTACGCTTCGTCCCAGAGAAAGACATTTGGTTGTGTGGATGCAAGCACACAAGCAACCCGCCCTACTGCGACGGTACGCACAAGCAGGACTTCATTGTGTCTGCTCCGCTACACGAACCAGCAGAGTCCTGAGGGTGGAGGGGTGTGTGTTTCCTGTCAGTGTTTTCATCAGTGATTCGACTTTCATGACAAAGACACTGTTGCAGTCACATTAGGATGACTTTACAGTAAGACAACAGAGAGCGGACTTCCGATGACGTCACTGTAGCAATCAGTCGAGCTCTGAACTGCTCCTGCAAGAAACTTTGCTAAATCCTTAAAATTAAGGAAAAACGCTCCAAAACACGAAAACGAAATACGCTATAGACCCACGATGCCTGGACCTGGTAAAACTACCAAGGAGAAGACTAAGTCAACCACGCAAACCAAGATATCGGTGTTTGGCGGTGAAGCTAGCGTGTCCGAGGCCTGCGCAGCTAACAAGCCAGCCACCGTGAGCGAACACGGCGCCGCGGATAGTGGCAACATGGAGGAGAGGTTGCAGCGTGCCATACGAGAGGAGTTTGCAGGTATTGAAAACAAGCTTGCAAACACGCAAACTGCACTTTGGGACAAGCTGGAGGGCGCAGTGGCCACGTTTTCCAGCAAGGCAGATGAGGTTGTGGCAGCCATGAACGAAATGCAGAAAAAATTATCTGACTGTGTGGGGAGAGTAGAGCAAACGGAGAAACGCATTTCAAATGTAGAAGATGAACATGTGGTGATGGGGACCACCATTTCAAGATTAGAGAAAGGAAATAAAGTACTGATGGATAAAGTAGTGGATTTGGAAACCAGATCCCGACGCAATAACCTCAGGTTGGTCGGAGTTCCAGAGGGAGATGAGGGCGCGGACACCTGTGGATTCCTGGAAAACTGGATAACGGATGTATTGGAGTTGAACACATCAAGGAGCCCTCTGGTTATCGAGAGAGCACATAACATTGGCCCAACAAGAAAGCCTGAGGAACCTCCAAGAACATTAATAATGTGCTTTCTTAACTACAAACAGAAAGATATGGTGCTCAGAGCAGCAAGATCGAAAAATGATATTTTGTACAAGAACAAAAGGGTGAGATTCTATGAGGACGTCGCCACAGAGGTGCACAAACAACAGAAGAAGTTTGGAGGGGTACAACAACAACTCTGGAAGATGGGACTGAGAAGTGGCATTGTACCACCAGCTAAACTGATAGTAACATACAAGGAACAAGTCCACAGATTTAGCACGCCAGAAGAAGTCCAAAGCTTCATAAAACAGATCCAGGAGAGCAAGAAATGAGGAAGATATTATAGGGTCTAGAAATCTGGGGTAATGATTCATTTTGGAAAAGGATATAGTTAACTTCATCAAAGCAAAAGGTAACTGAGAGCAAAGTGGGGTTTTTTAAAAAACAAATTTTATCTACATGATAACTAGACAGACATAAAGATAATTTATGATTTTTATTTTATTCTACTCTTTTGTTCTTTACTTTTATTTTCATTTCATTTTCATTTATGTATCTAGTTTTATTTATTTATTTATTTATTTATTATTATTTTTTTGTTTAAAGAAAACAAAAAAGCAGTTAATTATTAAGGGGCAGTGGAATATCAGCGAAGCTAAAGGATTCATTAAGGATACAGGGAGCAAGGAAGAGCCAGGCATAAAGCCATAGTCATTTTAAGTTAGCAGATCTTAAAACTGGGATCTGTATATGGTTAACGTTGGAAGTAGAACATTTGCATGGGTTACCCAGGAACTGGGTGGGTGGGGTTTTTTGTGTTTTTTCTTTTGTACGGTTTGTTCATTTAAAGCTTGTGTTTTGTGTTCTGTTTTGTTCGCACTCTCAGACAAGTTTAGGTATTTAGCAATGCATGTGAGGCGTGTTGGCTCAGAAATTGGAAGTTAAATGTACCTCTTGGAATTGTAGAGGCCTAAAAAGTAATAAAAAGATTAAGGAAGTAATGAACAAAATGAAAGATTTGGAAGCAAAAATTATTTTTCTTCAGGAGACTCACTCGCTGGAGGAGGAACATATTAAGGTTGGCAGGAGGTGGCAGGGTTCGTTGTATGCAACACCATTTAGATCCAATGCTCGGGGAGTAATCACATTAATACATCAGTACCTTTTCAGGTCAAAAATGTAATTAAAGACAAATTTGGTAGATATTTGATCATCCAGGGATTACTTGTACAAGAAACCATTAACTTAATTGATGTATATGGACCAAATACAGATGATGATACATTTTTTACTAATCTTTTTCTCACAATTTCATCACTCCACGGAAAATGCATCATAGGAGGAGATTGGAACTGTGTTCTGGATCCCAGTAAGGATAGACCGACTGGGACTGATCAGGCCCATAACAAAAGCCGAAAGACAATTCTTAACTTCATGAAGGAACTGCATTTGATAGACATCTGGAGACAGTTAAAACCTGATGATATACTTTTTTCTTGCCATTCAAAAACATTTAATACATATTCCAGAATAGACTATTTCTTAGTATCAGCGAGCCTCCTATCAAACATAAAGACATGTTCATATGACAGTATATTAATATCGGATCATGCTCCCTGCAATATCATATATACACATAACAACTTAATAATGAAACATAGATGGTGCTTACACCAGAAATGGCTGAATGATGAAGGATTCCTCACTTTTGTAGGAAAAGAAATAGATGAATATTTTACTATAAATAGCTCACAAACATCAGCTAGTATTAGGTGGGAGGCATTTAAGGCATGTTTAAGGGGAGTTATGATAGCATATACTTCATCGAAATCTAAAGATAAATGCAAAACAAGACAGCAAATGGAAAAGGAAATTAAAAAACTAGAGGAACTAGTGTTCAAAAGTAGAGACCCATTAATAGAGAAAGACTTGCTAATACTAAAAGCACAATATAATAAAGAATCGGCAGATAGAGCAGCTTCGAACATTTTGAGATTAAATCAGTCTATTTATGAACAAGGAGAGAAACCTGGAAAAATATTGGCATGGCAAATTAAACAATTGGAAGTGCAGAAAAATATAACGTCGATTATAAACAGCAAAGGGGAAATGATAATGGTTGAAATAAACAAGGAATTTAGAAACTATTATGAAAAACTTTATGAATCCCAGGATAGATCAGATCAAAACTCCAGAAATGCATTTCTGGGGGGCAGGGATAGCTCAGTAGGTAAAGTGGTCGCCCCATGATCGGAAGGTCGGCGGTTCGAATCCACTTAACGGCTACCCTGAGGTACCCCTGAGCAAGGTACCGTCCCTACACACTGCTCCCCGGGCGCCTGCTTAGTGGGCTGCCCACTGCTTCACTGAGTGAATGGGTCAAATGCAGAGAAAAACAAGTAATTTCCCCATGGGGATCAATAAAGTATCCATTATTATTATTATTCTGGAAAAAAATAAATATTCCTACCATCGCTGACGACGTAAAACAACAATTAGATGCAGAAATCACCGAAGAAGAAATAAGCAGGGCAATTAACAATATGAGATAAGGTAAAAAAGCTGGACCAGATGGATTCCCAATTGATTTTTATAAAAAATTTAAAAGTAAATTAATGAAACCACTATTGGAAATGTATCAGGAATCATTAAGCAAAGGAAGTCTTCATAAATCAGTTACTGGATCACTAATCATTTTGTTACCTAAACCAGGAAAACCAAGTAATAAATGTGAAAATTTGAGGCCGATAAGCTTACTTAATTCTGATTTTAAGGTGTTGGGTAAAATATTAGCAACACGTCTGCAAGATACTCTCCCCTCAGTAATTCATAGAGATCAAAACGGTTTTATATTGGGGCGCCAAGGTCTACATAATGTAAGAAGAGTCTTTAACATTATAGTCGGACTAAACAATTCTTCAGAGAGGGCCTTTCTCTCACTGGATGCTGAAAAAGCATTCGATAGGGTCGAGTGGCCCTATCTTTTTGATGTTCTGACTAGATTTGGTTATGGAGATGTGTTTCGAAGATGGATACACTTATTACACTCAAATCCAACTGCTGAAATCTTGACAAACAAAAATATCTCTAAACCAATAAGGGTGAAACGGGGATGTCCACAAGGCTCACCGATAAGCCCACTGTTGTTTATATTAGCTATGGAACCCTTTGCTATAGCCGTACGTTCGAGTTTATCATTGACAGGAATTATGGTAAATGAAGTAGAACATAGGATTTTGTTGTACGCAGACGATGTAATAGTATATATCTCTAAAATAACAGAATCTATACCTGCTCTGTTTGGATTGATAGGGGAGTTTGGTCAAATATCAGGGTATGTCATTAACAACTCTAAATCATCTGTTTTATTACTAAATGAAGAAGAAAGGAAAAACCCACCCATAGTAACATCTCATTTTAAGACAGTAAAGGACTTTATGTACTTAGGAATAATGATTTCGCCCAAATTAAGTGAGATCGTGGAAAATAACTATGAAAGACTTTCTAAAGAAATAACAGAGATAGTGGACAGATGCATGTCTCTACCAGTTTCTTTAATTGGTTGGATTAATATATACAAAATGAGTATACTGCCAAAGGTGCTTTATGCGTATCAGAACATCCCCCTGCCGCCTCCTGTTGATTGGTTTAGCAGGATCAAAAAGCTTGTTCTCGGTTTTCTATGGAAAAATGGGAGACCAAGGATGAGATTATCATTGTTGCATCTACCATACAACGAGGGTGGTGTCATGTGTCCAAATATTGAGTGGTATTACTGGGCATGTCAAATAAGATACTATTTTGACTTAAATAACGCCCCGCAATGGTCAGAGATGGAAAGTATTAATTTGCATCCACCTTTACCTTTATATTTTTTCTCAGACACAGCAATAAACTTGATTAAAAAGGCGAAAAATCCAATGGTAAAGAACATGGTCAAAGTGTTGTATGATGTAAGAAGATATATGAAGGAACCTGTTGTATTGTCACAGTTTACACCGATGTGGGGAAACCAGGATTTCAGACCAGGAAGAGAGGATGAAGTTTTTAGACAATGGTCAATTAAAGGACTACAAAAAATTCAAGATTTGTATGCAACAGATTCTCAAGATATGATGTCCTTTGATATGCTTAGACATAAATATAATATAGGTAGAAAGCAATTTTTCAAATATCTCCAAATTAGAAGTTACATTCGAGCAAATCAAAATAATACCTGCACCAAACCACCAAAATCAGAATTGGAAGACATAATTAGCAAAAGCAGTTCAAAAAAAGGGGCAATATCAGAAATATATAAATTGATTAGGTCCAAAACATCTGACAATTCTTTGGGAAGGTTGAACGCCTGGAAAAATGATTTAAAGAAGGACATATCCATGGAACAATGGGCATTGGTTTGTGCAAAAGCTCATAAACAAACTATTAATTCTAGACTAAGGTTGTTGCAATACAAATGGTTAATGCGAATATATGTTACTCCGGAAAAATTAAATAAAATAAGTACAACTCTAACATTCCAGACACTTGTAATAAATGTAATGAAGATAAAGGTAACTTTTGGCATTGTATTTGGGATTGCAGGAAGATAGGCTCTTTTTGGGTTGCAGTAACACAAACTATGAAACAAATATTATCCAAAGAGGTTGTTTTGGATCCTGGCTTCCTTATTCTGGGATTGTACCCAGAAAACATGAGGTACACAAAAAGTGACAGAATGTTTATTGATATGGGTTTGTTACAAGCAAAAAGATTAATCGCACTAAAATGGAAAAGAACAACGGAACCGAGTATCACACAGTGGATAAAACAAATGATGGTGGCTTTGCCATTGGAGCGGATAACATGTATACTGAAAAGGAAATTGGATGTTTTTGAGAAGGTGTGGAGACCATTTGTGAATTTTGTAGAAGGATTTGTATTATCTGAGGAGGACGAGGACTGAGGGCAATGACATTTGATTTGGGATAATGATAAATTTAGGCCTTTAATGGAGTGATAAATCTGATGAGTTTTTTGTTTTCTTTTTGCTGTCTGAGAGGAGTGTATGTTCATGTAGTATTTAGAATGTTGGACTGTTTGTAAGTCATTAAAATGTAAAAAAATAATAAAGATATTGTTGGGAAAAAAAAAAGACAACAGAGAGCAGTTTATACTGAGGGTATTTAGTCTGCAGTATTAAAATCGAAGGTCAAATATTAAGATTCCTGCGGCAAACAACCCGGCGGGCGCTCCATGAAGAAGTTGGGATGCAGTGTTATGCTGGTCTTCATTTTGAAGCTCCAGTTTTGTGTCCATGAGATGAAATTAGAGTTGGTGGCAGGCTGTGACAGTCATTAGCCCACACTGCTCACTCCACAGAGACAAGTCACATTCTTCTTTCCACTGAACTTTTGAATGGTGTGTGTAAAGTAAAAATAAACGGGGCAGTCTGTACTCTGGGAAAAAAAAGTGCAATGTGCAAAAAAATCAAAACAAAGACAGTGCAACAGAAATGTGCAAAAGACTGAGTGTTGTGCAAAAAATACTCTATATGAATATATCCCATACTGTCATTGTACTCAGAAAAAGAACAGATAAAATAAATCATTAAAAGCCCAAATTACCAAGATAAGAGAGGCTGCAGAATCGAACAAGCAATATTGTCACCAGCTGGAAATGGTTGAGTTAGTCCATCGATTAAAGTGAGAAACCTTAGAGGCAGCTGATTGTGGTAGATGACTCCAGGATTCTGGTTCTGGCACACTCATAACAAGCAAGTGGGACCATAGACACAGTAGGGAAATCTTTACTAGGTCATAAAAAGTGGAGCCAAGGCTCAGTTTTTAGATTTCGTTTCAGCCGTTGCCCTCTGCTACCTAATAGGAAAAAAGTGCCACTTCACTTCCGCATTAGTTTCACTTTGGAGCCATCTATTATTTGGTGAGCACACCTACTAGGCACAGGGTTGGCAGCAGACAACATGAACTGGATATGCAACAAACTTTGACAGGGGGTCTCAAGTCACTTTGCTATTTCATTAAAAAGGAAAAGCCCTTGCGCTCATACACGCTATGCATAATTACACATACGCATAGTAAACTCAGAGAGAAATATAGCCACTTATTGGTGTGTTTAGTGTTTTTCATTACCCATACTGGATAAATTAGTGTCACTCACAGTTGAAGTATGTTACTAGATTTGAGTTGAGGGGGCACAGTTACTTTATTGGGTGGCCATGGACCCCTGAGATCCATTCATAACACCAAGCAGCATGTTAACAGTGTCACTGTGGGCATGGTAATTGTAAGCATTTGGCCAAGTATAGTTATAAAGCTAAAGAATAGTGACCAAGATATGGAGCATAAACAAACATGCCATCGTCCTCCAACTGTAAGGCAAACTGTCTTTATAACTACACCTACACAAAGAAGGGTGTTTTCCCACAAAATTCCCAAGCAATAATATTTTTCTGGTGGACAGACTGTTTGAATTGATTTTGTTTCATTTTTAACAAATTGAGAAATTGTCTAATATGTACCACTTTGTTTTGTGTGTTCAGATCCTTGAGTGCTACCACCTGGTGTCTCTGAGAATACATCCATGGACAATGTGGTCACCATAAATGTCTCAAATGTGCTCATTTCAAACACCATCTGGAGAAAGCTGCGTTTTGCACAAACCTATCAGGGCGGAGGATGAAGGAGATGGGTTGGCATACAAACTGTCTGATTTGAGACCACAGTTCACATGTTGTTTCCTAGCAACTGTCAATATGGTTCCTTTGACCATGACCATGGTCTTTTTCTAACCGTAAGGGAGTACTCCACCAGTTTTGCATTGCACTCGTATAACAGCGTGAGTTGAGTCAGAGAGCTTTTTTTATTTCATGCATTTTGATTTCATCTCAAAGAGAGATGCACTCAGTTGTCTTGCACCCACAGTACAACAATTCAATTACAGAGTGAGCTGTGTAATACTGCATAACACTGTGTAGTACCAGTTTTAGCTACATACATAAATTAGGACGGATTTACTAATACTACTACACGTACACAGACACACACACTGTTTTGTTTTTGCTGTTATTTTGCACTGTTGGTCTGTAAACTCAAAATTTTAGTATTTTGTTCAGAATCTCTATATCCTCACAAACTCCACCATCAAAGACTCGAGGTTAAATGATAAATAATGAGATGGGTGCAAAGGTCAATTCTGTGTCATTTAACCATGCTGTTTTTCCTGCTTCAGTCTTATTGTCATGCAAGCTTCTGGTTTATTCTGTCACATATTTAATGTCCCACTGGTGTAACAGTAAATATGTGACCATAGTTCCAAATAATGAAGTCATGAACAAATAATCCCCCTGAGCCAAAAGCTTGGATAGCTCTAAATCCTCCAGTTTATTATTTTTTCTACCTTTGAGCTGTATGATGTCATAAACAGGGCATAGCGTTGTTATGAGTGTGCCAGACACACAGCTCAGAAGCCCCGCCCATGTTCTTTTTAAACTTGCTTTGCAGGCCAGCCAGAAGAAACTTGGCTTAAAAGAAGGCTTGTAACAGACTTTGTACAACATAAGGGGCTACACTGAGAATTATGACAGTATCGTCTTTAAATGTAGACAGATGTTGAGGACTCCCAACATGTCTGTTAACTGCTTTGAATCACTCTATAATACTGTAGTGTTTTTACTTTGCAATTTAAAGGCCCTTTAGACAACTGCTGCCAATGCTTTATTAATAAAGTTGAATTAACATAGTTAAATTGTGGATGGACAGATGCCCATAATGCAAACTGATATGTGGCATTAAAATCTGTACTTGTTATCTCTGAAAGGCCTCTGTGAGCAGTTTCATTTCTTTAATAATGAAATAATGTCCTACTGTTTTGCTCTGATGTTCCTGACTTAGCAGATGTGTCTCTTTGCTTAACTCTGTCTCTATCACTTCTTTAGAATATCTAAACAAATGGGTTGTTATTTAGGAAAAACAAATAAATAAATGAGTGGATAAGAACAAAAGTATATTCTGATAATGAGGTTAGTTTGAGAGCGTCGCCGCACATTTTCACCTCTTGTTTTGAAAGGCATGCTCTGCAGATCTGAGTGACTTCAGGCAGCGCTGCAGGATTAATGAGAATCATCAAGTCTTCCACTCCTTTCCCTGTTTGTCCTCATGTGCCCCACAGCTCCTTCATTACATTTTTCTATGTGGAGAAAGGATAAAGAGAGCAAAGAGGGTGATGCACACAAAGAGATCAGTTCACGCTGACTCTACAGATGTACTCTCTGTCCCTGTGCATATACTTGGCCCTGTTATCTGGACTCTCTCTCTCCTGCTGCACAGGTGAAAGCTTTCTGCCAGCGAGGCTTCTGTGATCTGCCAGTTCACATTAAATCAGTCTGACTTTGTGTGTGATACACTCCGCTGCTCACCCAACCGTGTGACTTCTTTACTATGAGGATGAAGCTCACTTATTGATGTTCAGAAGCCATGAGACTCAGTCAGTTCTTACTGATATAAAAGATTCTTACTATTATCACTGCATGCACAAGTATTCTTACCTTGAGTGTAACATTTTCTTGAAAACTGATCAGCAGCTGCCTTAACTGGAGAGGGAGCTAAAGTCTTCCAAAATTTAGAAAGAATCCATCTCAGTATGTATGTAAAATATTCACTGCATGAAGATGGTAGCCTTAAGAATTCATAGTAACGATAATATTCCAATACCTGTATAAAGTAACAGTGTGACAAAGTGTCAATGCAGTACTCAGGTTATGTTTTCATTGTTCTTACTGATGGACAGTTCAACGGTAACGTGTGCTGCAGACCTAACCTTGATCGGGCACTACAAAGCAACCTCAACATATCTAGGATATCTTTTGTTATCTAGCTTCAGTTACCTCTGACATCAGCAGACAGGCTAAGCAGTCACACAAAGGTGGTCATCAACTCAGTAAGTCAAACCAGTGTTTATCAGTGCAGCTCCGAAGGTGTTCGCATGAAAGGAGCAAAGTTTAAGTCATGTGACGAATTAGAAACTGGCAGCAGAGGCTTTGACAAACAAAGACTAGAAAAACCGATACTACAAAAATATTCAGAGGTTAAAGACATAGTACCAACTGAAAGTAACACGGCTGATGGAGACAAACTGGCACTGTGAGTGTGAGAGAAAAAGCCTCACACACTCACAGTAGTATTAGACGTGTTTCAAGTATGTGTGTTTTTAAAACCTACTATATTCTCTATAGTCCAAGCTATAGGAATGTCTTCAGCTGAGTCATTAAAACAATGGGATGAGGCCAATTCCTTCCCAGGCATGAGGGCGTTGAACCGTTACCCCAAAGGTCATAGCTCCATGTGTTTTGGCACCAGCAGTAATTTCTGCTCTGACGAGCTAAGGGGCGGGTTGGTAGGTCAGTAAAAGCTCTGCGATATACTACAGTACTTTGCCATGCAAAGCTTTGAAGTTCAAAACAAGAATTTTAAAACTGACTCTGAAGCTAACAAGGAGCCAATGATGTGATTTTAAAATGGAAGACATTTGAGATCTGTTTCTAGAACTAGTTAAAAGACATGAAGCTCAATCTGGTACAGTGGCCCTGAGAGGCCAAACAGACTGCAACTTAAGAAAACACGCAATAAGAAAAAACGCTGCAACGGAAAAAACGGAAATAGGAAAAACGAAAACAGAAATGGGAAAAAATGATTTCCAAAAGCACAAGGGAAGTGTTTCTGGGGAGACAATAACCCGACGGACCAGATGCAGGAAACAAAACATGCTAGGTAAGTGTGTTTTAAGTTGTGTCCAAATTCATGGGCTGCATCCTCCTGAGGACCCGGCCTTCGCGGTCTACGTGGGCCGGGTCCAATTTTTTTAAAGTTCAAATACAAAAATGTTTTAAAACAATGTTCCATTTAACAGTGTCGTCTTTTTATACCCTAATCATTTTCTATTGTCATCATTCTGACGTTATATTAGCCTAAATGCTACCTGTTACAGAGTGGTTTGTCCCTGTATTGTTGGGAGTTTTTGACCTTTACTACAAGTTGTGGAGAGAAGTTCTGACACTCTTCCTTATTTTTCCATGTCAGGGATCCACATTTTGTAAAACTTGCAGGTGTGCATCGCTGAGTAGATGCAAGAATCTGCTTCAGCAAGCACAGGACTACCCAGCGCTCATGTTAAGGATTGTCGCTAGACATGACAGCTGGGTTCACGGCTACACTGCAAAAACTCAAAATCTTAGCAAGTATATTTGTCTTATTTCTAGTCAAAATAATAATAATAATATTAATAATAATAATAATAATAATAATAAAAAAAAATAATAATAATACATTTTATTTATAGGCACCTTTCAGACCCTCAAGGTCACCTTACAAAAACACATGAGCAATAGCAGCAAGAAATATATTAAACATGGTAAAATAAAATTTAGACATAGACAGTCATAAAAGTATAAAAGCAAATATAAAAACTGAGCAGATAAAAATGGCCTACGACAGATCAGGTGTATGCAATTCTAAATAGATGAGTTTTGAGACGCGATTTAAAAGTGGTGTGACAGTGTGTGGTCCGGAGAGCAAGTGGAAGTGCATCCAAAGTCTTGGGGCAGAACAACTAAAGGCTCTGAGTCTAATGGTAGTCAGGCGAGCAGATGGAACAGACAGAAGGGAAGCTGAAGAAGAGCGGAGTGTAGGAAGGGGTGAGTATGTATGGAGAAGATCGGATAGATATGGAGGAGCGAGGTTATGAAGCGCTTTGAAAGTGAGAAGCAGGATCTTGCAATTGACACGGAGGGAGCCAATGGAGCTGTTTAAGAACAGGTGTTATATGTTCAGTGGCTCTAGTTCTGGAAATAATACGAGCAGCTGTATTTTGAACCAACTGCAGTTTATGGAGGGATTTATGAGGTAAACCATAGAGAAGAGAATTACAGTAATCCAGACGAGATGTGACAAGAGCATTGCCAAGTATGGCGGTACTGTGTGGAGTAAGTGAAGGACGAAGATGGTTAATATTACGGAGATGAAAGTAGGAAGACTGACTGATATTATTTATATGTGCTATGAAAGACAGAGTGCTATCGAGGATGACACCAAGACTCTTAACCTGAGGGGAGGGTGTGACAACAGAGTTATCAATGAATAACGAAAGACTGGTTGGAACTGTAGTCAGTTTTGATCTGGTGCCTATTAAAATGAATTCTGTTTTATTGCCATTAAGTTTAAGAAAGTTGTGAGTAAACCAGACCTTGATTTCACTTAAACAGTCAGAAATGGATGTGGGTGGGAGAGTAGCTGTGGGTTTGGAGGGTAGGTAGAGCTGGGTGTCATCTGCGTAGCAGTGAAACTGGATGTTATGCTTCCTAAAAATATTACCTAGGGGTAGGAGATAGATGATAAAAAGTAAAGGACCCAGGACAGAGCCTTGGGGTACACCAGAATTAACTGGAGTAGATACTGATCTGTGAGGGAGTAATTGAACAAACTGTGAGCGGCCAGAGAGATAAGAGGTAAACCAGGTGAGTACTGTACCATTGATGCCAATAGATGCTAATCTGTGAAGGAGGATGCAGTGGGAGATAGTATCGAAAGCTGCTGTAAGGTCAAGGAGAATGAGGATGGAGATAAGTCCAGAGTCAGCTGCAAGCAGAAGATCATTGGTGATTTTTACTAGGGCTGTTTCTGTACTGTGACATGAACGGAAGCCGGACTGAAACTGTTCGAACAAGTTATTTCCAGTGAGATGACGATGAACCTGTGCAGCCACAATCTTTTCCAGAATTTTTGCTAGGAAAGGGAGATTTGAAATTGGCCTGAAATTATTTAGATTAAAGGGATCTGAACCATTCTTTATTGGGGTTATTATTGCAGTTTTAAAAGAAGAAGGAACAGAACCAGATATAAGAGAGAGTGCAGCCACTTCACAAGTGCATGGCACAACATAGAAGAGCCACCTCCATGGGACAAGACTCAGCAGTTCATCTGCATCTAAAGGTCAAAGGTCACTCTTTGGAGGATACCAACGTTCACATTTTGGACAGAGAGGACAGATGGTTTGAAAGAGGAGTGAAAGAAGCCATTTATGTCCATTGTGAGCGACCATCTTTGAACAGAGGCGGTGGTTTTACGACACCAACTGTCTGCCATCTATAATCCAGTTTTGAGATCCCTTCCCAGACGCCTTAACGCCCACTCACATCCTGGGCCATCTGACCTCAGGAAATCACATGATAGGGTGCACCGTAAAAAAAAAAATCCTAAAAAAACAGTAATATTCAGTAATGACAATACAGTTTGTTGCCATAATTTTACATGGGATTTTGCCTTTTTCAAGTGCTTTTAAACATTAAATTAGTAACATTTTAATGTGATTAAACAATGAAATTGCCTATAAACAAGGTCAATGAATGTGGCAATATGAATAACAATACTTAAATGTACAGAAATATACAGTTAACAGTTGGTTTAAATAATAATGGATTGCATTCATATCGCGCTTTTTGAGACCCTCAAAGCACTTTACAATTCTACTTTATAATTACTTGCTACCAGTGTTGGTCAAGTTACTTGAAAAAAGTAATCAGTAACTAATTACTGATTACTTCCCCAAAAAAGTAATCCCATTACTTTACTGATTACTTATTTTCAAAAGTAATTAATTACTTAGTTACTTAGTTACTTTTTAAAAACACGATTTACAACCTGAATAGGTAATAAAGCAATAGATCTGTCAGGCCAATTCTACTTTTTCTGCATAATCCATCATAAAAAATGTAATCAAATGGAAAAGTCCCTTTTTAAAACTTGTTTTATTAGTTTTAATCTTTTAACTTTATGCATCAAGCAAAAATGAAATTATATGCACCATTCTCTGACTTGAAGAAATTAGTTTAACATTTAAACCTATTTTCTGCACATTCGAGCACATAAAATAAAATATTTTTTGTGTTTACACTCACTCTTTCAAATAGATGCAAGTAAAACACAGCAGAAAATAAATAAAGTCACAGACTAGTGGTCCTGTTGCTCTATTTTCACCTGTAAAGCAGGAGTAGGGTAGGCGGAGGTTTACCCTGGTGCAGGTGTGCCGCAGCGGTCAGTGGAAGAATCCGCGAGTTTCTCTGTGAGTTTCCCATTACGTCGTTGCGCACTCGGTGCTTGTTGGAAGTTTAGGGGTTTTTTTCGCTGTAAAAAGAAGTTTTCTTCCCACGCACAGCGGACACTAATGTTTTTGTCACTTTTTATGGAATCAAACTCAAAGTAAGGTCAGTACTTCCACGCTTTAAACGCTGCATGCTCATACTCTCTCCTGCACTCGATATATTATCCATTGTTGATCTGCACACAGCTGTTGCCACAAACGTCGCACTCGCTTACGTCACTGTCGTGAGACATTCTCGCAAAAAAGTCACAGTTTTAGTAACGCAGTAACGCAGCGTTCCTACGGGAAAGTAACGGTAATCTAATTACCGTTTGTGCAATAGTAATCCCTTACTTTACTCGTTACTTGAAAAAAGTAATCGGATTACAGTAACGCATTACTGCCCATCTCTGCTTGCTACTTGCTAAGATTTAGAGTTTTTGCAGTGTATAACACAGAGGAGTGTGACCAAGAGCATGCTCATTGTTTTCTTTAAGATTCTTGGGGTTTGTGCACTCTCAGTTTGTCCCTCAGGGCCAGACTATCATTGAGGAATTCTACTATAACATCCGGAAGCAGTCTGAAGAAGAAAATGTCCAGAAATGTGGTGCAGTGGTAGCCCATAGCAGTTGTTCCTCATCATAATATTTAATGTTGTTCCAGGTTCAACATTTCATGTTGAAATGATGTCACAACATTGCTGTGATGTCATAGTTTTGTGACATGGATACCATCACCCCAATCACCCATAACCCCAATCACGGTCTCATCCTAACCTCAACTCCGTCCCCCTTTTTTGGATTTTTCCCTCAGTGTACATTGACAGTCTTTTTTTCCACGTCACAAAACTCTGACATCATAACGATGTGATTGGTCACTTTAAACTCGGACCAACATTCATCAGATACACCTTTTCACAACGTGACAACACTTTGATCACAACTTGCTACTTTCAGTGCAATGTGAAAACAGTCAAATGTTGTCAACAGTGGACAATAACTAGTGCGAATTTCAGTGTTATTCAAATACAAATTTATAGTCTGACTTTAATTTGCTTCATTCTGGACTCAAAAACAGAATGCTGTTGACGATTAATTTATTGGTATTCAGTCAGTGACACCGGGGCCATGCTTTTGTTTCAAATTCAAATTCAAATGTTATTTGTCCCACACACAACCATAGATTTACAGATTACTACAAAAATCTACAGATTTTTAACTTTGTGTTTGGCTCAGGGCCCGAATAGCCTGGGGGAAGAAGCTCCTCCTCATTTCTCTGTTTTGGCCTTAAGGGAGTGGAAGTGCTTCCCAGACCTCAAAGGTGAGAAGAGTCCATTGTTGGGATGGGAGAGGTCCATCATAATCTTCCTGGCTTTAGACTTGCACCGCTTGGTGTAGACAGACAGCAGGTGAGGAAACTCTGATCGAATGATGCCTCCGGCCAATCTTAAGCACCGTCAGCGGCAGATGGAAGTCTCTCAGTCTTCTACTGAAGAGGAGACGCTGGCGGGCTGTTTTAACCGGTGATTTCAGGTTTCTGTTCCTGGATGTTGATTGGTCATTTAAATACTTGAATATGCTGTATGTAGTGAATAGGCCAAAAGTTGTCCTGTACTTGTTTTTTAAGTAGGAATCATTGTGAATGACCTCAGTTTTAGGTATTTTTGGTACTTCCTGGATCACTTTGTATCTGTGCATGACTAGTGGCAACACACTAGTCATGGAATAAAACCAGCTTGAGATATCAGGGTGTTTTAAGTTTTCATAAAATTAATAGATGACAATGAGATGTGATAGGAAAAAAAATGCCTGAATTGTGGCTCCAGGTTAAGGCCCAGATTTACTAAGCAGGGCAAAATGGCAAAAATACCTCAACAGGAGTGGAGGATTTTAGTAAGAAGGAGCGAATTTACAAAGAAGACACAGCCAGGTCACTTTAACAATGACCAGCATATCTGTTCTCACAGCTGTATTATTACAAACACCATATGAGTATGAAGTATGTGTGTAAAAACTGACCTGCAACAAATTTCACGTCATTTGGTCCAAAGTTCATTGGGGTTCGTGTAGAACAAAGAAGTGATTAAACTGGTTAAATTATTCTGTCTAAAAGGGAAAAAGTGGTCCTGCATACAAAATGGTTTAGTATTTAACTCTGGCTCTCTTCCACAGCACATTTTTCATCCTGTCTCCCTCCTGTCACCCTCACCTGGTCACAGCAGATGGCCCCGCCCTTCACTGAGCCTGGCTCTGCTGGAGGTTTCTTCTTGCTTAAGGGGAGTTTTTCCTTCCCACTGTTGCCAAGAGCTTGCTCACAGGGGGTCATCTGATTGTTGGAGTTTTCTCTGTGTTGTTAGGGCCTCTACCTAACAATATAAAGCACCATTCAACATCAACAGTAAGATTGTGATCACAGACATTCACACGCAGGAGCCATGAATATTGATGAAACACTTTGTACTGAAAAGTAGTTTTCCAGTGTTTTGACTCTGAAATAAAGTATTGCACCGCTGCATTGATTTCGTTATAGTGGAATCCTCTTGTCACATTTAATTTTTGCTAAATGCTTTTTCATCCACTATGTAATCTCTTCCTCCTTTCAGTAACTGGAACTATTCTAAGAAAATGCTTTAATGGAGAAAAAAAAAACAGTGTCTAACATATTTGCTTCATCTTCCCAGAACACCATTGGCACTGAATTATTAAAGCAACCAGTACTTTGGGCGAGAAACAGACTGAATTTTGACTACTCTGTGACGACCCCCCCCCCCTCCCCCCCTTCCCTTTTAAGTCTACAAGCAGACACAAATGAACTCTCCACCTGAGAGTTTCCAAATGTGTTGTTTAGCAGAGCGCTCATGCAGAAGGCTGCACGTCGACCTTGCCCTCCTTCCATCTACTAAGCCAAGTCTAGCAGTGGCCGGTACACTTACATAAGTGCTCAGTTCCCATTTTAAACCCCACCTTATTGCCCTCTCCCTCTTAGTTTTACTATTGCCTGGGTAACTCTCACAAACCCCAGACTTTGTCCATCAGTGTGTTTGATACTGAACCATTCTCCATTCCTGGAGGTGCTGTAAACGGCGACACTCAGACGTGTTATAGCATCTTTGACCTACACATTAAGATCACTGTGAGCCTCCCAGGAGGAGAAAATACAAAAACGATGCAGCTTTACTTCCCAGGCTTTACCAGCGGAAGCCCCTCAGATCACCATGGAGACATATGTTTCTCTGGAAACCTATAAAGTTGGTTTGAATGGGGATTGTGCCTCTTAAACACTCAGGCACCAGCTGATAAGGGACTTTAAAAGCAGCTCTTGTAAGGTATCACCTCTCAGCTCTATGTGAGGATATGTGTTCAGTGGCATATCCATCGTCAGTGAGTATTAAAGCAAAGTTCCTGAATTAGATGAGTTCATCCGTAGGACCCACGGTTTTTAAGGTGCCTTTAGGCTACATTTGGTGTAACTCCATGCAAAGCCTAACAGACATTTTGATGTTTAATGACTGTTGGTTAACTATTAAAAAAAATGTGGTCTTGGTTGAAAAGTGGCTCCAAACTCAAAGTTGTGCCAATAGTCATAACATTTTCCCAACCTCTGTTTCATGTCCTTCTCAGAATTTTGAACAACGGGAACTTTGTTTTGAAAAATGAAACCACTAATCCAACTTTTGGCTATTTTGGGGGAAATCACAAATATTTCATAATCAGACAAGTTGTTTATCTTGAGCAAACACTCTCTCTTATTTTGTAAGAGAGAGTCTTACTGTGTGCTACTGTGCATTTAAACCACATCTGTTCATTTATAGCCTGGTTTTTAAGCAACTTTGAATGTCAGTGTTTCAAACATAATGCTGCTGGGTGGTGTCAATGTTGCCAACATCCAGCAACAGACAAACATTGTCTTTGTGTTTTACTTTCACACCAAGTAAATCTTCCATCTAAGTACAGCACAGAGATTTCACAGAAGAAGATAAAGTTTATTTCTGACAAAAGATGGGAAATTATCGAGCCTAAAAAATGGTATAAGCTTTCAAGGTCATACCAGTGAAAAAGTAGGAAATAGGTGACTTTAATTATTGTCCCATGTTTGTTGTTCTTCCCAGCTTCATGTAACAGCAGTATTTAGTCATGAACAGCATTCCTTAATGGAGCCAAATCGGTGCTCAATAACTTCCCTAGCTACTGTCAGTAATCGTAAATTATAATTATGCTTTTTGCTTTAATTTGAAGTCTTTGGAAAACCTGCAATTTATATAGTAATGTCACTCTATTACAAGCATGACAGAAGTGTTCAAGCATTTAAAGACTTTTGAGAAACTCTTTCATAAGTTATTGTATTTATGACACCACCATGTGCAGGGGCAAAGCTGTGAAAATCACTGGCTCAGGTGTGAAAGACGAACATGAAGGTTCAGGTGTACCGGACAGGTTCAAGTTGAGGACAGATGGGTTGAGGTGTCAATGGATAAACTGTGTTGTGACGAGCAGGCTCGGGTTCATACATGTGACGGTTTAAGGTGTGATGTAAAGCTTTACGCTTGAGTACAAAGGATTCGTTTGTGTCTCCAGCGTCATGTCCGCTGTCAGCAGAGATGATCAGTCGAAAGGTTGGCTAAGGTAAAAGGAGGAAGACTCCAGGCGTATGTGGGCTGTTTGGGATCTGACAACACAAAGAAACCCCCCGTGTCTGTCTGAATTTTTCAGAGCTTTTCGTGGCTCAAGAGTTAGGAGTTCACCTTGTAATCGGAAGGTTGCCGGTTCGAGCCCCGGCTTGGACAGTCTCGGTCGTTGTGTCCTTGGGCAAGACACTTCACCCGTTGCCTACTGGTGGTGGTCAGAGGGCCCGGTGGCGCCAGTGTCCGGCAGCCTCGCCTCTGTCAGTGCGCCCCAGGGTGGCTGTGGCTACAATGTAGCTTGCCATCACCAGTGTGTGAATGTGTGTGTGAATGGGTGGATGACTGGATATGTAAAGCGCTTTGGGGTCCTTAGGGACTAGTAAAGCGCTATATAAATACAGGCCATTTGCCATTTATACAAACTGAAGCTGGTACTTTGACTCTGGCTCCCTCTATCATAGCTCTCTGTGACCTCGGTGACCAAGGATGTGACTAACACAGATCACTGATGTTCAGCTTTGTGCTCTGTCTTTTCCCCTTTCAATTATAAAGAACATTATTATATGTACTCAGATTAATTTAGGTGGTGGTTAGGACAACTATAACACAGGCCATTTGTCTTCAATGTTGCATTACTTAACAGAAATCTGTTGTGATTTATTTTGGGGAAGAAAACATTTTTCTGTGTCTGAAATGAAGAGTTTGGTTTAAGGCACAGTAAGACAGGGATTTGTCCTGGGAGATTCAGATCCTCTGGCAAGTGAAGCAGCTAATTAGAGCCTGACTAAAAGTGCAGTGTGGTATTTTTTCCCCCTTTTTTTCTTAAGGCAGGAAGTTTGAGTTTAGGAGTTCAAAACTGCTCCTATCATTGCTGAGAAGCTAGTTTCAGGCATTAAAATGCAGCTACAGTGTGTCAGGTTAAAGCACAGCCCTAAAAAGAGACAGAAACAAAGTTGAAAGGAAAAGAGAATCAGCAAGTAGTGATAACACAGCTATTTACATACTCACCTGAGGGATGCATGCACACCATACAGCACACAGCAGCAAAGGCATAAGAGTATTTCAAACCATGCAATAATAAACAAGGAACAAAGTAGGTGTCATCCAGTGATTTTGGCATTCATTTTTGTTATTACAAGCTTCTCCACATGGGCGATCCCGATTGATCGCAAATTCCCTAAAAGGAGGAGGACACCATCCTAACTCAAAGAGGTTCAATTAGGCTAGTCAAGTCAGCTTCATTTGTATAGTTCTGAAGATTTCGAAGGAGGAAGAGGACTTTATAAAAGAGGGAAGACTGTTCCAGAGTCTCGGAGAGGCGATGGAGAAAGCCCGGTCACCTCTGGATTTTAACTGGGACAGTGGAACCAGTAAAAGCATCCGACTGGAGGAATGCAGAGTTTGAGTTGATAGGTGCAGGCTAAGGAGATCTGAAATGTAACCTGGAGCCAAGCCTTGGGCTTTAAAAACAAATTATTAAACCTACTTTTCTGTATTTAACTGGCAGCCAATGTAAAGAGGATCGGAGTGATACTCTCTCTCTTTCTGGGACCCATCAGGAGCCTTGCGGCTGCATTTTGAATAACGTGCAGGTGTGACAGGCTTGAGTGACAGACACCTAAATAGAGAGCGTTACAGTAGTCAAGGCGTGATAAAATGAAGGCATGGATAACGGTCTCCAGATCTTTAGATGACAGGATATTTTTGAGTTTAGAAATGCTCCTGAGCTGGAAAAAACAGCCACGAACAACTGAGTTTATTTGTTTGTCCAGTTTGAGGTTAGAATCTAAAATGAAACCAAGATTGTCAATGTGGGGATGTACGTTAGCTGATAGTGGGCTCAAGTCATTTCTTATGAGGCTAACAGAGTCTTGGTTGCAAAAATTTATAATGTTGGTTTTGTTGTGGTTTAGCTTGAGAAAGAAACAGTCACTGGCTTTTAGCATATCATTCGCTGCTGGAGTTGTTTAAAAAAGAATCAATTAAAATGTGTGGATGCTGGGAGGATAATTGTGTTAATCCATAGCATGAGAAATATATAATACCGTATATAAACCTTGGAATATCAGAAGAAAACTGTAAGGCTGAAAGAACGTATCAATAACCACAAATTACATTTCTCTGTAACGTCAGCTTACTTCATAATAAAGAAAGAATACTGAGCCGCACTACAAAGAAATAAACAGGTTTAAGTCAAGTTAGAGTTGATCTGATTTTTATTACATCACGATGTTGTTAAAAGCTTTTTGTGTTTGCTTTCATATAAACACAGGAGTGCCGTCCCATTTGGCATGATGCACTTGGTGATGTGAGGCTTGTGTGCAGCTGCTCGGCCATAGAAACTCACTGTTTCCACTGCATTGTTTCTACCCACTGTTCTTTAATCTGAAGGCCAAATGAAGCTATAATGATTGACTTTGCAGAAAGTTGGCAACCTCTGACCCCGCTCTGTGATGTTATGTTGCTGAGAACTGCACTCTATAGTAACAGTTTTATTACTGAATATAATTTAACACAAGTCAAAGGTGTTGAGAATTTGAACGCAGCTTAGCTACATGGCTGACTCTGCTTAGACTAATTTGTAAAGTCAGTGCATATTTGCAAAACCACACGTCAATAAGTAGTTAAGTGGTTCTACACCTTATGCAGGATCTCTCTCACATCATTTTTCTTTTACAATACAATGAATTCCAACCAGCACACAAAAACCAAAAAGAGATCTTGGAGAGAGATACGGCAGTCAGAAGGACCAGTGTGCTTCTGAAGACACTTTCTGTGACTTTCTATGAAATTCATCCCCTCTCTCTATGTTGTCATTGGACAGCTATCATACAGTGATAAAGATTCTAGAATGTATGTAAACGACAGTCATAGCTGTTGTTCCCCTACTGGTTCTGCACATTTTGGAGCTTTAATATTTGCATTTTGGCCACCAGACGTTTGAAAGCTGAAGTGACCGTGTTTAGAGGTGGAGCGCAATGTCACCAGCTGCATGACAGACTAGATGGACTACAAAAAACAGACGAAAATTTGATTAAAATCAGGGATTGACTCAGTGGACACTCTGAACCTCACAACAGGGCCCTGTTTAATTGGGCATTTTATAAAAGGAGCCTGTGGGGATTGAGCCACTTGTGGAGCTGCTGCAGAATTCCACTCCTGGATTTTTCTCTCAGGGTCTTTACACCTTTCACTTTCTGCTTGCACAACAGGCTGCAATATTCCAAACGTCTTCCAGAGGAGACTGAAGTCTGTGTGCAGTTATCCCCAGATTCACACAGTTATCACATCTCACCCTTCACTGCAACGCGAAGCTTATTTCTCTTGCTTTCACTTTGGCTACAAACACCTTTGATTTCCAGAGCTGGTGAAAACGGATAACTAAAATTAATTCTATTGTTGGTGACAGACACACAATGTGTCAGAGAGAAAATCACATCGGGGGATTTTTCAGTGTGGATTTCATGTCGATGATGGGTTCAAGGTCTTGTCTAATGGTGACCAGGAGTATTTTATATTAACGTCAGCCCCATCTACACTCTGCTTCTGGGAAGTGAGTACAAAGCTGATGACTTGTGGAGAATTCGTTTTGGCAGCTGGTCACTAGGGAACTGACTGAGTGATTCTCTTAAGTCTCATGAATGCGTTTCCCTGCGCTCTGTTCTGTGTTTCTGTGAAACATTATTGCAGGTCGCTATGCAAAGGCAAGAATTAATTAATCATTTTAAAACAATCAAACATAACAATTAAAAACTCCAAACAAGTTTTTATTATTAAAATATTGTGACTGCATGGATTTAATGTGCTGCACCCTTTTTACTGCATGCACTTCCTGTCACTGGGGATTATTGCTGCACCGCTGCACCGCCCTGGAGAGGAGCCGTTTGGATAATTCAAGCTTCACTCTGTCTTTTGATTTATGAGAGAGATGGTGCTGCTGCAGCAGAACTGAGACATGAGTCTGGTTTAAAAACATACATTAAAAAAAAAAGTACACAGTCACCTGACTGGCTGTATGCCGCATGTAATATTTAAACCCAGAGTAAGAGTTGCAGGACAAATCTATATGATCTGCTGCAGCTACAGAGCTCCAAACTGATGTAAGTGCCTGATTAGGTGTTAACTTCATTTCACTCTAACTTTTGCTGATGAATCCATCCAAGCCATGTTAAAATAGTTCATGCTTATTCTGTTCACTGTGTCATCGGAGTGTTGTTCTGATGAGGGCCGCCTGATTGTTGTAGTATTGTAGGGTCTGTACCTAACAATATGAACAGTCATGAGGTGGCTGTTGTCATGTGGGTTATTTTGATATGTTTTATCTTGCAATACTACACACACATGACTGTGCTAACTGCAAACATCAACACATCCATAAGTATATAGTATTTCCAAGGGATATATAAAAATACGCTGTATAAAAATGTAGTCCTGTCATTTTCTGCCACCAATGATATGTTTTGTGGCTACATCTGTATGTAAGTGTTCCTCGAGGTGTTCTAACCTTTATATAAGCTCTGATCCTGAACATACTCTGTGTCCTCGCCTTGAGCTCTACTTGCTGCTTTCTGCTGTCATGTAACTCTGAGGCTCTGGACCAGTTTTCTGAAGCTGCATGAGAGCCTGGGGAGTGGAACAAAATAAAAACAAAATAAAATATACAGTGAAAATATACAGTTTATAGAGTTGTGAGAGAGAACAGACAGATGTGAGTGTAGGGATGGTGTTAATGCAGCAGGGAGCACTTCACACTGGCAGAGCAGATTGACGTGGGATTTAGGATTTATATGAGTCATATAAAAAGGATACCGTGTACTTCATGAATAACACACAACAATGTCAATATCATCTTAGAACTGAAGAAGCTTCTCGGATGAGAGCTGAAACGTCTTCAAGCAACTCAAAGAAGTCCAGACGCTTTTCTTTCCAAGCTCTTTAGATCATGTCCCATCACTTTTTCCAAGTTTTCAACTTTAAAGGATCAAGTCACACAATAACTCCGCCTGCTCTTTGGTCTGTTTCAGTTTATGTGTATAAGGCACCATTCACAGACCTGCAGTCGCAAAGTGGCGTACAGTGAAATGATAATCAGGTGCAGTGACACAGATGCATGGATCATTCTCTCCAGTTCAGCTGTAGCTGACAGTAAAATCTCACATGTGACCTAAAGCCCAGAGAGGAACCAAAGATTACACCAAGATTACAAATGCTGGACTTTCCAGGTGACCAAAGAAAGCCCAACTGACTTTTGAAGTCAGTTGGAGGAGGTTTGATCCTGGGTTCAGTCTAGTTGGAATTCAAATCTTTGAATTGTTGATATTTTTGGACTCTTTTGCTCCATATTTTTAATTTGGGGTTCTGTTTGTCCTTCCTAGCCCCTTCTAAAGGCCACCCCAAGTCAAGTTGAGTTTTGTTATCTGGACATCTGGAGTATACATTGCCACCTTCTGAGTCTGTCATGAACTGGATGTGTGGAGGCAGATGAGGACCCAAACGCAGAACTCACGGAGACAGGAACTGAACTCAAAATCACTGCTTTATTGCAGGCCTTACAACGAAACAGAACTAAACTGGGAATGCTAACAGAAGACCGAGGGAACACAGAAGGGAACACAGAAAGGCACACAGGTTCGGGGAGGAGACATTGACGACCCGACAGCGAACTGAGGGAGACATGCACATAAATACACAGAGGGTTAACGAGGGAAGTGGGAGCACACGGGGAACACAGCTGACACAGATAATCATAATGAGACATGGCAGGAGTGAACACAACACTGACACTGTCAAAGTAAAACAGGAAGTACACAGAGGTGCAGACAGGAGGAGGGAGAGAGAGCACTGGGAGAGCACAGGCATAATGGGCTGGGGAAACATGGAATAAAACACGAGGGCTCACAGACACACAGAGGGGCACACAGGGGGTAAAAGTCACAAGGGGAAATCAAATAAGGAACGTAACAGAGCAACCCAGGAACCATGGCCTAAATAAGGAACAAAATACATGAATACCAAGAATGCTGGGCCAACATGGCCCAGGATCATGACAGTGTCTGTCACCCTATGTTTATAGTTCTGTGTCTGTCCCTGTTGCTTCTTGCATGCAGTTTTATCTAGATGCCATTTGTCTCTTGTGCATTGTCTTTAATTATACTTCCTCCCCTTGCTCATTGTATTGATTGTTTATAGCTGTGCTATTTCCCTCGTTACCTTCTGTATGTATAAATAGCCTCAGTTTGCCTGTATAACTGCCGTACTGTCTTCACTGCCTGCCTTTTGTTACCTTGTATTTTGGACATCATTTAGTATCTACTTTGTATGTCTGCTTGCACTTACCTATGCTGTGTTTTATATTGTTTGTGTTGCAGACTTTAGGCAAGATTTGGGGCAATTCATCTTGCCATTAATATTTTAATCAAATAGAAGACTATGATCCTAATTAATAAATAAAGAATTATATAATTATGGGTACATTCTTTAATCACCATTGCAATGAAGTGATACTGAATTGTGCTGAATGAAGCAGTAAAAAGCTGTAGGGTAACATGGCAGAGCAGCTACATCAGAGGTCCAAGGCAACTGATTGGCTCATCACTGTGAGACTGACTGTGTGTGAGCCTCATTAATGTCCTTATACTCTGCCTCTCAGATAAGACTCTGTTCTCAGTGAGCTGGATAAATCGTGCTTCTTTACACACTGAGTGAGGAGCTGAGCTCTGAAGGAAGCACTGACTTATTGTTTCCTTCCTTTTGGCTGGAAGATGATCTTGAAAGGGTCAGAAGGAGATTTTATTTACTATGTAGATATTAAGGGAAAAATAATGAGACGTCTTTGTGTGTGCAGCGTTCCAGCCAGTTGCTCGGTGGAGGAGGAGCTTAAAGAAAAGGAACACAGTTTGATCTTTAGGTTATTATTGAAGTGGCGTTGTATCGTTTCAACACAGCTATGCAGTTGGAGTTGATGTGAAACTGTAGACCAGATGATTCATTGAACCTTTATTATTCATGCTCTATGCAGCATTTTAAAATCAATTCTGTATTCTGTTACATAACAGCTGTCATTATATATACGCTTATTCTATAAAACACTTTTATATATCGCTCAACGTGCACCGACCCAAGTGGCTTCGATAACTCTGAAGGAGGTGTAGCTACATGTCCCTGCCTCTGCACATTCAAGTTAAATGGCAGGTAATTATTCTAATAATGATCATAATAATGATTTTTTGTCGTTTTTTTCCACAAATCACACCCCATCCACACATGCAAAAGCACACCGTTCTCTTCTTCGAGATGTGTGATGCACTGCCTGCTTGAAGTTAAATAAATGCAACAAGGCCGCTCACAGCAGTAAATTGTTTCATGTAAGTGCAGCAGTCCACAGGTGAATACTAATGAGAGGGTCAGATAAGAGGTAACACACCTCACACTCACACTGCTGGTCTCTTGCCTCCAGCAATGACTATACAGTGTATCTGTGCTCCTACAGCGGGGCACATCAACAGGTTAAATCAGAAAATAATCTTCTATCGGACACTTTGTGCATTCTGGTGATTTTTTAAATCTATCTGTATCTATTTCTACATCAGTTTGTGGCAGAAATCTCTTCATTTATGTTCAGTAAAACAAATGAGTGAAACACAGCATAAGGTAGTGAGACTCTCCAGCACTCTGCATTGCTTTCAGATCCACTTTTCACATTTAACATCGTCCCCACAAAGCCAACTTCTCTTTTGTGTTTGGTTCAAGAAGACTGTTGGTAGTTCTTATAACACGCTACTTTTGCTTTTTTCCTTTTGGAAAATATGAATGAGTATATTTTATTCATGTAAATAATACACAATAACAAAATACAAGGAGAGGGGGAAGGCATGTTTGGAGGTAGCAAGAGAAGCAAAGGCATACGTGTGGAGTCAAACTGGTGTACCACAGTGCAGACAGGAAAAAAATGGATCCGGTGTAACCTTGAAGGAAAAGTATATGAAAACTGTTGTGGGGGCGAAGACAGCGTCAGACAGGATGGAATGATGTGTTGTTGGATGACATTTTAGAGAAAGACAAACTCTGGAGCAAGCTGGATGAAGTGGGAGTGGTGACTGGGAACAGTGGACATTTAGGCGAAGGGATCAAAGGATGAGGAGGTGTTAAGTAGGTATGGTGTTAAGAAGAGAAAGGCAGAGAGGGGGACAGCTGGCAGTGGATTTTATGAAATGCAGTGAACACTAACTTCAAGAGAAGTTTCAGGGAAGTGTTAGGTTAAGTGTTAGTGTTAAGGATAGACTGAAGAGAGTGTGCTGGGAACATTTAGACAGATAGCTAGATAGGTCACATGGGGCAAGGTCTCACAGTGGTTTCACCTGGAACCTTTGTTGATAATGACCCACACTTTTTTTCACCCCTTGACTCATGTGATAAGGCACATGATTAGTAGTTGGCCAAAAGCCCTGTTAATGGACCTTCAGAGGGTTGAAATACCTGAGACTATTTAGAAATGAAGAAGCCTCTTGGTGGAATGTCCTCACGAAACTAAAAAACTAAAGTCCAGAGGCTTTATTTCTACGTTCCTTAGATAGTCTTGGTGAGTTAGATGATAAAATGGAGAAGTGTATACAGGTACTGATTTTCAAGAACAAGGCTGATATGCAGAGTTGTAGTTACTATAGAGGAACAAAGTTGATCAGCAAGTTGAATTTTTGAAACGTGGTTAACAAGGAGGAGACACTGATCAGCAGTGTCATGTGTGATGGAGAAGTACAGAGAAGGCCTGCAGCAATTGCACTGTGTGTATCTACATAAAGTATATGATATGATTTCCAGAGAGCAATATTAGCATTTGAGTCCAGAGTGGCAGAGAAGTATGTAAGGGTAGAGCAGGATGAAGACAGTGAGATAGAGGCGTGTGGTAGGAGTGTGGTTTTGCAGTGGTGATGGACAGGTGGATACATAAGGCCAGGCAGGCAGGAGTCTCCATCAATTATAATTGTGATCTGCAGTGAGAGAAGGGAGCAGGTGGGAGAGAAGCCAGAGAGGTGCAGGTATGCACTGGAGAAAAGAGGAATGAAACAATCTGTAGAAACAAGACAGGATCCATGTGTGCATGAGAGGAAGATCAGCAAACAGTGAAGATGACAGCTAGTGAAGTTTAAATACAAAGAATTGGTACAGAACATGGAGCTGTCAGGCAAAGAGGAAGACCACAGAAGAGGTCCACGGATGTAGTGAAGGAGGACATGAAGAGTGACAGGCATGAATGCTATAAACAGGGTAAGATGAAGACAGATTATGTGAGAGCAGCTGAAAGCAGCAGAAGAAGAAGAAGCAGGTGTAGACTGGGCAGGCAGAAGCCATAATGCTATGGAAGGACTGGCTGACTTCCAGAGGTGGACCACCAAAAGAGGAGAGGGTTCTTGCAGACAGCCAAGGTTCCAGGTAGCAAACTGGGGAACACAAAAAGTATGAATTAACCGCGCAAAGACAGCGAGGTCTTCTGCAATGCAGAAGTTGCCTGATTGTCACTGAAGAGATAGAGACAGTCTGGTGAGGGAGTGCGGCACCATCTGTCCAATATAACTCTACGTGCCAAACAACATGATTTCCCCTGGTGTGAGAGAGGAGGAATCCACCAGGAAACTCAGCCTGAGCCTGCCCACAAACTCCAGCTGAGGAAAAACCTCAAAAAGTAGAATATCATAACTATGCAAGAAACCAAACAGACCTCCCGAAACCATGACAGGACTTAAGTAGAATTTTTGGCAAATAATAAGACCTTTTTTTAACTTTTTAACGACTCTTTAACAAACGCGTTGAAGAGGAGAAAAAACAACACGTTGCACGTGCAGGCTTACTGTTAAATAAAACATAATGTTGCAGGTTTAATTTGAGTTCATTGCTTGTGGAAAATGAATCATGTTTATGTTGGAGAAAACCTCCTCCCATACGTATGTGTATCCAAAGATGTGTGAATGTGAGAGTGAATGAATAGTGGCATTGTAAAGTGCTTTGGGTGCCTTGAAAAGCGCTATATAAAATCCAATCCATTAAATGTGTTTCAAAAAGGTTGCAAATGCAATATGATGCAAAAGTGTAAACTAAGCTTTACAAATGTGTGCAACAATTTGCGCGCTTCAATCCACACACAAATACAAATCAATCTGACCACAAGAAAAAGTGATTTACAAATGCCTGCATTCAAACCCGAATAAATGCTGATCGTTTACGTAAAATTGATTAAGTTCAGCTTCACGAATCCGATCATTTTGATCACAACATTCATCCTGTGGCACGGATACATTACTCATCAAGCTGCTTTCTTGAAGGGAAGGCTATGCCTGCAACATTTAAAAACTTAGTTTTATTTTTTCACTCAAAGCTTGCCGGAGCCACAGCTGAGGGTCGACACTCGGCAGTTAAAGTGCGCTTGAAGGAGTGCAGCTGTAAGTAAGCTGGGGCTGTGGTATTTCAGAATGTAGCTAGCGCTACTGAAGAGGATGAAGATGGTGACATTGTTTTGTCAGGTAATTTCAAATACAGTGTTTCTATCAGCTCAGAAAACACACAAACTGTTTGTATGCAGTTTGTCAAACAGTGTGTTGCTAGCTAAAGGTCCATCTGCTGTTTTTCACAGAGAGAGAAAAAAGAGAGCTAACTTAACTCAGAGATGGAGAAAGATAAGACAGGACAGGAGAGGAAGACAAGGGGTTAGATTTACTGGTAAGGACTGCCCAGCTTACATGAAATCTCATCATTTTAATCACAGATTGGATTTGTATACGTTATGTTTTGATAAATGTTCACATTGTGAAACATTCTGCAGAATAATCTAAGCTATTACTAACTTTATTGTGTTAATGAAATGTTGCATGAAAACACTGGGTAGTCTTGTGCAGGATAAACCAGTTAGCTGCAGTACTGTGGTGAATTCACAGTAAAGCTGTGGCTGTGATGCTCATGTTAGGTTACAGTGGTTCCCAAAGTGTTTTTGCTAGGCCCCCCTTTGTTTTACAAGAAAAATGTTCGCGTCCCCCACTACCTAAACACCGTTTTTTGTGTTTACGTGTGGACGAGGAATACAGAGTTCGTCACGCAACGTCAAAGGTATGTGCCTTTTTTCACGTCACGCTGTGCGCCACACTATTGTTTACATGAGATGAATTGCAGAATGGCAGATAGAGACAAAATACTGTTAATCTGACTATCTTCAGGTATTACACGCTTGCATACACACACGCAGTTACTGTCCCTCCATTTAGAAAGGCAGAGGCGTCACGGTGTAATTATTTTATGTGTAGTTGTTTTATTCCTGTGTAATAATATTCAACATTGCTGTCAATACCTTTTTCAAAAAATGCCTCTCTGTGCAAAATGGATTCAAAAACATAAACAACTGTGGGATACTGTTTGTCCATGATTTGAACCGAGGGAACAAATCTTGGCAGGATCAGCCTGATATTATTTGTATCCCACTGCAGAATTATTAGGCAAGTTGTATTTTTGAGGAATAATTTTATTATTGATCAACAACCATGTTCTCAATGAACCCAAAAAACTCATTAATATCAAAGCTGAATGTTTTTGGAAGTAGTTTTTAGTTTGTTTTTAGTTTTAGCTATTTTAGGGGGATATCTGTGTGTGCAGGTGACTATTACTGTGCATAATTATTAGGCAACTTAACAAAAAACAAATATATACCCATTTCAATTATTTATTTTCACCAGTGACACCAATATAACATCTCCACATTCACAAATATACATTTCTGACATTCAAAAACAAAACAAAAACAAATCAGCGACCAATATAGCCACCTTTCTTTGCAAGGACACTCAAAAGCCTGCCATCCATGGATTCTGTCAGTGTTTTGATCTGTTCACCATCAACATTGAGTGCAGCAGCAACCACAGCCTCCCAGACACTGTTCAGAGAGGTGTACTGTTTTCCCTCCTTGTAAATCTCACATTTGATGATGGACCACAGGTTCTCAATGGGGTTCAGATCAGGTGAACAAGGAGGCCATGTCATTAGTTTTTCTTCTTTTATACCCTTTCTTGCCAGCCATGCTGTGGAGTACTTGGACGCGTGTGATGGAGCATTGTCCTGCATGAAAATCATGTTTTTCTTGAAGGATGCAGACTTCTTCCTGTACCACTGCTTGAAGAAGGTGTCTTCCAGAAACTGGCAGTAGGACTGGGAGTTGAGCTTGACTCCATCCTCAACCCGAAAAGGCCCCACAAGCTCATCTTTGATGATACCAGCCCAAACCAGTACTCCACCTCCACCTTGCTGGCGTCTGAGTCGGACTAGAGCTCTCTGCCCTTTACCAATCCAGCCACGGGCCCATCCATCTGGCCCATCAAGACTCACTCTCATTTCATCAGTCCATAAAACCTTAGAAAAACCAGTCTTGAGATATTTCTTGGCCCAGTCTTGACGTTTCAGCTTGTGTGTCTTGTTCAGTGGTGGTCGTCTTTCAGCCTTTCTTACCTTGGCCATGTCTCTGAGTATTGCACACCTTGTGCTTTTGGGCACTCCAGTGATGTTGCAGCTCTGAAATATAGCCAAACTGGTGGCAAGTGGCATCTTGGCAGCTGCACGCTTGACTTTTCTCAGTTCATGGGCAGTTATTTTGCGCCTTGGTTTTTCCACACGCTTCTTGCGACCCTGTTGACTATTTTGAATGAAACGCTTGATTGTTCGATGATCACTCTTCAGAAGCTTTGCAATTTTGAGACTGCTGCATCCCTCTGCAAGATATCTCACTATTTTTGACTTTTCTGAGCCTGTCAAGTCCTTCTTTTGACCCATTTTGCCAAAGGAAAGGACGTTGCCTAATAATTATGCACACCTGATATAGGGTGTTGATGTCATTAGACCACACCCCTTCTCATTACAGAGATGCACATCACCTAATATGCTTAATTGGTAGTAGGCTTTCGAGCCTATACAGCTTCGAGTTAGATAACATGCATGAAGAGGATGATGTGGACAAAATACTCATTTGCCTAATAATTCTGCACTCCCTGTATAAAGAGCTAACATCTCCAAAATGTCAGGAGTAGTTAGTCATTACAACAAGTGTTTGGGAACTAAAAATCAAGAATGTGGGATACTGTTTGTCCGTGATTTGAAGAGCCCAGCTCGTGCTCCCCATGAAGGGAAAACCAATTCTGCAGGGAGACCTACCTCGGCACTTGTCAAAGGCAAGATATGCTTCACCATATTTTCTAGGCACCCCCCCTGCAATGGCTCTGCGCCTTCCCCTAGGGGGCGGGCCCCACACTTTGGGAAGCTTTGGGTTACAACAAGTGTAGCAGAGTTTCATTTGCATTTAAGCTGATAATGCACAGACTCATTCAGTGAATTGCAACTTTATACCAACTGTATACGGTCTAAATAAAGACCGTATAAACTGTGTAGGGGATGGACATTAGCCAACACAGCTGTGAAACATTGATGACGTCTCGTTGAATTAAGTTGTGTAAAGAGCAGCAGGTCAGCTGATCACATCCTGCACACTAAGAAAATCTACTGAAGCTCACATTAGAAATGAAAGTTGAGTTGTGATTCTTTTCCCCTCGCTGAGCCA
This sequence comes from Aulonocara stuartgranti, assembly GCF_965226115.1. Taxonomy (NCBI): domain Eukaryota; kingdom Metazoa; phylum Chordata; class Actinopteri; order Cichliformes; family Cichlidae; genus Aulonocara; species Aulonocara stuartgranti. Next base: position 38,445,734 of record NC_138939.1, on the reverse strand, counting down.
CTACAACCAATATTAGTGTTCTCTCACCTGCTGAATCCCACTGTAACCCCGACTGTGTTTATTTCACTGTTTAGGTAGGGAGGCAAAGTCACCCTCTACAACGTAGGCAACAGAATACAATAATGTAAAAACAAATCTCTTGTTATTACTCTGTAATCTTGCCACATCTGAATTTGTCCAGTGCAGGCTAGCAGAGGAGCAGAAGCCAATCACAGGTGACACTACGTGGGGAACACAAAGTGTCAGCCAGTCTCAGGCTACGTCCACACGTACCCGGGTATTTTAGAAAACACCGTTTTTCTATGCGTTTTCGTCCACACGTAAACGGCGTTTTTGGTCACTGTGTTTACGTGTCGATGAAGAAAACGAAGAAAACGCAGCGTCAAAGGTGTGCGCCATTTTTGACGTCACACTGTGCGCCACGTTATTGTTTCGGTGAAATGAATTTCTACAATATTGTTATTGTTAATTTTACTTTCTGCAGTGTTTAAATGCTTACACATACGCACACAGTTACTGTCCCTCCACACATACGACTCTGTTCTGCTACTATGCTCTTTGTTTACTATTTCCCACTGAGGCTTCTAGACTTCTGATTGGCCGACATTTCTACATGGTTAGGAATATATCGCCACCTGTTGCTTTGGCATGTTCCTGGCGGCGTTTTAAATGAAAACGGAAAATCTCCGTTTTCAATAATACCCGTGTACGTGTGGACATAGCCTCAGGCTCAGGCTCTGTCCACACTGGCCCGGATGGATTTGAAAACTGCGTTTTTGTCTGAAAACACTCCACGTCCACACTAGCGTTTTCAGTTGTTTTCACAGAGTTGCGCATCCACATTGAAACGGCTACGTTCCAGTCCTGTGCATGCGCGAAACGTGAGACCTGCCTCATTTCTGTCTGCCGCTTATTTACTTTCCGGCTCTTTGAAACGTCGCCGCAAAATGTCGAGGAAAAGCACCAAGTTTTTTAAATGGACTTTTAAATGGGCAATGAGGTGAAGTTGTTGCTGTGAGTAACACAAAAGTACAAAGTTGCAAAAGTGAGTGAGAATTAAAGAAGCTCTCTGCAGCATCTACAGACTGATATTAATCTTTAATAGGGCTGTCAAAACTGAGAGCAAACAAAACACCTGCTGTATAATGCCCTCCACTATCTTTGTTTAATTGGTCACATGACTGCATCACATGACTAACATGCGTCATCATTTTAGAAAGTCTCCGTTTTCTCCGTCCACACTCCGACGTGACCGTTTCCGTATGCATTTTCGAGAGCGTTTTCCATGAGAGAAAACGCCGTCTCAGTGTGGACGGGAGGCCAAAATGGAGAGAAAACGATGCATTTTCAAACGAAAACGTATTAGTGTGGACACGGCCTAACACATTCACATCCATGACCAACTCAGAGTCACTAATTAACATACAATCAATATCTTTCAGAGGAACTTGAAGTTCCTGGTGAGATCTCACAGAGAGCGCATGCAAACCAAAGACTGGCAAACAGGTCCAAAACCATCATCCTGTGAGATCACAGCTTTGTCATTATGCCATAATGTTCAAATCAATGAAAATATTCAGTATATCCTTATCTGGAGAGGTCATTTATAATGCATTAAATCCCACAAATTCAAGACAAGGTCAGATAAGATAATGGTAATATCAGTTAGAAACTAGAATCAGTACTGAACTGTAAAGAGATCTGATCAGTCCTCCTTCGGGCTTCTCCGTTGTTGCCAAGCAGTCAGAGATGGAGGTGATACTGGAGGAGATGCTGTGCAGCTGCTAATTGAGATCACAGTCATACATGTGTTTGTGCTAGGAGAGTTGTTTTGCACTGAATAGTCATTAGAGGGGGACCTGCCCCCTTTGATACTTATAAAACGGTGTCCTCGGGAAATCACAGTGTTATCTGATGATTCACATGTCAGCACATCTCATATCTGCAGATGGAACCAGTCGTTTAACAGTAAATTACTACAAGATCAGTGATACAGTTTTATCAGTCTGATGCTGTTTTAATCACAATGGTGCTGTGTTTCGTGTTTCACATTGTGTATGTTGTTTAGTACAACACCATGTTCCTACATTTCAAGAATAACACTGATTTAGCAAAATTATACTTTATTTTTTCTGATGTATGTGGGGGGTATGTAGTTATTTTAGGGCATATGTATGTAGATAAATGAAGGGAAACCAAAGATAGTGATCCAACGCCTCCCTCATCACTTCACAATCAGAAGCACATAGACTCTAACTGGTGTCCTGCTTTTAGAGTCCTGCAGGAAATGTGAAGAAGTGCAAGCTTTTCTTTTAAAAACAACTTTTAATCAGTTCAGAAACAAAAGCCTATAACTTGATTTTAAGTATATTGATATTTAAAAGAAATCACCACTGAATGAAAAGGCTTGAGCACTAAGTCATGTGATGTAAACGTCAACAGTGGGAAAAAATAATAAAAAGTGAAAATGGTGAATAAGCAAACATCTGGTTAAACTTAATACATTTGGTCAACAAAGGTATTTCGTATAGATCCCAATTTAGAATAGAATAGAATAGAATAGAATATAGAATAGAATAGAATAGCCTTTATTGTCATTGTACAGAGTACAACGAAATTGGAGTGCCACTCCCTTGGTGCAAGTTTCAATAATAAATATAAATGTAAAATATAAAAAGTACAAAAAAAAACAATCGTAAGTACTCAAACAATAGTATGTACAATATATACAGGATAGCAGCATTAATATAATGACAGTATGAATAGCAGCATAATATAATGACAGTGACGGTATGGAATAGGTTCAATTGTTTTTGTGCTTATTTACTACGGTGATAGCTCTGGGAAAGAAGCTATCCCTGAATCTGTTTGTCCTGGTTTTATGTGACCTGTACCGTCGGCCTGACGGTAATAGTTCAAACAGTTGGTTGCTGGGGTGAGAGTGGTCCTTGATGATATTGCCAGCTCTGCTGAGGTACCGAGAGTTTGCAGTGACCTCCAGGCTGGGCAGAGAGCAGCCAGTGATCTTCTGGGCTGTGTTGATGACCCTCTGCAGTACTTTCCTGTCTGCAGCTGAGCACCCTGCATACCATGTTGTTATGCCGTACGTTAGGATGCTCTCTATGGTGGCTCTGTAAAATGTCACCAGCAGCCTCTCCTCCAGGTTGTTCCTCCTGAGCACTCTCAGAAAGTGGAGACGCTGCTGGGCCTTTTTAACCACCGCTGTAGTATTTGCAGTCCAGGAGAGGTCATCAGATATCTGCACGCCCAGAAACCTCATGGAGTGTACCCTCTCCACACAGCTCCCGTGAATGTAAAGTGGGGCCGGGTCTGCTCTGCCCTTCCTGAAGTCCAAGATAAGTTCTTTAGTTTTCGTGGTGTTCAGTTGGAGGTTGTTAACTGAACACCACTCAGTCAGTCTGTTGACCTCATCTCTGTAGTCCGACTCATCCCCCCTTGAGATGAATCCAACCACTGTGGTGTCATCCGCGAACTTTATGATGGTGTTTGAGAGATGGGTAGGGGAGCAGTCGGATGTGTAGAGCGTGAACAGGAGGGGACTCAAAACACATCCTTGTGGCGACCCGGTGCTGAGTGTGATGGTGCTGGACCGGTGGGGGCCGAGTCTGACAGACTGTGGTCTATTTGTCAGGAAGTCCTTGATCCAGAGGCAGATGGGGGTGGAGAGTCCCAGGTGAGACAGTTTCTGGACCAGGATCTCCGGGATGATATGATTGAATGCTGAGCTGAAGTCCAGAAAGAGCATTCTCACATAGCTTCCTCGGTGCTCCAGGTGACTCAGCGCAGTGTGGAGCGCTATGGTGATAGCGTCCTCGGTGGAACGATTTGTCCTGTAGGCAAATTGGTGGGGGTCCAGAGTGGGAGGCAGACCGGCCCTGATGTGCTGACAGACCAGTCTCTCAAAGCACTTCATCACTACAGGCGTAAGTGCAACAGGCCTGTAGTCATTTGGCCTGGCCACGGCTGTCTTCTTGGCGATGGGGATGATGGTGGAGGTTTTGAGGCAGGGCGGGACGGTGTTTGATGACAAGGAAAGGTTGAAGATTTTAGTGAAGACTCCGGTCAGTTCGTCAGCACATGCTCTGAGAACCTTTCCATGTATTCCATCAGGACCTGCCGCCTTCCTGGGATTCACTGACCTTAGAACACACCTCACTTGGTGCTCCCTAAGTGTTAGTGTGCCAGTGCTGGGGGCGGGTGGAAGTGGTGTGGCAGCTGAGGGCTTGGTCGTCTCAAAGCGGGCGAAGAAACGGTTTAGATCCTCAGCCAGTGAGGCATCAGTCCTAGATGTTGCCTGGTTATTGCTTCTGTAGTTGGTAATGTGATTGATCCCCTGCCACATTTTTCTGGGGTCGTTGTCAGCAAAGTGATCTTCAATCCTCCTCCTATAGGGCTTTGGAGCGTGATGTCACGGGGGGTGGGCGTGGAAAGGATTTTGGCCCGATCCGCCATTTTGGGGGTCTAGCGCAAGTGAAAAGGGAGCGAAGTCACACACACCAGCCATGGTTCGTATTTGCTGTGTGGTCGGCTGCAATGTTCGATCACACGACCGGCAAGAGAATAAGGTTGAAAATGGTTTATCTTTTCATTCTTTCCCAACCTGGAAGCAACATGAGCAGCTCGTGTATTGATGTTACCAAACGAAGGCGTCTAGCCTGGATAGCAGCTGTGAGACGAGCTGACGTGCAGTTCTCTTCCATCTCCAAATATCTGTTGGTGCTCCAGACATTTTCATTCCGGTAAGTTCTAAATATGTTCATATCACTCTTTATAGCCTATTAGTTTTATTTTCTATGCGCTCTGAGGTCATAGCAAATTAGAACAAACATCCTACTGAGTGATTTTGCAGAACTACCTTCTATCTATAGAGATGCTAATTATTTGGCATTATTGCAGCAAACCAGCCTATGAAATGGATGAAACATCGTGACTGGGTTCCAGCGCTACACAAGGGACCTGCTGCAAACATACCACCATGCCAATCAGATTACTTCTTCCATGTGAGGGTGAAGAGGGGACCCTTCTGGATAAGATGGTGAAGGTTTGCTGCGTTTTGGTGAACAGTGTGATAATAAAACCAGGGAAGAATGAAACCTGCTCCTGTTAAATATTCTTAAGTCTTGTGCTGTTAAAATTGCTGTATTTTTTCAAAAGATACAGTAAATAATGTTAGTAGTGGGTGATGTCATGTAAACACTCATGATTTTGTGTAAACATTTTGTCATTTGTAAACTATAAATGACATGGATTCTACATTGTAACTGATGTGATGTTCTATAAGGTGGTTTCAATTAAAAAAAAAAGAGGCAAAAATTAGTTTGTTTCTTTATTCAACTTTTGAACAGTGGTACTCAGTCAGTATATATTCAGTAAATGCAAATTATTTACACGGCAGTGCACTACAGGCATAAATCTGGACCCCTAGATAAAACATTATGGGTCATTCCCAAAACCCACAGCTTTACTGTGTTCCAGCAAAGTATCCAATAGCAGTGACAACTCCTCCAAAGTAGCAGGTGGGATTTTTCTGTTTTGAGGACAGCTCCTTTTACCTGTCACTACAGATGGTCTGTTTAGGTTTTGATCAAGAGCCTTTTTTTGGGCAGCTGAAGAGGAGAAGTCTATCTTATGGCCAACCTCTGGCTGTATCTTGGTCATATTACCCAGCAAAACCCAGTATGCAGGTTCATCTGTAACAGTCCTTGTGCCACGGATCAACACTGTTGCTTCTACATTAAACAGAAGAGCAGCGACATGGCTGCAGGTCTCTGCGACTCCGGCCATACAGGTGCAGTGGGCGGCTTCAACCTTCCCTGTGATGCTCACAGTGACCCATGGCTGCAATGCTGGTTCATTCAGTCTTTGAGAGTGCAGGACCTGAAACACACACAGACAAAGTTCATTTAAAGACAAGAACTATGAGCCAAGGCCGACGTAAATGTTCAAATTCAAATTTTATTTGTCACGTACACAGTCATACACAGTACGATATGTAGTGAAATGCTTGGTGAAATGTGTTTTATCTACTTTATCATAAATGTAACAAAGTGTTTAGAAAGTTAGCACATACATGTAATTTTTCATTTCTTTATGTGTCCAGCTATAGAACGCTGCATGTTATAGTGTAAATCTGCCTGCAGAAAATGAACCTAAAGTATGTACCGGTAATGCAAGGATGTCATCACTTTAGAGATGGAGAAAGCATAAAGTGACAATTATGAATCCCTTAATATGATAAGGAGATTCTGCAGGTCATTGATCAATATATAAAATTAAAATAAATTGTATTTTTAGTGACACAAGATACAAACATGGAAGCAAGATGTTTAATTAGGATTATTTATAATAAATATGAATAAATTAGTGCAATTTCTTTAACCATAAAGAATAACAATCCTTCAGGAGAATGTCACATCAATGCACTGAACTCGCTATGTTATCCACCTAACAGCCTCCACATGTTCTCACTGTAATTTCCCCTCATGAATGAATTTATGCTGCACTAATCTGAATGTTTGCAAGGAAATCAATGATCCTGCTGTTACAACACCACTATTTATGCACGTAAACACATAGCCCCCCTCCTCTGCTTTTACCTGAGTTGCTGTTTCTGTCATGCCGGTGTAGCGTGCGGCCTGCTAACTCGACTGCAGCGTCGGGAATCAGCGGGTGAAGCCACGTCTCCGTAATAAGAATAATGCTGCAGTTACGTGCAAAGCTTGTGTTGGCTATCTGTAGCTCCAATTCGTCAAGTTTGTGGGTGATGGATCTGGCGTTCGATAGGAAAAGGCTCGGAAGTGCTGGCCGGTGTGGATGTTTGCGTAGCCTAGCGTCTGAGCCCGACCGGCATCCCCTCTTCTGCTTTCTTTCCCTCCGTCGCCTTCTACGCTTGCTGGGCGGGCAGACCATCCACGGTGACCCTGGCGGTCTTGCTATCTCCACCAGGATGTTGTGTGTTCGCTGATAGTCGCCAGAAACAGACAAACTATATTTAAAACCTAGATCAATTAGGTTCTGGCGACTGTAAGAGATGGCGGCGTTGCAAACATTCAAAAATATCCACATTAAAAGTAAAAACGAGCACCAAACTGGAGAGCTAAGAGCCGTTGCACCCGTGCGCGCCGCCATTTGAAAGCATTGGTGGAACCATCACCTCTTCAGCTTGTTTTATTAAGCTGGGCAGGGCAGAAGTTTCCCTTTCCATTGTCAAAGCTTTCATTTCTAACCACTAGACATGTTATTAATGGTTTAGCAACATAAAAGTCATCTGTTACAGTGATAAATCAGAGTGTTTACTTGCCGATGCTAGCTCTGTGTCCATAGAAATAACAGATGGTAACTGATCTCAAAGCAGTGAAATATCACTCTCCAGTCAGAGACTTTTTATCCACTATGGATGGTCACAAACAACCAGAAAAAACTGCTGGCCTCTCAACTTGATAAGCTCCAGGCACTGTTAATGGGACAAAGACACCTGCCCCATTCATATTTAATTGGCTCAGTAATCAAGTTCAGGAAAAAAAGAAGTTTACATCAAGGATGATGAGCTGGTCCTGATGAAGCTCGGTCCTGTGAAACTGAGATTCTGGGTTCTTCTCATGAGAAAACAGCCGCAGCAGAAAGAATTTCATGGTTTAATCGAGGAGTTGAAGCTGTTGAGGCTTGGAAGCATATCTGAGGTAAAGAAATCATTTCAGATAACCGATCAATCCAGAGCAGCGTCTACCTGACTGTCTGAGGGAAAATAGTATTAGTAATAGTGTTCAGCACTGGTTCGTGATATGGGTCACGAGCGCACTTGTTGCCAAATGCAGATCTAATCTGATTGATCAGATCTGTTTCCTAAAAATTGGAAAATTCAAGCTTGTTTCGGAAAACATATACAGTGGGACAAAAAAGTTTTTAGTCAGCCACCAATTGTGCAAGTTCCCCCACCTAAAATGATGACAGAGGTCAGTAATTTGCACCAGAGGTACACTTCAACTGTGAGAGACAGAATGTGAAAAAAAAAATCCATGAATCCACATGGTAGGATTTGTAAAGAATTTATTCCATGCCCTCCTGGGTTTTAATTGCACCTTAGAACACACATGCATCAACACTACAATGAGCGGGTGGAGGGAGGTTTGGAGTCTTCTCCCACCCCCATTCTCTGCGGCCTGCTGGGGCGGGAGGGCTAGGTGGAGTTGGCCGTCCGACTGCGGTCTGGAGTGTGGGGCCTCCCTGCTGCTACGGAGTCGGGGTGGTCTGCCTCTCCCCACCGCAGGGAGAAGGGTAACACCACCTCGGTCTGGGTGCAGTTCCCCCTCCAGGGGCAAGGGTACCTAGACCCGGTTTGTAGAGTACGCTTGGGGAGTGTGAGCGTGTGTACAACGTCTCTTTATGTCTGTCTCCACGTTGGTTGAGTGTGGAGTGAGTGCATATGAGAGCATGAGGGGGGGAATGGATGTTTGTGTCTGTGTGTGCCTGTATGTCTGTGTCTATATGTCAGGTTGGGTATCAGACGCCACCTCTCTGGGGACACCTCAGGCCCTCCAAGGTTTGGAGGCCTATCTCCCCCTACCACCACTTCCCCTGCCGGTGGCGGACTCCCTCAGGTGTCGGTGCGTTGGTGGTTCTTTGTGTCTGGGGGTGGGCGTCCAGGTACACACCGGCTCACTCCTTGGCGGCCGCTTATCGGGGCCTGGAGCCTGGGGCTCACTCAGGCCCCTTCGGGGGTGGGGTGCCCCCGGCCTCTCGGCCTGGGGCTGGATCACTCAGGCACGGCTGGCGGCCGGCGGAGCTCACGGGCGCGTCACTGCAACTCCCCCTGGCTTCTGCTCCGCGGCTGCTGAGTGAACCCTCATCTGGGACTCTCCTCAGCTCTTACTGGAACAGTGGCGCGGCTGCCCCTCTGTTGGTCTTCCATGGTTTCTTGTGTTCTGGGGGCCTCTGGATGTCTGGAGTTTTGATCTCCTCCATACCTGCTTCACACCCTGGAGGACGGGGCTGTGGCCCCCCCACACTCCCTAGCAGATCGTTACATGGAGAAACCTTTGGAATACAAGCTCGCTGATCCACACAGGTATGCACACGGGTGTTCACTGCTCGTAGACCCAAATTACACCTTTCTTGGCTGCTACCTCGAAGCACATCTGTCCTGCGTGCTGCACAACAACATTGAATATTTAGTATTTACTGCTGTTTACACTTAGCTAGATTAATGCGATGGTGTTGTGTTTAGTATGTTGCTTTGTTTCTTTTTTTTTTTGTCTTTTTTTGCTTGTTTTCTATTCTTCTCTCAACAGGTGATCCAGGAGATTTTTATTTTTTTTCTCCCCCCTTTCTCACTGTCCCTCTCCCCTTCTGTTTTTCCTTTCCTTCCTCTCTCTTTCTCCCTTTCCTATCTCTCACTCATGTCTGTCCCGTCTGTAACATCTGAAAATAAAATATAATAAATAATAAAAACAAAGATCAACCAAATGGACCAATACGGCAATGCCACGATGATCCATTTGGCAAAGTAAAACCATTGGGTATCCTTGTTGGTCTTCAGACAACAATTCTGATGGCTAAAGAACCAAATGGGACAGGCGGAAAAAAAAAAAAAAGAAAAAAAAAAAAGAATTTATTCGTAAATCAGGGTGGAAAATAAGTATTTGGTCAATGACAAAAATACAACTCAATACTTTGTAACATAACCTTTGTTGGCAATAACAGAGGTCAAACGTTTACTATAGGTCTTTACCAGGTTTGCACACACAGTAGCTGGTATTTTGGCCCATTCCTCCATGCAGATCTTCTCGAGAGCAGTGATGTTTTGGGGCTGTCGCCGAGCAACACGGACTTTCAACTCCCGCCACAGATTTTCTATGGGGTTGAGGTCTGGAGACTGGCTAGGCCACTCCAGGACTTTCAAATGCTTCTTACGGAGCCACTCCTTTGTTGCCCGGGCGGTGTGTTTTGGTCATGTTGGAAGACCCAGCCTCGTTTCATCTTCAAAGTTCTCACTGATGGAAGGAGGTTTTGGCTCAAAATCTCACGATACATGGCCCCATTCATTCTGTCCTTAACACGGATCAGTTGTCCTGTCCCCTTGGCAGAAAAACAGCCCCATAGCATGATGTTTCCACCCCCATGCTTCACAGTAGGTATGGTGTTCTTGGGATGCAACTCAGTATTCTTCTTCCTCCAAACACGACGAGTTGAGTTTATACCAAAAAGTTCTACTTTGGTTTCATCTGACCACATGACATTCTCCCAATCCTCTGCTGTATCATCCATGTGCTCTCTGGCAAACTTCAGACGGGCCTGGACATGCACTGGCTTCAGCAGCGGAACACGTCTGGCACTGCGGGATTTGATTCCCTGCCGTTGTTGTGTGTTACTGATGGTGACCTTTGTTACTTTGGTCCCAGCTCTCTGCAGGTCATTCACCAGGTCCCCCCGTGTGGTTCTGGGATCTTTGCTCACCGTTCTCATGATCATTTTGACCCCACGGGATGAGATCTTGCGTGGAGCCCCAGATCGAGGGAGATTATCAGTGGTCTTGTATGTCTTCCATTTTCTGATGATTGCTCCCACAGTTGATTTTTTCACACCAAGCTGCTTGCCTATTGTAGATTCACTCTTCCCAGTCTGGTGCAGGTCTACAATACTTTTCCTGGTGTCCTTCGAAAGCTCTTTGGTCTTGGCCATGGCGGAGTTTGGAGTCTGACTGTTTGAGGCTGTGGACAGGTGTCTTTTATACAGATGATGAGTTCAAACAGGTGCCATTCATACAGGTAACGAGTGGGGGACAGAAAAGCTTCTTACAGAAGACGTTACAGGTCTGTGAGAGCCAGAGATTTTCCTTGTTTGAGGTGACCAAATACTTATTTTCCACCCTGATTTACGAATAAATGCTTTACAAATCCTACCATGTGAATTCATGGATTTTTTTTTCACATTCTGTCTCTCACAGTTGAAGTGTACCTCTGGTGCAAATTACTGACCTCTGTCATCATTTTAAGTGGGGGAACTTGCACAATCGGTGGCTGACTAAATACTTTTTTGCCCCACTGTATGCCGCAAATTCATCCAGTGAAATGATCCAGTCCATATGATCGAAGTACAGAATTGCCGATTTAAGTCTCGTGCTTCTGTAAGTGTTTTTAAAGAGACTGCGTTAGCTGCTGGGCAGGCTACCCCTGACCTGTATAGCCCCTGCCTCCAGGATCGGTCCGTACCTTGTTGGGAATTTTAAAAGTCTGCTGGGGCTGATTGGCTTTTGGCTGGAGCCTGCTTCAAGTGGCAGTTTTTCAATGTTAGTGTCATTTTCCTGCCCCAGACATTGTTACTTGACTTAAGCAGTTGGACATATTACACAGTAAAAATGCCTACATCATTAAGTTCATTCAATAGTTGTCAGTTAATAAAGAAACAAAACAGACACATGCATCCCCAGAGCTACAGACTGATCAAGGATTGCTATAATTTTTCATTAAAAATGATAACAGCATGAGAAGAACAACAAAATCATATATTAAGAAAATCATCACTAATCAAACAATTACTGTACAAATTGAAGGAAATGAGCTAAACTAACATTAAAAAGCACATAAAAGTTTCTCATTAAACTGTTGTTCAGAAGGAATTTAAAACATGCGTAGAGCTGACTAATCTCCTTTTCTGGCAAACTATTCAGCAGCCTTCAGCTCTTTTATATGGATAATCCTCTTGAGATGTACCATCTCATTTACCAGGGGTTCCTACATCTACAAGATGATGGAGTGGATGGACTAGGGGGGCAATTAATCCACAGTTGTTTAACAACAATTCACAGTCACTACTTCCTTCCTCCACAGAGCTCACAGACCAAAAGCAGTACAGTTCCCGTCTCGCAAATCCCTCTTACGTCTGGCTCAAACAGGTACTTTAGCTTCACATCACCACCATACTTTCCTAATGAGCCTGTTTGATCTTAATGACTTGTTTCCTCTGTCTTTGAAGTGGAGCAACGTGTGTGTGTGTGTGTGTGTGTGTGTGTGTGTGTGTGTGTGTGTGTGTGTGTGTGTGTGTGTGTGTGTGTGTGTTCAATCTGAGTAGGCTGAACAATATACATGTGACAACTAAATCTGCATCTGCAGAGTTCCACCCAATCAGACCACAGCTGGAACTGGGAAGGGATTACAGGTAATCTAACTGTGTCCTGAAATAACCCACTCTGAGACTACTTCTAATCATATTTCACAAGTCTGATGTACAGGCTTTCAAATGTTATGTGGACTTTATATCGCTTAAGCGCCTCATAGATTTACATGTTTTATTCTTTACAATATGACAGTAATGACAGATAAAGACATAGAGAGAGAGAAGTTTTCTCTTGAGTACAGCTAAGTTAATACATTCTTCAGTCACCAACTGTCGTCCCTATAACAGGTGTATGAAATTTTCCCTCTTTTTTCCAAAGATCAGGAGGCTTACAGAGGGTGTTGATGTCAACGATTGTTGAACTTTCTTTTTTATTAGATAATAAGTAAAAATGTATTTCTTCCAAAGTGCAGTCCGACTATGTGTACAGTTCAGGAGTTACACTAAGACGCCCTTCACATATTGGAGGTCAGATTAGCGTAACTAAATATTGCATGTTTCTAAGTAATATTTTGCTCAGTTTAGTATTTTGTACTTACTTTACCCCCACAGTGACTACATGTTGATACGGTGGCTAGTTTTAGGTCCCACCTTTTCAAAGCAGAATTTACAATGAGACAGACGAGTAAAACCAAAAAAAGACAAAAGAGGCCCTACCTTACAACACACAGAACCCAAAAGCTCTAGTGCCATGTGATTTAGGAGTGGGTTTAAAAAAGAATCCTGAATCATTTTTAAATATAAATGTATTTTGCCAGAAACGCCAGAATCTCAGCTTAAAGCTTTCAAAACTGTTTCAACAACCGCCAGACTATTAAAACAGCAAAGGATTAAAGAGAAGGTAAAACAGAGTCCGCAAAAAGATGATAGCACAAAGCGTGACCCGACGCCACGCATGTGGACATGGCATCGGGTCGCACTTTATGCTCGCGCCGCTTTGAAAGCCAACATCACACAGATTCTTAACCCTCTCAGGCCCAAATTAAGTTTTTTGTTGCTAATGCACAACCAAGTCCTGCAGTGGTACTTCTGAGTAAAAAAAACCTCATAAAATATGCATGTGGGGCAATCAGGTTGTTAGTTCTTAACTGTTGCAAATCTGCAACGTCTGCCTGCAGATGGTTAAAACTGCAGGTTTTGTCACTCCGACCAAAATTCACTGAACCAGCAGCAAAAGAAGATCAGATCTACCCTTGAATTTCTTACTTTGGCAGTTCTGCTTCCACCATTTTAAAACCACACCTTCTGCACAGCTCTCTCAGTGTACTTTAAGACCAGTTTACCATCAAAAATCATTATTTTATGCATTATCACTGTCTGAGTCAAAATTGAACTTAACTGAATGTAGAAATCAGGGATAATACCCATCTCTAATGCAAATGCTGTTATGCTCTCTTTAAAAAGTGATAAATTTACAGATCTGTTATATTACTGTTTAAACTTTTCACAAAGTAAGAAAATTTGTGTTTGGTCAGTTATTTCTTTGCTATAACAATGTTTCCTGGGGATACATTTTATACAGTTGGAAAACCATGTTTATTTTCCCTTAAATGGTGCCACAGGAAGGGAAATGTATGAGTATGTGTTTGGGTTGCCAAATCTTCTCTGCCAAAACCAAACAGCTGATTCCACTGTTGACTCTAGTTCGGTGTTATTTCATGGACTGGATGATTAGAATTTGAAGAAACATGACTTATTGGCAACAGTTTTTTTTCATTTAACATGCAGGAGCCTCAACATGTGTGTGAAAAAACCATACACAGCCACAATAGACTGGCATAGGCTTAAGCTACCCTATGAGACCTTAGATTGGCTTTATGCAGTCTCATCTGGATTGTCTGGGTAGAAATCTGCCGGTCACATCATCCTGCAAACCTTGAAGGCTACCTACAGTTCCTAAGTGCTGACAGGGTGAGGAAAGGGCATCAACTTGTGGCATCATCCTGTTGAGATGCCCACTTGGTGGCCTGTCTCTGACAATTTGGATAAACTGCTCACTCAAAATAATGCTGCAATTATGTTTTCCAGAAGACCAGTTTAGAGCTGCCTTATGGCATGGGCCTTATCCAGATCAGCCAAATGTGCCATCCTTCCATTCTTGGAAAAACTGGACATGGAATTTATTAGCAGAACATTGGCCATTAATGGCTTTGTTCTTTCAGGCAGCAAAAAATGCTGAAATGCGCTTAGTACTGCACCGTGGAACTACACTGCCATTTTAATTAAATGGTTTTTAATAGAGCTTTTAAGATTTTAATCCTTAATAAATAGTCTTTGTTTTACAGGATAAGTAAATGAGGATACTTAGCATGCAGGTCAATGTCATATCAATCTTGATTTTAGGAGGTTAAAAACTGATAAAAGAAGAAACAAAGGTTACTGGTAGTGATATTTATATCAGAAATGCCTGCAAAATCCTCTCCTGCACACACAAGTCCTCAAAAGCAAAAACCATTAGAAACACTGCTGCTTAATGCTAAAGGATCTACTCACTGTGTGAAGAATAAAATGTGTGTTTCTATTAAGTGTTGAGAGGGATTTTCTTGATTCAATTGATTACCCAGTAAAGTTTTTGTTAAATTAACTTACAGGTAGAACAATCAATCAACTCTGACACAGCTTCACCTAAACATGGGCACAGCAGAGAGGGAGTTTCACATTTACTGATGTAAAACCAGCTCAATACGATGATCAGTGGAGGTTGATGAATTATAAGGAAAGGGTAATTTTATACCCCACTTCATCTTAAAAGGTACATGCTCACATGTGACATCAGTAGGAGAGGAGAGAGCAGTTTGAGATTAAACCTTAAATAAGAAATAATTTCATGCCATTAAAGGGGAACTCTTTAAAAATTACTCTTGGGATCAAAGTTTGCAGTTTATTTACCTGGGTGGACAGACTTGTCTCTTAAAATTTAAGCTACACAAGTACACACTTGTCTCTCCTCATTGGAAGTCTAGTCCCTGAATCTTTTGACAGAACCAAAACAATAAAGGGGTTAGGGCGTACTTTGGAATTCACAACATGCTGTACAAAGCATGACGAACATTATTTCCCAGGGACTGTGACTGTGTTTGGCAGCCTTGGGAGGTGTAGTATAAACACTAGTGAACTTTGAGGATTCTACACAGAGAGGAATGATTACTTTATGCATGATACTAAGTTGTGTTATGCTGATATGACACAGATATGAGAGGCCAACACAGCAGGCACTAAGTCTTAAAGTTAAAGGGCCCTGTCCACATGCCAAAAATGCATTTTGCCCTTTTGTCTACATGCAGTCAGCAACTTAGATCAGTTTAGATATTTTTGTAAACTCCTTCCAAGGTGTGGGGTTTTCAGAAACCTTTTATCCAAGTTTCTTCATGTAAATGAAGAAAACTGAGACGTTATCTCTTTTTTTGTCTTCAGACTGTGCACCATGTAATATTTTGGAGCCTTTTGACCGGCCAACTTTTCTATACGATGAGGGTTATTATTTCCACCTCGTGCTCTCGAGAGCATCTGGCATTGTTCTTCAGTTTTTCCTTGAAATATTTTCAAAATTAAAGTGGTAAATTAAAGTCCTACCATTACTTAATGCTTCAGTCTTAAATATCAACCCATCTCTAATAATCGGCTATGTACCACAGGCCTTCAAGGTGGCTGTAGTTAAACCTTTACTTAAAAAGCATCTCTAGACCCAGCAGTCTTAGCTAATTATAGGCCAATCTCCAACCTTCATATCAATCATCCTTGAGAGAGTAGTTGTCAAACAGCTAACAGATCATCTGCAGAGGAATGGTTTATTTGAAGAGTTTCAGTCAGGTTTCAGAGCTCATCACAGCACAGAAACAGCTTTAGTGAAGGTTACAAATGATCTTCTTATGGCCTCTGACAGTGGACTCATCTCTGTGCTTGTCTTGCTAGACCTCAGTGCAGCGTTCGGCCATTGAATAAAGTAGGCTGTAGCCTAACTTGCCCTGAAATCTTGTTTTTAAAAGTTTTCTCTCAAAATCTGTTTAGGAATTCGTACGCCCTAAAAAATGCTGGTTATTTTCATAACTCAACTTCTGGGTAAAAGCCATAGGTTCGTAAGCTGGGTTACTGGTTCAAAAGTCATGACTCACGAGTTGGGTAGGTGATGTGCAGGGTTCTTCAATTCACTCCACAGCTTGACTAATTATGTTGGGTCATAGGTTGGGCAGCTTTGATAAAATATTAGGTCAAAATTTTACCAAATTGATGGGCCGAAGATAAGCCTCAGAAGAAGCCACATCATTCTTCACAAACTGCCGTTTTCAGCTGAGATGTGTCCTGATCAGATATCACTGGACTCTTCTAGTATGAAATAAAAAGTAAAAGTAAAAAGTGAATTCTAACAGTTTGAAAATCATAGGGTTGATAATTTATTGGTTTATTCTAGAACTTTACCTACTCATTAAAGGTCTATTAACAGATAACGCCAGCTAGCTTGTGATGAAGAACGCTAGTTCTACTTAAAAATGCTTGATATCATCTTTTAAAGTTATTATTTGAAACGAGGCTGAGGCTGAGGCTGCTCTGTTTGACAAACTATTTAGAGATCACTGTATATAGAACGAAGAAAGCATGAGATTGGGTGTTGTATTTGTGGGAAAACAATTTTTAAAGATAGATTGCGCTAATACTTTGACCCTTTTTTCCCCTCGTTCACTAGACCGCGCAAAGGGCACGTGCATCCCTGCGCTTAGCTAGTGTGGGATTAAACAAGTTATTTTACTGCTATTTTATTATCAGTATTATCATTGCATTAGAACCACGTAACAAGCATTGCGTTAAAGCATTTATTGAAGCTGTTAAAATTACATTAAAGTCTGTATTACAGGTGGTATCATAATCATACAATAATCTTTCATTGCAGGAGCAACTGTAATCATTTTTATACACATTGCATTTTGGTGCTTATGAAAGAGCTGAAGCTCGGTCAGTTAATTGATGGTCAGAAGCTTCGTCCGGCGCGATGTCCGGCCGATCTTTTGAGCAAAGTGGCTTAGAGCTATGGAAGGATTGCATACACGCTTACAATACATATATCACATATAATCTAGAAACAGGCCTGAATAAAGGCCTGAGTGTATTCAGCAACCTGCTGCGTTTGAGTTTGCTTGGTAACAGATGACTCAGAATAAGTCAGGAAGTGTACTTCTGAAATGTCTTTGTATCCTCTGTAAAGTGTGCATTTTTTGGTGGTTATTTTGAGGAGCTGTCTGGATAAGGCTATTTGAATAACCAGGTTATTCATTGTTATCTTTTATTCATTTATAATCTTAATATTAAGCTTTGAGTAGTGGCATTCATTTACAGCATTTATTCAATATATTACATATATAGTTTTAGTAGATTGTTGCACATATGAGAGTGGACTCTGTCTGGTTGTGCACCATATACACACACATCTTAGGTAGATTCATTTCTAGGTAAGAGTTCAGACATATTTTTCTTGCAACTGCATTTTGAGTCTGCAAAATTGACAGTTTTTGTTGCAGAGCATGCCCTGAGGTTTTGGAGAAGCGAGAGCGAGATGGGCTACAGGAAAGGCACCTGGCATGGAGATGGAGGTGATGTTCTTTTCACTGTGTCAAAAGTCGTCACCAGAACATTTGTGGTTTTGAAACTTATGCATGTATTGTATCTGCTTGGCGCATGAGGGGGCGTCATAAACAATACCCTGAAGGTATAAAAACAACTGATTGTGTATTGTTCGCGTGAGATCGATGCTGTCTGCGTACAGTGTTCATCTCCCACACGTGTGTTCATTAAAATCATCGTTTGACCGACTCTCCTGGACCAGTGTTGTGATTTTGAATCCCTCCTGTATCCCTCCTCAATATTTGAACCCTTAACACTAGCTTGCTACTAATGAAAACGTGATGGCAACAGCAACATATGTGAGCATTTATACTGCCACCACCAATATTTAGCCACCATCTTCGATCCTCACCATGAGACCTCGGTAGCTTTAAGGTCCGCCACTCCGAAGTTTACGTGTAATCAAAGTAAAATAAAAAACACTAATTTACTGCCTTCTAAATATCGTTTGTATTAAGCCATTTGTTTCTTAGTCAACACACAAGGCTAAGTTGCACTCGGACCCTACTCAGTATACAGCTAATCTGCTCTTCACTTAGATGGAGGCCGTGCTAGCTACTCTATCACCCTGGGTGAAAGCAGCCTGTCATTACTTCACAGACGAAAGTCACCGACTTAATTGTCCGAATGATCGGTCCCGGATACACAAGCTGTGCAATCAGGCTTGCTTATATCTATGTACATTCACTTTAATGAAAATTAAAAATGAGAAATGTTATCCTCGCTAACTTTTGAGTATTGTGACGGACCGAGCAGTGAAGGAACGTCAGGCACAGGTTAAAGTGAAAAAAAAAAATTTTATTTGACCCTAAAACAAACTTGGTTAGATTATACAGAGAATTCAAAATCTTGGGCCCATAAAAGAGGTCAAAGTAACAGAACTCTTCTCAAAACCTGGCAACAAACAATATTACTAACTCAAACAAACTAACCTACCTAAACGAGACAAAGGGGAAACTTAAACAGTGGCTGATCAGCCAACAAAAACACAGAAAGGCGTAGAACACACAAACTCGGCCCCTTTTCAACCTTTTAGCTCATCAACCAGGGACTGGGAGCAGCTGCCACTGAGGTAACTCAGAAAACAAAGAAAGATTAAATCAGACATACATAACAGTGTAAACTATGCGCACTTATTTTAGAATACAGTATTACATGATTGTATAAGTAAATTCATTCTAAACCAAAACCAATTCGTTATTACCCTGTAAATTAAATCCTATATTTAAAGAAAGAAAAATGTAAGTGTAATGTTGTGGTTAACCCTCTATTGTAAGACTGATGTTTGGTAGATTTTACCACCATGTGGCTGTAACTGCAGCCATCACAAGTATATTCAATTATACTTAACATTATATATGTTTTAACTTTAATTATTTAACTTTAGAACATCTGTGAGGTTCACCTGAGGGGGATCTTTGGTTGCCAGTCTTGAGGAACACCAGCACATATCCGTACATGAAGGATGGAGGGTCCAGATACTTATTTTACACTTAATGGAGCACTATGGATTTCTTATTTCTTGTACATAAACTAAATCAGTTAAGGTTTTTGTTGTTGGTGGTGTGTGTGTGGCATTTTCACTGTGGCTACATTTAGCGTCAGGGCGCTGTGCTGGCTCGAGTAAAATGACTCCAGTGGCAGCTCCTATAGTGTGTGCACAGGGTGATGAAAACAAAGAGGATCAGTCAAAAATGCTTGATTTCTTTTTTTTCCAAAGCTTCTGCTCTTTGTATTTGTTTATTTTAAGAGAAATCTACAGAAATGTAAAGTTTTTGTTTATGAAACTGTATTAAGTGCAACTGTTTTTTCTTGCAGCCCAACTTCAGGAATAAAGGCAATTTTGGCATCATCAATAGCAGGTCAGTTTCCATGTCTAAAGGACTGTTGTGGCACAGGATATATAAATATCTACACTTCAGTGGATACACACAACAACAATTAAAAAACCCGAATACTGGTCAGTTTTTCAATCAGTATACTGAGTGTCATTGTGATTAGAAAAATAAATATGCAGTTTGTATGTACTCAATTTCCATATCTTTAAAACATGTATGCACATTATATGTCACTCAGTCATATGCACACTATAGATGCATAAATAATAACATTTGTTTAAATCTATTGCAAAGTTGGCAAAAAGGTTTGTACAACCTTGTGACTGTATAAAGTGTGTGAAACATGATACTTGACCTTGGCTTAGTCCATCTCCTAACAATTAACTGCAAGCATTCACAACCACAGACTGGTCTGCTTCATTGTTGTCCTCTCTGAGCAAATGTCAGGCACAGTGTTGGAGCTCACCGCTCCAGGATTACAGACAACTTAACGTTAACCAAACAACTGCAAATAATCTTTGAAATCTTGCTTTGCTGACCCTTTTATTTTGTTTAAAAATTATAGGACGTGTGGTTCAGCCCTTGCAGAACTCATAGGCCAGCAAGTGGATTTCTGGAGGAGTGTCTACGCAATGTCAGGAAAAGGCTTTGTTCTATCAGGAAGAGGAATTCAGCACCAAAGGATCAAAGAACCCCAAGAAAATGTTCATTTTGCTGGTACTAGAAGATAGATTCGTTTCTGTTTTTGCAGCAATCTAAGGTCTGTTGATGGCTGCTTCAAAGCATTTTTTGTTTGCGCCCAGCAAAGTCATGCACCCAGGTTTGGGAATTCCTTCACACTGTCGTCTGTCCCAGGAATAGATGAATCCCAGAACATGACTCAAATATGATCACATGAATGAGGGCTCATTTAGCTGTGAGCCCTCTCACTTTTCCAAAGTGTTGATGTATGTTAAGCACTGAAAAAAATCATCAATTCATCAGTTTTTTTAAAAGTTAAGAGTTTTTACATGTAATTTGTTCTAAAAACAGAGCCAGCTTTACATAGCATATCTTCATGTGTATTAACATGTACATGTGCTGTAACCAAAGATTGATTTGAAGTAATGGATATAATAGTCAGAGGGCCCAGTGGCGCCTGTGTCCGGCAGCCTCGCCTCTGTCAGTGCGCCCCAGGGCAGCTGTGGCTACAATGTAGCTTGCTATCGCCAGTGTGTGAATGTGTGTGTGAATGGGTGGATGACTGAATGTAGTGTAAAGCGCTTTGGGGTCCTATGGACTAGAAAAGCGCTATACAAATGCAGGCCATTTACCATATAATATAATGAATTATATGTGAGGGCTCTGTGTGCGGGCAGGCGGAGAGGATCCAAGCACAGGACTCGAACACAGAATTGTAAATCAAAACCTCAGCTTTATTGCTGACATGAGAACCAAACGTGAAGTGACGTGAATACAGAAACCAAAAAACACACAGGCATAATCTGAGGGTACGACGCGACACCGAGCATGGGAAAACACAGGGCTTAAATACACAGGGTAGTAATGAGGGAATGGGCCACAGAAGGGAGACACAGCTGGGGGAGATCAGGGCTAACGAGATGGGGGAGCTAAGCTGCACACACTAACATAAGACAAAGACTTTCACAATAAGACAGGAAACAAGACTTACTAAACCAGATGCAGACATGACACTGAGAGACAGACTAGACACTGAACAGAAACTGCAATACACATGAGAACCCAAAACCTAAGAACTGATCCCTCACCAAGAATAACAGAAACAGATCCATAATGATAATAATAAACAAAGCACCAGAACATCAGAAAACAATCCATAATGCAAAAATAAACCAAAACATAATAAACTCAAAATACTGGGTCCAACGGACCCAGAACCGTGACATTATATACGTTTTTGTTACTTGCATTTTACTTTCATTGCTGTCTATGTATCATATGGCAATAAAAATATTGTTTGAGAAAATCTGCTTTGAATCTAGTTTTTATGAGCTGAATTTTATACCAAGTAGAAATTTTAACCCAAACATTAATGGTAATATAACCCTTGTGATGGGTTCTAAGTTTCGACCCAATTTTTGGATACTATCCTAACCCAGTGTGCTGGGTCAAACCAGTAACCCAACTCTGTTAAGCTGAAACAACTCAGCACTGGCTCGAACCATATTTGACCCAGTGTTGGGTTACAAATTGGGTCATTTTTAATCCAGCATTTTTTAGGGTGCAGAGTGTCACCAGAGTGCAGCAACTTTGTTTGGTGTTTAGTAATAACAGGCTGAACACTTAAAGTCCTGGAAAAAGGTGTGTATTTGCTTTGTGAAGGCTCCTCAAGCCATCACTTAATGCTTTGTTCTCTCATTATATTACAGAGTTTCTGTGAGTGGCGTGAGCAGAGGAGTGAGAAGACAACTTTGATGTTCAATGAAGCGCTCCACTTCAAAGTTGTGTGCTGCAGGATTAGCCGAGGAAAAGATTACTGTAATTGGGGACTGTAGAGGTGGAACAAAAGGTACTTCTCTCTGTCAGTGAGGTGGATGTTGTACAGTGGAGAGACACACACATGCATGCAGAATTGAAGTAGAGGATGTTAAAGTGAAAATTCCCTTGAAATGTCTCAAGCCAGCATTTCCACAAAAAGCATGGATAGGTGTCCTTAAGGGGTCTCGGCCAGGTTATGATGACATTTTGTATAAACTTGCAGAGATTACTTTGTAGAAACGGTTTATCCAAGATAAATTGATACCTTCATTCTGTTACTATGTATCTACTCAAATCACTTTGTCCCTGCTGTTTTTCTATCCATCCAGGATTCCTATAATCACATTACTTTTTACTACAGCACTGTAATAAAAATACTGCTGTAAAGCTGTTAGCTCATACCTGTTCTTTATGATGCACTTTCCAGGATGAAGGAACAGGTCTAAAGCCCTGGCTGCAAAATATGGGGATAATAATATTTAAAGGAATCATACAAAAATTATTTATTCACAATTTATGGAATTTACTGCAAATTGCACTGAAATAGCGTATTGTCAGGAATAATGGTGAGGAGAGGACCCCAATGCAGGACACACAAAGTAACTAAATGTGAGCATTTAGGCTTATGTTTAGACTGATGGCAGATGTTCCCTAGGATGAACACAGTGAAAAGGAAACCAAATGAATGCAAAGAATCTGACGGTAAATGATGCTTCATGCTCTTCTTCTCCACATTTAAATGTCACCTGTTACACATAGATTTGATTAGATGTGGTTATCACAATTAGGCTTCCATCAAATCAACAGAGATGCACAGAAAAGTAGGTCAGACATTAACTTGGGACAAACGGGACAACATTGTCATCCTTTATGTAGCAGTTTCATCAGAGAAACTCAGGAGAGTCTTTTCCAAGCACGACATCCAGGTGTGCTTCAGACTCAGCCACACACTCAGAGGACGAAACTCCCAAACACAAACTTAACAAGGGTTAATGTTGTCATCGGTATGTGCCACTGCCCTCTCGGTGCTTGTGTGGACATGTGCTTGCACGCTAGTGCATGACGACGGACGGATTTTATGTTTTACCCCTCCAGACACCTTTTTTTGCAACATTATGGGTTGTACGAACACTGTGCACTATGTTTGTTAAGCTGCAGCCGTTCAACCGGGCTTATATGGTTGATGAAGAAAAGGTGTATTAAAGAACACGCTGTGGAATTCCCAAAGAATGTGTATTCTTTTGACTATCCTGCTAAGTGTTTTTACCGCCTCCTCTCAACCACTAAACACAACCCGACGTTACAACTTCCACAGGACAAGACTGTCCATCTGCATCTAAAGGTCAAAGCTCACTCTTTGAGGATAACAATGTTCACATTTTGGATGGAGAAGACAGATGGTTTGAAAGAGGAGTGAAAGAAGCATCTATGTCCACTGTGAACGACCATGTTTGAACAGAGGCGGTGGCAGTGGCAGCGCTTCTGTTATTATGGTACATTGACAAAAACATATACTTTTATTCACAGGATAAAACTGTTGTTTTGTATCACTAATTGCCCAGTACGATTACAGCATACAATATTATTGTCACTGCTATATTTCTGTAATGCGAACCAGAAATTATTTCCACTACTAATTAATTACCGTTGAGCTCAAAGGTCCTATTAATAAACGGTTAACGAATGTGTATTTATGAAGACGATTTGTGAGACTGGTAAACTTATGATACGTACGATGGTCTTTCGTTCCACACGGTGCATTTCAAGGTCCTGCACCCATCCGTCGGTACCTGGGCTTGTTGCAGTGACCTGAAGTTACTAAACTTCATGAGTGTATGCACTCACTCCAAGAACCGTATAATTATAAATATGAGCGCGGTGAAAGTTTGGCAGCACGCTAACGTCTTTTGTCCACTCTGTGTGCTCGTAAGGGTCTAACCCTTTCACTCCTTTGATTTTTTTCCTCGTGTCTTTTCTTTGCCTTTTCGTCGAGTCTGTCTTTGTACAGACCGGCATTGTTCTCCTTCGTTTTGTACATACCTTTTTTGGGGGGCAAAGAAAAACCAAGAAGGTTTTGGAACCGGAGAATGAACGTTTTGCGATGCTGCAAATGCTTGCATTTGATGCGGTACTTGGATTGTTTTGCCACGAGTTCCCGGCATGCAATGTGCAAAAGTCACGTGGTCTGTCAATCTCTATTAAGGATTTTAGGTTAACATATTTTATTGTAAAAACTTTTGTTGGAACCATGCTGAATTTAACCAATATTTATCTCACACATTAACAAACATAACAACTTACATATATTGGGAAAAAAGCACTTTAAATATAAAAAAGAAGTCAAAATAAGACATGCATATCACAGTTATTATATTAAGTGTAAAAGGCAGATACAAATAAGGCATTCCTAATTGCACATTTATCATGTTTGCACTTCACACAACACACACTGATATGAGATAATTGTCATCTAAATCCTAATCTTTCTTGCCTTCCTTGATGCAAAGTCCTCAATAATATCATCATATGAAATCTGGTCAGTAATTGCATGATTGATGCTGATGATGGCAAGGCCAGTGAGGTGTTCCTGAGCCATAGTGGACCTGAGATATGTTTTTATAAGTTTCAGCTTTGAAAAGCTCCTCTCTGCTGAAGCCACAGTTACAGGTAGAGTAACTGCAACTAGTAAGTAACTCTCAGAGCAGTCCACAAATTTAGGTAAATTTCTGAGAGATCATTGCCATGCACAAAGTTCAGGAGCTCAAAAGAGGTCATAGATTTTGACGGTAAGTCAGGAAAATTCTTAATCTTCTGTGCAAGCTCTCTGGCATTCACGTCTGCTTGGTCCTGAAAAAGCAAAGTAGCGCTGAGGGCTTTACACTGTTCACTGCTCATCATTTGAGAAATTTGGAAAATGTGTCAGTACTCCAAATTTCTCTCCCACATTTTCCAAAGTGGTGAATGTCTCTTGGATGGAAGACACTGCAGCATCAGCAACAACATTAAAAAAGGTCACCTCCAGCTTCTTTAGGGCATCACTCAATGGCTCAGCAAATGACTCATAAGAAATGTGCCGCTTTGTAGATCTCAGTCTTTTCTGTTGCAGAACAGCCTCTATGTTCATGTCCTCACACATATCCTTGGCTGACATTTGTGCACCTGAAAAGCCTGTTGCTCTGTAGTTGTGGAGAACTCTTTCTGTGTTTTTGAAGAGATTGACTGCTACATCCACATGCATGTTGGGAGACTGCATGAGCTTGCTCACATGGTGGATTTGGTTCAGGATGTCATACCACACCACTGTACAAATGCTGAATCTGTATGATCCCACCTCCTCAGACAAAGACTGGGCCTCAATCGTTATGACTGAGTCTTTGGTGTGGTCTCTCACCTCAATCAAAGCCTCCCTCACTGCAGATGCTTGGTACCTTAGGGGCTCAACGTCGTTGATCTTACTTTCCCACCTTGTTTCAGACCACATCTTCAGTGTAATGTTAGCATGTTTTTTCAGGATGGCCCACCTCTGAGTGGAGGCTGAAAACAAATTGTAAAGTTTTTGCAAAATCCCAAAGTAACTTGTGGCACGAATAGATCCCTTTGCAGCATCAGCCAGAACAAATTCAGTGTATGAGCTCCACGGGGAACAAAAAGAGCTCTAGGATTCAGTTCCAGGAGCCTGGCTTGAATGCCCTTGTTTTTTCCCCTCATGTTGGCCCCATTGTCATATGACTGACCTCTGCAGTCCTCAAAGGGAATTTTCAGCTCTTCTAGCCTGTTTAAAATCATGGATGTGAAATGCTTCCCTGTGGATTCATCAGCTTCCAAAAGACCCATGAAATACTCCTCAACATGGGGCTTCTCTTGTAATGACACAATCCAATTCAAACCTGACAGCTGTTCAGTGTGGCTAATATCTGGAGTGCAATCTAGAATTATGGCTATGTGGCTGAAGAGGTGGATGGCTGCTCATCTTGGGCAGTGGCAGTTGC
Organism: Aulonocara stuartgranti; assembly: GCF_965226115.1. Classification (NCBI taxonomy): domain Eukaryota; kingdom Metazoa; phylum Chordata; class Actinopteri; order Cichliformes; family Cichlidae; genus Aulonocara; species Aulonocara stuartgranti. The sequence continues at coordinate 38,419,663 of NC_138939.1, read as the reverse complement.
AAAGGGCGCTCCAAAATATTTCAGAAGTGCCCCTGAAGAGAAAACCAATATAAAACTCTGATACATGCCTGCATCATTTTCATAATTAAAACAAGAATATAATTTGGCTAATTTATCAAATATTCAGAATTATATGTATAACAAGCATTTTATTGAATATGCTACCACACTATCAGTGTTTGAAAGTCATTCATTACTCTGTAATTACAGTAAGATACATTACAGTAAGTAACTTTCCTAAAAAATGTAGCCTAATAGTGTAAGGATTTTTCTGTTTTCCTACGTCAGCTAGTTCTTGTCCATAGCCATGTTTATTTTGCCCTCCAGTATCAAGACCCATCCCCCAACCTGAGAATCACAACATAAACTAACAGCCCTACACATTAGTGCGCAGACTCAGTTTGTATGTTTTTTTTTCTGCGATTTCGCACAACCCAGGAAAATGAATTGTGACATAATGGGTTTGGACTTCAGCACAGCAGCGGCAGGCGCACCGAGGGCCTTCAGCTCACTGCCCGCATATATGGGTGTGTGTGTGACAGAATACACATCGATGCAAATTTCAAAGTTTATATCATGATGTCTGTTGCTTTTACGTTTGTTTCTTTGATTTCGCAAGCTGGTTATTAGAAGGCACTCCAGTCAGCCAGAGAGTCCCCGGCCGCCCCACCCCTCTCCTCCCTGTGTGGCAAGCGGCAGGCGCACCTTGCAAATGGAGCTCATCCCCACAAATCGGCGATAGAAAACAGATAGGTGCCTATGCAAATGCAATGCAACATGGGTGCGAGCAAAAAAAAATGCCCATGATGCCGCCCCCTCCACGATGCCGCCCCGGGCAACTGCCCGTCTCGCCCGTATCAAAAGCCGCTACTGGGCGGTGGCTTACGACACCAACTGTCTGCCATCTATAATCCAGTTCTGAGATCCTTCCCAGATGCCTTACCTCCCACTCACATTCTGGGTCTTTTGATCTCAGTAAGTCACATGCTTGGTTGGGGCTAGGTCTCACAATGAGCTCACCCGAAACCTTGGCTGATTGTTACCTGCAGCCCTTTTCACACCTTGGCTCATGTGAATAGGCAGTTGATCAATAGTGGGTCCACGACCCTCTTAGGGACACTCCCATGTTGGTTAAAATCTGTGACTCTTCACCACTTGCTCCTAGGACTAAAAAAGCTTCTCTGCTGAGAGGTGAAACATCTTTAAGGAAACTTAAAGAAGTTCAGACGCTTTTCTTTCCAACCTCCTTAGACTACGATGACCTGGATGACTGAGAACCTTCACAGACTCAAAAAAAGTAATGTATTACACATTATTTTTCTTAAAAGTAATGCAATACTTTACTTAATTACTCAAGGGAGAAAGTACTTTTTTTTTTTACCACCCTTGCTACCAGTGTTGGGACTAACGCATTATTAAGTAACGCGTTACAGTAACTATGTTATTATTGTGGTAACGAGCACGGTAACTAGTTATTATGCCAAAATCAGGAACGCGTTACTCGTTACTGGGATTTAAATAGGCTCGTTATTCGTTACTTCGTGTGGTGGCTATCGTGGAGCTTCCACAGATTCAGTAACATTAGCAAGTGGTGGAAGCCAGCAGGTGGATGAAGGAAAAGGGAGGCAAGAGGAGAGACCCGAAGCGGCCACCCGTCCGAGTGTCAGGTGAACTGAACTTCAGGTAAGACGTTATGACCTGCAGTCCATCTGGGTCAGATATAAACCAAGTTTAGTTGGAGTTTATTTTTGTTGTGTTGCCTTTTTCGTACTGCGTGCTAGCTAGCATGACGGAGTTTCTATACAGCTGGGTGGGTGCTATGTTACTAATGTTGAACTTTATTTTGTTCATAAGGTTAATTATTAGAGTTGCCAACTGTCCGGAAAAAAACGGAATCGCCTCGTATTCAGAGAAAATATTACGTGTTTCGTATTGAGGTGAAAAGGAACAGTTTGTCCCGGACTTTAGCTACAATGAAAAAGACACAAAGCTGCAGTTATTCTGTGTCTTTGCTGCACAGCTGCCTCTTCTTCTCTCATCCTCTCACCCTCCCTCTCCTGTTGCTAGTTTAATCATGAAACTGATCAATGATCAGCTGATCGGCTTTTCTCTCTTGTTTATTTATCGTCTACTTTGCGCCAGAAAGAGGAAACCAGCGGATGTCGCGCTAAACAACAGCAGCACGTTTAAGCTTGATCAGCTGTTGTTAGAATTTATTTAATATTACTTTCTAGTATCAGCTGATGTTTGCTGGAGCCACAGCTGTAAAAGCTGCTGGTCATGATATCGGTTTGTATATCTGGTGAGTGGGAAATATGAAGATGAAACCAGGCGATGTCCTTACTGAATCATCAGAGCTGAACAGGTGATGGAGAAACAGGTTTACCTTTTAGGTGACATGAATGAGTTGAAGGGAAGTTATCAACTGTTTCTGAGAGACAAATAACACCAGGATCCTTTTCTAAGTAGCTGACAGCTGGTAACTGTGCAGGGGCGGATCTAGCAAAGTGTTGCCAGGGGGGCATGTAGGGCATTAACAGGGAGAGGGGGGCACAAAGAAATACTTTCTTATTCTCATTTAAAATGTCTAGCTTTTAATAAATAATTATCTGAGTCTTACAACAAACGATTGATAGATTGATGCATATATACCATCAGAACAGTGTACAACACTGTCACAACAGTGTTTGTTTTCATTCAAAAGCTTTATGATTTTTGCTATAATGGTGGGCCGGTCTCTAGTCAAAATGCCCGGGACAATTTTTTTGTCCCAGTCCAGCCCTGTATGCAGCTCATCTGCAGTCTGGTGTTACCTACATCTTCCTATTCAGAAGGCAGAATTTCAGAGTTCTGAGTACAATCGAAAGCACCACGACTGCAGTTCTTGTGTTGGATGTAAAAAGCGCACATGACGCTGTAACGTAGGCTAGAATCGTGGCGGCGGTCAACGACGGTCCAGGTGTGGGATTTCTCTCGTGGAAATATGCACATTATTTTTTCCTTTGGTAGGCGGGGCACAGTGCACTTGTGGCAAGTAAGCAAGCTAAAAGACTGGCAGTCTTGCTGGGTATCCAGTTAGCAACACATTAACAAGAGAAGTCTAAGTAAAACCAAAGTTACTTTCCCTAGTAACTAGTTACTTTGAAAGTAACGAGTAACTTGAAGTAACTGTAATTAAGTTACTAATTTAAAGTAACTTACCCAACACTGCTTGCTACATTACTGCATTACATCTCGTTACAAAAGCAAAATGACCTGAAACACACCGTCACAAAATTCCCTGTTAACAATATCAACCTTATAAATCCTTATTATGATGAAGACACACAGGATCTTATTTTATGTTTAAGTATGACCACAAAGCAAAGATAAAAGCCAGCCAAGAGAGACTTCAAAGCCGTCACCTGACTGCTCATCACTGCCTTTGTTACCTGCTGAAGTTCAGGCTCTGCTGGGCTCAACATTCACTCAGCTTTAACGTCACTGAAGGTGTTTGGCTAGCTTTGCATTAGCATGCTGTCTGTGCGAACGTTTGCAAAGAGCCAAAGTTGTGTTAGCAGCATGATGTGGTTGTTTATTAGTGATGGGATTTCCGACTCTTTTTAGAGAACCGGCTCTTTCAATTACACAATTGAAAACATATGTGTATTGGTTGTGTATTTATACACAAGCACTCATATATAGTCAAATGATTTTTTTTTAAAAATGTTCATTTACCTGTTACTACCACACACCAAATCCGGTCGTTGGTACTTGCTGGTAGTGGTGGGCGGATCGATCCAAATATCGATAGTATCGAGCCCAAGTCGGGATCGATATCGGATCGATACTAGCCTGGTTAGATCGATTCTTTACTTTGAGTTCTGCTTGTTTGCTATGCTGTGCTTTCGGCAAAAATAAAACAGCCAGGTCGCTGGACTCGCCGCTCCTGTGTCAGCGGAGAGCAGGCACACTCCCCCCCCCTTATGTTTTGGTGTTGCGCTGACACATTGTTTTTATTGTTGAGAATTTTAATTGTAATTTTTGTATTATAGTTTATCAACAGTATTTGTTTTTATTTGTTTACTGGTTTGTGTGCACTTAAGATTTAAAAAAAAAATTCTTACAATAATCACACGGTTGCTGCTGTAACAGTACATTCAACGGCTGCAGCTCTCCCGCTGGCAGCGGCATCGCAGAACACGCCCTGCCACATACCCCCATCGCCCGCTTCACCCCACCCCGCGAGCAGGGGCGGGAATCGGCCCGGACCATCGGCGCCCCAGCGATGGGGAAGTGTCCACTCTGGCGGTCGCCCATGCCTCCAGCGGAAGCCCGGGAGCTGGCCTGATGGCCACCCATATGGCAAGCAGAGGCGGCGGAGCCGGAGTGGAAGTGAGCCGGGGCTCAGAGGCAGCTGGGCAGACGGCCGGTGTTGTGCAAGAAAGTGATTGCCTGCCAAAAACTGATTTCCAATGTTTCCATGTATTTTTTATGTGTAATATCTTTACGTATGTTGGTAAATACACTTCGGTGAAAAGGGTTTACAAAGGGGTTATATATAGAATTAAAAAAAATATCTGTTTTTCAAGTATCTTTACAACTCTGTGTTATTGCACTTACAATATAACCAACCAGTCCTTTATCGCCACTTAAAATATTTTTGCAGAACTGTCGTAATATTTGCTGCCATTTCTGCTGTCCTCTTGGCCAACTTACTCTTACAAAAGAGATTTTTAATGTTAATGAGATTTGTTTTTTTAACTGCATAAATAAAGGTTATATAAAAGTCACTGCCAAAAAGTGATTACGGCTTTTACCTTGTTACACAAATGTTGTTTGTGGCTCAAGATGACTTTATGACATCCATGAGGGATGCATTTGACATATGTTTCACATATTATAGCCCAACAAGTTACTAGCAGTTTAAATACAAGCAATCAGTTTTTGGCAGACAATGACTTTTTGGCATAACACCAGCACGCAGGCATGCAGCCTGCGTGCCGAAGCGGACAGCATGCCGCCGTCTGGCAGGATCCACGCACACCTCGACCTCCATCTCCAGCTTGGCAGGTCCCGCTGGCGCGCCAGCCTCCAGCTCACCCCGAGCGACCGCCACAATAATAAAGCATTTTTTATTTAATTATAAATAAATTATTTCTCCTAATTATGTCCTGGGTTTTAAGTAATTAATAATACAAAAGGAAAAATCACAAAAAACACTTAAGGTCATGAAAATTAATTGCGATTTAGCAATTCAATGAGGCATCCATCTTATTTATTGAAAAGTATCGGTATCGGTATTGGTATCGGCGATACTGGCCCGTATTTACTTGGTATCGAATCGATACCAAAATATGCAGTATCGCACACCACTACTTGCTGGCTTGTGTAGCCTCTAGATAACAAAAGCTCAACACTGCGCCCTAGCATCCTGGAGCACTTCTGTTGTGTTTTGTACGTGTTTTGGAGTTTGTATGTGCTTTGTCTGTAGGGGCCACCGTAAATATACTTTTATTCATTCACTCCACAGAAAATGTAATAAATAAATCATATAATACAAAAAACAACTATTCACATTTCAACTTTTAACTATTTAAATTTTCAGCTTTTTCCTTTTAAACAAATTTAAAATGAAACAACACAAAACACTGCAAACCACAACACAATTAAATATAAATTAAAATATGAAAACAAAAAGAAGATGCACATTCTCTGTCATATGGGCCTGCATGAATAAACTTTCTGAATCCTTTATCATCCACAACTGAAAATAGTTGTGGATGATTACTATACCTTTCTAATGTGACGTTGTTGTCCCTGGCTCTCTTTCTCTCTCTCTCCCTCCCGCTCTGTTCCTGTGCTACTGCCAGTGTAACTATCGCCCCTCGCCCCTCTGCTCAGAGCAAAGCACGAGGCTCACGTGCGGAGTGAAGCGGGAAAAGTGCAAGAGAGAAAAAAAAAAAACGTTTCGTTCGCGACCGACACATCACTATTGTTTATGTCCTGGAGGTATTTTCCCCTCTATCATTGTGCTCTTGCCACTTTGTGTGATAAAACTAAAGGTAATGTCCACTGTAGGCCACTCCACCATCGACCTCCTCCCACACGCAAACTGAAATCAGCTTATTGTAGCTCATGTGTGTTTGATTTTTTTTTCTTTCTATCCATCCAGCATCTCAGTCACTGAAGAACTTTTGTAACGTGACAACAAAATTGTAAATATAATGTAATTACTGAAAAATGTCATGTGCTTTGAGTGAAACATTACTTTGTAATGCATCACACTCTGCAACACTGGTTATAACACAGCTTTCCTGTGTGTGAGATTTGTCCCAAGAAGAGGCGCAGTCTTCAACAATTTCTAACAGAAGAGTTGGAAATTATACATTCAACATATTGATTTCCACCATGATTTCCAAGCAGTTCAAATCAATCAGGACCACTGAGAGGTCCTGATTGATTTGAACTGCTTCACTGTTTCCAGAAACAAACAGAAAAAACTCTTCTAACCTTCTATTATTCGGGTTTATAGATTAATCACTCTCTGATCCCGTCTGCTCGGTTGTAACCGACAACTCTTGGTAGAATACTTATTCTGACTTCAGGTAAACACATCGTTGTGTTGACATTGTAATACAACTGTAGTACAACTTATCCATTTAAGTAGGAACATGTTTGCAAATGCAGCATGTTTAATTACTAAATCTGCCCTCAGATTACTCCAAGGGCCTGCAATGACATGCCAACACAAAGCTTGGAGTGGAAGCACCAAACCCAAAGTGATGCTCAAGCTGAGTGTATGTTGACCTGATCCAAGCACAGCTGTTTCACAGTTTCCACAGATACTGCTCCACAGTACAGATTGGGTCACAGGGCAGGAGTCTACCCCAGCTGTCATTGGGCGAGAGGCAGGGTGGTACAGGTTGCCAATCTGTCACATGGAGACCAACCAGCATTCACACTTACATTCCCACTGACGGGCAATTTAGTATCACCAGTTAACCCAGTGGTTCCCAAACTTTTTTTGCTAGGCCCCCCTTTGTTTTACAAGAAAAATGTTCACGCACACGCACAAACACATCCTCCAACCACACACGCCCATATTTTGCTCCATTGCGGTTTATTTCACACCTCAAACATTTAGTAAACAATTAAGCAAATACAAGTAATCTGCAATAAATTACAGGTAGTAATAAAATAAACTACTGACTCTTTTACGCTGCGTCCACACCTACACGGGTATATTTGAAAACGCAGCTGTTTCGTCCACACGTAAACGGCGTTTGGAATCACCGAAAACGGCGATTTTTTAGAAACTTATTTTTTGCGTTTACGTGTGGACGAGGAATACAGAGTTCGTCACGCAACATCAAAGGTATGTGCCTTTATTCACGTCACGCTGTGCGCCACATTATTGTTTACACGAGATGAATTGCAGAATGGCAGATAGAGACGAAATACTGTTAATCTGACTATCTGCAGGTTTTACACATTTACATACACAAGCAGTTACTGTCCCTCCATTTACAAAGGCAGAGGCGTCACGGTGTGATTATTTTACGTGTAGCTGTTTTTTTTTCCTGTGTAATAATATTCAACATTGCAATCAAATCCCAAAATGCCTCTCTGTGCAAAATGGGTTTAAAAACATAAACAGCTGTGGGATGCTGTTTGTCCATGATTTGAACCGCGGGACAAATCGTGGCAGGATCAGCCTGATATTATTTGTATCCCGCTGTAACTTTACTGTATAAAGAGCTAACATCTCCAACATGTCAGGAGTAGTTAGTCATTACAACAAGTGTTTGTGAACTAAGAATCAAGAATGTGGGATACTGTTTGTCCGTGATTTAAACAGCCCAGCGCTGCTCCCCATGAAGGGAAAACCAATCCTGCAGGGAGACCTACCTCGGCACTTGTGCAGGTGAAGCCAAAGGGAAGATATGCTTCACCATATTTTCTAGTCTTTGGCTTAGAATAAAGTTGGTTTGGAAACATATTCAGCGATGCTTCATCTCCTGCTTTGCGTTTCTGTAAGGCGCCTGTGCTAGCAGTGTCCAAGCGTTTTGTTTTTTTTTCCTCCCTTTTCATACCGCGCCCCCCCCCCGCCATGGCTCTGCGCCCCCCCTAGGGGGCGGGCCCCACACTTTGGGAAGGTCTGAGTTAACCCAACATGCATGTCTTTAGACGGTCTATCCGAAGAGAACTAACACAGATAGGAGGAGAACATGCAAAATCCACATAGAGAGACTGCCTTACAAACTAGGACCCTCTGGATGTGAAGTGGCTAAGCCTGTGCCAGCCCTAGCTTTTCAAGTAAACTTTATTTTTCCTGTGATAAAATGAGGTTAACACTCACTGTGGTATTTATTAACCTTATTTAATCTCCGCTGCTAGGAAATACAAGGAGGAATTTGGAGCGGGGTGTGAATTCTCACAGTTACATCACGACTCAATACACCGGAGAATAGTTAGGAATAATAAAATTACCTTCTCATTACCACTTTAGTTTTTGTGGTGACTCTTGCTTGTGTTGTCGTGAAGCTAACTGTTGAGGTGGCAAATGGGTAATGATTTCTAATTGTTCGACTCACTGTGCCGATACAGGCTGACGTCCTAGATGACTTCCTAAGGGGTTTTGTGCTGCTTGGCTTCCACTCAATGATCTGTTCATCTGTAAATTTTCGCATGATGACACAGAGCGCCAGGTACACTGAAGAGGTTTGGATTAATCCCTTATTGGCCTCATCTGTAACAGGTCACTGATGCAAAGAGGAAAAGCTGATTCGATAAACTCAGCGCTTGAGATGACACACATTACCGGAACACTCCAGAGTATTGATCCTGTGCTGAATTTAAAGGGAAGGAAGCTGTCTGGGAAAATAATGTGGATGAAGTTCTTCGGGCCTGAGGGCAGAATCCTCTTAGCTGTTTTTGTCAAAGTACTTCCTGTACAGAGTATATTGTCATAAAGTACAGTTCACTCGGGTTCAGCTTACAGCAAATGTGAAAACTGTAAGACAATCTGTGTTTAGGAAATGTTAAATTAGTTGGCAAAAGAGCTGAAATATGAACTGTACAAACTTTGTTTAGTGCTCAGATTTTCTTCAAGGTATCCAGAAAATTCTGTCACGATCATCTATCAGTGTCCCTTCCTGCTCAGTGTTCTAAATAAATGACATAATCAGCCAAAGTTGACAGTGTGTAACTGGCTGTCTGCTTCCTAAGATGCTTCACTTACTATTAATGAATATTTTTCTTCCTTTGGCCCTTTTTATGCATTAACTGAAACTCTCTCACATTTCCCTAGTGTATATGTTTACTTGTCTTTTAAAGTTTCACACACATGAGTGATTAGTGTTTTAAATGCTCTGCATACGGGTGAAGGACACTGTTGCTCTCAGCTCTCATTCCTTGGCAGCATCTTACTGACAGAAGTAGCAGTGAGCAGAAACATGCAGTTTGACACCAAATGGTGAGATAAAACTGGGGTTCTTAAACTCATCCTTCTGCATCACAGCATCTGCTTTTAGGCTGAACTTGATGAAGTGGCTAGGCTTGAACAAACTGGGAGTAAATATGTACACCAGTTGTGGATTTTCCCAACACTGATTCATTTCAAAACACTTGGATACTTTAGGTAATTTTTCCAAAATGTCTTATCATTATCATTAGGGGTGGGTTATTAAAATCGATTCTAGCTAATTCTAGATATCGATTCATTAAAATCCTGAATCGATTTTTAAATATAAATTTATTTACAAAACGTCAGCATCTCAGGTTAAACCTCACAAATTTTCGACAACCACCAAACAGCTAACACAGTAAATGAGAGCAGGTACACGGATTCTGCACAAAGATCTAAACACGAAGCGCCAACCCACCAACGCATCAAAATCAGTGAGATGTGGCTTTCTCACCCGACGACACGGACAAAGCCGACAGCTCGCAGATTCTGATGCGTCGGCGGGTCCGCGCTTTGTGTTTACGTCTTTCTTTGTGCTACATTCTGAAGCTGCAGGTTTTTATCTCTCTCCAACCAAACCTGACTGAACCAGCAGCAAAAGAAGATCCAAACTACACTTCACATAAACATCGTCACGAATTCACTCTGACTTTTGCTGTTTTGTCTTGACCACGATAAAATCACACTTCCTGCACAGCTCTCTCTCTCAGGAACAGTTTCCCATCTAAAAATCTGTTTTCTGCATTATTCGCTTGCTTCTTACGCACCGCGTGTACAGCGCTGTCGGCTGCTTGTGTGGGATTTTTAATTTAACTGACTTCCGACATGAAAGCCTCATCTCTGCTGTTTAATACTGAAGTAATTTAAACTTTTTAAAATTATGCGGAATTGCAAAACTCTTAGTTGTGTCTGTAATCAAACCTCTGTAACTTTGCTCTGCTTCACTTCAGCAGCTTCAGGTAATGTTCAGATGTTGATTCATGGTTTTCTTCCGTTTTTGTTCTACTGCGGAATATTTTTAAGGTTATCTGTTATAAAAAGCCAGAACAGGAAAATCTCCTTCATGGTTTTCTGTTTTATCCTGAGTTACTTTGATACAAAGGCCTCTGCTGTGATGCTCACACCTCACGTGTGTCAGCTTTCTTTTTATAGATATAAAAATATGGATATGCACTGATAAGTGATCAAAATAATATTAGTGAGAATGATAATAATAGTAGTGATAATATTTCTAACTGTATGAGGGAAGATTTCCCCAATTCAAATCGAATTGAATCGAAATCGTGAATCGGGTTCGAATCGATTCTAGAAATCAGTGACGATACCCAGTCCTAATTAACACACACCACACCAGACAGCAGCACACCTGATCAGCCAGATTCCAAGACATGGATCAGATTTAGTCCTAGACTGGAAGAAAGAACAAGTCATTGATCCAAGGTTACGCTTAATCTATATTAATCCAGTCTAATCACTGGCATCCAACCTCTGAATGTGAAGGTGTGATAAATACTGATCTTTCTTTTTTCTGTCTGATGTAAGATTTCAGATTTCTTAATAGCCACTTATGTATTAAACAAAACATATTCATATTACTATATCCTATTTCTAATGACAATTAGAAGCAAGTCATAGAACAGAAACCCCACTAAAAATAAAAACAATACAACACCTAATATACTGGTTTTATACTGGGTGTATTGGACATTAGATTTTTTTTGTCAGTCTCACAACAACAAGGAGAATTACTTCTGGACCATTAAGCTTTGAAATTCATCCTCCCCTCTGTCACAAATGAACGGTGCAAACGTATTCCAGTGTAATGACAGCGTTAGGAGAGATGCATCCTGCAGGCTGGCTGGTTATTGAGGTGTGAGAATAACACAGTCTGAACACCCCACAGGCTTCAGTGGAATCACTTAGCAAAGGTGTTTTCACCCTGGCCTGTGATCTTGACACATGTGTATATGTGCGTGTGAGTGTCTGCTTAAGGCATCTGAGTAGTGCAGAGTGAGATTTTCCTCCAAGGCTGTTTGAGATTCATAGCTTTCCAATTGGAATCTAAAGTGCAGCGCTGCCACTTTTTAAAAGCAAGCACAAATTCTGGCGCCTGTCTGACCCTTATCCTCTGGAGACCTACTTAAAAAAGTTTTTGGCTTGTTCAGAGTTCGGCATCTAAAATCACAAGTGTCAACAACAACAGCTGTGAAAGTGTGGCAAAGACAGTTTCTTTATTAGAAACGCGAGGCGCTGCTTGCCAAAGCTAACCCAAGTAAAATACAGTTTTTAAATCATGATTGCATTCATTAAGATTTAATGTATTAGTTATCCAAACTGCCCCTAAACCTTGGTTGGTTGTGCCAACCTTGGCAGCAAGAACTCCAATCAAGCATTTGTGATAACTGAGTTTTTACATCACGGTGGAGGAATTTAGTCCCGCTGTTCTTTGCAGAAGTGGGATGATTTTTAAGGGTTAAAAAATAAACAGCGTAGCTTTGGGTTGGCTGTAGCTCAGGAGGGAGCGCAGGTCATCTACTAATGGGAAGGCTGGCGGTTCGATCCATGGCTGCTCCACTATATGCCCAAGTATCCTTGGCCAGGATACTTAACCCCAAGTTTCTCTCCAATACGTCCACTGGTGTGGATGCATGTAAAACAAATGAACAATGACAGCGTCTGTATCGACTCCTAAATGCAGACAAATTGGACGTGTTTTGCTGTTGAAATGTTCACTGAGAAAAGTAATTCTCAAATCTTGGTGTGCACAGTATTCAAATCAGAGTGTGCTTCATAAGCTGACAGAACAAATATACTGTATTTTCTATATTTAGGACCGTACAGAGATTTTTTAACAAGTTAAGCACCCACACTCCCAGTCCAAGGGGCATGGGTGGAGGGAGGAGGGAAGGGAGGAGATTGCATTTAATCGGTTATAACACGGAGTCAGAAATATAAATCCCGACATGTGTAGAAAATTCTGAATCTCAGCTAAAATCTCATATAATGTCACGGGGTGCCGAGGCAGGCCGTGTGAGAATATAAACGGACCCAAGATGCAGACTGCTTAAGTTGTGAGCGAGCTTTATTAACAAAAGGGTGAAACAAACAGGGACGAGGAGGAAGAAAACCAAAACCTAAGAATAAACTAAACTGGGAAAAGCTACGCAAAAACAAACCTGAAAACTTGAGTCGAGAAACAGAGATGCAGGGAGAATACAAGAGAACATGGAGGGGAACAACACAGACGAATAAGCAACGACTAAGACAGAAGACACGACTTAAAAACACTCAGAGAACACAGGGAGATTACACACAGGTGGGAGTGATTAATGTGACGAGACTAGGGAGGCAAACTGAAAACACTCACATAAGACGCAGACCTTCACAATAAAACAGGAACTTACACATGCAAGGACACAGACTAAGAAACGCAGACTTGATACAGGAACACACGGGCAGAACAGAGTAAACACTAAACAGAAGAAGAACAGAACCAACAATCACACTAATAGAAAACACAAAACGCTGGGTCAAAAGGACCCAGGACCATGACATATAAACCATTTCTACAACCACCAAACAGTTAAATGAGCAGTTAGGTGAGTTTCTGGAGTTAAATGTGAACCAAAGCATATTTTCAAAGGTGTTAGAAAATACTTTTTAAAATTTGGTGAGGGAAATAAAAAAAGTCTAATGTTTCTATGTTTGAGTCACAGTAACTTTGACATAGTAACATCTGCAGTACTATTTACACCTCTGATGAAATCTCACAAGTGTTAGCTTTATTACCAAGATTGTAAACACAGAGTTTGTAATTGCAGAGAATTACAACATTTATTTTAATTCATTTTGGAGCAGGAAGCTCAGAAAACCCCGAGGGGCTTTTTTTTCTATCCCAGCTTTTTTGGGATGTGTTAAAAATAAGCCAACATTTCTCAGTTTAAACATTTGATATATTGTCTGTTTTCTATTGTAAATAAAATACAAGTTTACAAGATTCTCAAATTCTGTTTTTATTTATATTTTATACAACATCCCAACATCTGGAAATGGCATTTAAGTCCATTTTTACTAGATCTTCACAGACACGCTGTCACTTTGCAAATGGGCATCCAAATGGACACTGGTCGCTCATAAACCCAGAGGCTCGACCCCTGTGTTGCATGATTATTGTTTTTCTGCTGGGTTTTGTATCAACATGAACTGAATGCTTGACTTTATTTAATGCTTTCTCAGTCTGACCAACAGAAGTGCTCCTGCTCATGTCACAGGCTTCTTCATTTTTACATCAGTTACATAACAGCTGAATTGATCTTATAATGTGCAGCCTGAGAAACCAGGAGAATCAATGACTAACACGTGTTCATGACTAAATAATTATTCGTGACATGTGAAAAATAAAAAAATAATCCAGAAGACGCCGACGTGTCTTTGTCATCTACATTTGCTCTGAGACATAAAGAACAGCACGGCAGTGTGAGGAGACACTGCTTGTTTTTCAGCTGACAATGACTGTATGTGAGCAAAAAAAAAACAAACCTAAGGAGAGATTTGAATCTCTGATTCTTATATAAAGACGCACGTAATAGATGCATGGCGTGCAGCTTGTACAGAGCCTGTGGGCTGAAGGCCGAGCTGCACAAACAGCGTCAGCGTTACTGAGAAGGCACAAAATCTGTCAGCAGCTTCCCACACAGAGAGAGCAGGACAGGAATAACATTAATCTGACTGAAGCCCAAAATAAAGTGCCTCAAAAGCTGAGCACTAAGTCAGCTACCAATAATATTTCACTGACGACCGCAGATAGACTACGGCATTTCAGTCCTCAAATTAAATCCAGCTCAGTGCATTTTGTCATGAGAAGTGGTCGCTGTGCAGAGAAGCTGAACTGTCTGAATTACTGTTGTCTTGCTTTTATGCTTTCTCTAAGTCTATACAACAGTCAAGATGTACATACATCACATAAACGGAGTTTCCCAACATCCTCATCACTGTTTCTCAATGCAGGCAGAGTCCATGCAGCTGTATCTACATCATAAGGGACACGGGTACTTTTAAATTTCCCTTTGAAAAGCAGACGAGAGCTAACTCCTTAGCTCCTGCTAACTGTCCTGTTCATCATGGGGGGGGGGGATACTGAGGGGCTCGTGCAGAATATTCAGCACAGCAAAGATTAAGTTTATATGTTTGTTTTTTGGAAGCTAAAGACTCTCAGCATGCCTCTACAGAACTGTGCAGCTATAACGCTATATATATGTGAGCACTTCTACACATCATTGCAGAAGAGTTGCTAGAACAAGTGAAGCTGTGGGTGATAGTTCAGAAATGTGGAAAGAGCCTAGTGGAATACCACCCACAGCCAGCTCAACCTGCTGCAGGGGTTTCTATTCACTCACTCAGCAATGAACCGAATCGTTGTGCTGTTTTCCTCTATTTGTCTATTCGATGGCTTATTGTCAAGTCAATGTTTTTATTATTACTAATATCATTATTAGTAGTAGTATACTAGTATTAGTATTATCCAGTCGTTAAGTGATGACGTATGAACCCCGCTTCCGGGCCTAAACGCTCCTGTGTTCAATATGCCGCAACGCTGTGTTCCTCGTTGTTTTAACCAATCTGGTTCAAAACAACAGTCTAATCTGTCATTTTACCAGTTTCCTTGTGAAAAGAGAGAGAAGAGGAAGTGGCTGAAGTTGATAAGGTATGTTACAACTCGTAAGTGGATGAATTAGTGATGGTAAATTTGATTCTTTTTACTGAATCGAGTTTTAATGAGTCACTCACCAAAGTGAATCAGGTTTTTTGAGTCATTTGATTCACTGAGTGATGCTCAGTGAATGCTCTGAGGTCATTTTTGTATTTTTCTCATTTTGATATGTGGTTTTCCTGGTTTACCCCTACCGTCGTCTCAATAAAGGATCACTTTTCTGTTACATCTTACAACTCCTCGTCTTCATCTGCTTTTGGGTCCTGTTTCCATACACATCGGCGCACCCCGCCGTGACAGGGACTATCATGACAAAGAGAATTAGTGTCACTTTCAGAGCTTATTTTAGATCAAAACTCCAGGCCGAGCTCAGCGTTAGATATCACAGTGACCTTGCCAGGTTAAAGCGGCACGAAGCAGATTTTATTACTGTCCCTCTGAGCACTAATTAGCTGATATCTGTGTATGGTTCATTGCACCCATATAGTTTATGAATGTTAACCAGGCTAACTAGCTTTAGCTGATAAGGACTCCACCTTTTCACTCATGTAAAGAATCAAAGATTGTTTGTTCTAAGAAACAATCTGATGGCAAAATGTGTAATCCAAGTAAAAGCCTGGTCCAAGAACCCAAGTTGAGAAAGTGGGCTCTTTCATGTGTCATACTCACTAGCCGGTCTTTAAGTGATGATGTATGAATCCGGCTTCCAGGTCCAAACTACTGTTTAATAAGGCTGTTGTGTTTTTAACATGTTTTAATGTTTTGTATCTTGCTGAACAAGCCCCTAAAAACAGTCACTGATCATTGTCGGCCTCTCTCAGTTTTTATTACCACTGTTCATTTTAAAGCTCAGTTTTTAAACCTTTACGATGTAACTACAGCCCAGCCCACGCAGCAGTGTATGAATGACTAACCTCGTATTGTGGATGGATTATCTCAGTTGTTCTCCTGACTGAAGTTTGGTCCGTTTACAGCATCCTGCCATGCGATTACATTTGTCCCTAACCATCGGGAACCCTCACGTTAACTTTTATCAAGTGGAAAAAAAGTTAGCGTTCATCCTCCAGCTTCACTGTGTTTATGTTATGCTAACATAGCTGTGTAGCTAGCGATCACGTAGCACATCATTATATACCAGCTAGCCCAACTTCAGTAACCCTACAAACATTACTGCTGTTTAGTTTTCTGTCTTCATTTATGTTGGAAGTGGTAGAAGAGCTGTACGTTTGAATTTTTTTCAGAAATCTCTCAGTCAGAACATGCTATATCATTTTTAGGTGGAAACTAGCGAGCTAACTTCCTGCTAACGTCTAACATTATTAAATGTAATAAATTCTGTTTTCATGGATGGCTGGATGTTAAACTTAAATAGTTAAACCTGGTAAAGCAGCAACGCTGATCATTTTATTGAAGATGAAAGAATTTAGACAGTTTGTAACTCTCAGTGATGCTGCAGTGTTCGTTTGACTTTGGGCCCTGAAGCAGAGTTTGGACCCAGACACGGCTAATGACGTCAGACTTAAAGACTGTATAGCGATATTTTCCCCCAAGCTCTATGCACAAACCACAAAATACTACAACATTTTGTAAATGGAATTTTTTCTTTTGTGTTATACGCATAATGTAAACAGTGTGAACTAATCCCCAGTACAATCTCTGGCCATACAAGGCTCTCCAGAGAATATACTGTAGATACTGTACGTACTGTACTTGGGCTTATACACAATTTTCAAGCTCGAGCAAACAAAGAACACATTAACCAAACTTTCAGGGGTTTTAGATTACTCTGTGTCATTGTTAAGCAGCAGATCTATGAGGTGCAGCTGTCGGTGAATGCTGCAGACGAATAAATTGTTTAGCTCACTTCATTCTATAGTCTAAATACTGCGTGTATACAGCTGCGCCTGCTTGTAAATAAAGTATCTTATAGCTTCAGTTATTGCCCTCAACCATGTAGCATTAACAGCTAATCTGCTCTGAAAGTAGTCTCTGACAGCAGCACTGTTGTTAGCGGTCTCAGACCGACTGTTCCTGCACCCACTGGCATCTTCATACAGTGTCACTTTCACAACATACTAGTGAGGCTGTTTCAGCAAATGCTGCAATTTGTTTTTTGCACACAATACTTCTGTTTGTTTCATCAACTAGCTAACTATGCCTTTTTCTAACACCAATTTTTTGAAAATTATTCTTTACTTATTTTGTTGTTTTAAACAACTGTGCTTAGCCTGAGACTACTGCATTGGATTTCATTTATTACACCACGAACAGAGCTGTAGAGTCTTTACAGTTTTGGTGAAAAAAACAATACAGGACAACTATGAGGAGTGCATGTTGGGATATTGACATTTCATCACTGTTAACTTAACTTAACTGAGAACGTTTTTATCGCTGTAACGTTTGAAAAGACTCGAGAACATGAAGGCCTGTCCTGATAACAATAATGTCTGCTCAGGAGTCGTCTGACTCTTCTCTTCATCTAACTTCTTTCATACTGACGAGCTACTTTTAGAGAAAGTAGCTTCGAAATGACTCCTAACTGTAGGACTGACTCACTCCTGATTTTTTGTTTCTTTCATTCTTTCTATTCAGCAGTGAGGAGCTACTTTTAGGTTAGAGTGTTTTGCAAATGAGGCTCCCGATAGGTATTATTGATGAGGCAAGTATGAGGGAGGATTAAGAAGATGTTAGCTAACCACAGTGTAAATGTATGCAGTTACTTTAGAGCACAGGTGTCCAACTCCAGGCCTCGAGGGCCGGTGTCCTGCAGGTTTTAGATGTGTCCTTGATCCAACACAGCTGATTTAAAGGCTAAATTACCTCCTCAACATGTGTTGAAGTTCTCCAGAGGCCTGGGAATGAACTAATCATTTGATTCAGGTGTATTGACCCAGGGTGAGATCTAAAACCTGCAGGACACCGGCCCTCGAGGCCTACAGCTGGAGTTCGACACCCCTGCTTTAGAGAATACGAAGAAAGCAACATATTGCTTTATTGTGTGGTTGTGAAATCAAAGACCAGTCATGCCTGGACTGCAAGTGGAAACCACCAACAGAAGCTTCATGTTTACTAACACTATGGAGCCTGTTAACCTCACAGTACAAACTCAGCTTCATTTTCAAGATTAAGCCAAACTCCAAGAGCTCCAGCAATCTGGCAGTTTTACATCCCCTCTCTGCAAAACGTTGCACAACAAAGAGAAAAGCATCTGTTATTTAAATGCTTGTTTAAATGTGTTTAAATATTCCACCCTGCATCTGATCTCATTCATCGCTTCAAAGTCAGTGTCAAATTCAGTGTCAATGACATCAACCTGCCACTAGGGACTTCTGTCTGTTTAAAAATGAGAAGCAACTCTGGCGACCCTGTCAGTCTTGTCCGTGTGGAACGCAGCATTTTTGGTTTTGTTGTTTTTCTTGTACTTTTTAAACATATTTTCCAAAGATGTTTCTGAAATATTACCTTTTCTGTTTTCCACAATCTTTTAAAAATTTTTGATTCATTTTTATTTTTTTATTTACTTGAATTCATGTTTTTACAAAAAGTTGCACTTTCTGAAATCTTGCAGCGTTTGTGCTTTTGCTGCTTTGTTTTCTATATTGACTGTACGAACTTCATGTCCTTCAAGGCGCTTAAACTGAATCCAGTTTAATCTTCAAAATGTCTCCAGCATATCTTCCATCGCTGCAGTTTCCTCCACTTGGAGCGTATGTCAGTGTGCTGTTCTGTACACCTGTTGTGAGGCTTTGTGTTTCCGGTGTGCCTGTCAGGATGGATACGACTGGTGGAGAGCAGGCCATGCGTTAAAAGCCTGCCTGATTACAGCCTCTCTCTGATGACAGCAGGATCTTCAGGCTCCATTAGACTCACAGATGTGCTCAACAGTCTTCACCTCAGAGCCCAACAACGCTTCCTGCCAAACTGTTCAACTTGATGGCTTCACAAGTGAACTGAGATAGACAGATGCATTTACCACGGGAACTTTCAGAGGGAAGAGTTGGCATCAGAATATTTTTTTCTTATCGCTGTGCTATCCAGAGTAGTCTCTGTACTGATTTAAAGGAACACTCACATATTGTCATCTCAGATTCGAGTCAGATACATGCTCTGCTGTTTGCACTGCAAAAGTCTGGAAGTAACACATTTAACAACTTATTGGAAACATGAACAGCTTCTGCAAACCCTCTCACCATCGTGTTGCCTTAATGAGGCAGGAAGAAAGAAAATTACAGTGTAAATCACAAATGTATTTTACGTTAAAAAAGTACATATGAAAATCATTTTAAATTCACCATAATTATTATAATTCTGCAAATCTTCCAGGTGTGTTCAATACAAATTTAACATCAGCAAATTTACTGTATCGTTTCTCACTGGTTTGGGTTTGTTTTTGGATAAATGAAGAAACTGAAAATGTTTCTAGATCTTGGAAATTGCCAAAAAATCTGACATTAACAAACCTGCGTAATGGACAACTGCTGCCCAAGTGATAACCTGTAGTGATCCCGTATGTGTCAGGAGAATCACACCAGCGGAGACACATTTTTTCTAAACACCGGGTCTCTGTGGCTTTGAAACCCCAAAACACGCTGCGCCAAACATCGGTTCACCCCAAGGATCAGGTCCCCCGACACAAACAGGGTAACATAGTGTACGCTGTTAAGTGCAGGAGGATTGCCAGGATTTATACATCGGGGAAACCAAACAACCTCTGGCTACAACACAGAAGAGCTACCTTGTCAGGTCAGGACTCTGCAGTCTATTTACACCTACAGGCCAGTGGACACTCTTTCAATGATGAGGATGTCCACATCCTGGACAGGGAGGAACGCTGGTTTGAGGGCGGAGTCAAGGAGGCCATTTACGTAAAAAGGAAAGGACCACCTCTGAATCGAGGAGGGGGCCTAAGGGTACATCTGTCACCATCTTACAATGCTGTGATTGCAGCCATTCCCCAACTCTCTGTGGATGGTACTCGTGGCCATTGATCAGTGGGCTTTGGTCAGTGGTTGTTGATCAGTGGTCATGATAAAGACCTCCCAGCCCATTGTTCCTTCAGTGGGCTGGTTTCAGTCATTGTGCAAACCTGCAGTCAGCTGAGACTGGATGAGTGATGAAACGTTTCTCCTGCTAAAAACATCCAGATAAACAGATTCAACCTTTTGGGGATTTCCTTACCTGGATGATTGAGCATGCATCAAGACATGATAAAAGTCCATAGTTGTTAGGGGTTAAAGTGGGATTTTAAAGGTGGGTGAACCCTAACATCTTGTCTTTCATCATCCTGAAATTACCTGCCACTCAAAAAATTATTTCTATTATAACCCTTTTTTTCACTGCTCTTCTGGAGCACCAAAAAGCACTGTTCCACCCACTTTATCCCCCGAATATCATGCTATAAATAATGCGTTAAATAATTCATATATAAATAATGTATATGTCTGTTTTGAAAATGTAAGGACTGGAAAGTACAGATAATATAAGAAAGTGTTGTAACAAAGTAATTGTACTTGTTAGCAGTAGTTGATAACAGCTCACTTTACTCAGCTGTAAAATATGTAAATTAGCTGAGACTACAGCATTGTAGGTAACTGAAGCCTGTAACTGCTGTAATGATAAACTGCAACGTGATTCTGCATTGTGTTTATCATTTCAAATCATACTTTTCATATCACAGTTATTTTCAGTACCAGTGTGTTTTACCACAAACTTGCACGTGATTTCATCCTGAGAAAGACGCCCTTGTTTGAAATAACAATTTCACTTTTAATTCTAATGCATCGCCATCACAGCACCACTTAGTCATCAATATTTAATATTTAAATAACGGCAGAGACAATATTTCTGACAGCGATGGCTGCTGGTGGACCTACGTCAAACTATCAAATGTACCTGAATGAAATCTAAATGCTGCCTCGGTGGAACGATGAAACTCATGTTTGTACAAAGGAGTAACCACGGTCGGAAACACAGTTCTTATACAGGATTTCTCTCTGTTTCTGTGTGCTTACAGTCTAACATTCACACTTTGATGAGTACGTCGGAAACAAGGATATTTGGACATGTGGGCTGGCTCCGCCACCTGATCCTCAACCTGAAATAATCTACATTAAGAGTGTTTTGTGTTCCCTGTTTCTCATTCTTCTATTTGCATGTTTTCATAAATTTCTATTTGTTCTCAAACATTTGATTCAAATGTTACTTTAGCAATGAGTCTGTCAGACTAATGTGTTTTGTGTGAGGTAATGACGGAGCATCGAGTCATAAGATGTACCCAAACACAGGCAAACATTCATCACCTGAGAGCTGGTTTACTATTTATTTCATTGTGATCCAAGGTGGTGTTCAAACTTAAAAAATGAATGAAATAAAATAAATCAGCACAGCAGTAACCATGGCAACTGCAGATAGTACTCATCAGTCGTATGTATATATACGATCTTTTCTGCTCATCCTTTGATCCGTAATCAAGTTTCCCTCTATCAGCAGAACGAGGAGAAGTCAAAACAGAAGCAGCTGTAGAGTAAACACAGTGGGAGCACTGACACTTTATTATCTTATAGCAGCACTTCACCTCCTCCTCCACCTGCCCCTCTTTGTGCTCTAAATGCAGCCTTTCAGTTTGCTGCTTTTCCTCCATCCTGCTGCGTGATAATACCATTGATTTATGGAGCTGCTGACTCTGGCTTCTAATGGCCCGCTCGCTACAATAAACATCTCAAGGCTAAAAACGGAGCGTTGCCTATTGATCAGCCATGTTTACCAGCTCTGGCACATCGTCTTCCACAAAGGAAAACTTACAAAACAGGTCAACAAATAAGGCGGTGTCACAAATACTAAATACACAGTCACGTTTAGCAAATGACTGAGTTTCTCATTTTGCTATCGAAGTTCGAGTTTTTGTTCTCAGTAAAAAAGTTGCAACAACGTGCGAAATAAAGATTTTTTTAAAAAGGATTCAGATTATTGAATGCAAACATCTTTTGTACTGACCCTGGTATGACACACACACACACACACACACACACACACACACACACACACACACACACACACACACACACACACACAAACAGGCCTGAGTGGCTGTTTAGGTTTTTGTTCATTTACAGTGTTCAGAGCTGATCACTCTGTTCGTGTATTGCTCCTGCTCCCAGGTCGACCCACGCTGCCACCCAACAGGCCCGACCAGCTCCTGCAAAGCCTAATTACTATGATGAAGCGAGCTGGGCCACCTGAACCTACTGCTCCCCTCCCCGCCCTGCGGCTCAGAACCACACCCCGCCACATGTAAAATCTAACTTTACTCGAAAGTGATGAAAAAATATCAATAAAGAATTTTTCGGACGGCAACATTTTGAAGCATCATCTTCACATACAAAAGTTAGTCCACGAGGGCCTGTGCTGCGACCAGTACTTTTCACATGATACAGTATTTTTCTTTTAGGTGATAGTATTTGAAAGACAAAGCCATATATAAATTTATTGTCCAGCTTTATTTAGTCAGGAACTAGTTAATCTACAAACATCTCTTAAAGCCATACATGACCTCTAATTTACTGCTTCTAAATTCAGACAAAACTGGCCTTATTAAACTTGCTCCTAAAAATATTAAAATATGATTATCTCGGGCTCCGGTAACACTGTGACACAATTTGTCCATCAAGAAAACGTGTAGGACCACCTTTATTCCTCGTTCATTCATTAATCGCCAAAGTTAAAAGAAACATCCTGTCTCAGAGTGACGCTGAAAAGCTTTTGCATGCATTTGTTACTTGTAGGGTTATTATGAAGTGGCTCTAAAAGCTCCCTGAAAGGATTTCAGTTGATGCAGAGCGCTGCAGTCAAAGTACTAACTGGGACCAGAGAGTGAGATCATATTTCTTCCCTGTTAGCTTCTCTTCATTGGTTCCCTGTTAAACTCAGAATTTCATTTAACATTCATCTCCTCACATAAAGAAACTTGAATAATTAGGTGTTGTGGCATAATGTCCAGGTGTGGCTGATTTCCTGTTAAACTACCGTTTGAGCAGCTGTTAAAGAACTAACAGCTGTTAAAATCTTAACATTCCTGTTTGATCACCGTGGTAATGGTTCCCAGCCGGCTTTGCTGTCACTGTCAGGTGTTTCCGGATTCTCCATCTCTGACGGCCTAATAGTAGATGTACTCGCACGTTCAGTCCACCTGCTCCGGTTCACTTCTGTGAAGAGTCCAGGCTCGGCTCCCCAAGCACGACACTCATGAACACACGTTCCATCACAATAAGACATTCGAAAAGCTGAATTTAAAGGCTGAAACCTGGCAGACTGAACCGGGCCTACCTCGTTGAACCCTTTACATCGCTCAGGATGTGATGGAGAGCTTGCAGCCGGTTTAAGGATCTGCTTCCTGTGCTGACATGTGAGCATAGAGCTGTTTCCTTCGTTTAAACTCCAGATCACAAAAGTTAGAAGAACTAATCTGTTTTACTGCATTATAATAGAGCGTCTGACATTCCTTGTTTCTGAAAGAGTTTACTGACTTTTCTGTCGTTAACTCTGAAATTGTCAGTTATTGTGATTCTTCTTCTGATTTGCTACATAGTTACATAGATGAGTCCACAGAATTCATCGCTCCCTAAATCAGGCCCCACTTGGAACAAGGGACATGTTTTAGATTTAGTTTTTACTCTAATCGACTTTCCCTGCTCTGAGAACATTTTATTTATAACCACATTTATATTCTTTTTAATTTATTGTCTGATTCTAATCATCCTTCTGGCTGTCAACCTCGCGCACTTTTAATCAGATAAACAGATACATTTTCGCCTGTTTTTAACCTTGATGATGCTTTTTTCCTGAATAATGATATCAATTTCACGCTGCATTCTTTTAATGATCACTTTTTATGTGTTTTTGATAAAATGGCTCCTTTTAAAAAAGCAGAAATACCTCTTTGGCTAATTTCTGGATGAATGACACCGTTCAGCATTTCAGCTGAGTGTTTGTGGAAATCCACAAAGCTCCAGGTACGTCTTAGTCATCTTTTGCAAGGGATATAGATTTTTCAAACTTAATCCATAAGAGAAGAAGATATCCAAAAGTTCTGACACTATTAGAAACATTCTTACACCTGTATCTCCAGCTGTTCACTCTTCTTAGAGTTTCAAATATTAATATTATCATATTTTTATGCATAGAGATGCATTGTTCTGTTGGATATTTCTGCAGTCTTTTACACAGTTGACCACAGAGTGTAACTTTTGATCTGCCTTTCGGTTTTTATAAGCATGCCCGCTGTGCTGCACAGACTTGTTTGAAATAAATCAAAGCATGTATAAACTGATCATACATGATTCATAATGCATTATTCCTTTGCCTGAGTGTCTATGCCTGGATCACTTGCAAACACTCCAGAGTGACATGTGAAGCTGCTCGTCAAGTCCTCTGAAAGGTCCCGTGTAACACCAATATGGCTACCCTTAAAGGTTTAGTTTAATACTTAGGTGATCACTTTCAGAGCTCTGCATGGTGAAATGCCTCCCTATGTTAGTGAAGTACCTCAGGAGGTTAGCCAATCAAGCCAAGCTTGCTGGCTGTACCTAGGTCGAGGTTACGATAGGTTTGGTTAAAATTGAGACTGTGCTTTCAAGGTTGTGGCTCCCAAGTTGTGGAAGTCACTTACATTGGACTTAATGGAGTTACTGTTGATACCTCAAAAAGATATCTGAGACCCGCGTGTCTGTTTATACTGTTTGTTTTAGTTACTGATTGATTTAGTTTTCTGCGTTCACTTTCACCCACTGGCTGTTAAATGTTAGGATAAGATCATGGTTTTGGTTTCACAACAGTAACCCTGCAGCCCTGATGAGCTGGGTGTGACAGTGCATCATGGCCCACAACCGATGGACACTATGTTAGCAGCTTTTCTTGCCAAAAATGAGAACAGGTTAGGTCAGCTGGAGCTGTGGATACCCTATCTCCTTTCTCCCCTCTACATCTGTGTAAATCCATCCATCCATTCTCTTACACTTATCTTTATCAGGGTTGAAGGGGGGCTGGAGCCTATTCCAGTGACCATAGGACAAGAGGTGAGGTACACCGATCGTTTGCACTCACATTCACACTTATGGGCAATTTAACCCTCCTGCCATCCTTTAAAAAACTCACACCCATCACCCTAGGGACCATTCTCAGCCACGCCATAAAAATACCATATATCCATATTTTATTCCACTTTAAATTAGCCAACCTTGTAAAACTACTTCTCCCTGAAATATTCATGTAAAGTTTTAATTATATTTTCGTTGTTTTAACCCTTCAAATCCCAGTGTTATTACATGAGCGCCCTGTGTTATAAGCCCCAAAAACCAAGAAAAAGAAACTAAATATTTCCACAAAAAACCAGTTGAAGTAATATGTGATTGTCATTATAAGTAGGCCTTTAGATGGACCAAAGATTGGCACCAACATACATTTTGACCTGCCATTATTTTTTTGCATTTTTTTTGCAATTTAAAAATTAAAACTTCAAGGCCCTGAGTCTTCATTGACATCCAAGAAAAGAAGAAA
The DNA here is from genome assembly GCF_965226115.1 of Aulonocara stuartgranti. Taxonomy (NCBI): domain Eukaryota; kingdom Metazoa; phylum Chordata; class Actinopteri; order Cichliformes; family Cichlidae; genus Aulonocara; species Aulonocara stuartgranti. The sequence continues at coordinate 38,393,954 of NC_138939.1, read as the reverse complement.
AAATAAAATCATATGATGATAATTTGGGGTTGAAAAATAGCATTTATAATGGAAGTCAATGGGCAGAAAATGGTCCCCAGGGTGATGGGTGTGGGGATTTCTGCTGCTCAGCCATTTTAGGCTGATTTAAGGAATTCACACTGGAATATTAACATTGACAGGTAAAAACTATCCTGTGGCAAGTTTGGTTATATTCCACTGAACACAGTGGAAATGGCAGCCATTTAACACATAGCAGTGGCACAAAAAGGTCCCAAGAAGGCAGGAAGGTTAAATCACCAGTTAATCTAACTCCACTAACTGAAAGCCAGGAGAGAACCCATGCAAACACCGGGAGAACATGCAAGCTCCACACTGAAAGGCCCCGGCCAGGCGGTTGAGTCTCAGGACCTTCTTGCTGCTGCCCCATCAGTTTAAATTAAACAGTAAACTAACATAAATATGTTTTAAATAAGCACTTGTGAAAATAAATGCAGGAATTGTAAAGTTGTTTAGCTACATTTCAAGGGTAAACAATGCTTTGTGACTCCTAGTTTTGTGTCAGTGTAAGCTAAATATCTTTGCACATTTGGTATAGGGCGTGTAAATATAGTAAATAACTGCATTGGTTCAGGCCAACTATGGCGTTATTTTTGTGCCACTATTCTGAGCGCACGTAAAAAAAAAATTGCAGGTGCAAGTGTTGCATTTTGAGGAGAAATTTATTTTGAGCTTACAAAAGCTGAATTTGAGTGAACAAAATTCATTGCTGTGTGCAAAAAACGTATTTCAGTGTTTGCGCTTATCCATATACACACACAATAGCACCCCCTCTCGCTCAGTTTTTTCATTTGCGCTTGCTCGCAATGTGTTGCTTGCGCTCACAACATTCTCTGCTTCGTACGCTCAACTCTCTGTACACCGTTATAAGTGTGCCACAAAACCAACCAATCACAGACTTGGTTTCAAAAATTCTGATTGGCTCTTACGGTCTCCAATCAGCTCGCTAGCTACTGCTGTCCGGACACCGGAAACACTGTCCACTCAGCCTCGCTTCTTGCAGATAGAGGGATTTTTGATTTACTCTGCAGCTAAAGAAGAGATGGCAGAATCAAACAATGGCTCCAATAATACTACACCACAGTATCAGGTGAGTTTAATTTTTTTTGTGTGAATTTAGTAATTTGCTGTCCTTTCTGTTTAATATGCTGTGAAATTGTAGTTACAGATGCAGCTGTAGAGTTTAAGCTAGCCTTATGGGTAATTACCAGCGTAGTTGTCTTACTGAGGCAGTGTATCCTAATCATGTTTTTTAGGGTAATGGTGCAGTTGAGTCAGCAGTAAGAAATCTGGTGTCTTTGCTGCTTAACAACATATCCACAAATCCTTCAGGGAGGCCAACAGAGAGTGGGCAGCCGGAGCCTAGAAATCTGACTATCCAGCAAGAGATGACAAGGTTTTTGCTTTTTTTGTGTGTTTTTTTTATTTTAACTTTTTGCAATCTTTTCTGTTAAAGTTATTTGGTTTATGGATTTATCAACATTGATTTTTAAATTAAAATGTGCTATTAAGGACTGATGTCATATTTAATACCTTTATTAAACAATAACCCTTATGTTATGCAACACTGCATTTTTTAAACTCATGCATTTTCATCCCACAGATCATTTCCAGGATATTTCAAATCACACTTGAGCCGTGGTAAAAAGAGATGTTTAACATCTACTAAGCAGCTTGTTAAGGCAGGCAGTAAGACCACAGGCCTCAGTTTTTATTTGCTGTCAAAAAACACATCCTACACACCTTTGCCAGCTGAGGAGCTTGAACTCCTACAAGCTGGCATGGGGAGACAAACAGTGTCTCTTCCAGAAGATGGTGACCATGCAGAGGTAAGTTTGTGTAGTCAGTATTAAAATCAGTCATTGGCAGACGCATTTAGCCTGAATCATATGCCACAGTCCATTTAGTGTTCCATTCTGCTTAACGGTGTTTTTAACTAAGATTTCTAGACTTCTGGAAGAAACCTTTCCAAAAATGGAATATCTTTGTGGAGGATGGCTCTTACATAAGGCAACAGGTTTGTTGTTAATTCAGTTTTTATGTATTTTTTTGGCATTCTTGCGTGCTCATACTGCATTATGATTATGTAGTTGATACTTTTGCTGCTTGATTGTTTATGCTATTTTTCTGTCAATAAAGGTGGCAGTGGTCGACGAAAGCTCACTGTAATTCCACCTGAAACAGAAGGATATTCTGTCAAAACACTGAAAGCTGTGTCAGGAGGTGGCAAATCCACTTTTTACATAGTACCTCTTCAGGAAACATTAGACACATCTCCTCTACCTCCCGACTCACAGCACTTTTCAAAGATGCCAAAGAAGATATGTTACCAGTGTAATGAAGTTATGCCTCTGCAGATGCTTGCAGTACACATCAATACGTGCAAAGGAAAATTCTCTCCTGATGAGACTGATGATGAGGTGAGACAATTTTGATGAAATCAAAATGAGCAATTTTGATTAAATAATATAGTATCACAATTACTGTTTTTTGATTCAGCAGGAATCGGAGTTATGCATTGTGAAAAGCAAATGCAAGGTAAACCTAGCACATTACTAAAAACCATAGTAACTACAATGAATTTTGTATCGGTAATGATCTTTTTCCCACTATGCCTAACATGTACCCATTTTTGGAATTGTAGGTTATTTGTCCAATATGCACTAAGGATTTTCCTGAAGATGAGATCACAGTCCATGCGAGTCTGTGTGGGGATAGGTAATCTTTTTTCAGCCGTTTATGAAAAAATGTTAATCAGTAACAGTCCACGCAAACATATGTATTTTTATTTTTATTTTTTTAAACTTTGTTTTGTCATCAGCTTTCAATGCATGGTGCCTGAAGAAAATGACCAAACTACAGGGACACCAGCTCAAACTTCAGTATGCACAACAGACAGGTACTTTTTGCTCTATTATAGTTCATATACACACTATTCTGCAGAACCATTTGTTAAAATTATGTGTAAGATCTTTTACACAATACCTGGGGTTTAATTTCATATAAAACATTTTATGATCACACTACTTTAAATTATTGTTAAAGGTTGTTGCACAGAACATGCTGCAATAATTTCTAATCACGTTTAATGTGGTAGCCTCTTTTAATCTAAAGATGATTATTTTTCTTTGAGAGCTTAGGATGTTTTCTACCCTGTTTTTGTTAAGCGTGGAAGATGTATTGCGTTGCCTTGAACAACAAGTCGACACCACAACAGAATTTAAGTTGTGTGTGGACAGAGAAGACCTTCCAGACAGAGGCATTCTCCAGTGGCAGAGAAAAAAAGCTGCATCTCCCACCAGTGTTCTTAGGGTGGTTTTCATTGGAGAGGCAGGCGTGGATACAGGAGCACTTAGGAAAGAGTTTTTGAGTGGTGAGTTGCCTATTACCTGTTTTGTCCTAGTGTCAATAAATAATGGATAACTTAAAAATGCGGATATTTTTTGTATGAAAGACATGATTTCAGGTATTGAAAGCAGATTCTTTGAAGGACTTGAGAACAAGGGCAAAAACCCCAAGTATTCTCTGACCGATCTTGATAATGAAAACTTCAGGTTGGTTACATACGAGCTTTGTGTATTACATTTAATACGCATCCGATATTTTTGTAAATGTTACCTGAAAATGAATTATAATCATTTGTCTACACAGAACTGTTGGTGAAATAATTGCAGTCAGCCTCGCCCAAGGAGGCCCATCTCCTGCCTTTTTCAAAGAATGGTGCTACAATTTCCTCTGCTCAGGAGAGGTTGATTTCAGCTGTCTGTCTAAGGAGGATGTTGCAGATGTGGAATCTTCCCTGCTCATCCGCAAAGTGAGCACCTGGTTTAGCTCTGGCACATGATATATTATGAGTATGGTGTTTTTAAACACTTTTAACCTTCTGTATTTCCTCTTTCACATTATACATTTCCAGGTTGAAGATGCAGCAGACATACAGTCTCTGATGATGTGGGCTGATGAAATTGTCAGCTGTGGATACACAAACCAGATAAAGATGGATAGTAAGGAAAGCATGATCCGGTAAGGGAGAAAAAATCAGAGAGATCATTAACCCCCCCCCCATCCCCAACTAGTTTTTCATTTTGTTTTTTTTTTGTTTGTTTTTTTTAAGTGCTATTGTCTTACACTCTACAACAAGACTGATTCCAATGCTACAGCAGCTCCGAAAGGGCATGGAACTGTATGGTCTTGTGAACCTGATGGCTGTAAATCCTGAAGCTTGCCACAGTTTGTTTGTTCCTGGGAAAATCCTCAAAGTAAGTATTAACATAGCAGCTTCAGTCTGATCCAAAGACAGTCCACTTATCTGTACTGTAGTTATCCTGTATTTATTTATTAGTTTTGAATGAACAATATATCTATAATATAATCTACTTTATTTCCTTATTAACAGCCAGACGCTGATTTCATTATGATGAGCTGCCAACCACATTTCAGTGAAAAAGGGACATCTAGGGAGAGAACTGAGAGGAAGATCATAAATTTTTTGCAAGATTTCTTGCAGGAGATTGAAGTATCAGGTACTATATAGTATTAGCTGTATATACCTATAGTATTGTATATATACCGTATGCATCCGTTAAATATTTTTGCTTTAACATGCAGGGCACTAGAAAGTATTCTTAGTTGTTAATTTAAAACATTGTAATCCAGATTGCTTTTTATTTAGAAAAGACTTCAGAAACATTTTCAAACATCACAGATGGAAACACAGGTGGTGAAAAATCAGAGTCTCTTGCTGTCCACCATGTGCTCCAGTGGATGACCGGCCAGTCCCATGTTCCCATCCTTCCTGATGAAAAGAGACATTTCAAAATAACATGCAAGTTTGACCATGAATGTAAGGAGCGGCTGGGAGATCACTCCATTTGTTACCCAGTTGTGAGTGCATGCACTTGTACTGTGACTTTTCCAGTGCAGCATCTGGACACTTACACAGTGTTTAAAACCATAATGAGTGCAGCAGTTAAATATGGTGGTGGATTCCACAGAGTTTAACACATTGTTGTCTTGTAATTTGGAAACTAAATGAGTAAAAATGTTTGTAAACATTAGCTGTTAAGATGTTCGTAGCCGTTTCATGAAAATGACAAGACTTCAAAACTTTGTGTAGGGTCCTACGTTGATAGATAATAAGCAAGTGCTTTGTTTGCTTGTCTACTTGTAATCTGAATGTTTTAGCAAAGAAATCCAGTATTTGAGAACTTAAAAGAACGTTGACTTTCACGTCCATGTTAAGTGTCACTGTTGGTTTGACACCTGTAGCAAGAATTGTATGTACAGGTCACGACCGTGTGACTCAGAATGTTCCAAGGGATTAATAGTTCTCTGAAGCCCCTCCAGGGTTTCCTCATCCAGTGGGCATTCAACTTCAGGAACCACAACTGTGCTGTTAGATTCTTCTTGCAGTACAGCACTCTCCCAGTCAATGCCTGGATCCCGAAGCTCCTTCAAATCCACAAACATATATAATGGTCATTATTCCAGAATAGGTACTTTTGGGAGGAATGTTATTTTGTGTAAGCGTTTTTTCCATTAAAATACAACAATTTAAAAAGAATGCCTTTGTTTTCATGTTCTTCTTACTGTAATTTAGATTAGTGGTAATTGATAAGCAAGAATGTATAAAATCACCAGAAGCATCTCCCAGATGTGCTACAAGTGTTTTAATTTGTTAATTTCAGAAGAGCAGAGTTAACTGCTAACTAAAATTTTGAAATTCAACATTTAAATAAAAAAAAAAAAAAAAATCAGATTATGAGCTGGTACCTCAAGTCTCTCGCCCTCGTCCAGCTCTTGTAGATGTCCCATACACCAGAGCTGTTCAGGAGTGAGACCACCTTCTGTCCTGAGGGGATGATTATTCCATCCTCCAACAAAGGTGACAAGATCTGCTCGGAGTCGAGGGACAAAGATGTAGTGGACACCAAAAAGATGAATGACATCTGAAATGTCAAGCAGGCCATCCTCCTCGAGTGAGTGAAGAATATCATGGTACTTGCTAGTGACTGCAATCCAGACATCACACCAAAGTCGTTCTACTCTGTAAATACATTTGAATTTGGATTTCAGGTATTTCATGCTTCAAATCAATATCAGAACTGCTACAACAATCTACCCATGCAGTCAATAATAATATAAAAAACATCAAAAGACTAACCTCTGATTGTGGACACTCTTTCCAGATATGAAACTCGCTCTCCCTGTTCCTCTTGTGGCAAACATGAAATGTGCAATGTCCAGGTTTTCTACTCCTTGATCTGCCCTAACCCTATGATAAAAATACATTTTTAAGGAATTTTTAAAGTTTTCTTTAATGATACTTGTTGCTAGCATATAAATTAAATCAGGGCATAAAACCTTGATGGCAAGCCGTGAAGCTGGGCTGATCTCAGGAAAAATGAGAATGCAGTTTTTGCCCTGTTGTTAGTTGCTGCATCCAAGTACAGGACCTGCAGTAAAAACAAATGGAAAATTAAAGATCTGGTTTCAGATCATGTATAGTTTTTCAGTTAATAATGCAGTTTCATAATAAGTGTTCAAGGAATATTGTACGGTTCTATGTTCATAACCATAATTCAAAGCTTGAGTAGTCTATACATCAATATTGGTAGTACTTATCAAAAAATGAAAATGGCCTTTTAGTTTAACCTTTTTTGGTAAAGAACTGATTAGAAATTTAAAAAAAATAATAATTGCAAATCGTCCACTATGTTGGCTTGCTGAATAATTGATGTTCATAAAAAAACAACCTAATAAAGCTCTCATTTCAAAACTACCAAATATTCTACATAACAGTTACACTTTTACCTTCCTTGAGTAGCCATCCACTCCACCAAAGATCACAACATTGTACCTGTTTCAGAGGGAAAACAATCTCACTAAGGCTTGATTTGCAGAACATGTAAGACATTGAAAATACATTTTTCAGTATGCACACTTGCCACTGACTTAAACTGGACACTTGTCAGGTGTGCTGAAAATAATACCAACATTTTTATATGTTTATAAGTTCAATGAGACTAAATATTTTAGTTCTCTTGTCATGATTTTTTTTAAGTTTTCTGGAGCACTTAACATATTATGTGTTGATAGGCTTGTTATCATGGAAAATATCGATATACAAAGTGTAAATAATTGCTCAAGAAAATTTACAATTAACAATATTGCTGGTTTTGTTACACATCCTGTATTCCTTTTACTTAATATTACTCTATCAAGTGCTTTTTAAAATATTATAAATACACTGAAAGACCTATCAGATAAGGTTGATTAAAGCAGATTTAAAGTATAACGTGCATCTTTCTGCCCAACTTGTGTTAGAGCTATATAAGTGGGTATTTTACCTTATTAGCTTGTGATTTGTGTCTATGTGGACCAGGGAGAGAGGGCCTCGCACCGAGTAGCTTCTTCGCACAACACAGCCTAGTTCTGTGATCCGTTTGAAGATCCCTACAGCATCAACTCGATGCATGGAGGCCATCATTCTCCACCACTGAACACGGAGACCCATAGAAACCAAATGTCCTTGAACCATTCGATAGCCAGCATTTGGCATCTGATTTTTGATAGCCGATATGATGTTGTCCAGCTCTTGGTCATTCATTGTGCTGTATGTTCCTCTCACAGACAAGTCAAATTCTTGCATCCTCCTGTAGATTGTTCTTCTTGAAACACCAAGACATTTAGCAATGCAGCTGACTGGCAGCTGAATGTCCAACAAATTCTTGAGTCTTTCTCTCTCTAGTACGATTTTGGGGTGGCCAGGTCCCAGACCAACTTCTGTTTCCAGTTCAATAATGGCCACAGAGCTGATGTTAATTTCACACTGAACCAGATGATGAACGTTTTGTAGAGCCTCTGTAATCTCTGACAGACCGCCTATTTGCTGAGAGAAAGATTCAAACAGAACAAGCTCATGACGAGTCAAGAACTCCAAATAATCCAGATTTAGTGGTTGTTGGTTTAAAGCAGCTTCCAGTTTAGAGAGGAGTCTATGCATCATTTGCTGTCTCAGTATGTCCTGTTAAAAGCAGCAAGGAACATGGACAAGTACAATGAAATGATGTATCTCAGACAAAAATAAACAACCCATAAAACAAACTACATGAGGTACATCATTTTTCAAGTTTGCATAGTTTGCAAATTAGCTAACGTCAGTTATCAAGCGAATAATAATTAACAAAATGATTTTATATTACTTACATGTGGCCGGGACATGCTCTTTTCGTGCTGCTATTCAGTATTCGACGACATAAAAGAGAGCTACTCAAGTATAATTTGGAAAAATTAGTCAGTTGGCATGGTTGTATGATGCAACTACATTCTACTACACCAACAATAGTCTCAAAAAATAATATATTTTAAAATAAAATGATTAAAGATATTATCCGCAAATTGGGGTTTAAGAGATTTTAGCTGGATTTAGCTACATTTCGGACAGTGTTTCCGGAAAGCAGTAGCTGTCACGGACCCGGTTCCGGGGACTCGGGGTTCGTGAACAGTGTGGACCTTTATTGTTATTAGTGTATTGGATGTATGTTTGCTGCACTGTGCTCTTGTGTTCCATGCTGGTGTGTGTGTGTGTGTGTGTGTGTGTGTGAGGCTGGAGGATGAAGGACAGCCACCTGCAGGCCTGATGGGTGTGGCCCTGCCAGCTGCTGGTCACGCCTAGCTTACCACACACCTGCTTCTGATCAGGATCGTCGGGGGAGCTACTTAACAGAGCGATGGAGCTTCCTCCGGCGCAGGATCGTTGAGTTAGACTCCATGTCAGTGTTTGTAGTGCTGGTCAGTGTATGCCTGCCGGAGTTGGTGCCATAACGGCTGTGTCTGTGTTTTTTCCTCAGGAGAGTGGAACACAGGACTGCAAGACACACGGGGTGTGTGAAGGCACAGGGGCAGAGAGCACGGGATACCAGCACTTGGGAGAAGACACGTCACGGGAGTCGAGGGAGTACTTTTGGAGATTCAATGTGTGGTGTACATTTACCTCACTGTAAATAAACCCACTGTTCATTTCATTAAGTCCAGCGTTTGGGTCCTTTCTCCAACATCCCCCACGGTCTGCCCCCCAGACCGTGACAGTAGCTAGCGAGCTGATTGGAGACCGTAAGAGCCAATCAGAATTTTTGAAACCAAGTCTGTGATTGGTTGGTTTTGTGGCACACTTATAACGGTGTACAGAGAGTTGAGCGTACGAAGCAGAGAATGTTGTGAGCGCAAGCAACACATTGCGAGCAAGCGCAAATGAAAAAACTGAGCGAGAGGGGGTGCTATTGTGTGTGTATATGGATAAGCGCAAACACTGAAATACGTTTTTTGCACGCAGCAATGAATTTTGTTCACTCAAATTCAGCTTTTGTAAGCTCAAAATAAATTTCTCCTCAAAATGCAACACTTGCACCTGCAATTTTTTTTTACGTGCGCTCAATTTTTTTTTACGTCCGCTCAGAATAGTGGCACAAAAATAACGCCATAGCCAACTGGTTTGAGAGGCATGTCCACTAACCACTTTGGAAGACAACGTGTTAAAAGCTTCTGAAATGGTCACACTGTAAGGTGAAGTGAAAAGCCTCCCTCCAAATAGCAGGGTGAGACACATAATCACTTAAATGTGTGGATGATGGCACCCATTTTGAGAAACGTCTCTCTAAAAGCCATCTTACGTATGAAAGAGAGCGAGAGGAAGAAGTTCAAATGACACATCTGAGCGGATGATCTGATATCGTCGTGTTGGTGTTGTTCCCAGACCATCATGAGAATGTTGTTCCAGGTTCAACATTGCAAGTGACCAATCACATTGTTGTGACGTTATTCTTTTGCGCGCCAGGCCCATTCGTGCATTTATGAAATTCCAATGTTGCAAGGACAATATCAATTCTGCTTACTGTTTATTAAAGGGTTACGGTTAGGGTCAGGGTCAGGGTCCGTTGATCGGCGGACAGAGGCGGTTTCACGCAGCTTTAGTACAGTTTTTTGTTTTACGCCGGTTTTTCCCGAAGTCGAAAAGGTATGACGTCACAACATTCTGATTGGTCACTTGCAATGTTGATCCTGGAACAACATTTAGTATGATGATCTGGGAACAACACCAACACGAGGATATCAGATCAACCCATCTGAGCAGTCGCTGCCTGGACTGAGTGTTAAAAAATGGCCTGCATTTGTATAGCGCTTTTCTAGTCCCTAAGAACCCCAAAGCGCTTTACACTATATTCAGTCATTCACCCATTCACACAAACATTCACACACTGGCAATGGCAAGCTACATTGTAGCCACAGCTGCCCTGGGGCGCACTGACAGAGGCGAGGCTGCCGGACACTGGCGCCACCGGGCCTTCTGACCACCACCAAGAGGGAAACATGGGGTTAGTAGTCGTCCCAGCTCCATCGGAAAAATGTGTGGACCACTACTGCTCCACCCAGCGGGGTGTTCTGATGAGTCTCCCAATCCTGTCACTGGTTTTTGTGCAGACACCATAAATTTCCACACACACTGGTATCATTGATGCATGCTTTTGCTTTCCAATAAGCCCACATTCATTAGCAAGGACACAAAACCTCCAGATTGGAATGCTATATTCAGTCTGTACATAGACTACTGTGTCTATAATGCGTTGGGTGTTTGCAACAGGTGTTATTTTACCATAACTGCTAATTGAAGTTTAGCTGTTGTGTGGTGCACGGCAATTAAAAACCAACAATGTTTCTGGCTGCGTGCACACACACACTGTGTCTGCCGCTCAGCGACAGCTCCTATGTGTGAGCAGACTGAAAATATGCGACTTGTTAGTCTTCACTGCTGGGGAAGCCTGTATCTGAGAATTAAAGGTGCCAAAAACAAAAAATGCACAATTTATTTTATTTTACTGGTTTAAAACAAAGCAATTAAAACATTTAAATGAACAGAATTAATAACTCGTTAGTTAGCACAGTTGCCTCACTGCAAGAAGGTCCTAGGTTCAAATCCACCACCTGCCCAGGGCCTCTCTGTGTGGAGCTGTTCTCCTCGCGTGTGTGTGGGTGCTCCAGCTTCCTCCCACAGTCCACAGACATGCAGTTAGTGGGGTTAGGTTAACTGGTGAAAAATCCCCATAGGCATGAATAGTCGTCTGTATCTGTGTTAGTCCTGTCGCAGATTGGTGATTCTTGCTCTATGGCAGATGGAATAGTTTCCAGCTCCCCCACAAACCTGAATTGGATAAGTGGAAGAGAACAGAGGGATGGATAATAGCTGTGGTTTATGTCAAACTTCTTTTTTTATGTAGCCTGCTGTTGAAGTTTGAAACACAGCTCACATGGAAACCAGTACTGGTGACTAATATGAACCAAGAAGCAACCTGTGGTGCTGAAAAATGTGCCACAAACTGAGCCACGTGAGGCTGGATCAAATTAAACCTCACGCGTTAAAATGGGACTGTGATCTTTGTGCAGCCAAACAGCTGTCTAAGTTGTCATATAACCTGTTGGTCATGTGACCGTAGTACATAGCAATTTTCACATACGTACATAGGAACCAGGAGTGTGCTGTGTCAAAGTGCATGATTCTGACACATTTAGGGATTCGGTTTGAGACACAGGGTTATCTGTGTTGTTGTGGAGAGAGCAGGCTCTTCGTTAGCTTTTGTTCTCAGTCCATTTACATCTTTGGGTTTCTCACCTACCAGGCTGTTAATTAAACTGGCATCTCAGCCATACATCAGCTCCTGATTAGACGGGTAAAGAAAAATGCCAACAGACACATACAGCTTGGAAATCAGGACTGAGAATCAGTGGCCTTTTCTATTTCTTTGTGCACATACTTAAACTCCTTTGGGCAGCATGCATCCTACAAGAAACCCACTCTGCAGAATATATTTGAATATTTAATTTATCCTCAGGTGTTGAAAATGTCTCATTAGCTGGTGTTAACAGCACTGTATCATCTATTTATGTGGAGCTAAGTTTGCTACAATTTTATTAATGTGTAAAAAAACAAAAAAAGCAGAGTTTGTTCTGGCAGAGGAACCTTATTACTGTGTCCCGGCCGTGCGGTCAGGGGTGACTGACAGCAGTTTTGGTAAATGGGGCCAGGTTTCAATTAGCTTTGTCCTCAGGGGGGAACAGAAGCTGCTCAGCCACAGCAATGAGCACAGAAACCTGCCAAGACCACTTTTCATCTCTGTAGGTCCAAAGGGAAAAACAAACAACAGTAGAAGTCCTGTGTTTCACTCTCCATTTACTCACTGAGAGACACGCTGCCTGATTCTAGTGTTAGCCACTGAAAAAGCTTGCCTGCACCTCTTAATGGTTTTTACAGAAGTTTTGGTTCAGTTGCTAAAACCTACTTCGCTTCTTAACATCCATCAGCTCATCAGACACCGGTTAGGGTTAGGTTAACATCAGGGTTCTTATAGCAGAAGGTCAGATGCTGTAAGAGATTTGGGACAAGGTCAAAATGGAACTTAACCATAACTGTTGAATGTTAAGGCCTCACTGATCCTAAATAGGATCCTTGTTATTGTTGATCACTGGCACTCGTGATAGTTTCTGTTTATTTCCAAATAGATTTGGGAATTCAGTGTTCACTGGTCTGAAAAGAATCGCATCGTTCTGATGTAAAGTTTGATCATAAACGTCATACAGTACAAATAAAATAAGAATACTACAATAGGATACTGAAAGTCACTGCAGATGTATGTTTCAACGTAAGGAACCATCATTTGAAATATTTGATATATAGTATCCAAAAACGTAATTTATGCAAAAAGTAATTGATGCCCGATGACCCCGGATTGTACGAATAACATTTTATGTCTTCAGCTGGACCGAGGATAACAACGACCCTTAGCCTTAGTATGTCATCTGTCCGGTGAAGTTGTCTAACACTATCAAACCTGTAAACGTTCCAGGGTGGAATGGAGGGAGTCATTTTGCCGATGACAAACAGTTATATCTCTTCTGCAGGCCTGATTCCTCCCTCCCACCTTCTTTTCTTACAGAATGCATATCAGAATTAATTAATCCTGGTTCAGCTCTCATTTTCTTAATTCAGATTCAGATTCAGAAGACTTTATTTATCCCCAAGGGGCAATTAAGAGACTGACCTTACTGACCGTACTGAGTGACATATGTGACCGTAATGCATACGGTCACATATGTCACTCAAAGATCACATTGGGGAGACAGGTCAGATTAGGTAGCTGGCCGGTCAGCCGCACAAGCAGCGACCCGGAACCGAACCACAATGGAAAATGCACAACATGAGGAAAGACGAGGAGAAAAAAGAACTCCCCCCAGACTGAGCTCCAACAGGGAGATCAGTTTGAGAACAGAAAAAAACACCTCAGCACATGAATCATCACATCTCACAACATGGAAGACATAAGCTTCGAAGCGTTTGGGGGGGTGAGTGTAGGTCTGTGTCAGTGTGTGTGTGTGTGTGTGTGTGTGTGTGTGTGTGTGTGTGTGTGTGTTCCGTGTCGAGAGAAAGTGTCCCTTCACCCGGTTAAGCAAAAGTCAACAATCTTCGGTCGACGCGGGTGGCCTTGAATGAGGAGGGAGAGAGTCACAACAAACAGTCTCCCACTGTTTGTTGGGAGAGTTTTGTTATTCCCGTCAGCTTTTGCTTTGAGCATCCAGCTGGCGCCAGGTGAGCCGCATGAGATGAAGATGGTAGTTGTTTTGGTTAGTGTGAACAAACTGCATCCAATTTTACAGTTGGTCTAACGTCCGTCACTGGTCACCAGGTCTCTCAATTCCCGTTGTTCTTCTCCAAGAGCTTATCCATATTGCGTTAAAAAAAACACAGTCTGAGTACTCACAGTCCTGCCCATCGTCTATCATGACGGCCAGCCTTGTGGGATTTTAAACAGCTGTAGCCGCTTCTTGTTCTTCGATAAGCCAGGTCCGAGCCAGCTCCAATCAGCCAGAACTCTGTTATCATAGTTGGTAGATGTTGTTCAATGTCCTCCATCAAGAGTGTTGCCAGACACACAACGCAACCAACCATCGAGTATCCGGCAGAGAACATCTCTGCAGGACAGTGATGACCTGTTCTACATCCATCAGCCACAGTGCTTGAGTTGTGCCCTACTTTCACTCATCCAAAACTACACACCAGCGTCACTGGGCCACAGATGCACTGCTAATTGCTTGCCAGAAAACCTCTTTCTGAATGCAGCATATCATTTTCGTATTTTAAACAACTGTGTTTTACAGCTCTGTGTAACTTATCAGGCCAGCTGCAGCAGCTGTGTGCATAAATTTGGATTCTCTTCCCACATTCTCTGCACCTCCGCAACACCTTTCAAACCTACGTACAGTAACCCAAACATTACTTATGCAAACCCTCTTTTTTATTCAGTTCTGTATATTATACTGTGTATGTCTGTTTTGCATTTAAATAAGGGTTATTAAAGATTTCCTGAAACACTTAAACATGCTAACCACAAATGTTTTGTTGCAGAGTGGTGGCGTGCTTTGTGCTCAGAGCTAAGCGAACATGTTTAAGGATAATGAACTGAATGGATAACACTGAAGTTCAGTAATGAAATGCACACTGCAGCAGATGAAACTGTTTTTGTTTGTTTATTTTTCAACTCTTTACTTCTACCATTCTCAGCTATCTGTTGATGTGATTCAGTGATATTACTATAGTAACTAATATCATCCAATTAGCCTGCATCTATTTACTTATGTGTTTATTCTGTAGCACAGGAAGATGAAATGCAAAGGAAACATTTATGATGTTATTCATAGCATATCATCTTACATCATTTACAGAATCAGACAAAACTAGTGGATTGCTCCCTGTGCTGCTTCCTCTCTCTCCCTCCCTCTTGTCTTTTTCCTTCCTCCCAGTATGTGTGTATAGCAACCCGTTCTCACTCCCAAAGCGTAACATTTTACGCTAGGTGACAAATCGTCACCATATTACGTTTTCGGCTACCCACCACGTTCCTAAATGACGACCTCGGAAAAAGAGGAAAATATGAGAACCGTCTGGACTGAACCTACACATGTTCGCTCTTTTTCTTCAAATCGCTTAGAAACACGCTATTTAACATCATTAAAGTCCTGGTTAAGGTCAGGAATAAGGTTATGGTCAGGGCTAGGGATAAGGTTAGGTTTAGGGCTGGAATACAGGGCTGGAACATCTACTACCGCGGGAGCGTCATTGCACTGGATTCCAGCCATAACCCGCCGCGTACCATAAGAACGCCGAAGGTCTCCTTTCGCGTTCCTCAGGAACGCCGCGGGACGTGACAAAACGTCGACATGTTACGCCTCGGGAGTGAGAACGCTCTGTGTATAGCGTTTCTCTAATTCCTGCCTCCTTTGACCTTTGTGTTGGTACCTGTGACCATTAACATCTCCGTGTTAATGCATCTGGAGGCCATGAGAGGAGCGAGAGGCGGATTGCTGGAGAAGCTCTAATCGAGGATGCTCAGGTGAATCCTGTTCTCACCTTCAGTGTTTAAACAGTGATAGACAGAACATACAAACCATGGCGGGACTCTTAAAACAGCTTATCCTGTTTGCTTCAGACAACACATTGTTACACCTCAGCCCAGGGAAAACCGGCGTGCAACGTAAGGAAATTTTTTTTTAAAAAAAGGAAAATGCCCCCACACTCCCTGCTCTCAAGGAAGACGAACCAAAAAGACATCAGCCCCGGATTTTGCAACAGCCAGTCAGTTTATTAAGTCCCAAAAGGTAGCGGGCATCAGGGTGAGCATGGCCAAAACAACAAACAAAAACTTTAGAAATGAAATGCAGCTGGCTTACCTACAGAGAAAACCCCAAAAGAAAATTACAGGTGTCTTACCTGCCTCCCTAACCAAAAATAGGAGAAAAGGTTTCTAAGGAAAAATGGTTCTCACCCCTACAGCTACCGAGTAAAAAAAATATTGACAACTATTTACAACAAACTATTTACAACACGGCAAAAGCTTCCAGAATATAAACTCACACGCAGCCAGATGCACAGTTTGTTGGGAACAGGAATTAGGCTGGGGCGTGCCGGTTGAGAAGGGTCCTCATTTATAGCCGGCCTCTCCCAGTCCTCCACCAATGGTCAGCCTCCACCTGGAACTCACATAGCAGCAATAACACAGGACACAAACTATGCCACCCTCTGGTGTGGCAGACAAAAAACACAGTACAAAAAATATCCATAACATTGAATCATAACAATATGAATAAACTTTCTGCCTTTCACTGCTTCTGTGTATGTGATTAAAAAAAAAAATAAAAAAAATTTTCAAAGAAATACAAATAGAGGGCTTGAGAAGAGGATTTTGTATTTTGTGGACCAGGTGAGAGACCCTTAGAGATCCAGAGACACGAGCATCTGCTGGCAAGTGCTGATGAGCCTTTCAGTGAAAGTCACAGTTTGTGATTTGGTTGGTCTTATCGATTGAAGGCTCTCTTTTAGTTGAGCTGAGTTTGGGCCTTTAGTAAGTGATGAAACTGCACCATTGTAAAGCAAAAACAACAGCAATGTGTTTCTTATTTGTGTATTTTGTGGATCTGTTACCAGAAATGATATTTTTGCCACAGTTTGCTTGCACTAACCAGTCCAGCAGCCGTTCCCACGTGTGCACCTCTCTCCATGTAGATGCCGTTTCGTGCCATTACCTGCCCATTCAGCCTCCAACACAGACTTATCTGAAGTCCAAAGACTGTTCCACACCAAGTGTGTTGGAGAAAAAGAGCACAAAATTCAGAATTTTTCTGATGGAAGCTTGTCGTGTAAACTTTGTCCTCAAAAAACTTGAAGTTGACATGTTAAGGAAGAAAAAAGGCGATTATGGGCTCATCCCATTCTCACCAGAAGGCAGCAGCACGGAGAATTTCAGGATCAGTGGGACAGTTTGAGCTCTAAATGGAAGAGCTGGGACCACATCTGAGGAGGCAGAGAGCCGACTGACCTGGAACAGCATCTAGCTGTGTGTCTGAGTTAAAATAGTGTTACCTACTATTTCATTATTTTACTTTTTTCATCTCATCCTGTACTATTTCCTGTTTTATTTCCCATTGTGCTACGAGCACACATGTTCCCAAACGTAGTGCTCTGATTGGTTAGATTGGACTAAGAAAAGAATCACTGTGACACACATCAGACAGTATTTACAGTTTGTCCAAGATATAGGGTTAGAATCATCACCAACGCTGGCTTAGACCTCAGAGGGTTGGACCTGTGTACATGCACACAAATCAGTAGATCCAAAACCAGTGTGATGAAAAATTATGAACATTAAAAAAAATGTTCTGGTTAATTTATAACCTGCTGTGAGCGAGCCTGTATGGACAGGAGATTTTACGTCCCAGCTAGGACGCTATGTGATGTTAAAATGAATTTAAATAGGATGATATAATAAAGGAATAAAATAGGAACTGTTTTTTATTATTATTCTAGCCTCAAAGTTGTGAAAAGACTATGCGCATATGTGCTTATATTGCAACAACAGCTGCCTGCAGTGAAGCCAAAGAGCTGTACATGAGATTGGAGGGACAGCCGGAGACAGGTAATGAACATTCCTCCCTCGCTGCATTGCTCTGTTAACATGAGGCCTGGTTAGAGGAACCACCTGCAGGCCGGATTAGAAAGTCCTCTCGCTACCTGCTGGACGTGGCGCTGTGTGTTTTGATTTACTGCTTTACTCATCTATCGTGTGTGTGTGTGTGTGTGTGTGTGTGTGTGTGTGTGTGTGTGCGTGCGTAGGTGTTATGGAAGTAGAGAGCAGATGGAGGCAGATGGCGACTCCTACTGCTGCAGTAAAATGGCATCTCATCACAGCTCTGCCAGTTTAATCTGCTACCAATAAAAATATATTCCAAAGTAAAATAAGAGAAATAAAACTGAGCAACAGAGGAGAGAGATGGGAGAGGTGGGGGCGACGGAGGAACAGGTGGTAGCGGGGGACAATGGTATGATAACAAGAAGCAGACAGAACAAGCAGTGGGACCTGTGCAAAATGTCGAGACCTGAACAGAGTGACGTTTATTTTTACACGAATAACATCACAAGTACAACAGCAACCTCAACATCTCTCCAAATTCTGCTCCACTTAAAGGAGAATTACACTTACTCTGCTATATCTGCCATTAATGTGCCTACAGTGGTTAATTCTACCTCCGCTGTAGAGATAATTACAATGTTAGACCATTGGTGCGGTCCAACAGGCACCAACAGCAAAAACACAGAGGTGAGGCCGAGCAGGCAGCTATTGTGCTGACAGCTCCCTGGCTCACCACCTGTAACTTATACTGCTTTCTTTAAGGCTTCACATCCATAGTTCAGTTGTTAAGAAGAGGGAAGCTACCCATGAAAAATAAAAAAATATTTTGTGCAAGGCTGAAAGCATGTTTCATTTTAACAGCCAGCCTATGAGACTGACTGACTTTTGGAGCCATTTGTGGAACAGCCCTTTCTGAAACACTTTAAAACCAGCCTGAACGATTACCACCCTGTGGCCCTCATACCGGTAATCATGAAATGCTTCAAGAGACTAGTCCTTCAGCACATCAAGGACTACCTCTCCCCAGAATTCAACCCCTACCAGTTTGCATACTGCACAAACAGATCTACAGAAGGAGCCATCGTCATAGCCCTCCACTCTGTGCTGAGTTACCTGGAACAGCGGCAAAGCTACGTCCGAATGGTCTTTGTGGACTACAGCTCAGCTTTCAATACAATCATCCCGGACATCCTCATCACCAAGCTGGTCACTCTTGGCACAGCACAGACTTAGCCCCCCTATACATCAACGGGAAGTGTGTGGAGAGGGTCCACACCTTCCGGTTCCTTGGCGTCCTCATCTCCGCTGACATCTCCTGGACAGACAACATCACAGCGGTCGTCAAGAAGGTCCAACAGCGGCTGCACTTCCTAAAGGGTCCTCAGGTAGTACAAGCTGCACTCCAACCTGCTGCTGACCTTCTACCGCTCGTCCATTGAGAGCCTGCTAACTTACTGCATCACAGAGTACAGCAGCTGCACTAAGGCAGACAGAGCAAGACTTCAGAGTGTAGTCAGGGCAGCAAAGAAGATCATCGGCTGCCCTCTCCTCTCCCTGATGGACATTTATTCCTCCCACTGCCTCAGCAGAGCAGCAAACATCATCAAAGACAGCTCCCACCCTGGTTTTAACCTGTTCAGCCTACTTCCCTCAGAGAAGCACTGCAGGTGCATCAGCACAAAACCCCACAGACTCAAGAACAGTTTCTTCCCAAAGGCCATAACCACCCTGAACTCACACTGATGTGGACCAGAGTAAGCTAACTATACGCACGAAAATGCCTCTGAATGGTGAGGTTATTAAGTGGACTCTAAAGCAGAACCCAAGAGACAGCAGGTCACAGATCGTACTGATACAGCAGAGAGGACTGGACAGGGTCCCAGTGGCGACTTGGGTTCCTGGTCCTGACAGAGGTGAACAATGCTAGACAATGACATATTTCTGGATTTTCAGTTGCACCCTGGTCTCCTGTGTCCTAAATTTAGGCTCCTCCATTCTCAGCAAACAATTATTTAAATCTATTGTTGACGTTGATTTTGTAGGTAAATGATTTAAATGGCGACGCCTACGATGAATGTGAAGAACGTTTGGCGTGGCAGCATTCTCTTATGTGGCTTTTCACCCCGTGTCCCATTTCATGTCTTTCTGGAGGGAAAAGAGGTTTGAAGTTTGTAAGAGCTTTGTCAGCTTCCTTGCAGGTTCACCTTCAGGTGTGACATCGGGGATAATGCTGTTGGAGCAGCTCCCCAGGCCCCCACAATTACACAGTAATGGAGGTCAGAGCGGACTCAAGCCGTCTTCACAGATCTTTATTATAGCAGCTACACTCTGGTAAGTCACACCCAAGTAAGCGTTCACCTCTACTGCTCCACCAGCTAAGGAAATGTCACTTTGCCACTGCTATAGCCCACAACACACACACACACACACACACACACACACACACACACACACACACACACACACTCTCACTCTCATTGCTCTGACTTTTCTCTGGAATGGACCAAGGGGCACACAGCCAACACAGGGGTAGTCACAAAAGTGCTTCTGAAATGAAATAAAATGTTAATATCTGTTAACAGTCATCTAGGTGGAGATTTGTTCTTAATAAATCTGCACTCCTGAGTGAGACTAGCCTCATTCAAGAATGACCCGCATCTGTACAAGCTGGATCAAAGTCCTACCACTGTCTCCAGCTCCCTGCTAACCTTCACCTGAAAGTTATCACTGCTTTTCAACAAACTGCTTTGGAAACGGATGCATTACCATATTCATGTCATGGTGTTTGACGCAGTAGGAAAAAACTAAGACAGATGACATTGGACCTATTATTTAGATTTTATTATGTCTGCGTGCATTCCAAGAAGTGAGGATATTTTCTGCAATTAGCAAAAGAGGCGTGTGAAGGACCATGACTCCAGGCAAGACAAAGGAGGCAATGAAAAATGTTAATTTCTAATTTTGTCATTGTCACTGAGCATCTCCTGTTAAAGTGGGACATCGTGAAATTGTTTCTATCAGCTGGAAAGGAAATGTATTTTTCGCACCTTGCCCAAGGAGTTGACCACTGTGTAGGTAACGTTTTGTTTATGAACAGGGTTACTAACAGGCAGCATGCTGGCAAATGCTATTAAGCAGAAGTGTTCGCTGCTGAAGCTAATCCAACCTTGGCTAACTTGCCTTGTGATGAAGGTTAATACTGACTGACAACCACAAACCCCCACAGCTTCACCCCACAGCCGACATGTACACACACACAATAGCAACACATCTTATAGGATGGGGTGTGGAATAAAAATGAAATGTCTCTTGCACGTCCCTTTGTAAATGGTAAATGGACTGGTTCTTATATAGCACTTTTCTACTCTCCTGGAGTACTCAAAGCGCGCTATACAACACGCCACATTCACCCCATACACACAAGCACTACTATCTATACGGTGAGTGCTTTCTAACTATCATTCATACCCATTCATACTCCAATGGATGCATCGGAGAGCAAGTCGGGGTTAGTATCTTGCCCAAGGATATTTGGCATGCAAACTGGGGGAGCCAGGGATCAAACCACCAACCTTCCGATCAACAGCTGCTCTGTAGCTCAGGAGGTAGAGCATTTGTCTCCATCTACTATGCCACTCACTCATTTAATGTCAATGATAAACCTGTTAAATATATTCTCACGTCAGCCGAGTGTTTGTCAGTGTTTTTCTCTTTCAATGCAGCTGTCGTCTCTTCATCGGGGCCCTGAGGCCCTTCAGGCTCATTCAACCTCAGTCACAAGGAAGATTTCATAAGACAATGATTACAAAGCCAACACACAAAGTGTGATATTTGTGGGTTTGATTTTTGCACTTAAAAAATCTTTATGAACCCAAATTATAACAAATTGTTATTTTGTGTATTTGTTAACACATTATTCATTGTTTCTGACTTACATGATAATTCATTATAATTTTATAAGGCAAATCTTTTCAAGTACATAATTATGCTAAGCCTTATGTATTTATAGCAGAACATAGGTTTGGAGAGCTTTTTTCACCCTGATAAATAAAACCCTATTTTAAAAACTGCATTTGGTATTTACTTGGGTTATCTTTGTGTTATATTCAAATTTGCTCAATCATCTTAATCATGTAAGAGTGAGAAGTATGCAATAAAAAGGAAATAAATCAGAAAAGGATTAAATACGTTTTCACAACCACTCACTGGTTAGGGCAATCCCGTTGTGAAGCCTTAGCATAAGCATCTTGATTTGTCCATGTTGATTTCTTTGAAATTAGATGTCACAAAGATGAGTTTTCACCCAACTGAGAAGTACAACACACACTCATACGCTACCAATTTGTCAATCACTTATACCTACATACAGACTGGGGATTTGAGCAGCATGATAACAAGATGAAAATGGGCTGGGCTAACTAGGATTATCAGATGAGTTAAATCTATGGAAAATCCATAATTTTAAAACTGTTTAATGCGTTCTACCATTTTTAAAGTCAGGCCAACCCATAGACCTGTAGAGTCACACAGTTAAAACAGTTTAGCTCAAGTCTAATGGGTGGCTGTAGCTCAGGTGGCAGAGCAGGTCAGCCAATAATCAGAAGGTCGGTGGTTCGATCCCAGGCTACCTCCTGGCTGTATGCTAAATATCCTTGTGCAAGATGCTAATCCAGGGCTTGACTGCGGCATTTTGACTAGAGACCGGCCCACCAAAAATGTGACGTCATTCAGGGGTAAAACCACAAAGGATTCTGGGAACTTGTGGCAAGAGGTACTAGCGCATGCAGGCTTTCAATTGAACTCAGTTACACAGCGATGAAAAGAAACACAAAAATTAGCAAGAAGCTGTTGTATTAATAACTGCAATAGCCGGTGTTGTGCCAAAAAGTGATTGCTCGTATTTAAATTGGTATAAGTAACTTGTTGGGCTATAATATGTGAAACATATGTCAAATGCATCCCTCATGGATGACATAAAGTCATCTCTCTCTCCTGCTCTTTTATTTCTCTCTCTTGCTCTTCTGTCTTCTCCACTTTTGATGATAAATCAGCCTGGTGCAACATGTAAGGATTGGCACAATTTGTTAAGATTTTGAGGAGTTTGAGAAACTAACCTTAAGCATAAAATAAAATTTACTATCAGTAACTTCATAGCACCCGCCCAGCAGTATATAAACTCTGTCATGCTAGCTAGTACGCAGTACCAGTTATTCTAAGCGACTGTAAAAAGTCAGCACAACGAAAACAAACTACAACTAAATCCGGAATCCAAGATGGCGCCGTTGAGTTCGGCTGCCGCCCTGGCAGCTCTGCGACGACTGTGCTTTTATTTCGTTTTATTTATGTTTTTTATTGGTTTTTTTGCTCGTGTTGCACTAGGCCGGACTCAATATGACTTTGGCACACTTTTGGATATAGGACAACACTTTTCACTCACCTCTGCTACGGGTTTACTGGACACAACGTTGTGGCCGGAAGAGATCCTCCGCGACGAGAACAATGACTCCAGAGGATGTTGGAGACAAAGGAGACGGCGATACAGAGGTAGAAGAGCAGGGGTCCGGAACAGGCTGCGTACCAGAGCATACCGCCCTCCACTGCCTAGCATATTGCTAGCTAATGTCCAGTCACTTGAGAACAAGCTGGACGACATCAGGGCGAGAACCAGGTACCAGCGAGACATCAGGGACTGCAACATCTTCTGCCTGACCGAAACCTGGCTGACCAGCTCTGTGCCGGACCATGCGATAACCCCGGCGGAATCATTTTCTATTTTCCGCTCGGACAGAACTGCGGAATCCGGTAAACTGCGGGGCGGTGGGGTTTGTTTTATGGTTAATAACAGATGGTGTAACCCTCAGAATATCACGGTCCTGTCCCGGTCATGCTCACCCCATCTGGAGCTTCTCACCATCCTCTGTCGGCCATTTTACCTCCCTCGGGAGTTCACGGCTGTGATTATCTCTGCGATTTACATCCCGCCACAAGCGGATAACAACAAGGCGCTATTGGACCTCCATGATGTGCTGAGCGGCCACCAGGCTAAACATCCAGATGCCGCCCTCATAGTGGCGGGGGATTTTAATAGGGCTAAATTAAAACAGGTCATGCCTAATTTTCACCAGCATGTTACCTGTCCCACCAGGGGAAACAACACACTGGACCACTGCTACAGTCCATTTAAAGGCGGCTACAAAGCCATCTCCCTACCGGCTTTTGGGAAATTGGACCACGCCGCCATTTTACTCGCCCCGGAATATAAACAAAGGCTTCATCAGGAAGCTCCGGTGACGCGAGAGGTCAAACGTTGGACTGTCCAATCAGAGGCGACGCTGCAGGACGTACTCGGTGATGTAGACTGGGACGTATTCCAGGATACTTCCGCAAACATTGACGAGTTTGCGGACACAGCGATTAGCTTCATTGGAATGCTAGTGGATACCATCATCCCCTCGACTACAATTCGGACCTTTCCCAATCAAAAACCTTGGGTTGACTCTACTGTCAGGAGAGCTCTCAAAGCACGGACCACGGCCTACAATATGGGGCTCACATCGGGCGATATGACCAACTATAAAGCAGCTTCTTATGGTTTAAGGAAGACTGTGAAAGCGGCTAAAAGGCGTTACAAGGACAAGGTGGAGTCGCATTTCCAATATGGCGACTCCCGACGTATATGGGACGGGCTACGAACAATCACAGATTATAAACCCAGCACTGTGAGATGTACGAAACCGGAGTTAGCTGATGAACTCAATGCTTTTTTTGCGCGTTTTGAGGCGCCTCAGTTTCAATCTCAGAGCCCTGCACCCGCCCCCGCTGCTGAACCAGCACCACTGATACTCTCTGAGCATGACGTGAGGAGAGCTCTGAGGGCAACCAACTGCAGGAAGGCAGCGGGACCAGATAGCATACCGGGACGTGTGCTAAGAGTATGTGCAGATCAGCTAACTACAGTTTTCACTAACATCTTCAATGCCTCCCTGGCCCAGCAGGTAGTCCCCACCTGCTTTAAAACATCAGTGATTGTTCCGATCCCTAAGAACACCCGCCCAGCCAGCCTAAATGATTATCGCCCAGTGGCCCTAACATCTGTAGTGATGAAATGTTTTGAGAGGCTCATGAAACCCTTTATTAGTTCTTTCCTCCCTCCCGACTTTGACTCATTGCAGTTTGCATACCGGACAAATAGATCCACTGGAGATGCTGTAGCACAGGTCCTGCACACCACACTGAGCCATCTAGATGAGGGACGTGGGAACTATGTGAGAATGCTGTTTATAGACTACAGCTCAGCGTTCAACACCATAGTGCCCCACATCCTTACGGATAAGCTCCGGGATCTGGGATTCAGCACATCCTTGTGCAGGTGGATTCACAGCTTTTTGACTGCGAGACCACAGTCGGTGAGAATAGGGGATGTGTACTCTCATACCCTTTCACTGAACATAGGGGCCCCCCAGGGATGTGTGCTTAGCCCTCTTCTTTATTCCCTCTACACCACGGACTGCACGGCCAGATACCCCACTAACTCCATTGTGAAGTTCGCTGACGACACAGTGGTGGTAGGACTCATCTCCGGGAATGACGAGAGGGCCTACCGAAGCGAGGTGGACGGATTAGCAAAGTGGTGTGTGGCAAACCACCTCTCCATGAATATCAGCAAAACAAAGGAGATGGTGATTGATTTTAGGAGACAGAGAGGCGAGAAAACTCACACCCCAATTCAGATCAATGGAAACCCTGTGGAGAAAGTCTCTAATTTTAAATACCTCGGTGTTTATATCAACGAGGACCTTAATTGGAACACACATACGGACTTCCTCATCAGCAAAGGCAGACAGCGCCTCTATCATCTGAGGCGTTTAAAGAGGTTTAAGATCTCCAAGAACATCCAGAGGAGATTCTACACCGGGGTCATTGAGAGCATCCTGTGTAATAACATCACGGTGTGGTACGGGAACTGCACAGTACAGCAACAGAAAGCCCTGCAGAGGGTCGTGCGCACAGCTGAACGCACTATGGGAACATCTTTACCAACACTGCAGGACATCTACGCTGAAAGGTGCAGATCCCGGGCCATCAGGATCACTAACGACTCCAGCCATCCCGCTTACAAACTGTTCAGGCCACTGAGGTCAGGGAAACGCCTCTGTAGCCTGAAAACAAGAACTGAAAGGTTCAGGAGGAGTTTTTACCCACAAACAGTGAGACTCCTCAATCAAAACACAAATCGGACAACATGATGGACAATTCCATACCTTTATCCTTATTTTTATTTGTATTTTATCATTTACATCTGTATTTACGTAAATACGTACACTATAGCTCTTAACTATTACAGCGTAATATTTTGCACGATATTATACATTTTTATACTTTTATATAGATATTTTTTTATTATAAGTTTAGTAAGATGCACAGTCGGGGGGGGGGAGTACTTTTTAGCCGGAAAAAACATTTCACTGTGTGTTGTACTAGTTATAACTACATGTGACAAATAAATAAAGAATTGAAGAATTGAATTGAATTGAACTTGGTTTATATCTGACACAGACAGACAGCAGGTCATAACTTCTTACCTGAAATTCAGTTCCTCTGCCACTATGACCGGCGGCCGCCTCGGGTCTCTCCTCCTCTTGCCTCCCCTTTCCCTTATCCACCTGCTGGCCTCCACCACTTGCTGATGTTGCTAAATCTGTGGAAGCTATGCCATAGCTACCGCCAAACAATTCAGTTATTTTTACACATTTGGCAGCGTCTGCCTGAAGGGCTTGTTTCTTTTTGGCCCTAATTTTTTCTGCACCTCCTTTCCTTTTTTTGTTTTCCATTTTCTTTAGTTCATCTACAAGATTGCTAAACAAGGGGGAGGGTGCATCCGACCTCCTCGGCTGTAATTGGTCCAGCCCAGAGTCGATCATGACCAATTGGCCAATCCAACACCTTTCATTATTTATACCCTTCCAAAAAAAATAAAAATAAATCGATCGGCCCATAAAAACAAAAAATCGCCAACGGCCCACCGGGCAAATGCCTGATGGCCGGTCCAGCTGTGTACTAACCCCATGTTTGCCTACTGGTGGTGGTCAGAGGGCCCGGTGGCGCCAGTGTCCGGCAGCCTCGCCTCTGACAGTGCGCCCCAGGGCAGCTGTGGCTACAATGTAGCTTGCCATCGCCAGTGCGTGAATGTGTGTGTGAATGCGTACCTACTCCTCGGGTGGGAGTGGCTAGTGTCCAGCAGGTGCCTGCACCCGTTCCTGTTTCTACTGAAGGCTCAGGAGAATTCAGCCCGTTCAGCCTCCTGTCTCCACTGGAGGGTCCGAGGGGCCCGTTCAGCCTCCTGTCTCCGCTGGAGGGTCCGAGGGGCCTATCCAGCCTCACGCCTCGTCAGCTGGAGGGTCCGAGGGGCCCGTTCAGCCTCCTGTCTCCGCTGGAGGGTCCGAGGAGCCCGTCCAGCCTCACGCCTCGTCAGCTGGGGGTTCAGGAGAACCGCACCAGCCTCATGCCTCGTCAGCTGGAGGGCCCGAGGAGCCCATCCAGCCTCATGCCACGTCAGCTGGAGGGCCCGAGGAGCCCATCCAGCCTCACGCCTCGTCAGCTGGGGGTTCAGGAGAACCGCACCAGCCTCATGCCACGTCTGCTGGAGGGCCCGAGGAGCTCGTCCAGCCACCTTCTGCTTCTGCTTCGCCTGGTCCAGCTTCAGCCTGTGCTTCGCCTGGTCCAGCTTCAGCCTGTGCTTCGCCTGGTCCGGCTTCGTCAGAGTCTTCATCTTCGCCTGGTCCGGCTTCGTCAGAGTCTTCATCTACGCCTGGTCCGGCTTCGTCAGAGTCTTCATCTACGCCTGGTCCGGCTTCGGCCTCTGCTCCTGCTTCTGCCTCACCTGGTCCGGCCTCAGCTTCTGCCTCGCCTGGTTCGGCCTCATCCGAGTCTTCCTCGGCTTCTGCTTCTGCCTCGCCTGGTCCGGCCTCTGCTACGCCTGGTCCAGCCTCTGCTTCAGCGTCGCCTGGTCCTACGGCTGTTATGCCGCCGCCCAAGCCTCGCTCTGCACCTGGGAATCTTCGGCCACCTGCTGGACGTCACCGCCGTCGAGGTCGGCCACCTGAACTGTTTCTACGCCGTTGCCGTCCGCACGGTCGGCCCCCTGAACGGTTTCCATGTCGCCACCATTGCCGTCCGCACGGACGGCCCCCGGAACTGTTCGACCATGGACTTCTGTGCCGTCGGCCTCCGGGCCGGCCCCCTGATCACATGAACTATGATTTTCTGGACCGTCACCCTCCGGGTCGGCCCCCTGAGGAGTCATGAACTGTTCCCTGCGCTCCTGTGATTTTGATGGACATTTTGGTTTTTTTGGCCTTGTTTCTGTGAATGTGTGTGTGAATGGGTGAATGACTGAATGTAGTGTGAAGCGCTTTGGGGTTCTTAGAGACTAGAAAGGCGCTATACAAATGCAGGCCTTTTTACCATTTAATGTGGTTTTCTAACATGTGAAATAATGCAGCTGTTTTTTACATAAGGTTGTTCAGCTATCCGGTCTTTAAGTCTGACGTCATTAGCCATTTCTGGGTCCAAACTCTGCTTCAGGTCCCAAAGTCAAGCGAACACTGCAGCATCACTGAGAGTTACAAACTGTCTAAATTCTTTCATCTTTAATAAAATGATCAGCGTTGCTGCTTTACCAGGTGTAACGATTAAGTTTAACATCCAGACATCCATGAACACAGAATTTATTAAATTTAACAGAGTTAGAAGTTAGCAGGAAGTTAGCTCGCTAGTTTCCACCTAAACATGATATAGCATGTTCTGACTGAGAGATTTCTGAAAAAATGCAAACGTACAGCTCTGCTATCACTTCCAACATAAATGAAGACAGAAAACTAAACAGCAGTGACGTTTGTAGGGTTACTAAAGTTGGGCTAGCTGGTATATAATGATGTGCTACGTGGTGGTGCTACTGTGTACAGTTTGCTGCAGTGTGGCAATTAAAGACCGCTGAAGGTGAATGACATTCTGCAACTTCAAGTGACTGTGGGCAAAAAAACCACTAGTGACAGTAAGTGAGCCGAGCCCAAGATCATTTTTTCTCAACTTTCAGGCGTGACACTGAAGTAACAAACAGTGAGAGCAAAGATTTTCCCATGACCTGGCAGTAAATACATTAGAGCGTCACCTAGGCAACCAGAGCCTGGAGCTTTATGGTTAGATGCTAAGACCCTGGCTTAGCTAAGCTAGCTTAGTTTAGCTCGTAGCTCGCTAGCAGTATGGCTGCCTCAGCTGTCCCTTCTGCATTTTCCTTCTCATTGTGGCAGATGTTTAGTTACTCCTTGACCTCTGTTAGTATTAACGATACTTGTAATAAATGTACACTGTTTGCTGCTCTGGATACCAGGATCGCTGAATTGGAGACCTGCCTTCCCTTGAAAAATCCGTAGTTAGCCAGGTCCCTGTAGCCGCTGTATCTGAAGGTAGCATAGCCACCGTTAGCTTTCCCCCACTTTTTCGCACAGTGCTGTGTAGGTTTGGATTTTTCCCCTTAAGAAGAAAAGCCTTGATTGAGACAAGGGAAAGTGAAGTTGTAATTGTTACCTCCTGACATCGCTCTGGTGGAAAGGAGGATGACGCTTGAAAAGACTTTGGAGATAACAAAAAACGAAAGAAAACACTGAATGCAGACATTTACACTCAGTCTAAATCGCTCATTTTGACATTTTCTTTATTGTGTTAACAATATATAAAAAGATTCAGAGCACTAAAACATTTACATCAGTGTTGCCAACTTAGCGACTTTGTCGCTATATTTAGCGAGTTTTCAGACCCCTTAGCGACTTTTTTTCTAAAGAAAGTTGCTAAAAAAAGACGTGAAAGCGCGTATCGCTTTTACTCTCAACAAGCAGCGGGTGCTGTAACGCAGTCAGTTCTTCTTTTACTCTTATGCTGTTTTGTGGATCACAAGGTTTAAAACTACTTATAAGCACACACACACAAAGTAACTCCACCAGAGTGCCTATTTCGGGTCACTTGCCGGTCCAAGCCCGGGTAAAGGAGCAGGGTTGGAATTGTGACATTAAAAAAAACAATAATTGCTAAAAGAAATTTAATTTGTAGATCTAAATAAACTCTAAATGCATTTAGGACGTTTTTTACTCACTTTATGTCTCTTCCACGATGTTATTTCTCTCTCCAACAACATAGGTTACAATTAGATTAGCATGACCAATTATGCAAATTAGGCGATGACGTCATTTAGCGACTTCTAGCGACTTTTAGGACAACCAATAGCGATTTTCCTTACTGAGGAGTTGGCAACACTGATTTACATATTGCAGTGTCAGTTCCATTACCTAAAGCAGTGGTCCCCAACCCCCGGGCCTCGGACCGGTATCGGTCCGTGAGTCGTTTGGTACTGGGCCGCGAGAGTTGAGGCTCAGGTGTGAAATGTATGGTTTTCAGGGTTTTTATCGGTTTCCAGCGTTATTTTGTTATCCTTTTTATCATTAACTCAGTTTTCCTGAGTCTTTTCACGTGTGTTATAAATAAATCTTCTTTTTTTCGGTACCGGTACTAGCTTTATTTTGTTGTATTTATCCGCGACCAGTGTTGGTCAAGTTACTCGAAAAAAGTAATCAGTAACTAATTACTGATTACTTCCCCAAAAAAGTAATCCCGTTACTTTACTGATTACTTGTTTTCAAAAGTAATTAATTACTTAGTTACTTTTTAAAAAGACGATTTACAACCTGAGTAGGTGATAAAGCGATAGACCTTTCAGCCCTGTCACAGGCTGGGTCTCTGACCCAGCGCTCTGAGTTCATGTTTGTATTTGTCTCATTTTGTTATGTGATTTAGTTTGTGTTATTTCCTATCTGCCTTTAGTTTAGGCAGTTATTGTTCCTGGGTTTTCTATGTTTTGGGGTTTTGTATTTATTCATCACATATTAGGTCTGTTAAGTTGTGTTGTCATGTTTTAGTTTTAGTATTTCCTGTTTTATTCTGACAATGTCATGTGTTCTTTGTTTATTGTATTTAGCTTTCCTCTCCTGGTCCTGTCATTAGGTTTATGTCTGTCAGCTGTTTCCCCCATGTGTCTCCACCTCCCCTGATCACCTCATGTATGTATTTAAGCCCTTTGTTTTCTGCATGCCATCGTCAGGTCGTCTGCTCATCCATGTCTCATCTCCAGGTACCCATGTCAGTTCACTATGGTTAAGGTTTTTCATGTTTTGTTATTAGTTCACCCAGTTTAGGTTATTGTTTAGTTTTCACCGATGCCCTATTATTTTGTACCCTCGTTGCTAACCTCAATAAACGGCTTGTTTTGTTAATCCACACCACGTTTTGGTCTGCGTTTGAGTCCTCCTCTGCAACACATACGGTCTGCCCCAGTCAGACCGTAACAAGCCCAATTCTACTTTTTCTGCATAATCCATCATACAAAATGTAATCAAATGGAAACGTCTCTTTTTAAAACTTGTTTTATTAGTTTTAACCTTTTAACTTTATGCATCAAGCAAAAATTTAATTATATGCAACATTCTCTGACTGGAAGAAATTTGTTTAACATTTAAACTTATTTTCTGCACATTCCAGCACATAAAATTTTTTTTTTTTTTATGTTTACACTCACTCTTTCAAATAGATGCAAGTAAAACACAGCAGAAAATAAATAACATCAAAGACTAGCAGTCCTGTTGCTCTATTTTCACCTGTAAAGCAGGAGTGGCGTAGGCGGAGGTTCTCTGTGAGTTTCCCATCACGTCGTAGCTACTCAGCGCTTGCTTGGAAGTTTAGGGGGGTTTTTTTCGCTGTAAAAAGAAGTTTTCTTCCCACGCACAACGGACACTAATGTTTTTGTCACTTTTTATGGAATCAAACTCAAAGTAAGGTCAGTACTTCCACGCTTTAAATGCTGCACGCTCATACTCTCTCCCGCACTCATATGATCCATTGTTGATCTGCACACAGCTGTTGTCACGAACGTCGCACTTGCTTACGTCACTGTCATGAGACATTCTCGCAAAAAAAATCACGGTTTTAGTAACGCAGTAACGCAGCGTTCCTACAGGAAAGTAATTACGGTTTTTGCAATAGTAATC
Source organism: Aulonocara stuartgranti (assembly GCF_965226115.1). NCBI lineage: Eukaryota > Metazoa > Chordata > Actinopteri > Cichliformes > Cichlidae > Aulonocara > Aulonocara stuartgranti. The sequence goes on along the minus strand of NC_138939.1, from coordinate 38,362,312 downwards.
CCTTACTTTACTCGTTACCTGAAAAAAGTAATCAGATTACAGTAACGCGCTACAAGTAACGCGTTACTGCCCATCTCTGTCTGCGACACCTTAAAGGCCGGTCCGTGAAAATATTGTCAGGCATAAACCGGTCCGTGGTACAAAAAAGGTTGGAGACCGCTGACCTAAAGCACCCACTGAGTGCATTCATAATGTTGTTTTCTCATTCTCAGGGGGAAACTAGATGCACCGTACTGTATATACTGTTATAAATACAGCAGAAGGCATTCTTTGGACATTCAAGTTAACAAGTGTTTTTCATTAAAGAAAATCAGCCTTACACTTTATTTCAGATGTGAGTTTTTCTCTTGAAGTTTGAGCGCTGCTCACACACCTGCATTCTTACCGCATCATGATTCACAACAAATTAAATATTTAGGTATCGGTGTATTAGTACCACATATTGGATTCTGTTAATGAAACCCTGTTGAATATGAAAATGTCTTGGCTGGGACTAACACAGTAAAACCACCATCAATTTTAATATTCATTTAACAAATATGCTGTAGAACTAATGACATTACTGTGAACATGCGATAAGACTTATAGTAAATCTTCCATACCCTAAACACAGGTCTTATATTTAGAATTAACTATTAATTAAGAAAATTTGACAAATAAAAATCTATTTTTCTGGTCCTCTGACAGCCATACTTTTAAAACTGTAGACCCACCCATAGATAGGCTTTTTGTAAAATAACTGGTATACATGTCCTCACAAATGAATATAGCAGACTGATCATAACTGCTCTCCCATTTTAATTAAGGATTTTGTGGATTTATGAAAAGAGAAGCTTCAAATTCCCGGCCTGAATCATCATTTCAGTCCAGCTATGCATATCTTTCCATATTATTATACAACTGGTCTTGCAGCCATTGTCTCAGAAAGCATCTATGTCTGTGTCTGACAAAGATGATAAAAAAAGAAGTCATTTAGTTTTGCTGGTTGACTTTAAATCCACTGTTGCTGCTAAAATGATCTTGTGTTAGACAGACACCTGGATTTACTCTAATTATTTCTAATCTGTGATCCTGATTGCGCCAATTGTAATTAGGCTGTGATGATCTGTTTTGTACGCTGCATCTGTCAGTTTAGAAGAGCGACCTGCTTTTCTTTCATTTCTGACGAGTTTTTCCTCATGCACGAGTTTTAGAGCAGAAGGTGTCGTGTGCTATGCTAAGCCCTCTGAGGAAACTGTATCATTTCCTGGCCTTTAATAATAATCTCTACCTTGACTAGTTTCATGTTGTTAATTAATGATATAGCTCTAGTCCTGGCAAGGTTTGCAACTTCAGTAAAATCATCCATCCATTCATTCACTTCCGCTTATCCTTTTCAGGGCCGCAGGCCGGCCTGATGGTGGAGTTGAACTCAGGCGGCAACAGTGCTAACCACCGTGCTACTGTACTGCCCTTCAGTAACTGCCCAAAGAGCAAAAAGACAGCAATCTCTCCAAATAAACTAATGACTTAATTCATAAATAACTAAAAAGATTATCTCAACTTTTGTTCCAGTTCCAGCCTGGCAGTATGAATGAATATGAATCAGCTGCTTTAATGATATAGCATTTAATTACAGCTTCTGTTTCAGCATAAGCCCCCATTTTTGGCACCAACTCGATGTGTCTGTGTGTGTGTGTGTGTGTGTGTGTGTGTGTGTGTGTGTGTGTGTGTGTGTGTGTGTGTGTGTGTGTTTTGATGAATTATTGATGTGTGCGTCTGGCTCTCGACGTGTGTCTGCCATTGGAGTGGCTTCTTTGATCGCAGGAACCCCACAACCCACCAGTGACGAACACACACACACACACACAAGTACACTTGACTACCTTTATTAAAGATGGTTATTAGGAGCTCTAGTGTGCCATCTGGCAGCTAATCAAATATTAAAAGTCTGTCTGTCTGCACCAGACACACCAACACACTGCACATACAGATGCACTGTGTGAACATGTGATGTGTAGTCATACCGCATGTAACAATTCATCCTTGTGAAAAACTTGATTTTGACCTTGGAAAGATTTCTGTTACGGGCAAAGGAAACAAAGGTGGGTAACAACAGTTATGACACACACTGTAGATGCTCTGGGGTGATTAGTTAGATTAGTTTCATGGAAATCTGCAACCACGGTGACGTCTTTGGATTTAATTCATTCAGGTACACGTGAACTATCTGGAATGAAGCATTCAATAATCATTAGAACACTTGGCAGCACTGTGAAGTTTTGTGTGTGTCATTTTCTGAAAAATGGAAACGTTTCCAACTTTATAGTCTCTTGCTTGTTTCAGTCTTTACTAATATAGACTGCTGCTGTGGATCTCAGCCAGGCACCCCCAAAACAGGAAGGTCTGGAACTGGCTCGCTGCTTAAAAAGTCAGAATCTCTGATCCTATGAGTGTTACCCAATAGGCAATGTAGAGCTTGGATAGAGCTAGAGAAGAGAGTCGCCCAGCTCTAACGGCTTCTTAGTCCTCCGGGCGTCGATCCCTGGCCATGCTCGCCAGGGTTGCCCTCTGGTAAAGTCGTCCCCTCGGTCACGCCCATTATCAGCAGCTTTCTTCTAAATCTGTGTACTCTCTGACTAACTGGCTCAAATTTAGTGGCCTGGAAAACTAGGCCTCAGGGATCTTATTATTTTTTAAGGCAACAGTAACCTGTAAGAACCCTTTGAGTGGTGCTATAATAATACACAGCTTTTTTTCCTTTACTGTTTCACAAGGTGTTAAAAAGGGAATGTCCACAATTTAGCAGGAGCAATGCAAAAGTCAAATCAAATAATAATAGTCACATGATCAAATCACTGTAATTATACTTTTCTACTTAACCTACTCCGAGCTAATGCTGAGTTCAATCAAAATTCAAACATTAATATCACTTTATTGCATTTTCTTCTTTGGTATGTTATATTTTAACGTGATCTATCATTACCTTCATCACATATGGATATACTTTCCTTCATGTTTCATTCAGTTTGTACTTTTTACTTCAACAGGATTTATCATTAGCTCAGCCTCATGAATATCCAACATGATTTTAATCAATAAGCTTGTTTTTTACTCCCTTTTTCTTTTTATGACTCTGTGATTGTCAGTCACAATATATTCAGTATAACTTCTTTTTCAAATTATATTATAAAGTCAGAGATTCTTTGAGACTCGTGTCTCCTTGGTGTCTCACTCTGTCCTCCCCTCCCTCCGTCTCACTCACAGCCTCCAAGGTCATCTTTAGCATAAACAAGCTCCTCTGTGCCGAACCGCAGTGAGAGGCTTGTTATTGGGATCACTTCACAGATTACACTTTCTTCTTTGCTATATTGGTCAAACTTACACTTGATTATATTCTCATCAGTATTAAGCATATATAGAATTATGTATACAAATTATGATTATGTGTTTATCAGTTATCAGAGACAGATGTCCTATCTTTCACATTCCTGCAGCCAGTCTCAGCACACAGACACTAATCTGCCAAGGTCGAAGCTGATTGGAATAATTTTAATTACTCAACCTGCATTTCTCATTTTTCATATAAATAAGACTTTGGTTATATTTTTGATCAAGAATCAAACATGATTTACTATGAGCAAACTCACAGATGGCCTATGCTGTGGCACTCTGTATCACTTTAAAACATAAAAGTTCTTTTACCGTCTCTCAATATGTAATGAGAGGTAAAATTCAATCCCACCTCTCTTCACACTGTACAATATTTAATTCCCTTTTTCGTTATCTACTCTGGAATTTATTTGGATTTTGGCATTCTGAGCGCCTAATGAAATATTTCAGCCAACTTCATGTGTTTTAAAATGAGTGGTTTCAGAGGGTTTTCTCACCTGTAGATCCTTCACTTTTGGTCAAATCATTTGATGGCTTTGTAACCCTGTAGCTTTTTAATGTGATATGGTTCCTTTTTACACCAAGGACTCTCCTGATGAACTCCAAGCAAAAGCCTCACTACAAATCCCGTGGGAATGTTCAACCCACTTACAGACTTGATATGTCTGGAGTAGGAGTATCAAAAATATAAATACAGGATGAAGGTGCTGTGTTTGTATATAATCAGGTCTATGGTACATTCATGAGTGCACAGTATACATTGACTGCAAGATGGTGTTTAGCTCAAACTTGCAATAAACACCTTGTAATTGGGCAAGATCAGAGTTGGACATAAACACGGTGGGGTTTTATTTTTGTCTTTCCTTCCACTATTTGTTAATTGCCCTTGACTAGATACTAGGAACTAAAAAAATAAGAAACTAGACAGCTGAGAGCTAGAAGCTAGCACGAGGACCGCAGGAGAACACACAGCAACATGAGACAACGCAACAACAAGTAGAGGAAGACAAAAGTCTTAAATACACAGAAGGGTAACAAGGAAAGTAGAAACACATGGGGAACACAGCTGGGAGACATCAAACATAACGAGACGGGAGGAAGGAAATCTAAGCACGCTAACACAGGACACAAGACTGTCAAAGTAAAACCAGAAACATGAGACACACTGAAGATGCTGGCTTGGCACTGGGACTGAGGAAGAGCAGACATGAGAACATAACTGACTATGGAGACAGAAGGAGAACACAATCTGGACATAGAGACAAGGGTGACTAGATGTGATATATGGAACACGGGAGAGGCACAGAAACAAAACCTAAATCCTAGAAATGACAGAAAATAACTAAGAAACTAGAAAACACCACGAATAATACTAAATCAAAGAATCTTCGAAACCAGAAAACACATAAAGTGTGTGAATGTGTCTGTGAATGGGTGGATGACTGGATATGTAAAGCGCTTTGGGGTCCTTAGGGACTAGTAAAGCGCTATATAAATACAGGCCATTTACCATAAACCCTAGATTCCCAGGACCGTGACACCTTCACCTGAGAGTCCTCATCAGATTCATTTGGATCAGAGCCCCACGGTCCTGCACACCACATATCCTCTCTGGCCTCACCACCTCAGGAGGAAACCTCTCGTACCAGCCAGTCACCTGCCTGCCCGCTTTCCACCAGAAGATCCCAGGAACCCGATCGACCGACACACTGCTTCTTGTATAAAATGCCTGCAGTGAAGACCCAGAGACATAGACTGTCTTTTGTACCTGCTGCTGCTATTATCATGGTTAATAACACTATAAGGAGGGTTGTTGCCATGCACATTGCACTTTGTTGATGATAAAATTTGGGCTGTTCTCTCTGGGATTTTTTTAAAATTAATTAATGAATTTTTTGTGGGTGCTGTGTTTTTTGTGTCTCTGTGTATGGGCAGACTGCAAATCAATTTCCCACTGGGGACAATAAAGTTACCATTGACCATTGACCCCATTCCACCCCCAACCTTCCAAAAGGAAGACTTCACCACTCTCTTTCTACTCATGCTGAACTCATTTTCTGGAATGGACCATAACATATCCTGTCCTCTCTGGTCCCTGAGGACTCACAAGACCCAAAGGGTCTCGCTCAATCGCACCCTAAACCCCTCTATAAATGACTAAGGTTCAATAAACTTTTTGCTACTGAGTACCGCTGTCTGTACTCTTTGGGTCCTGCCAGATCTGCATCATGGCAGGATCATCTTCTCAACTTAAATGAACTGTTTTGGAGTTTGCTTGGAACTGGACCAAGAACACCTACTTCAAACGTTCTCGGTGCAGTTGTCTTGTTCCCCACCAGTGTGTGGTTACCATCTTCACATCTGCATGAATGAACCCCTCCGTGGGAGAAAATAAACCAGAGTTTGTTTTAAACTTACTAAATTATGCAAGTGTGAAAACAGCTTAAGGGAAGGTAACAGATTTATTGGCTTGCACTTTGTGAGGAACACCCTTCAGTTTATCAGAATCAGAGTACTTTATAATTCCCTAAGGAAATTTAGCAGGTCTATGAAATGGAATCAAGCAAACCTGCAGACTATAGGAACCACCTTCACTTTAACATGAGATGCAGAAGGTCGAGACTGATTCCCAAATGTTTGGGTCCTTGGTTCCTTGGAAAGCATAGAGCCAGTTCCTGATTGAAATGATAAGACCTTTCACTCTGACTGAGAACCTACACATACACCCAAATCAATATATATCTAGTCCAGCTGCAACAGTAAAATAAAAAAAACCTAAAACTAAAAGTTCCAACCAAGCAGCAAAATGCAAACCGATGTCCAAACACAAAAGAGGTGGAAATCATGCTTTGAACTGTAAATAAATAAACACACTCTCAAAATTCTAAACATAAAACAGGAAGAGAAGACAAATACTGCAAGCAACAGAAGGTGGGTTGTGGAAGGTTAATTATATTGTAAACCTATGTGTGTGTTCATCCATGTGTACAGCAAAAAGGAGTTCTCAAGACCAACATCCTCTTGTCCTTTAGGCATCCTAACTGACCTTTGACCCAAACACACACACAGGCATATCCCCATGTGTGTGTGAGTATCTGGGAGACAGCGTCAGGCAGCACATATGGGCTATTTGCATATGATAGTTCTTCTGGATCTTCAGGCTCACCTTGAATATTTGTGTGTGTGTGTGTGTGTGTGTGTGTGTGTGTGTGTGTGTGTGTGTGTGTGTGTGTGTGTGTTTCTTTGTAAAAATGAAGAGGGTGGCGAGCTGAGTGCGTCTGTGATAGAAGTGTTTGTTTCAGAGTTGAGCTGCAGCTCAGTTAAAGTTGTCCTAGTCTGATTTTTTCATGCTCTTATAAAAATAACTTGTCTCTGAATAATTTATGATCTGCGGGTTTTTGCTTCTCATGCTGTTTCACATTCTATTCCTCCCTTAATCTAGTTTGTAAACTCTCTCACTGTCTGTGTACAGCTCTTTCTGTTATCAATGTTTACAGTTTTTTTTTAACCTTTGTTTTCAGCAGTTGTTTTTCTGAACCTTTGGGTCTCTCGCTGGCATAGAAGAGATGCTCAGTCTTTTTCTTCCATCACCTATTTCTGAAACTCCACAGTGAAATGTTACTGGGTCATCTGTTGTCTGCAGTTGACTGCTTTCTTGGATACTTGCTACTTGATCTAGTATTTCTTGAGATTTTCCATTAGTCTTTGCTGTTCTCTAATATAATGAAGAATAGTTTTTAAATTACTGATGATTAGCCTCTGTGCCTCACAAGACAGGCCCAAACCATGACACCACTACCATCATGTCTGACTGATGAGTTATCGGTCTGATGCTATCGTGATGATGCAATCTTTTCTGTCTTCTATTAGCGCACTTTTCATTTAAACTCCTAAGACCCGAACTCTTTCATGGCATGCATTTTTAATTTCTCTTTGCTATTTGGCTGATTGGGATCTGATGAATGTAAAAACAAAGAATTATCTTTTTACCTGATTTTGCTCTACAAGGGCCGAGATCCCAATATGAGGACATTTGTTTAAATTTTTGATAGAACAGTGGCTGTATAATGTTCTTGTAAGTGGATATCAGGGCCTTGTGGAGCAAAATTTAGTATTGTGGTCTAGACAACCCAAAATGTGATGTCCACATACGTGATCTCCTCTATCCACATAACATGGTTTCAAAAGCCTTCTGCCTTACTCACCTCCCTGCCAGGCCCACCGGTCTTGTTCAGTTTTCTTAGATAGTGGTCCAATGAACATAAATAGCAGTCAATGACAGAGATTTATTGCTTACAAGTTACTCGGGGTCCCTACTATATATGACATTCAAGACTATTACTCTATTTTCCGCACTATGGCAGAGTTGGATGTCTCAAGACCGGTCTTGGTCTCGAGACCACTTTTACGTGGTCTTGGTCTCACTGTCTCGGTCTTGCTGTCTCAGATCGACATAGTGGTCAGGAGATTTGGAGTCAACAGTATCCATGACACACAACAATAATGTGTCATGCGCTAAAGCATCAGCTCTAAGAGCCGTGCTTAGAGAGTGCTTTGTGGTGAATCAGAGTCGACTCCCATTGAGCGAGAGCCTACAGAAACGCAAAGCAGGAGATGAAGCATCGCTGAATATGTTTCCAAACCAACTTCATTCTAAGCCAAAGACTAGAAAATATGGTGAAGCATATCTGCCCTTTGGCTTCACCTACACAAGTGCCGAGGTAGGTCTCCCTGCAGAATTGGTTTTCCCTTCGTCGGGAGCAGCGCTGGGCTGTTTAAATCACAGACAAACAGTATCCCACATTCTTGATTTTTAGTTCACAAACACTTTTTGGAGATATACATACTATACTATGGTCATGGTCCTAAGTCTGCCGACTCAGTGTTTTGTGTTTCCTTATGATTTTGTTTATTGTGATTATGTATTCCGTTATGATTTGCCATTTGTTAGGTTTCTGTTCTGTGCCTGCCCTGGTCCCACTTCCGTGTTCCCTCTGTCTGTCTATGGTGTCACACTGTCTGCTTGTGAATCTGTCTGTTTAGTTCAGTGTCTTGTCTGATTCTTTGTGTCTGAGTTTCTTGTTTTATTCTGAAGGTCCCCGTCTCGTGTGAGTGTGTTCAGGTTACGTTTTCCCTGTCCCGTCAGCTCTGACTTCTCCCTGGTGTGTTGCCCTCCTGTCTCTCATCCCTTGATTACTGCTGTGTGTATTTAAGCCCTGTGTGTTCTCCTGACTGTTGCCAGTTCGTCTGTGTTCCACGGTGTCCTGTTCCTCGTCTGCGTCTCTCTGCCTCTCACCCTGTTTGTATGATCTCCGGTTTGTCATTTAGTTTTCCCAGTTTAGGTTTGTTCTGTAAATTCTCTTCCCTCACTGCCTGTTTTTACCACCCCACCACTTGTAAATAAACGTCACTTGAATCATCAGTCACTGCCTGCATTTTGGGTCCTCCTTTTCCTCCAACACCACATGGCTCGCCTCGGCAGCCGTGACAACTATACTTTATACAGTAAAGTTAAAGCGGGATACAAATAATATCAGGCTGATCCTGCCACGATTTGTCCCGCGGTTGAAATCACAGAAAAACAGTATCCCACAGTTGTTTATGTTTTTAAACCCACTTGGCACAGAGAGGCATTTTTAAAAAAAATATTGATAGCAATGTTGAATATTATTACACAGGAAAAAAAACAGCTACACGTAAAATAATCACATCGTGACGCCTCTGCCTTTGTAAATGGAGGGACAGTAACTGCTTGTGTATGTAAATGTGTAAAACCTGCAGATAGTCAGATTAACAGTATTTCGTCTCTATCTGCCATTCTGCAATTTATCTCATGTAAACAATAACGTGCGCACAGCGTGACGTGAATAAAGGCACATACCTTTGACGTTGCATGACGAACTCTGTATTCCTCGTCCACACGTGAACGCAAAACAGGAGTTTTAAAGAAATCTCCGTTTTCGGTGATTCCAAACGCCATTTACGTGGACGAAACAGCTGCGTTTTCTTTTTTTTTTTCTTTTTTTTTTTTTTTTAAATGACATCAGAAACAGCAGTATGCGACATTACGTGATGGCAGAGCTTCAGTTCATCCTTTGTCTTTTTTTTTTTTTTTTTTTAATAAATAGGACAGGGGGAATGAATGAGAGAAAGAGGGGGAGAGAAAGAAAGAAAACCAAAGGGGAGAAGAGACGGTGAGAAGGGGGGGGAAGAGAGAGAAAAAAAAAAAAAAAGAACTCCTGGGTCACCTGTATGGAGAAAAAAAAAAAAAACAAACAAAAAAAACAAACAGAGGAGACAGCAAACAACAAAGAGCAACATAATAATAGAGAAAACAAAGCACCATCACAATAAACTAGCTAGTCATAGATATCAATATTTACTAAATAATAAACGATATTGTGCAGCACGCAAGATAGACAGCGCACAGTGTGCTTTGAGCGCATGCATGTCTTAAAGCCAAGAAAGCTTTAGTCCGCGTCTGTGAATACCCATGTGTGCATACCTGTGTGGATCAGCATGCTTGCATTCCAAAGGTTTCTCCATGTAATGATCTGCTAGGGAGTGTGGGGGGGCCACAGCCCCGTCCTCCAGGGTGTGAAGCGGGTATGGAGGAGATCAAAACTCCAGACATCCAGAGGCCCCCAGAACACAAGAGACCATGGAAGACCAACAGAGGGGCAGCCGCGCCACTGTTCCAGTGCGTTTTCAAATATACCCGTGTAGGTGTGGACGCAGCGTAAAAGAGTCAGTAGTTTATTTTATTACTACCTGTAATTTATTGCAGGTTACTTGTGTTTGCTTAATTGTTTACTAAATGTTTGAGGTGTGAAATAAACCGCAATGGAGCAAAATATGGGCGTGTGTGGTTGGAGGATGTGTTTGTGCGTGTGCGTGCGTGTGTGTGCACGCGGGGGGGGGGGGGCGCGAACGTTTTTCTTGTAAGACAAAGGGGGGGCCAGCAAAAAAAGTTTGGGAACCACTGTTCTAATCCATGCCTGTGATTTAATGTTTTTCAACTCAAAAATAATGTTTCAACTTGAGCCTTGCAGGTAAGCGTGGAGGTGTTTGAGAGTCCTGACTTCAGTGGGGAGCCATAGCTGGACTGGTTTGTCAAAGTAACTCAGTTGTTTGGCATCGTGGAGCTTCCACAGATTCAGTAACATTAGCAAGTGGTGGAGGACAGCAGGTGGATAAGGGAGAGGGGAGGCAGGAGGAGAGACCCGAGGCGGCCGCCGTTCCGAGTGTCAGGTGAACTGAACTTCGGGTAAGAAGTTATGACCTGCAGTCATATCTGGGTCAGATATAAACCAAGTTTAGGTGGAGTTTATTTTCGTTGTGCTGACTTTTTACAGTCAGTTACAATAACTCGTACTGCGTGCTAGCTAGCATGACGGAGTTTCTATACAGCTGGGTGGGTGCTATGAAGTTACTGATAGTTAACTTTATTTTATTCATAAGGTTAGATAGTAGAGTTGCCAACCGTCCCGTAAAACGATGGAATCGTCCAGCATTCAGAGAAAATATTATGCCTTTTGTATTGAGCTGAAAAGGAGCACAGTTTGTCCTGTACTTCAGCTAGGATAGAAAAATACACAAAGCTGGAGTTATTCTGTCTTTACGCTGTCAGCTGCCTCTTCTTCTCTTATTCTTTCCCCTCCCTCTCCTGTTTCTACTTCAATGAAGATGATCATGAAACTGATCAATGATCAGCTGATCGGCTTTCTCCCTCTTGTTTGTTTATCGCCCACTTTGAGCCAGAAAGAGGAAACCAGCAGATGTCGCGTTAATCAACAGCTGCATGTTTAAGCTTGATCAGCTGTTGTTAGAATTTATTTAATATTAATTTCTAGTATCAGCTGATGTTTGCTGGAGCCACAGCTGTAAACCTGCTGGTCATGATATCGGTTTGGATATGTGGTGAGAGGGAAACATGAAGATGAAACCAGGAGATGTCCTTACTGAATCATCAGAGCTGAACAGGTGATGGAGAAACAGGTTTACCTTTTAGGTGACGTGAATGAGTTGAAGAGAAGTTATGAACTGTTTCTGAGAGACAAAAAACACCAGGATCCTTTTTTACGCTGACAGCTGGTAACTGTGCAGGGGCGGGTCTAGCAAAGTTTTGCCAGGGGGCCAGGTAGGGCATTAACAGGGAGAGGGGGGCACAAAGAAATATGTTCTTATTCTCATTAAAATTTCTCGCTTTTATTAAATAATTATCTGAAGATTACAACCAAAGTTTTTATCTGACGTAAAATGTATATAAATCATACATATACCAACAAGACAGTGTACATCACTTTCACAACAGTGTCTGTTTTCATTCAAAAGCTTTATGCCTTTTCCTGTAATACCTGGGGGGCCGGTCTCTAGTCAAGATGGCCATTTTTTGTCCCAGTCCAGCCTTGTGGGGAGCTCAGTCAGAACCATTATATCCACAATGATGTGTAAAACTGGCTGACACTTGTACTTTATATTTTTTGAATCTGATTTTTCTCTTCTCTGCTCTGATGCAAAATGGGATGATTCAAAGCTAAAGGAATTTCCCTGAGTCATCTTAAACTAAATTTGAAAGTCCCTTAGTCCAAAGTGCTTCATAATTCATAAAGACAGGGCTTATTTAGACCTGGCTGTCTGTAGTGTTCAGACTATAACTGACTGCAGTTTTCTGGGACAATTGTAGGCACGGTTTTGGTTTGTTGTGGGCTTCAGACTGGACAGTAATTAAAACTGAAAAAAATCCATCATTGAATAGAATTTTTAATATATATGTAACCAAATATTCCAGTTATTTTTAATTAAATGACATATGAAGAAAACTGAAAATATATACTGTGAATTAAATGCATAAAATAACACGAGAAATAGCCTATAACTCAGTAAATGTGAAGGGTTCTTTATTTTAAAGAAACTGAATTAGTACGTTTACATTGAAATATTATCTAAAAACTTAGTTTCAAATTTCACAAATAAGTCATATTCATTTAATAAATAAAACTGCTAAGCTCTAGTTGTAAGATACATATAGTTTCTTTTATATATATTTGTTTGTTAATAATATGTTGTGCAATTGTTAGGCAAGGTGTTTGTTTGCAAACGAAACTTTTAATTTAAAGTTTGATAATAAAAATAAAATTAAACGGATAAAAAAAATCAGCGATAAGTATTCAGAAAGAGCAGACTGACCTGTTATCTCTTAAAAAATATGCATGTGTGTTCATGTTATTACAGGATTCGGTTATTTCATTTAGTTTTGGAAAAGCATTCATTCCTTTTGTTCTGCAGCTGTATTGTGATGCAACCTTCCTTTAAAACGAAAACGCTTCACGTCTTCATAATGGCCTTGAAAAGATGGTTTCTCAGTAATGTAAAATCTGGTTTGTACAATAAAGTAACTGTTTGCTTTCTATGTAACTGTGGTCATGCTGTGTGATCATGTGTGTCAGTTGTTTCGTATTCACATAATCCAAATAAATGCAAAATGAATCTAGAAAATATTTTTTATCAACTTCATGGGGAACGTCTTTTTTACCCTTGGCTATGTTTTATGTAAGTCAAAACGTATTGAATAAAGTCCGGCACACTGCTGTGGCTGTGAGCACAAAGGTCCTACTTGCTTAAATCTTCTGTTTATGAAGGGCAGCCAATCAGAACATATTTGACTTGAAGCTTAAACTGCTTGTTTCAGACAGCGGAGGATGAGCTAAATAAGGATTATTTTGAACTGTAAACCATGCAAAGCTGTTCAAGACAGATTAAACTGTTCGGTCTCAACAAAGCTATTTGGGTCAAACAAACAGGTGGACAAAGGAGGGGGGAACAACTAAGCTGTAGTGCCTCTTCACCTCACTGTGCAATACCTTTTGTGCAATACTTTTGTTAATAGTCAACGGTGCAATAGACTCCATACTTGAAATGTGCAATTCACTTGTATTTTTATTTTTATTCCTATTTATTCTATTTATCCCCTTCGTATATTTTATTTATATATGTCTCTGTATTTATTTATATGTGTGTGTGTGTGTGTGTGTGTGTGTGTGTGTGTGTGTATATATATATATATAATATTCTGTAACTGTAACTTCTGTCTGTGCTGTGCTTTTGGAAAAAGAATTTCCCAGAGGAACCCCCCCTAGGGATTAATAAAGTTTTATCTTATCTTATCTTATCTTAAACTAAATTTGCGTCACGTACATATGTCCCTCATAAAAAATTGATGCATCCACTGGTTTTGTGAATGTCATTGTTTTGAATATAAATGTTAACCAAGCAGGTACCCACATAGCAAAATTGGTATGGCCTGGATCTGGCCTACACAATGTTCTTACACAAGGCCCACATACCGCAAAGAATAACGGCCCTTTGGTGGCCCAGATCAGGTTTGCCAGAGGTGGCCCACACATGGGCCAGCACAGGGCCTGCAACTGGCCTCATGCTGGCCCATGTGTGGGCCACCTCTGGATTGAACCACTAACCTTCCTATCAGTAGGTGACTTGCTCTACCTCCTGAGCTACAGCCACCCAGTGGTAAACACCCTGCCATGACACCAGTCAGTCAGAAGTGTTTTTCTTGAATATTAACTATACAGTGTGTTATTGGTGAACGGAAGAAATGTACTTATGCTTTTAAATTTTGCAGTATTCGGTGCATTGATTTTTTTCTACATTTTGTGTTTTTTCTACATGTTTTTGAGTTTCCCACATATAGATCTTTGGGTTTTGTTTAATTTAAAAAGATTACAAAAATGAACAATACAATACACTTAGTTTTCTTAAACTGATAACATGACTCTGTTGTACTCGTTCCTTTTAAATTATTAACTTATTGACATGGGAGACATGAATGAAAAGTTTTAGTTATTAAATATTTATAAATTTAATTATTAAACATTTTATTTTTATTTCAGTTAAATGGAACATGTCAACTGAAATCTAAATATTGGAGTGCTGATAGTCTTCAGCTTCATAAACTTAAAAAACTTAAGCTAATCGGTTGCTTTAAGTTTTTCTTTAATTCAGATAATTCCCTTTGAAATTCTCCAAAGGCACCAATAACACAAACAGAAACACAAACGAGAAGTCCAGTTCAGCTACTTCAATTAGTAGAGCTGAATTCATGCCAGCAAGCAGAGCAGTCGGGCCTCTAACTCTAAGCCTCAGGAAAATACAAATGAATAAGTGTTAATGAAATTCCTCAGGAAGTTGTTATGAAGGAGGGAAATGCCGCTGAGACCAAAAGTGCTTAGTGAATATTTTAACAATGGAATCTATATGAATTCACTGTTGAAGCGAGCCTCAAGTGACAGTGGAGGGAATGCAGTTTATTTGCTTGGCTTTTGTTTTAGTTCAGTAAAATGAATATGCATGCTCCCCTCGTATATTCTTTCTTACTAGGAGGTGATTATCCACTTTAACTTGTCAAATAAAATCATTAAAATCCTGAAAGATGGTCATATAGTATCAAACTGAGCCCATGACCAAGTCAAACTGAGTTACACTAAAACCTTCAGTTCACTTTATTTTTTATCTTTATTTACAGAACCATCATCTTACACTTAGGCTGCCATGACGATACTTCTGGGTTACTTCACCCAGTTAGGAACCTTAATCAGTAAAAGTGACCATTAAAGTGCAGCTCTGGAGGCCGCTGCTTGGTTTGGACAGTCTCAAATACTGAGCACTTTTTGTGATGGGAAGTTGTTGAAGCCAATGAGCAAGCACAAGATAACATGGCTAATCCTACTTTTTGAAACATGACCAACA
This sequence comes from Aulonocara stuartgranti, assembly GCF_965226115.1. Taxonomy (NCBI): domain Eukaryota; kingdom Metazoa; phylum Chordata; class Actinopteri; order Cichliformes; family Cichlidae; genus Aulonocara; species Aulonocara stuartgranti. The sequence continues at coordinate 38,347,174 of NC_138939.1, read as the reverse complement.
TTAACAAATTAGACTGCATTTTTATTTGGTATGACCCAAAGTGACAAAGAAGACAAGACAAGGAAGGGGCTGCAACATTGCAAAGCAATTACAGAGGTCAAGAAGAAGCCCTTTCCCGGCAGACCTCTGTAGAACTTTTGTACCAAAGCTATTACCATCTGGTGGCCTACAAATAAATAGAAGTTTAAGGCCCTTGGCTTCATTTTTCTGAACAGAAAGCTAGTTTATGTAGAAATACCAACAACACCGAGCTGATAACGCCAAGCATTTCAAGATAAAGTCTTAGAAAACCCAGAGAGAGCAGAGCATTACATCTCATATTGCACTTGTGTATCTTCTTGCTCTTCAGATGTTCCCTGACAGAACTTGTTGAATCTGCTTCCAGGGTTTATTTTTGTCAAATGCTTGTGCACTGAATTGAGCTACAGGTTGCAAGCGAGTTTTAAAACGCTGTGAAATCCCTTTATTGTGCTTTGGTCAGGTGACATAAGTGGTTGTGCGGCTCAATGAGTATGGCTGAGTACGTGTCTACTCCTTTTAGAGGATGAATACGTGCAGGCGGCTCCTGGAGAGGAGCCGGAGCCTTTGTGTCGCCGAATCGGCCAGAGAAAGAGAGAGAGGGTGTGTGGCCGAGAGACAGCGAGAGGGTTCCTATTGGCTGAGCTTGTGTGGGGAGGGCGGAGTTTGTCCTCACGTCGGGGGACAGGAGGGGGTGGGGGCTGCTGAAGACTGCCCACCTCCCTTTATTTTTCAGGAGGAGCAGAGAGAAGGAGGGATCGTCGGTACTCCTCTGCTCACGAGCGTGTGGCGAACCGATAGAGACCGGATCTGACAGCCGCAGCGCCCCCGCGCTTCTTACCCAGACAGGGTGCAGCGCTCTGAGGCTGGACTCGGCCGATAAAGCTCGGCAACCTCGGCGCGGGATTCGTGCTCGACCACCTGGCTCTCCTCGTCGCTCCGTCGTGTGAGGACAGATTTACTGAGCCGTTAACGTGGAGCGTCTCTCCCCAAACGCACAAACACTACACACAGGCACGCTTTCTGGACCGGAGACGATGCCACCTGCTCCTTCGTCCTCCGCTGAGCTCTCCGCTCGACTCTGAACGGATTTCTGAATGGTTTACAAATCCGCTGGATTAGGATATAGAGCGACTGCGGCCAAGAACAGCAGAACAGTGGAAGTAACAGCGAGCAGAAGTTGAGACGCAGGTAAGGGAGGTTTGCACTCCGTGTGGCAGATCGAGCAGCAGCGGGCTGTGATGTGACTCAGGAGGGATCACAGCCAACATTTCAAATCTCTGATGTTACTGACGTGTAATGCTGCCTGTCGTGGATTATGTCTGTGATCGAGCGCGCGCGTGCCTAAGTCATCTCCATGTGACTTGATTGGTGGATAAGGTGTAATTGAGCAACATTCTTTTTCTCTGAGCCATGTTCAGACCCCCCCTCCCTCCCCAAACACACACACACGCACCACCATTACTCCTGTGCGCGCACACACATCACCTTCCACTTCTTCATGCTATTACTTTAAATTCGCAGTGTGCCTCTCGATGGAGCCGTTACACATTGTATCACGCTGAATAACATTCAAATCCTAAGGTCACGAACATCGTCCTAGTTTCTGCGTGGATGCATAATCCTTAAATAAAAAAGAACGCACAGCTGCTGTATACGCAACCGGCTCCACCAGACCTCTGCAGCGCGCTTTATTTCATATTTGAAGCTCTTGAACTTTGAGTACATTTGGAGTGCTAGCCCACTAAAAACAAACACAAAACGATTTTTAGTCAAATATATGACATGTTTTTGTCGTTCTTTTAAAATATGAGGCTTTGTTATAAAGTAAGGCACTGAGTTACAGACAGCCTGTGCTTGGACATAAAGTTAATTTGCAGCTATCTGAATTGCTTAAGCATTTTCTTTCTGTAAATTGCATTGCTCATTATTTTTTCTCGTTTTGAATAAATTAAATTTTTTTCTTTTTTCTTATTTTTGTTTTTTCTGTTTTAGTAATTTTACAGTTTGTATCAGACAGTTAATGTGAATATAATCTGCAGGCAATAATGAAGACATAGATACATCGGTATGATAAGGCTGACCGTGCATATTGTATTATTGATAGCGTCTTATTTATTTTATCTATGTGAGAGTCTGAATATTAAGGCATAGTGCTGCTTGAGCCTGTTAAAATGTCTTTATGACTATGTGCCCACTGACCTCTGGTTTGGCTGCACTGTGAATGGATAAATGTTCTGAAGCTGCTACCCTTGTCCTCAGTGGTTCATGGTTCATCTGAAACAGACTTGGGGAGGATCTGGAGAACTAAAATGCAACTTGGTTCACTACCAGTAACCAGAGGTGTGGCCAGATTGACCTGGACTGGCATAAATGAAATATCACACAGGTGGAATAAAGATTATGAAAGGGAGAAACATTTTATTTCAGGTATAAAGTTCAATCACAGCTGCTTTGTCTTAATATTTACAATTTTTTTGAAACAAAATTTAAGCTTATTATTTTCTTTCTTCTTCTTTTGGCCACTTGGGGTCAGTGCAACAGAAATTGTTCTGTATTTGGTTCAAGCTCTGGACTGAGGAATCGCTTATGCCTCTTTTCCACTAGTACCTTCCCAGCTTGACTCGACTCTGCTCGGTCTCTGTTGTTTTCCATTATGACTGAGCGACCACCTCAGTGCGCCTGGCTCATTACAGCCGAAAGTCCTGTGATGTCTTTGCTTGCAAAACAAATGCAATGGAACAATGGAGGACGTCTGGGTGTTTGTGAGTCGGTGACCATGGTGTCGGTCTTTGTGCAGCCATTTCTATCGTTGCCGAATTTCAAAATGAGCAGTTTTGATTTTTGGGAACAAGCCACTCTCATGACTCATCGAGTGACATCATTGATGGGTCAGTTGTTGGCTTGCAGTCTGTTGATCTCACATTTTCAGATCGACTCGGATCACTTGTGATTCCAGCCGAGCAAGTACTAAAAAAGAACCTGGTACCAGGGACTGCTACCTGATCGGAAACACTAACAAGTAACACAAATGGACCTGAGCCGATTAGGTGCTAGTGGTCCCAACACAACACCAGTCAAGATGGGGATTTTTTCTTTAAAAAAACAAACAAACAAAAGACCTGGGAGTGGTATGTTGAGCTGAGGGGAACTGCAGGATCAAGTGTTTTTTGCAAGATGCTCAGCTTTGTATTTTATTTTGTGACTTGCATGGAGTCTGGATGGGCATCCAGGCAGGACAGCAAGCTCTTCAACATAGTCTAGATGCCCATCTCCTCCTGTGGCGCTCATGAGGCCACATGAAATTCTGTTTTTCTCCTCAGGATTCTTTAGTCCCGTTCTTCCAGTTATTTCCCCAGAGCTCATGATTGTAAGTCAGGGAAAACCTACATTTTTCTAAATCTCCTCCTTTTTAGTTCTGATACAGCAACAGCATTACTGCCCATCCTCTAGTCTGCCTTGTGCACCTTTTAACCTCACTCTGGAACTGCACCCAGAGGCACCAGAAACATGATTTGTTTTGCTTCTTAGCAAAGGTAGAGCCCTTCATGCATCACTAGCAGTACTTGTTAATTTGTCCACAGCTGTAGCACATTCAGCGCCTGGTCAGTGCTCTTCATATGGGTTAGCGAATCTCAAACACACGATAGCTTCCAGCTGGTAACTCGTAAATTCCAACTCCTGACCCAATCTGGAACACAAAAAAAGCCTGTATTTGTCATAGTATGATATTGAAAACTATGGCGTCTACCTCTGGGATCCCGTTGTGACAGCTGTTACTTCTTTAAACACTTGGCCGCTTCTGCTTCCTTCTAATCTTGCTGCCTCCTTCCAGAGACACTGTCCAGTTTGCCATTTGTCCGATGAACCATGTCGTCAGTTTCTCTTTTGTTTGCGCTGTCCTCTGTGTTTGTTACAAAGGAGAGCTCCCAGACAAACTGGAGTAAGCGTTTAAAAAGTCCGACCTTTTGGCTGCTCGTGTCTCTGTCTGCCCACCGTCTCTTTTACCCTGCTTCTCATCTCTGTCTTTTTAATAAAACAGGTGAACTCTTCTCCTGTGTGTTTTAAAGAGCAGCATTTAATTATTCATCACTTGTTAGAAGGTTCTCTGTGCAGTGTGTGTGTGTGTGTGTGTGTGTGTGTGTGTGTGTGTGTGTGTGTGTGTGTGTGAGAGGCGCTAGCAGCAGTAGGACTTTGCTCCTGCTGCCTTCACTGACTCGACACTCCCATTCCCATCCAGGAAGTGGAGGAAAAATGTTGTTAACATATTTTCCAAAATCCTTCAAGAATATGTCTGGAATTCCTGATGACTACGTTTGGTTACGGCCGCCTCAGAACCATTTCACACTTCGCATCAAGCACTTTAACTTAATATCTCGGTTAGTGAGGCTAGTTGAGGGAACAGCAGGTATATTGAAGGGCACATCCTAACCAATATTAGCGTTGTAAGTCCATTTTGAAGATCTCCTGTAGGGAGATTAGTTTGTGCTCAATCTGCAGTAAATATTTTTGATAGGATGCCTCCGTTCTGGGAACTCTGTCAGTGGGAAAAACACCTCTACACTCTTTCACGGGCAAACATGAACAACATCGAGAGATTGATGATTGTCATCGTCACTGATGGTGATTACTTGTCCATCGAGGCAATTTCTTTTCTCTCTTCTTCACTCTTGCATTATTGTGAGATTCATAATAATAATCGCAGAATGTTACATTCCTAGAATATAACAGACCCCTACAACACAGACATGAATGGGTATTCATGTGCATGTGTGCGCTATTTCCCAGCAAAAGCATAACTGCCTGGAACGATATTGGCTGCGTAGGTGGTTACGTTGTAGCGAGGGCAGGGCAACATGGCCAAAAATGTTTCTCACGATATATATTTGAAAATTTGTGATAACGATAGAATTGATGATATAATTGCTGCGAGACAAAATACTTTTACAACTCCACAGCTTTATTAGTTGTTGTACTCCAACGAGCGCTTCTGCTTCAAATGATGAAATAGGTTTGTCGTGTTTCCTCCCTGCGCCACGATGGCCCGCTTGCATGTACTACAAAAACTTGTGCTTTGTTGTGTATCTGACAGACGAAAACCAGACCAGTTCCACACCACTGAGGTTGCACCACTTTTACAAACCAATTCTGGTTCATCTGTTGCTTTCGCCCTTCTCATTCTCTGTCGCCGCCATGCTTTTTCTGCCATGTGCGTATGAAAACAAGGGCACTGCGCATGCACATTTATTTCACTTTCTTATCACTGCCTAACATTGTACTCATATTACCATGAAAGGTATAATATGACCCAGCTCTAGTTGTAGTTGTAGCCTCTACAAAGATCCTCGCAGAAGTCTAAATCAGGTATAAGAGAGGCAGCTGGTGGTGTTGGTGCTGAACATATAACTGTTGAAAGGTTTGGTTGTTGTTTGCATGCTCAGACACTATATATGTTTATCTGAGTTGACCTTAGGTGGGTGCTGCATGGGTCATCCTCTAGTGATGTGTGATTCTAATGAAAAGGCTCATTAGTCCGGTGAATAACACCAGTGTATTGATGTTCTCGAAAATGCTGCGACTCACTCAGCAGCTCAACAGGCTGAATAATTGCTGTTGTTCCATGCACACATATGATTGTGACCAGCGCATGATGTCATGTGACTCTGGTGACAGATGGCTGAATCTCTATTTAGTCATAAAGAAAGCCGAGGAGGACGACGAGGTAGCGGAGGATTTGTGTGGTAAAGAAACGAATAATGTAAACGAATAATGTTTACAAAGAAATGACAGCTGTGCCGCATTTATTCTGCAGGAATACCTGGAGAGTTTCAGGTGTGTACATTAGTGAAGAGCAAATGTTTTAGCATATTTTCATCAAAGAAAACTGTTATCCAGTAAGTTTCTGTCAGGACCTGAAATACACTGAGAATTAGAATTAGTGAGAATTTAAAATAAAATAAAAAATCGAACTTTGAAGATTGTCAAACCCAGTTATGGATGTTAGTTGAACATTTAAATAAATCAGTTCATTGATAAATATAATGTAGCATAGATTTATTGATTTTTTTTTTTTAAATTGCTATTGGCTAATGATTATTTTCTTATTCTAATATTTGTAGCATATTGTGGGTGTAGAAGGGCTGCTGAAGGTTACTCGTGCTTACTGGTAGGGCTGTGACCAAAGTCTCATATCCCGATATAAGACATCTATCGTCCGATAACGATATAAATCACAAAAATGTAACATTTTCTGTAAATTCTGTGAATCTCGACTTGCGTGAAGTGTTTCCAGCTGCACGTCATGTAGCTGGAGTCGAGTGTTTTAACCGATGCATGAAACGATACATCTTTAGACATAAGTTGTAACGGCTGCTGTTTTCTTTGTGAGTATTTATTACACGGCGTGCTGCGGGGAAAAGCCTGTTCTAACGTTTGAGTCTAAGGTTTATTTTTTAGCACCTGGCGGCTCTTTTTTACTTCATCCGTAAATAATCTGCTCTTTCACGTGATTCAGTTTATTTTGAAAAGTCTCAACAGGATCTTGAGCTTTATTGTGAAAGGTTTATGTGGAACATAAACAAGCGGACACGCGGTGGTGTGACCGTCGTTGTTGTTAACCACAACGCATAAAAACAGGCGATTGTCCGTCCGTAGTGTGGTTATATTAAATATAACAAAAAGAGAGAACTTTAAGAAATTAATATAGCCACTACAGTGACCATCAAAACCATGAAAAAATATTGCCATAAACAGTTTATTTTGCGACAACACAAAACAAACGATAGCGTAAAATGAAACAATAGACGTTTTTATATCGTCATCCGATATATATCGTTATATCGAACAGCCCTAATTACTGGTGTACTAATTGAAGTCCAGTGTGGCCTGGAAGTGTATGAGAAAACTTTGTGTTACCTTGTTTTGACTGTAAAGTCTGTAAAGCAGCAGCTCAGTCACACGAGAGTAAACGTAGGTTGGCAACCTCATTGTTAGGAAAAATTGATGGTTTCCTGATGACTGCGTTAAATTTCTTCAAATCTGATGTGACTTCTATCAGTCACATGGAAAGGTCATCAAAGGTCATCTGGTGGGAGGAAATGAAAATAACATGAATTTAAAAAAAATACAAATAGAAATACAACAAATTTAAAAAATGAACTAGTGAATTTAAGAACAACTGTGCAGAGGTGTGATTTTTTTTTTTAATTTTTATTCCTCATCTATTTGCATGAGTCTTAAATAAAAGAAAATGTACATTTCAGCTTCTTAGTTTCCCATTAATGTTTCAGATGGATTAGAAGAAATGCAGGAGATCATCGTTGCTTCACAATTTCCACCCACTTGCACAGAAGTGAAGCTAAAATATGTTAGAAATGATTGCTGGAAGCAGTCGTCTCTGTAGTCCAGTCGATTGAGGGACAAGAAGTATAATATGCATCCAGTAATAATGATGCAATGTAATGCTTGTGTCTGTCTCAGTAAGTTCCATATCGTTGCTATGCTGTAGTATCCCAGGTTGGTGCATCTGATATCATGATCCGAGAAGAGCTTCCTTTAGACTGTTGCATTGGTTCAATATTTCATTGATTAAAGAAGCGAAGAGTGTTTTGTCTGAAGGAGGTTTATAATCCAAGGCTTTTAACTTTTGGAATATACTGACATAAACCATTTAGTATAAAAGGAGTAGTTTTCCTCATCTTACAAAGGATGTGCTCACCAGAGCTATTATAGTTTTTGTGTTTTCTAATTGAAATTGAAGTTTTTATTGTATATTATATATGTTATATATCACCAAATTATCACAAGTTGTTAGTTTCAATGTTAGTTCTAGTCTTTTTATGTGTCATTGGCAAGATCTGATTCACAGTCTTGCAGACGTCCAGAGTCTCAAAGGACATGTCCATCAATGCCTCATCAGGCAAATTGTAATATATGCTTTTTCTTTTTTTTTTAATCTGCACGGCCTCTGCCTTTGTCTTTACAGTATGTATGTTCATAGACAGCACAGACCAATGGCATGCAATGCATTATTCAGAGCGTGTGCGAAAACCGAAAACTCTGTGAGAAGACGACATTTACACATTGGTTTGTCGGGGAAGCCGAGATAGTTTATACATTAGATGCGATTATGGGGAAACTTTTTCAACTTGTTTTAAAAATGTTATTTATGAATGCAAATCTTATTTTACTTGAAACGGAGGAAATACATTTTAAAGTTATTAGAGCTCTCCTGCTCATTGTTACAATTAATATTTACATAATATTAACATCATTTAAATATTGTTGAAAAGTGTTTTCTTTGCTTTATTTGACAGCTGTTGTTGACTACAAACATCGATATAATGACAGAAGGGTACTTCAAAATATATTGCATTGAATCATATTACATGTAGAGCTTACGATGTTCCAGACATTTGTTTGAGGAAACTGGATCTTCTTAAAATGTAATTGAATACTTGGGTTATAGACATTAAGTTGGTACAGTTTTGCTATTTTAACTGTGGTCCATGATGATTTTTAAAGAGTGAAAAAACCCCCAAAAAAAACAAAAAACAAGCAAAGCGAAAAAGTTTGCCTTCAAAATTTCACATTTATAGAATTAAGGGATCAAAAGTTTGAAAGGTGCCAGAATTGACACCCTGTAACCAAATGTTTTTTATTTTTTGAAGGTAAAGTTTTGCAAGACTTCATTGTCATTGGTTATTGTGTAAAATTGATACAACAAAACCCAAAACTAAACTCCAGAATCACCAAACACGTTTTACATCGATCAGGTGTAACATTAGCACCAGCTGCTTAATATTGTGCTGTGGTGATCCATCGACGTATGGGCTCCACTAGACCCCTGAAGGTGTGCTGTGGTATCTGACACCAAGATGTTAGCAACAGGTCCTTTAGGCCCTGTAAGTTGTGAGGTGGGGCCACCACGGATCGGACTTGTCTGTACAGCACATCCCACAGATGTTCGATTGGATTGAGATGTGGGAATTTGGGTCAACACTTAAAACTTTTTATCGTGTTCCTCAAACTATTCCTGAACATCTTGTGCTTTGTGGCAGGATGCATTAACCTGCTGAAAGAAGCCAGAGCCATCATGTTCTACATCATGTTGTACATGGTCTCCAACACTGCTTAGGTCGATGTCAAAGTAACATCTACATGGCTGGCAGAACCCAAGGCTTCCCAGCAGAACGTCCCATAATGCACCTTGGTACCAGGTGTTCCCCAAGTAAGCAATGCACACCCGGCCATCCACGTGACCTAAAAGACAACATGATTCAGTAGACCAGGACATCCTCTTCCATTGTGCTGTGGTCTAGTTCTGACGTGGTCATTGTGTTGGCTTTTTCAGTGGTAGACAGTAGTCAGGATGGGCACCCTGACTGGTCTGCGCCAAACTGTGATGCATCCATCCATCCGAGAGATATAACCTCTCCATCATGTCCTGGGTCTGTCTTGCTTGTCATTCAGAATTTGAGCTTCAGTAGCTCATTGTTGGATCAGACCACATGGGCCAGCTTTTGCTCCCTGCATGCATCAATTGGCCGCCCATGACCACCACCAGTCCTTCCTTGGACCTCTTTTGATAGATACTGACTATTCAGCAGGAGCTGTAGTTTTGGAGATCCTCTGAGCCAGTTATCTAGCCGGCACAATTCAGCCCTCATCAAATCCTCACACTTGGCCATTTCCCCCGTATTCATATTTCTCTACGATTTCATATGTATTAAAGAAAGAAAATATCTGTAAGATACAGTTTACTAAAGCTTTTAATCACAAGACAGTTTTCCAGGTCAGTTTCTGACTATAATTAGATTTTTTTTTTTTTCAGCAGCTGAAAATAGCTTTTTTGTGCTTTTTCTGGAAGCAGTACAGTCTATCCATTAGCTTCCATAAGCAAGAGAATTACTCACATTTACGGCCGCAGCACAGCAGCTGTAAGTTCATTAGTTACTCGTAATAAATTATCCTCAACATGGAAATAGGACGTACGCAGAGCTAACAGTGACAGCTCACCTTTGTGACGTGAACAACACAAGAGTCAGTTTATTGCACAGCTGATGGACATCTTAATCAACTTAATGACTTCTTACTTACAGTGTTATATGTTCTTCTTAAGTGTTTATAGTATTTGGCCTCTGTAATTATCACATTCAGACAGTGTGATAGCTTCTTTACTAAAACGGTAAATAATGTCTCGTGTTGATGTCATGGGAATATCTGAATGAAGACATGAAGAGCATTAAGAACATTAAGTGATTCATGTCTGAATGGCAGAATGCAGTCACGTTAATGAAGCCAAATTGTATTTCTGATTGATGGCTGTGCTAATTACTCCATGGATGGAGCCTTTCACAGTATTGATATCACACTCAAACTTGATTTATGATCAAAAGAAAGATGGAAATGTTATTTTCTGCAGTACGGAACTTCTAATGAGCTCTTTCTGATCTATTGTGTGTTAAACTGAAAAGTGGACTATTAGAATATGATCAATATTTCAAAAGTATAATCCAGAACAATAATGTCATTAGGAGCTCTGCAGAGATCGTGGTCTAATGTACTCTGCAGCTAATGCAGTTGATGGAGTTAAAATAGATTTTGTCTGCGTTTGTGAACCATAAACTTTTGTAATGTAGAGGAAATTTCAACATTTGAAGTTCTTCTTTCTCCTTTAATTACATATGTGAAAGATTTGAGCTATTGGAAAAGAATAAAACTGAAAATATATGTACTCCTCTTAAAGAATGTCTAGTTATGGTCTGTCTAATGGAACGCATTCATTATGGACCAGAGTCTTGAGGTTTGCATCTTTAATAGAGAGCAGAGAGTTTGGTGCTGGGAAGGAAAAGTACTGAGAAAAATGCAGACTAGCCTTATCCTGCTCAATGTTTTTGAAAAAGAAGATCAGATTCCTTTTTAAATGAGTTTAATCCTGTTTTAATTGCTAACCTGGTTCAAGCAGTAAGCAGCAGGGTAATGGGCACATTCAAAAGGAACTGAATTAATGACTAATATCGGCTAATTATGCTCCTGGTAGCATTCTCCTCTACTTTTCTTTTCACTGTCTTTGCAGCGATGTTCCCCTCTATGCCTGCGTTCATCCACTTTTTTGCTAATGGTTTCTCTATTAACCCCACCTGATGGCAGTGTAGGTAATTACAGATATATTTACGGCCTGTGGCCACACACAATGAGGAATAAATAACGTGTTTGACCAAGCAGAAGGAGATATTAGCCACCCAAACACACACTCACACACACTTCTTTCCTTTTTTAATGAACACCATCACCAGAAGGCGTAGTGCTAAAGTTCTGTTCAATAATTTCTTCAGCTGGTGAATCTCTCCTTTAACTCGAACTCGTGGGTTCGTCCGGCCCTCCGCCTCTGCTGTTCTGTTGTGCAACAAGATGTTTAAAAATAAAATCAATATGGACGCTGATGTAGGGGGGCGGACCGCACTCTGATGTAGGGGGGGCGGACCGCACTCTGATGTAGGGGGGCGGACCGCACTCTGATGTAGGGGGGGCGGACCGCACTCTGATGTAGGAGGGGCGGACCTCTGATGTAGGAGGGGCGGACCACACTCTGATGTAGGTGGGGCGGACCACACTCTGCACCTTTCACTGCAGAAAATGTTCATCAAATCAGAATCAGAGAGACTTTATTTATCCCCAAGAGGCAATTAAGAGTCAGCGGGCTTCTTTTTTACGTTTTACCTCCACCTACTGTATTTTCACCCAACAATCACACTTTTGTATCATTTTTAAGACCGTATAAACAGTGTAGTAGAACAAGTGCATATGGGTGAATCATTAGTTTGCTTAGTATATTGCTGTATAAGTAATCTGTGCAAAATCCCATTAAGATTCGCCAGTCGATGATAATCAAAAGGCAATAAATGCGTTCCACTGTTTATCTGAAACAAGAACATATACATTAAAAACTCATAATGGTCATTTATTTTCTCCAAATGCTTAAACATTTCTAGCTCCAGTTTGTTGTTTTTTTTTAATTTTAACAGAAAAGCTTTTCATGATTCACAGTTCAGAATATATACCAGACTTTCCTGCAGCCCTTAGTTCATTTTCTCTTTGTAAACAAGTTTAAATCTTGCCTCTGCTTTTATGCCTTCTGATTGGCTGCCTTTCATAAGTAAAATATTTTAATGGTAGTTGGAGAGCGGCACTGACTTCATTCTTAGCCAAAAGCAGAAAAAATATGCCTGAAACTAAGGATTTAAAACAATCTGAAGCCTATTTTGACCTAATTCTTTAACATTTTAATCATATTATATAATATAATAACTGTTTTTACTATATATATTATGTTTATTTCAGAGAAGATTTGTCCATGTCAAAAAAAGGGAAAAAAAGGTCTGTGTGTCATCTAAAATCATCATAATTTAAAACTCAGCTTTTTGCTTTAATTTATAAAGATGGAGAAAAACAAAATGAATTCATGGACCATTGGATACAAGTAATATTGCCATCTCATTTTTTTTCTTTTAGTTTTTATTGTCCGAAGAGTCCAATACCGCAGTCCCTCGTTTATCGCGGGAGTTCCGTTCTAAAAATAACCAGCGATGGGTAAAATCCGCAAAGTAGCCAACTTTATTTTTTTTGCAATGATTATAGATGTTTTAAGGCTTTTAAGGCACTACACACTTTATACAGACAGGCATGAACATTTTCACACTTTTCTCTCGTGTTTAAACTCTCAAAGTTCAAACCTTCGTATAAAAATAAGCCCAGTATTATAGAATGAAACCAAAGATCTGTTTTCAGGTCCAGAACATGGGAATAGAGCAGCTGCCAGAGAATTCAACATTAATGAATCAATGGTACGGAAGTAGAGGAAGCAAGAAGAATTAGTTGAGTAAAGTTTGACTTATCTGACTGTTTGGTTTCACTTAATGCGCCTTATAATCCAGGAAATATGGTAATTTCTATTTCTGGTTAGCATCTTCCTCTGCCTGTTGGGTGCTACTGCAGGAGCCTATGACGGTGCAAAACGTTTCATCGACATTGTTGTTTGTTGGGGAGAAAACTTACAAACATACAGTACAGCACTTCAGAGTCACACTGCTAGTGATCGAAGATTTATGTAAATTTTGGCTGTAGACCATTGTCAATCAATCAGGACGCAGAACACAATGTGCTGTTAAAAAACAAACAAAAAAGAAGGCATGCAAAATTGCACAAAAAAAATCTGCAAAATAGCGAGCCCGTGAAAGGTGAACCGCGTTATAGCGAGGGACCACTGTAATATTGGGATAACTATAAAAGGGAAATAAAGAAGATAATCAGTCATAACTGTTTTTTAAATAATAGGCTTTGTTCATTACATGTAATTCTAACACAGCTGTGTAGTTCTTTACAGCGTTGGACATGCTTCATTACCTACCTCTAATATCTTATAATATTTATTTAAGCTAATAATAGTGCTTATGCAGTCAGTTCCCGTCAGGCTGGTTTTACACATTCCCTCGTCACAACATTTCATGACTTACATCAGAGCTGCAGAGGCGATTGCGGAGTTGTTGCCCATGCTGGGGTGCATGTGAGCGATGCTGCTGCAGTCATGATTGATTTCATGTCATTATCTGTTTGCTGTGATAATGTTTTAGCGCCTCCATGGCTGACTGCTGTTTGTCAAGTTTATAATTGCCAATACTGAGGGTCGAACAACAAACAAGTGTGTCAAAAGAAAAAAAAAAAAGAGGCTGAAAGAGCTGATTAGGGGCTGTTGTTGTGAATGACTGCTGCACTTTGTGCTTGCCTCGAGTTCCTGCATTGGAAGAGCTCTGTGCAGTGTGTAGTTGTTATTTGGAGAATATACAGACAACATGAAGTTTTATTTATAATTGAAAGTACAGCTGAGAGTGCACTCAGCTCATTAGAACTCTGAAGATGGAGAGCTAGCATGTTAGCATTCTTCTTAGCCTGATTATATGGAATAAAACCACCAAGAGATTCTTTTTTATATAGTTTGAAACTTGCTGTATGGAATCTTGTTTAAACGACTTTTCTTTAAATTAAATTAAAATGAGTAGGAGCGTCCTCTGGGCTCATCTTTGTGTTTGCACTAGTTTTTATTTCAAGAAATGAGATTCTGTTCCTGTGCGTGGGTCAAAATGCCAAACAGGAGCTAAGTTATGCACAGTGTATGATGAGCATACAAGTTGAACTTTTGACTGAAATTAAAGTTTCTCAAAAGTCCTACTTGGTATATTTTTAAGGACTGGTAGAAAAATCATAGTAAAAACAAAAAGAGCTTCTGTTTTTCAGTTAGCAGCTTGACTGTAGCATGATAGCAAATATAACCGTGTAGAGCAGAAAACACTGGAAGTGCACACTTCATCCAATCAGATATGAAATAATAACAATATGGGCTAAATGATAATAAACTCAAAGAAATGAACTGGTCTCTGTTAGCAGGCTATATTAGCTTAGTTAATGACTGACTTAGCTGAACGTAGACATTGTGGTGTGTTGTGTGTTTGTGTCAGTTTGTGTTTTGTCTTCAGGTTAAAACACTGGTGGAAACAGTGAAGATGAAATAGTTCCAACCACTGATCAGTTTTGTTGTCAAACATCTTATTTTGACGTTAGAATTGTGAAAGCAACCTTTTCTTGGACTAGTCCTGTGTTAACTATGGCAGCATTTACCTGAGAATAATAGAGAATTGACATAATTGGTCAAACATCAAATTACTGATTGAATCCCGGTGGCAGCAGCAGGATAGAGTCTAACCTGCCTCCTCCTCCTCCTCCTCCTCCTCCTCCTCCCTTTCCTTCATAATGTGAAGCAGAGCGGAACAATCCTGCTGCAGCTCCGATCGCCTTCAGCTCCGAACTGCACGTGGGAGTCCGACTCTGATTTCATGCCTTTTATAGAGGACACTGCTGTTTTTCTGCCTGCGCTCCTATTCCTGTGAAGTGTGACTGTGTGTGTGTCTGTGTGTGTCATTTGGACTTGATAACACATTCAGTTAAAAAGCTGGTGGAAATGGAAATGGTGACGTGAGAGGGCATACGTATTAAAAAAGAAATCATGACTAGTGGATTAAAAGTGCGTTGTCAGGCATAATGATAGAGCCATAAAATATTTTTTAAAGGACATGTTATGCTCATCACTAAACCTTACAGCAAGGTTACTGAGTTATTCTTCATTTTATGCTAGTTTGCTGCTCGTCTCAGTCTGCAATAAATCACTGGAAGTTGGTATGAATGAATGAAGCTGTCTATGAAATGCATAAAAGGCTGTTTTATTACACAAATAAGCAGAGAAATAGATAAATAGTAAAGTTTCTTAGGTTCGGTTCTTATCTAAACTTTCTAATACATGCGTAGTTTTAGGGTTGCAGCTGTCGATTATTCCATCGATTAATCGAGTAAGTGGATAAGAAATACTTTTGTCATATTAATGAGCAATAATAAATATTCAAAGTAAAAATAACAGGTTTTTCAGAATGAATGCTCATTGGTGACCGATGGTCTAGTACACTCCATGCCCCCCTTTAGACACGGCCCTGTCCTTCCATGTAAGCTATGATGGCTGCGGTCAGCCTTTAGCACGCTGCATGACATAAACATGGTATTCGCTCTTCATGCTGCGTGAGCAGACTCAAACTGTGCCAGCGTCATCATCACTGCTGCTGTTACGTTAAAAGTGGAGGCTTCATTGCGCCGAAATGCGTTTCTATTGCAGGTCTGGTTTTTAGTCGCAAACGTGGGTGAACCGGTGACGCGCTACCGAGCCTCGTGTTGCGCCAAATATCAAAGCAAACAGTTTGTGTCGAGAATGTTTATAATTAAATTATTCGAATTACTCGATGAATCGTTGCAGCCCTAGATATGTTTTTACTAATTATTATCAATAATTTTTTGTGAAAAATCAATTTTTGTCTATAAAGTGCATTATTAGTATTATTGTTGTCATCACCGTGGCGGGGCGTGGTCTGCGGCACGGCTGCGGGTGATGCGCACGCACCTGAGCAGCATCAGTAATCACACCACAGCTTAAAACAGAATGAGCTAGGTCCTGTTGTTGTTGTTTTTGTTTTTGTTGTTGATGATGATGTGTGTGTAAAGCTGCAGCTGCATGTCTAAGTCAACAGCGTAAAACGAACATGCGATCAGGTCTGTTGTGCATTGTTTACGATCATCTATCGTTTTTTTTATTTTTTATATCAACATGATGTTTTAAATGTAATTTAGTGCAGTATTGAAATCCACATAAGATAGAAGTGCTGTTCTTGTTACCTTTCATTTTCCTTTAGGTGTAAAGTTTTGGCTACTGCTTTATTACAACAACAACACAGAAACATTTGTAGTTCTATTAAATGGAAGAAAAGAGTTAAATTATATTAAAATGAAATTATTCTCACCAGCTAGCACATACAGTAAGTAGCTAGAGTTAGCTAGAGTGTAGGTTTACCCCGACCCCACCACCCTTAAACCTAAACTATATTTGTAGTGTTTTGGGGGGTTTTTTTATGGTCAGAAGTGATGCTGAAGTCTTAAATAAGTTTTGCCCAAATCTGTGAGCTGGCTGTAGGAAAAAAAACATCTGAATTAAGAGATGAAGAGACACAGCCTGGTACTTTTAATCTGTGGTGTATTTGTACAAAGCAGTGGAATGCTGAAGAAATCAGTTTAGTATAGTCATTTCATTCTCCTAATTAATTCAAGTCTGTCTCTCTGAAATCTGAAATCATACATTTTATGTAAAGCTAAGTTAATCCAAACAGACACAGAGTCAGAAACACAAAGGGCTTCATATCTGGATCTTGGATGAACTGTGAATGTGTCTGTTCATGACTTCTGTTCTGGGTTTGACCTGCTTGAACTGTAGCAGGTAGAAAAATCACTTTTTTTTTATTGGTCAGAAAACCAAAACTTGTGTATGCAAGGCTGAAGGATTTAGGCTGGTTGTTGTTTTTTGTGTTGTTTTTCTGGTACAGATGAAATGGTCCAAACCTTTTTCTCCCACATTCCTGATCTGGGTTCAGCGTCATGCACGCGTTGTTGTGTTGCCTTTAAACAGTTTTTCTACAGTTTTGTAAACTTTGGGATTTAATTCAAGTTCAAAAACAAATCCATTCAGTTTAATACAGTTCATTTTTTTAATTATGACTTTTAGTGAGTCAGTCTGTCAGTTTGATAAGAATGGAGAGAGTGGTTTTGTTGTGAAGGCTGGCCCTGGTTGTGTTTGTGGATGAGAGGTGATGGTCGTGTTTTCAAATTTTGATTTAAAAAAGTATCTATAGAGTTATTGGGAGCATTTGTCCAAAAACAATTCATGATGAGCTTCACTTTGCTCAGTTTGTGACTCCTCCATGGCTGATGTCCACCAGCGACGTCCCAGCATGCCCCTGGCTTCAGGATGGCCTAAGTCGGGGGTGCTGGACTCAGGCAGGGCCATGTGAATGCAGGATCAGGCAGGGGGGGTTGTTTAGGGTGTGGGGGTGAGGTGCTTTAGCCACGGGAGGTGCCGGCAGGGTCTTTTGTCGGCGTGCTTGGCCTCTTCGTATTCAGATCAGCTGTTGTTGGGATACCAGTGTGAGAAGAAGCATTAACTCTGCTCCCTCAGATGGATTAGTGTTTCTCTGCAGGATGAGCTGCTGGTTCCCCTGACTCCTCTAAGGTAAGGCCCTAAACCTGAGCGCACGTCTGAGCTGCATAGATTTTTCTTTTGTTTTGATTTCTTAGAAATTGATTTTGCTTTCAGCTTATATGCGATGTGACTGCTTCCAATTTCAGGCAAGCAGAAGCAGGAGGGGATTGCATTGAACTATATTTTTATTTTGAATTTTTAAGAGCTCCACTGAGCACAAAAGACTTTCATAGTAGGAAAAAAAGTTCTTTCTGACCTGATCTTGTAGAGAGCTCAGATTTGCTTTGTAACCATAATGTTTTCTGACTGCTTCTCTTGGAAGACCTCGATCAGGTTTCAATAAGCAATAAAGAGGAAAATCTAATGGTTTGTTTCAGAAAGTGACAGAAAAGGTCTGCACAGGGCTAACCCCCAACCCCCATCAGCTTAATGTTAATAAGGTGCACGGGGGGAGGGGGGCTGTCTGATTGCACCAATGTGAGAATAACAGTAATGCTGTGTTGGAGTTACTGTGTCTGTTTGTGTGCTACACATGTGACACATGGCCTCTTAAGTATCATGGGAATGGTTTACTATCGGCTGAGCTGGACTCCAGTGTAGACACTGCAGTTAACACTGTTCTTTGATCACTGATCAGCCCAACAGTTCATGTTTTTAATGTGGTCAAATTTGTTATTTTGTTTCAGAATTGTTGTCAAATTTGAACCTGAAATGTCTGAGACTTGTCCTTATTTGGAAGTTGCAAAGGTGCTCTGGATTAGAGCAGGGCGATATGACCAAAAATATTTATCACGATATAATTTGAAAATTTGCGATAACGATATAACTGACGATATAATTGACACTAGACAAAATACTTTACGACTCCACAACTTTATTAGTGCAAAAAAAAAAACATCAATGTATTTTCACTTAAACAAGCAGCTGTTTTTTATGTGCATTAAAGTTATATAAAATTTAACAGTGCAAATGCAAATTCCTCGCTGACAGTTTAACCAAAAGGCATTTCCAGTGGAAACTGGGCGACATATCCTCAGCATAACCATGTATAATATCCACAAAACTTAAAAAGAGGTTAAACACACACAATACGGTAATA
This sequence comes from Aulonocara stuartgranti, assembly GCF_965226115.1. Classification (NCBI taxonomy): domain Eukaryota; kingdom Metazoa; phylum Chordata; class Actinopteri; order Cichliformes; family Cichlidae; genus Aulonocara; species Aulonocara stuartgranti. Next base: position 38,328,434 of record NC_138939.1, on the reverse strand, counting down.
TTATGTTGAAGCGCAGTACGTATCACTCCGCGAGGCTCCTGAGGCTCCGCGAGGCTCCACCGCGAGGTTCGTAGCTTAGCAAAGTCGCACTAAAACATTTGACAGATTTTCAAGCGCCATGTACCACATAAAATCGTTTCGAGGTCAGTAAACACAACCAGAATTCATACATAAGGCACACGGGATTATAAGGGGCACTGTCGACTTTCAGAAAAATCAAGGATTGATTTTAAGTGTGCCGTATTTTCCAAACAACACGGTAACAACGACGGCCCGCTAGCATGCGCTACCAAAAATAGTGCTTTGTTGTGTATCTGACGGACGAAAGCTAAACCAGTTCCACACCACTGAAGCTGCAGCATTTTACAAACCAGTTCTGGTTCATCCGTTTCATTCAACGATCCACTTTTGCTCTTCTCTTTCTGCGTCACCGCCATGTGCGTATGTAAACAAAGGCACTGCACATGCGCGTTTTACCCATATTCTATCGCCATATTTGATTTTCCTATCGTTGCCCAAAATTACACCGGTATTATCGTGAACGGTATGATATAGCCCAGCCCTACTCTGGATGCCTTTTTAGTTTTTGCAGATGTTTGCAAAACCAAATCTGTGGTAGAAATCCTCAAATATCATCAGGGACTCTGTGGTATGTGGAAGTGTCTGCTTTTAAAGAACAAACAGTACAGCAAACAAATTGGATCAGAACAAAAAACAGTTACATACGTTCGAAAAAAAGATGAATTATTGTGATTATTGCTGCTTAAATCCGTTCTGCATGCGCTCTGTACTTTTCTTTTTGAAGGGTAATCATGGTTTGTGTCCATGGGCAGGACTTACTGAGAGTCTGTATAGAAAAAGTGGTGTTTCCTTCTGCAATGGGAAGGAAACGAAGAAAAGCATAACCTGGAGCAGATGTTTGGTAGTCAAATGATTGAGTTGTGTGTGCACGAGCTGTTTTGGAGTTCTCTTTGCAGATTAATATTTCACTGTGTTGACACAGGTGCTAACTGAGCCTTTGTACACTACAGGAAGAGAGAAAGCAAACTGCTGTAAGCATCAACTCATGCTTCAAGCTAAAGGTTTAGCAGAATAATATTTACTAAGGGGTTTGGAACTGCACAATAAGAGCCTCATCCAGAGATTAGCAACCCTTTCAGCAACAGAGATATTCTACCTGTATGTAAACTGTGATGAATTGGGCTGCTTAACTGTGCAGCACCTCACATTATGAACATTACACGTTATATTCCAGACAACGAAGAAGAAAACCACTTAAACAGATGTTTAATGTATAAAATCATGTTACAAAAAAGATGTTCACATATTATTAAAATATGTCAAATTAATATCCAAGAACTAATAATCTGCCACTGAAAAGAGTGGCGCAGACAACCACTTCAATAAAAGGGAAAATGTAAAATAACAAATCGGTAAATCAGCCATCGATTTTCTTCCACTTCTCTGAATCGGCTCAGGGGGGCAGCAGACTAAGAAGGGAAGCCCAGACCTCCCTCTCACCAGCCACTTCCTCCAGCTTCTAAGGGAAAATATTTAGAGGTTCCCAGGCCAACTGATAGATGCAATCTCTCCAGCGTGTCCTGGCCTCTTCCCAGTAGGACGCGCCTGGCTGGAACACCTTACCCAGGAGGCACACACCTCAGCTGGCTCCTTTTATGCAGCGATTCTACTCTGAGCTCCTCTCAGATGACTGAACTCAGAGGATTTCTGTCTCTTGTATCTTTGCCTTTAAAAGAACTAACAATAAAACAATCAGGATTAACAGATTCATGGTGTTTTTCAGCGATGATCCTCCCTCTGGTGGCAGATGGTTGCATAACATTTAGGACACAACGATTGACGGGCAGGTTACAGTGTATCATGTACCGACGAGTGACAATGACGACGATCAGTTGTGTAGTCGAGCCCTCATTGCCCGGCTGTATGAATGTGCAGTGAATTTTAAGTCCAACTAAATCTCATACGCAGTGTAATCAGAACAGCTGATCTCATCCTGTCTGGAGGCCCGCACGTGAGGGAGCTGTCAGATGTTTGAACATTGAACCGTGGAAAGGTGTAGAAGGTTTTGTTGCTTAGAAGTCTTTCCCAGACTGTTCCACTTTAAAATACAACTGTTTAAGTACAGTTCATTTTGACTTAGATTAGAGGGCTGAGACGTCGCTGCGGCTGCTCGAGATACTCGTCTGAGTCCCAGGAGAGGACCTGTCATTTTCCCTGTCTGTATCTATCTCATCCTTTCCTGACAGTCCGACTGGAGCTGAACTTTGCTCCCGCCCTGTCGTCGTTGTGCCAGTTACTGAGAGCTCTGCTACTGACCTGGGTCGGCAGTGACAGTTGAAGATGGATAAGCTGGAGATGATATGGTTTTGTTTGAGATGGGTCCTGCTGAGCCTGACTTTGGTTGCTCTGTTTTCCTTTGTCTGTGTGATGTTTAATGCTGTCATTGTTGCCTGTTTAGGACTTCATGGAACGCAGTGTTCACTGTTAGCTCTCCGCTGTTGAAGAAACCTGGAATCCGCGATGGATTTTAAGACTTAGTCAATTTCAAACGATGCCTGTACACTGTGTATTCATGATGATAATATAATAATCAGATTGTATTAATAGAAAGTTTGACCTTAGACATAAATTACTGTTTCGAAAAAGCTTAAAACCTTCCAAAGTGTGGACAACTGCCTCATTATTCTTATACGAAACATCTACGTGGGGCACTAAAGAGATCAGCTGAAGCAAACTAGGAATTAATTTGGCAACTTATTACCAACATATTTTTTATGGAGCCAGTGCAGCTGAATCAGCCTCTGTCGTGGCTATATCAATTTCTCTCTTTCTCTTATATTTAAAATAACCACACTATGGACGGACAAGCGACTGTTTTTACATGTTGTCTTAGCAACAACGACGGTAAACCCAGCATGCGGCTCCGCCATCCATTTGTTTATTTTCCACATTAACCTTTCACAATAAAGCTGAATATCCTGTTGAGATGCTTCAAAATAAACTGAATCATGTGAAATAATATGCAGAGTCTTTACGGATGAGATGCTAAAAATGTTAGAACAGGCTGTTCCCCGCAGCACGCCGTGCAATAAATACTCACAAAGAAAATGGCGGCCGTTACAACTTATGTGTCGTTTCATGCATCGGTCAAAACACTCGACTCCAGGTACACAATGCCCAGCTGAAAACACTTCATGCAAGTAGAGTTGGCCAAGATTCACAGAATTTACAGAAAATGTGACATTTTTGTGATTTATATCGTTGTTGTCTTATGACCAAAATCTCATATCCCAATATATCGCACAGCCCTGATGGCAACTTGGCAAAAGGCAAAGAACTTTGAGGAAAGGACTAGATAAAGACTAGCACACATCCAAAAAAAACATGTCGACACACCCCCTGGGAAAATACTGCCCCCTAATGGTGAAACATTTAGTTAATGTGTTGCAAGTATTCTTTATACAGTCGATTGAAGTCCTGTCACCCTCGTAGCTGCTTCCCTTCTTCGTCTGTCCTTGTGTTTTTGTGGGCCCGAGGCTCCATTCTTACACACTCAGTCAAACTTTGAAGGTCATTCCAAAATCCAGCGATTTGATCCTTTAAACTTCTGCCAAAGGGATGCAAGTAACTTCACTTGCAGGTCTGTATGTGTGACCAGCTCTCAGAAGCCATTCGATCACAGCAGTGTTCACCAAAGCCCAGAGTCCTCGGGGCGGTTTAGGGCTTTCAAGTCTTACAACCATTTCAAGACTGCACTGCAGCCTGATGTAAAAATAAAGTAGTTCATATTTCCTACAAATGTGTTATCCGTTCCAATAAACACAAACAGCCACATTCACCTTATCTTAAGAATATGAGCATTTAGGAGTATTTACTAATCTAATCGGACTCTGCAAATATGTGCCATCAAGCAGAGATGTTCAAAATCACCTCAAGGCCCATCTGCAGCATCACATTATGAGACTTTAGCAAATTAGATTAAAGGCAGCAAGATGCTATTTGCGAGAGATGATCTTTCTGCAGCTAAATTTATATTTCAGAAAGTTGTGTGCCCATAAACTGAACCCATCTCCTTTAACAGGCAGGAGAAAATCACAGAAATGACTTTAGAAAATGGCCAACAGCCACAGGAAGTTTAGCTACAGGGCTGTTTTTGTGCTTCAGGAAATCAGCAAAGCCCCACCCAGTGATGACGACTCACAATGACTTGTGTCTGGTTTTGTAACTGCTGCAAAATCACAATAGGCTTGACTTAAAGACTGTAGCTGTGCTGTGACTCCAGCTGTGATCACTCAGAGAAAGCTGGAAGCAGCACAAAGTCTATTACTCGCGGTACTGTGCCTCCTCCCTCTGTGTCACTCCTCTCACTCACCCATTATACTAAACAGAGAGACGGGGAGAGAGACCACTGTTACTGAACCAGGTGAAGAGTAGAAAACAGGCCTAGAAAAAAGAAAGTATCTGCTGAATGGAGCTGAAAAGCAGGTAAATCGCTCAACAGAGTTGCTGAATTAGCAACAGTCAGGTGAGCTGAAGTGTGACGATCACTGCTGTGAGTTAGAGGGGGAGTCAGGGTGGCGTATTTCCCACAGTTGCTGTTTTCCACAGAAGGAAATGGAATGTTTGAGACTAGGGCTGCCACGATTTGTCGACTAGTCACGATTACGTCGACTATCAAAATCGTCGACGACTGATTTAATAGTCGACGCGTCGTTTGAAACTTTGTACGATCACAAAAGACGCAGGAATAAGTGGCAGGATTTAAGAGTGTAATAACGGACTGAAACAGAAGATGGCAGCATTGCATGTACAAGGATGTCAGCTACAGTTAAACCCCGAAGAAGAAGAAGAAGCAGCTGTGTCCCAGAATTCATAGCGCGGCCCAGCGCAGTTTCCAACAATGGCGGCAGCTAGTTAGTTTTAATATTACTCTTATTATTCTTTCTGGGTCACAAAATAAACGTTTAACATATTTTCAGGCGAGAATGTAGCTGTGTAAACCTCAAATATCGGCTCAGTTTATCAGGACACCACATATTTTCAAAAGCGCTCCGACGTTTTCGGAGACGTCTGTTACCCACTAGCTCGATAGCGAGCCGGGGGCTAGGTCACTAGCGCCGTGAGAACACCGGACTCCCCGCAAATCGTTTTCAAACCCACCGCCGTCTTTCGCTACTCAGGTTAAATATATATGAGTCACTTAGATAACTTAAAATGTTATTGTTTGGCTTTTTTTTTTTTAGTATTTTATTTGTTCCTGAGTAAATCAGTTTGTCTGAGATTAAAGTTATAGTTTTTACACAGCTGAATAAACGTCAAGCAGACAGCTGATTATCAGAAGTGTGAGATGCTCCAGAATATACTCCAGTGTCCTGTTATATTTTAGATAGCAAGGAGTTTATTAAACTTCACCGAAACAATCTGCAAATTTCATTAAAATTGAATAAACTATCATCTTGTCTTTATTTTTAGTTAGCACAGACCTTAAACACTTAAAGCTGTAAGCTAATGATAGTTATATAAGAGCAGATGCTGCTGGTGCAATAAGCTGTAGTTTTACGTCTAATGGATGATGATCTGATTAGTCGACTAATCGCAAAAATAATCGGTGACTAGTCGACTATCAAAATAATCGTTTGTGGCAGCCCTATTTGAGACACGTTATCACTGGAAATAGTCTGAGGTCTACCTGAGAGTGCTCCTGAGAGCAGTGAGGCAGCACACATGACACCCAGTTATTAGCAGCTAATATATTAGACTGTTAAGGTCCTTTTATGTGGTAACCCACATGTACATGTTGTAGCTGTTTACTCTCACCAAAGGGCAGAAAAACTTGCAGTGAAGTGAAACAATGTGTAAAACAATGAAAACTGTCCAGCAGCCACTTTCTGTGCTTCTGTCAGCCCATCTTTTCTCTGACAGGTTGCCTGAAAAACAGCCACATCACTACCTTTCTGAAATATACTCTTCCAGCTGCTCCCCAAGCCATGTGCTGCTGGCTGTGCGACCTCAGCTCTTTGTTGTTGCCTCCAGTCTGGAAAGCACAAAGCCCCACTCAATTCTGCTCGTATGTGTGGTTATCCCATTTTCCAACATGGCCTCCCGTCATCCCATTGTGAGTTTCCAATATCTGTAGTAGAGATGGCACGATACCACTTTTTTTTTATGTCCGATACCGATATCATAAATTTGGATATCTGCCGATACCAATATGAATCCGATATAGTGTGTTTTTTAATCAATAAAACAGTTTTTTTAATATCTTTCTGCATTTTGTATAAGTTCATACTCAAGTTTAAATAAACAACAACACTAAAGCTATTCTGTTATACCTGTATGTAAAAACATACACTGCACCCACAATATTTCATAGTTCAGCAATACTGATCAATCTAATAAACTTAAACCTGCACCATCCTCCCTATTCTGGTATTTTAAAGAGTACTTAGCAGAAATATTAAGCAACCTAACTAATAGGGTTGCAAACTCCCAGCCAAAAAAAAAATGGGGAACCACCCCTCACGCTCCACCTCATGATGCTTAATCGACATAATCAACTTTAATTTGATGCAGTGTGAAAAAAAAATGCACAGAAATAAATTATTTTTCAAGAATAATTAAATAGATTCAACATCTTTCTTCAACAGAATTGCAGACTGCACAGATGGTACTTTCCCAAAGGAAAAAGTACTATAGCTTACTAGGGTATATTAGACTTAACAGTTACTATATACAGTAATGGACTTATATATTTTACATAAGATTAAAACTTTGGGTGTAAGATTCAGACAACTATTTATTAAAAGCTAGATATTTTAAATGAGAATAAGAAAGAAAAGTATGTCTTTGTGCCCCCTTTTCCCTGTTCATGCCCTATCGGCCCCCCTGGCTAAACTTTGCTAGATCCGCCCCTGCACAGTTACCAGCAGCCAGCTACGTAGAAAAAGATCCTGGTGGAGAAAGTAATATTAAATAAATTCTAACAACAGATTATCAAGCTTAAATGTGCTGCTGTTGTTCAGCCGCTGGTTTCCTCTTTCTGGCGCAAAGTGGGCGATAAACAAACAAGAGAGACGGACTAGCGACAGAAAAGCCGATCAGCTGATCATTGATCAGTTTCATGATTGAAGTAGCAGCAAGAAGAGGCAGTCGCTCCATATATCGGTCGTTAAGCTTAACGTGGGAATGCTTTACAAACATTCAGAGATGCTTTACTCCTCTCTGGGATAGCTTTCTTGGAGATGAAATGCTGGTTTGGTAGCGAGGCTACAAATACCCACAGCTGCTCTATCACATGAGCGCACTGCTGCGACGTGCTGCGGTTATGAGCCGAGTTACGCCGTGTCGCAAGTTTTGTGAGGTGCTTTTTTGATATTTAATGGATTGGATTACATTTTTTATTTCTCTCCGATATCCGATCCAGTAATTTACGTCAGTATCGGACCGATACCGATAGGTAATATCGGATCGGTCCATCTCTAGTCTGTAGTTTAAATTTCAAATCCAAAAGCACCGATTCTTTCCATTTATTTCATTTTCATGGTGTTAGACTCTGAGCTCTGTAGTCAAAAAGTAGCCCATTTTAACCCCGGTGCACTTGTAACTAGGGCTGCCAGGATTAGTTGACTAGTCACGATTACGTCGACTATCAAAATCGTCGACGACTGATTTAATAGTCGACGCGTCGTTTGAAGCTTTGTAAGATCACAAAAGACGCAGGAATGAGTAGTAGGATTTAAGAGTGTAATAACGGACTGAAACAGAAGATGGCAGCACAGCATGTACAAGGATGCCAGCTGCCGTTAAACCCCGAAGAAGAAGCAGCTGTGTCCCAGAATTCATAGCACAGCCCAGCTCAGTTTCCAACAATGGCGGTAGCTAGTTAGTTTTAATGTTACTCTTATTATTCTTTCTGGGTCACAAAATAAACGTTTAACATATTTTCAGGCGAGAATGTAGCTGTGTAAACCTCAAATATCTGCTCAGTTTATCAGGACACCACATATTTTCAAAAGCGCTCCGACGTTTTCGGAGACGTCTGTTACCCACTAGCTCGATAGCTAGCCGGGGGCTAGGCTCACTAGCGCCGTGAGAGCACCGGACTCCTGGCAAATCATTTTCAAACCCACCGCCGTCTTTCACTACTCAGGTTAAACATGATATATAAGTCACTTAGATAACTTAAACATGTTATTGTTTGGCTTTTTTCAGTATTTTATTTGTTCCTGAGTAAATCGGTTTGGTTGAGATCAAAGTTATAGTTTTTACACAGCTGAATAAACGTCAAGCAGACAGCTGATTATCAGAAGTGTGAGATGCTCCAGAATTTACTCCGGTGTCCTGTTATATTTTAGATAGCAAGGAGTTTATTAAATTTTAATGAAATTTGCAGATTGTTTCGGTGAAGTTTAATAAACTATCATCTTGTCTTTATTTTTAGTTAGCACAGATCTTAAACACTTAAAGCTGTAAGCTAATGATAGTTATATAAGAGCAGATGCTGCTGGTGCAATAAGCTGTACGCTGTACGTCCAATGGATGATGATCTGATTAGTCGACTAATCGCAAAAATAATCGGTGACTAGTCGACTATCAAAATAATCGTTTGTGGCAGCCCTACTTGTAACTATGTGTCAGATTTACTTGCCTCAACTTCAACAAGCGGCCCAGCAGGTGCCTCATGTTGGTCTTAGTCATCATGTGGACTGTGACTCTCACTAAAGTTCCCCTAAAGGCCATGTGAGTAGTGTTGCCCTTCTTGCCCTTCTAAAGTCTCCCTTTACCCTCTGCTCTTACCTTTGGGAGTCGTTATTCTCAACTTTGGCTCCAATAAAGTAAAGAACTAATTTTTCATGTAGTAAACATCATCCACTGCTCCACAAAAGCTGTGTGGGGAGAGTCAGACTCAACCGTGAGTCACAGAAAAATGTGCCACAGCCTGAAGCAATGATCATGTTTTCTGTAACACTGCAACTCCTGTCATGATTGGTTCAGAACCTTTTGCCAGTGAGTTGAATAAGAATAAGTTACTCCATTATTTTAAATTTGAAGCACGTAATGAAAGTAAACTAACAGCTTTGGATTTTGTGGTTCATAAAACTTTAAATACTGAAAGTCCATAAGTGATGTTGCCACTCCATCTGAAATGTGAGAACCTTGAGTTTGAGTCATTTGAACCTCGTCTTTACATGAACACACTTTAATATACTTTGTTAATTACAGAGGAGCTGTTTTCTAAACTAAACCACATCTAAAGTAATTCAAATGAGCACAACCTTGAAAATGTGCTGTAGTAAAAAAAAGCAGCGTTCATAGTAAAGCGGTTACATTATTCCCTACGTTGTACCCAAAGCTTTTGGAGGTGGTGGGCACACAGAGTCCACTAGCATCTTCAGATGACTTTAAGAAACCTGGATGAGATAATTTAGAAAAATCAGATCATGCAGGAAATCAGACATCATCATTTACTACACGTACTGCATAATCCCATTTTCCAAGACACAAGCTGCTACTTCTGGCTATTACAGTTTTCATATGTACTTCAGTGTAACCAACAACAGTGACTGAGCAGAGTGTGTAGTAACAGCAGGGATATAGACAATGGACCAGTTATTTAACAAATCTAACATTCATGAAACAATTATATTCACTGAACGATATACAGACATGCACAGGGAAAGCTATATACATATTTAAGAATCCGTCTTATCCTTTGAGAACCAATAATGTCGATTCCCTCATGTTAAAATTAGAAATCCCCCAAAATGTTACAGTTAGTGCTCTTTGTAAATAATGTTTTTAGACAGAGCTGATGTGCTTCTGCTCCTCCCTAAACATCTGCTGTCATTGAAGATTAATGCAAATATTTTCTATATATGAATCAGTCCCAGACAAACGACACACACAAGGACATAAGAATTATAAACAATTAGACTCCATTTTATTTTCTTCTTTGTTAATTGATACTATTTATCTATTTTTACACCACATAAGTAAATTATACATGTAGTTGGATAATCTGTGTTTAAAATGGTCAAAATTCATCGTTAAAAATTGGTTTCAAGACCTAAAATACACCTGAGGGCTTCTAATAAGTTCTTCTTTTGTTAGTTTCAAATATCAGTGATATTAAAATATGTTGGCCAACACTGCTGCTGTCAGTATTCATGCTGCATGAATTCATCCTTACATGTGCATTTGAGCTTTACTGCAGTAACAGGAGTATGGCAGCCTGTGTCAAGCGTCCCTTTGAAGTTGCTCTCTAAAAGTGAGATCTTGCCTCAAGTTTCATGTAAGCAGGATAACATTAGGGAAGTTTACAAAGCCGTACAAATACAGCGTTATTTAAATAAGCAGTGCAGGGTGTTGGTTGCTGCCGTGGATTCAGTGCAGCCCTCCAGCTCAAGTGCAGATGGGATTTGCCAAAAATGCAGCCTCCAGTCAAACACTGTCCCTGCTGTTATTCCAATGAATCCGTAACTCTGACTGTAACCATCTGCATGGTTAGCATGGCTTACAGCACTTACGTGTATAAAACTTGATATCAAAAGAAAGTCATTTTCTTTGTTACTCACAATTGATAATCATTTGTAAAGAGGAGGCTGAGTGAAGTCCAGGTGTGTCTGATGGGTGTCAGAGTGCTAGCAGAGTGGATATGATGCATTTTAATGACATGGCCAATAGGGGTGGGCGATATAAACGATATACGATATACAGTAAACGATAGAGATTTTGACTATACCGCTCTATAGAGATTGACAGACCACGTGACTTTCGTGCATTGCATGCCGGGAACTCGTGGCAAAACAATCCAAGTACCGCATCAAATGCAAGCATTTGCAGCACCGCAAAACGTTCATTCTCCGGTTCCAATAAATTCTTGGTTTTTCTTTGCCTCCCAAAAAGGATATGTACAAAACGAAGGAGAACAATGCCGGTCCGTACAAAGACAGACTTGATGAAAAGTCAATAATATTGTATGCTGTAATCGTACTGGGCAATTAGTGATACAAAAAAACACGTTTTACCCTGTGAATAAAAATATATGTTTTTGTCAATGTACCATGGTAATAAATTAAGCAAAACGCAATATTGTGTCAGGACAATTCACTATTTATGCACAATAAACAAAGGAGCATAACGCGACAATTTCTGTTCAGCGCCAGACTTGCTTGTAACCTATATCACCAATTATGTTATGAAAAATGACGTATTAACTACTACAAAACACTGACCTTTGTGGAAATGCTTGGAGCAGACTAACATGTGAGCTTGAGTGTTCTGGGACGTTATATTTGGTCTTTGAATGGCTGCAATCCAGGCCATCTGTCGGCTCTTTGTTACTTCGTAAACATGGCTTGAACAATTTCTCTTCAACGACGTAATCCGATAACAACCGATCTCTTTACCTGTCGGCTTCCCGTGGCTGTCATGCGACCGACTATTGCAGTTAATAATACAACAGCTTCTTGCCAATTTTTGTGTTTCTATTTATCGCTGTGTAACTGATTTCAATTGAAAGTCTGCGTGCGCTAGTACCTCTTGCCACGAGTTCCCAGAATTCTTTGCGGTTTTACCCCTGAATGATGTCACATTTTCAATCTCTATCCGGTTGTTCAGTCTGACGTCACTAGCCGTGTCTGGACCTAAACTCCGCTGCAGGTCCATATATCAAACGATCACTATGGCATTACTGAGAGTTGAAAAACTGTCTAAAGTCTTTCATCTTTAATAAAATGATCAGCGTTCTGCCCTACCAGGTGTAACAATTGAGTTTAACATCCAGGCATCCATGAAAACGGAATTTATGACATTTAACGGAGTTAGAAGTTAGCAGGAAGTTAGCTCGCTAGCTTCTATCTAAATACAATATAGCATGTCCTGACTGCGGAGTTTTGGAAACAAATTAAAACGTACAGCTCTGTTATCACTTCCAGCATAAATGAAGACAGAAAACTAAACAGCAGGGACGTTTGTAGGGTTACTGAAGTTGGGCTAGCTGGTATATAATGATGTGCTACGTGACCGCTAGCGACACAGCTATGTTAGCATAATATAAACAAGCTAACTTTTTTTTCCACTCGATAAAAGTTAACGTGAGTGTTCTCGGTGGTCAGGAACAAATGTAATCGCATGGCAGGATGCTGTAAAAGGACCAAACTTCAGCCAGGAGAACAACTGAGATAATCCATCCACAATACGAGGTTAGTCATTCATATACTGCTGCATGGGCTGGGCTGTAGTTACATCCTAAGGTTTTAAAAACTGATCAATAAATGATTAGCGGTAATAAAAGCCGAGGGAGGTCAACAGTGATCACTGACTGTTTTAGGAGCTTTTTGAGATTAAATAGAAGAAAATACAAATACATAACATTAAACATGTTAACAACACAAAAGCCATATTAAACGCAGACTACTTTAGGCCTGGAAGTAGGATTCGTCACGTCATCACTTAACAATCGGATAGCGATAGTGCATGTTGATGATGTCATAAAGCTGCGCCTTTTTTGGTCGAAAGCATTGCAGTGGCTACAACCATTATCATCTGCAAATTATGGCGGGCGACAGTCATAGCAAAGAGATGAAGCACTTTTGAAATATGGGGAAAGCCAAAAACTGCGCTTCCTCCACTTCCGTAACATTGATTCATTAATGTTGAATTCTCTCGCAGCTGCTCTATTCCCATGTTGTTGCAGTATCTTAATAACTAACCTCGTATTGTGGATTAATAATCTCAGTTGTTCTCCTGACCGAAGTTTGATCCGTGTATAGCATCCTGCTATGCGACTGCATTTGTCCCTGACCACCAGAATCCCTCACGTTAACTTTTATCGAGTGGAAAAAAAGTTGGCGTTCATCCTCCAGCTTCACTGTGCTAATGTTATGCTAACATAGCTGTGTCGCTAGCAATCACGTAGCACATCATTATATACCAGGTAGTCCAACTTCAGTAACCCTGCAAATGCCACTGCTGTTTAGTTTTCTGTCTTCATTTATGTTGGAAGTGGTAGCAGAGCTGTACGTTTTAATTCGTTTCAAAAATCTCTCAGTCAGAACATGGTATGAAATGTTTAGGTTTAAACTAGCGAGCTAACTTCCTGTTAACTTCTAACTCCGTTAAATTGAATAAATTCTGTTTTCATGGATGTTAAACTTAATTGTTACACCTGGTAACGCAGCAACACTGATCATTTTATTAAAGATGAAAAAATTCAGACCGTTTTTAACTCTTAGTGTTCGTTTGACTTTGGGACCTAAAGTGGACGGAGTTTTGGACCCACATTACTCCGCGAAGCTCCTCACTACCGCAGCCGTAATGCTCTGACAATCCATCAAACAGTGTGACTTACCAAAGTTGTACTAAAACATTTTTTAACAGATTTCTGCACGCCAAAATTGGTTCGACGCCAGTAAGCACAACCAGAATTCATACATAAGGCACATTCTCGATTTTTGAGAAAATTAAAGGATTTTAAGTGTGCCTTATAGTGTGGAAAATACATTTATCAGAAGAAAAGAATATATCGCGATATATATCGTTACCAAAGCACATGCTTCAAATTATATCGCGATATGAATTTTAAGCCATATCGCCCAGCTCTAATGGCCAACCTTATCCACCTTAGCGGCTGCAGTCGCCAGCGGCAAGTCAATAGTCATCTTTATTATCAGTTGATAATGACATGTCCATTATTACAAAGTGGGGAGTAAACATGTATCTTATTGAGATTGCTTCTAGATAACTGCATCGACATGACCAATTATTTTTCTGTCAGTTGGCTAATCGATTAATCGATTACACGTGTAGCCAAAGACCCCTGTGAGATTCCTGGGTTGTTGGAACGGAGGTCAGGTGGGCGTATTTTTATTCCCAGGGAATAGATAGTCTTTGTTCCAGTTCATACGTGGCAAAAAACATCTTTCTGAGAGAAATCTGGCAAAAGCAGGTTTGTGTACTCTCCAACAGGAAGTAGCTCTCTTCTACGTGTGACATAATTTTAGAAAACCAGGAGTTACTAAACCTAATGGCTGCTGTTTTGAGCACGCATAGTGTGTGTAGATCTTCTGCATATAACTGTGAACTAAAGTTTCTCTTTAAAAAGCGTTTTCCAAGTACCAGGAAGCATCCTCCTCTTTACATTTTTACAGCTCTTGTGTGGGATGTGACTTCAGTGTTCGAGCAAACCTCTCTACCTTAGCTCCCACACACACTGCTGCTGTGTCACAATGTGAGTTTGTGTAGCCGGGGAAAGTTGTGCGAGTCTGTTGTGCGCTGTAATTTGTGACTGTTATCTTTCCTCTGCCCGTTTGTCTCGTCGTGCAGCCACCGAGGCTTCCTCGTTATTTTTGCTGTGCTAGTGGAAAGCAGCGCCGCTTGGATGGGAAGGCGATGTGCGACTAATGAACCCGGTGAGAGGAGGTGCGGCGTGGCGCCAGGATGAAGCAGCTATGAGAAAGGCAGCATAGAACAGCAGGATGGAGGAGAGATAAAAAGCATGATAATGCTTTAGACTTTGGTGTAAAGGCAGAAACATGAGCTGTTAATCTTCTTCATAAATAATCCAGCGTCCATTTAGCTGGAGCTTCTGACCCGACTGAACTGGGTGTGGGCTGCTGGAGAAGCAGTTACTGATGTTATCTCTTTGTGTCGGAGTGTAAAATCAGACTGAACGTGGGCTATGTCACCCTGAGAGATCGCTCTGTATCATTCTCAACAAACATGGACCTTACAGCTTTATACAGTAAATCCAAAGCATGCGATATCCATCAATGCTGAGTATTGGTGATAATTAATTAATGCTTGTAATTTAGAATGTGTTTCTTAGGGTAAGAGCTACTTAGATCTCAGACAGTTAAACAGCAGTGATCCCATAAGGCTAGACTGTACTAGAAGTTATGTATAATGTATTAGAGGATCTCATCCTTCAGCTGATGGGAGAACATCCTTAAGACTGTTTTTCATCAGTAGTTGCTCTGTTCTATGATGTCCGCCACCTTAACATTGGCATTAAAGACCTTTGGTCCTCTGGTTTGTGGGCTGGGACACATTTAAGTGGATCCCATGGATTATCGATCAAATTAGGATCTGGACAAGTTAGGGAACACACCGTGTCTTTGCTGTTTTTCTCATTCGCTGTTCATCTAATGTTTGGATGTTTTGGTAAGTGTAATAGCCACATGATTGTGGATATTATGGAGGTGTCCAAATTCAGAGGCTGCATCCTCCTGAGGACCTGGTTTTTGTGGTCTACGTGGGCCGGGTCCTCTAAAGACCGAGCAGGCCAGAAGGCCGGTCTAGCCTTCAGATTTGCGTCACCAGTTTTTTCGGTGGAGTTTAATAAACTCGGCCGTCTGCTCCTGGCTATGTAAAAAATAACAGGACACTGGAGTAAACTCTCGACCATCTCACCTTCTGTTTAATCAGTTTTCTGTGTGACATTAATTCAGCTGTGTGAAAACTAGAACTTTAATCTCAGCCAAACCGATTTACTCAGGAACAAATAAAACACTGAAAAAACCCCAAACAGTAACACTTTTAGTTATCTAAGTGTTCTCGTCGGCTCTAGTGACCTTCGACCTCCAGGTCAGCTATCGAGCTGGTGGGTAACAGATGTCTCCGAAAAACTTGGAGCACTTTTGCAAATATGTGATGTCTTGATAAACCGAGCATATATTTGAAGTTTGTACAGCTACTTTCTCACCTGAAAATATGTTAAAAGTTTATTTTGTCACCCAGAAAGAGGAATAAGAGTAATATTAAAACTAAGTAGCTGCCGCCATTGTTGAAAACTGGAATTGTTTGGGCCTCGCTATGAATTCTGGGATAGATTGGGCCACAAAGGACACACCTGACCCATCCTTCAAATCTGGTGAGAAAGAGGACGGATTTGTCGGCCGCATTTGGAGGAGTCTACGAATTTGGACAGCCTTCGTTGCGTCGCTGTGACGTAATCTGCCCACAAATGTGGCCTCCAAAGGATGCGGCCTATGAATTTGGACACCCCCAATGAATTTTAATTACATTGTAAACCTTATTCACCTCGCCTACCTAGTTGTTTACTGAGGCTGCAGTCATCAGCTGCAAGTCAAGAGTTTGAGTTAGTCCCTGGGGTGATAGACTGACTAGAGAGATGCCTGGTTATGTTAATCAATTATTTATTTGACAGAAGGTACTTGGTTATTAAAGTATTCACAGAGAGTAGCTCCTTTTACTCATGTGCACATAAGCGCCAGTGAAATCTAAATATTTGGGGAAGAATTCTGAGTTTTAACAACTTATCAAAGTGCAAACATGAGTAACTGCCTGATTCCACCAAGCAGTGCTCTGACGGACACTTAAAGCCTCCTCTGTAGCTCAGACACGAAAGAAATAAAGACAGAGGTCAGATAAAATCAGGTGTGTTTTAAGAAGAGATTTAAGAGATGATTCTGTCTCAGACGGACTTATTTCTGCTGGCAGATTGGTCTCTGCAGCCTTTGCGCTCTGACTCTATCCACTTTGATTAAAAAAAAAAAAAAGAGGGTCTCATACAAAATACTGACCAATATTATTTGGTTTTTAAAGGGTCACTCCTTTATGACTACAAGTCTAGCTAACTGGTGTTGAGTTTTCAGTCGGTCAGACATTAGAAATCCACCTAGCGTTGTGCCACCAGGAAAACCCACTAATGCTCTTTTTAAATGAGATTCCTTATTTTGCACAAAGAAAAGTTTAATGTTTTTATTAAAGGGAACAGTGCAACTACAAACATCATGAACTGTAAAGCTTCTAAAGCGGGAAGGTTTTAGCATGGCTGGTAAGATTTTGAACTGACATAATGTGATATATACACACTGAACTATGCTTGATGCCATCAGAATTGCATTTACAGCGTTAGCTTCAGGCTCAAGGGGAACTATTAAGTTTTGTGTGTGTACATTGATTAGTGCACATTAACCTAATAAATGGCTTTAAATGTTAAAATGAAGAAATGGTTTGATAGTCAAATCCAGGCTTTATTAAACCTGATGGAGGAAATGTAACAGTTTGGACTATAAAGTATTCAAATCTTTGCCTGAAATATCTGCAGGTCAGTCATAAATGGTTTGGTTTACTGGGCATTATCTAAAGTTGAGCCCAAGTTTAATTAGATTGAGCATTAGATTTATATTTCTGTCCATGTTGTTGTGAATTTAGCGACACCTTTGTTGCAGACTTGTCATCGACTGTGTTGAAAGGAAACAAGATCACAACAGTTAGGTAAAAAATATTTTTTGGTTGAACTTGTTTAAATTTATTTTGATCCCCTTTAACTTCTTGGTTGGCGTGGGGATGTGTAGGTTGAGGAACTTTCCACTTCCTTTATCCTCTATTAGCATGACTGTAGGAGAAGCAAATGGAGGACAAAGGCACTAGCATGCAGTCCTCAGGCGGAAAGTTACCCTCAGAGAGGGTTACGCCTGTAAACCGTTCGGTCTAAAGGCAGCTTGAAGGTAAAGATGGTGAACTGGAAGTTAACCTGAGGACTGAATCTAAACCTCTTTCTGCGTATATGCACTTGCTTTATATCTATATTTAAAAAACAAAAAAATGTGAATAATGGATTTTCCTTTCTGCATAATTGTTTTAAAAGGAGATGCTGCATATGTAATTAAGAGTTGCTGTGTCATGCAAAGCAGTGTGCTGAAGACTTTGAGGCTTCTGGTCTATCCTCATTTGAACCTGGATGGATTAGTAGGTGCCAGTAGGATTCTCTGGTGCTGTACCCAAATGGTGATTACATTTCCTGACTGATTGGCTCCTGCCCACTTCACCTGTGATTGCATGTATGAGGTTCAGCAAATGAGGATAATCTAGATTTCTTTTCTCTGACTGACAAAGCTTTAAAAGGCCAAATGTGCAAAATAACCAAAGCTGCAATTCTTTAAGCTTGACAAGCTAAAATTGATTAATGACGCACACAATAGATCTTTGTTGTTGACCAACTCTTTAACTGACTGACCACCTCAGCAGTATCCTGAACACTACACATTCATGTGTTTGTTCTTCTGCTTGTGTACATACAGCTGTCAGGCTGGACAGCTGTGACTTCCTGTCCTGTGGGTCTTCAGGTTTTATCGGAGTGAAAAAGCAAAGTGTTGATGTGCCGAGGTTAATCTGTGAGTAAATGTCAGAGCGGGCTGTTAATGTGCTGTTTGTGTGCTCAGCCTTCAGACCGTGTGTCAGATTTCGGCTCTACACTGATGTGTGAATGTGACACCTCTGTGTGGCAGAGTGCTTGGGTTTGTTTGGGATCTCCAGCACGTTTCACTCTTGGAAACTGATGTATGCTCACAAAAGAGCAACGAAATCTGAAGCTACTCAAACATTTACTTTTGGAACCAGGGGTTTGGTGATATTGTCCCCAAATTATATCACAATATAATTTAAGAATTCTTTTTGAATATGTTTGTTGAAGTGTGTGTGTGTGTGTGTGTGGGAGGTCTCTTATTTTATTGTGTCACCCTTTGTTACATGTGCAGCATTTTGTTGTTTTTAAATGTGCTTTATAAATACATTTGGAATTGGAAATTAGCAATAATCATATTTATGAATAACATTTGCGTGAGTCAAATGTAAGCACAAAGTAACCTGGAAATTTATAGTATAAGTGGAAGATGACAGTTTAGCTCTGGAGCTTGCACAATATTTGTTCTGTCAGATAATGTGCGAATATTGTGCACTCATATGGAGTGAAGCTAGTTATGGTCAGTGGAGTCATTTGGGGTATTTGTGACTTCGTAGCCTGATCGTACTCAACAGTGTGGCAAAGGATTAGCTGTAGTTTTTAATCAGCTGTCTGTAAGGTCATATTTCAGAGTTAATCTGATTGATTGAATCTTGATTATTACAAGCTAAAGATGTTGGAGTTCCTGTTAAATGCTAGGTGTAATGGCAAAACCATTAAGCCAACATGGAACTGCAATTCCTCTAACTGCCACTTGAAGTCGTCCTGAAACGCGAATCACTCTCCAGAGACCCTCGCGTTGAAATGCCCAATGTTTATATCTGCTAAAAATGTACTGGATAGTTTTCAGCGTTATAACATTAAATTGAACTAAACAAGTTGGGTCTTCAGTTAGGTGTAGCTAATTTATGCTCGCCTTACAGAAAGTTTGTGCTAGAGTTGAGGGAATTCTAGTATTATTATGGTATTATTATTAGTCCATGAGGAGGTATCCGTGTCTGTACTGTTTTAGAATTCAGCTTCTCAATCAAGCTAAGTAGCATTGGCTCAAACCTCGGCTCTAAATTGGTCTAGTTTTGACTCCAAACACCCAACATGGTCGCAGCTGTTACACAAACATAGAAGCCTTAAAATGACAGCGACGACTGGGTGATATCACACTGAGTATGTCACAGTGATTACATCCTTCTTATATTTACAGCCTGTGGTTTAATATTTCTGGTCACAGGATTCGGGTGGCAGCAAACAAACTAACCGTGAATTTCTGAATTTATGCTGCACACATTATGTGTTTGAATAGCCCAGCATACTAAAAGGTGTTTGTTACCTGGCTGAAAATTTGTGCAGTCTGTTGCCTGAAGCACTTCGTCTAACAGTTTACTGTCCTGTGCTATTTCTCCTGTTTTCATTACACATTGCTATATTCTACGCTGTCAAAAGAGCCAGAAAACACATATTTTAGAAATATTATCGTTCGCAAGCTGCTCACTGTGAACACATTGCATAGTGGATAATGTCATTCAGCTCATTTTCACCTGTTAAATACAGCACTAGGAAATGTTTGCTTTACATTAAAATTAGAAATGTAATTGTTATTATTATGATTCTTTTTAAATCCTGTCGTGTCTGGAAGCTTTTCCAATCAGAGTTATGATCTGAGTGTACTCTTGTGCCAAACACATTTTGCTTTTCCAAGATCAGCTCCATAAATTGTATGTATTGTATGTATGTGTGATGTAATTACTTCCTTATCTGGTTTACTTATGTCAGTTTTGTTTACAAAGTTCACAGCTTGGGTGAGGTTGAGATACAGCAAATAAACCGTGTGGTCCTCACATATCCTCTGCCAGAATAGCATGCATATAGTTCTCAGCAGAGTTGTCTTTGCAATAGTTGCATATGTGTGAGTCTGAGGCCCATTTGGAACAACATTTGTTCTGTATAGTTTGTATTTGCTGTACGTTGCAGATTTTTTGACAGTGTTTAAGCATACTTGTGTCCAGAAGTTTTGATTGGTCGATCCATCTCCCTCCCACTTTATGGTTGGGATAGAAATTGATTCATCAATTTTAATTTTTAATAGCTTATACATTTTTGATAGTCATTTGAGGGTGCAGATATTAAAAAACAACTTTTTTGTATTCTGTATTCTGCAACCAGTTGGCAAGTGTTTGCCAACTGGTTACTTCAATTGCTAGCATGAAGTTTGTAGCAAAGAATGGTGTTGTACTAAAACATCCTTCCGTTTGCTTTGGTTGCTAACACGTTGCCCTGGTCATGAAATGTGCCGCATTCCCAAACACATGCAGACTCTTTGCCAAGTAGCAGTGAAACTGAAAAGTGTGATGCATATGTAACCTTTCACTTTCAAAGGAAAAGTTCCATCTTTGGAAATGTAATGGTTGCAAAGGGAAGCACACCAGGAAGGCATGACTTTACTTTTACAGTGGGGCAAAAAAGTATTTAGTCAGCCACCGATTGTGCAAGTTCCCCCACTTAAAATGATGACAGAGGTCAGTAATTTGCACCAGAGGTACACTTCAACTGTGAGAGACAGAATGTCAAAAAAAAATCCATGAATCCACATGGTAGGATTTGTAAAGAATTTATTCGTAAATCAGGGTGGAAAATAAGTATTTGGTCAATAACAAAAATACAACTCAATACTTTGTAACATAACCTTTGTTGGCAATAACAGAGGTCAAACGTTTACTATAGGTCTTTACCAGGTTTGCACACACAGTAGCTGGTATTTTGGCCCATTCCTCCATGCAGATCTTCTCGAGAGCAGTGATGTTTTGGGGCTGTCGCCGAGCAACACGGACTTTCAACTCCCGCCACAGATTTTCTATGGGGTTGAGGTCTGGAGACTGGCTAGGCCACTCCAGGACTTTCAAATGCTTCTTACGGAGCCACTCCTTTGTTGCCCGGGCGGTGTGTTTTGGATCATTGTCATGTTGGAAGACCCAGCCTCGTTTCATCTTCAAAGTTCTCACTGATGGAAGGAGGTTTTGGCTCAAAATCTCACGATACATGGCCCCATTCATTCTGTCCTTAACACGGATCAGTCGTCCTGTCCCCTTGGCAGAAAAACAGCCCCATAGCATGATGTTTCCACCCCCATGCTTCACAGTAGGTATGGTGTTCTTGGGATGCAACTCAGTATTCTTCTTCCTCCAACACGACGAGTTGAGTTTATACCAAAAAGTTCTACTTTGGTTTCATCTGACCACATGACATTCTCCCAATCCTCTGCTGTATCATCCATGTGCTCTCTGGCAAACTTCAGACGGGCCTGGACATGCACTGGCTTCAGCAGCGGAACACATCTGGCACTGCGGGATTTGATTCCCTGCCGTTGTAGTGTGTTACTGATGGTGACCTTTGTTACTTTGGTCCCAGCTCTCTGCAGGTCATTCACCAGGTCCCCCCGTGTGGTTCTGGGATCTTTGCTCACCGTTCTCATGATCATTTTGACCCCACGGGATGAGATCTTGCGTGGAGCCCCAGATCGAGGGAGATTATCAGTGGTCTTGTATGTCTTCCATTTTCTGATGATTGCTCCCACAGTTGATTTTTTCACACCAAGCTGCTTGCCTATTGTAGATTCACTCTTCCCAGTCTGGTGCAGGTCTACAAATCCTACCATGTGAATTCATGGATTTTTTTTCACATTCTGTCTCTCACAGTTGAAGTGTACCTCTGGTGCAAATTACTGACCTCTGTCATCATTTTAAGTGGGGGAACTTGCACAATCGGTGGCTGACTAAATACTTTTTTGCCCCACTGTAAGGTAAATGTTCTACCTTTCCAATTAGATTTTCACTTTTTTCCAATTTTCACTACTGTTTGGAAAGAAAATGGCAAATGTTTTTTGCAAACTACAGACAACAGCAGCAATCTGCTGGTGAGCAAAGCAACCAAAGTTAGTTGGGCAACATACACCCTTCCCTAGCAACCTTAATGGCCTTAGGCCTCAAAGAACCATTAATTGAGGTGCCTCTTCAGGGTTTGTAGAAAAATCTCTCGAAAAAGGTTTTTTTTTTTTTGTGGAACTAAAACTCTTGGTATCAATCTGGAGAATTATTGATGGTTCTAGCATTAAAATGATCCCTTTCTTTTTCTCTCCCCCCCAGAGAAACCCCCAAAATACGAGGACAGGACACAGCAGTAAATCTGAGTTCTTGTGACTTCAGACTTCTCTCATCACACAGTATGAATGGTGAAGGAAGTGTCTAACATAGGAGACTAATAACATGCACACTTAAATCCGAGCAAGGCCTCTCTGGGCCTGGGAGATCTGGGAGCCAATGGGGGTGTAATGAAGCATGGAGCAATGGCATGATCACCTCATTATTCTTTGCTGCTCGCTCCAGAATCCTGTGCCAAGTCCACAAGCGACTGAGGCAGCAGCAGGGACAGCAAGAGACTGAGCTGATGGGTTGATTGTGCATGCAGAGTGGATGTCACAGGGTGTGTGTGAACCAGATCTCAGCTGCTGAGTGCTAAGAATGGTTCTTTATTTTATTCAAAATAACAGCAACTTCCTAAGGATTATTTTGGATACATAAAGAGATCAGTCAGGTTAATGGATGGCACATCTGTTTTGTTTAATCGGATGAACTCTGGTCATGTACGGCACCTTTAGCTTTTTATGTTTTCATAGTTGTGGATCGAATTAAAACAGTGAAAGTGAAAAACATTAGTTTCCTTAAAAAGTGAAGGGATAGCCACATGTCCGATGCCCTCCCTCTATTTTGGTCCTCTATGCCAAGCAGAAGAATAACAAAGTCGAAGCTTTTAACCCCCCTCGACTTCCCTCCTCACTCTCCCATCTCTAACCAAAGCCAGAATCCCTCCCAAAGTCCCCAAACTCATCTGGAAATCTTTCTTATCTCAGCTCATCCCAGTTTTTCACCCAGCAGCAACGTTCTCGGCAGTTTGAGCAGCACTGAAAATTTAAGGATTCCAAACCCAAATTCATCCCAAAATCTAACCTGACTATGAATGTGCGTGCTCTCAGAAAAACATGCTGTGAATATTTGAAAAGCCCTGCAGCATTTCATTGCTTTAGTCTGTGTGTCCAGGTGAGAGAGAGCAGTGCCATTTGATCTTGAGTTAACAAGGAAGAGATGAATTAAATAGACGTTTTTGTCCCCACAGAACAAGAGTCTTGATGCATTTGGATGCACCACGTGCTCTTAAAATGCAGAATTTCTCCTGAGAGGCGGAGCAGCATTTGTGATGTTTGTTTGTTGTTGAAAAGCATATGGATAGTGATCAAAGTTAGACATACTTTAACTTTAAAAGAAACGTGGTACGAAGCACGTTTCAGACCAAAAATTGCAGTCTTGAAAGAACAGAGAAAACGTGATGCATACATTTCCATCAGCTTGTTTATTATGACCAGACCCAGTGACTCAGACTCTGTATATCTCGTAACATTCCTTGAAACTGCTTAACATCTCTGAGTCTTGGGTCTGAATTTCTAACATGTCGTCTTGGTTTTGACAGAGATCTGCAGCGTTCACAGCTGACAAAGACATATCGTCTGATTAAATGGCAGCACATGAAACTATGGGAGCTGATAACTATGGATAGCTGAAACTCACTGAAACGATGCAAAATAAACATGAAAATGTTTATTACTTTGAGTACTTTGAATGCTCAGAGTAGAAAAGTGCTATATAGGATCTAGCCCATTTAACATTGTTATACAATGTGGTTGTAAACTGAGACAAAATGTCCATTGCCAAGTTTAGAGTTAAAAAATGAACAGAATGGGATTCAAACTGACGACTACAGGTGAGGACAAACCTATTAACTTTGTAAAGCTCAAAGCGTGTAAAAAGTCAGATCTGAGGAACTGGAACTGGGAATCCCATCAAGGTGGAAGGAATCACGAAGACCTACACCTGAGCTACAGGTGTTCACCTACTAACCCGAAGGTTGGTGGTTCCATCCCAGTCTGCATGCCAAATGTTCTTGGGCAACATACTAACCCCATGTTGCCCTCCAATACATACATATGAATGTCTGTGGGAATGTTGGATAGAAAGCAGCTTAGAAAAAGTGTTTTGTGTGATTGGGTGAATGAACAAGTTGTGCAAAGCACTCTGAGTGCTCAGAGAGTAGAAAAGCGCTATATAAGAACCAGCCCATTTACCATTTACCAAGAACTGATATGTGAAAATTTTGAAAGAAAACCTCAAGCAGTCGGTTGTGAAACTGGGTCTGGGTCGTTTCTTTGTCTTCCAACAACACCAACCCAAAACATGCATCGCTCTTTGTAAGAATCATTTCCAACTGAATGGCCTGCACAAAGCCCCGACTTGAACATATGTTGGGTGAACTGAAGACCAAGGTCTGTGCCTGAAGATCATCAAATTTGGAGGATCTTAAGAGATTTGTCAAAGAAGAATGGCCTAAAAACATGTGAGACTTAAAAACTGCATGACTACAGGCTCTTATACAGCAAAAAAGATACACAACTGACTTTCAGCATCAGGGGTCAAATAATTCGATTTTTGTGAAATAATATTGTTTCTGTGTGCGATTAAAATATAAAGATCAGAAATAAAACTATAATATTTGGAAAGGCTGCGTTAAAGTTTTCTTTAGTTTTGGTGCCTCAAAATACTTTTAAAGAATGACATTTTTTTTATGGCGGGCTAATAATTCTGACCCTATCTGGATTAGACGCAAACACACAAAATTTATCTTTATGTCCAAAATGTTTCTCCCATCTTTTAGCTTGTGAGCCACACCTCCTTTTTCATCTCCAGTAGAGGCCATAATAGAGTGATTTTTAAAAACACATTTATTTACTTAATAATGATCCATATAAACATTCAGCTCTGCTACCACTTCCAACATAAATGAAGACAGAAAACTAAACAGCAGTGATGTTTGCAGGGTTACTGAAGTTGGACTACCTGGTATATAATGTTGTGCTACGTGATTGCTAGCGACACAGCTATGTTAGCATAACATTAGCACAGTGAAGCTGGAGGATGAACGCCAACTTTTTTTCCAATCGATAAAAGTTAACGTGAGGGATTCTGGTGGTCAGGGACAAATGCAGTCGCATAGCAGGATGCTATACACGGGCCAAACTTCAGTCAGGAGAACAACTGAGATTATGCATCCACAATACGAGGTTAGTTAATATACTGCAACAACATGGGAATAGAACAGCTGCGAGAGAATTCAACATTAATGAATCAATGTTACGGAAGTGGAGGAAGCGCAGTTTTTGGCTTTCCCCATATTTCAAAAGTGCTTCATCTCTTTGCTATGACTGTCGGCATATTGTGCAGATGATAATAGTTGTAGCCACTGCGATGCTTTCGACCAAAACAGGCGCAGCTTGATGACATCATCAACATGCGCTATCGCGATAGAGTGATACAGTCAAAATCTCTATCGTTGGCCAAATTTATATCGTTTCTATCGTATATCGTTTATATCGCCCACCCCTACTCAACAGTGCCTCCTGCAGTTCTTCTAGAGTTGAGGGATGATTCAAGACAATGTTGTCTTGAATCATCCCTTGTTAATAATTTGCCAAAGGTTTGTTCTGAAACCTTTGGCAAATTATTAACAAACTCCTCCGTCTTCTATGCATTTCACAGATAATTTGAAAACGTTAACAGACAAGAGCTCCCTCTGCTCTTAGCCCTGGCAGAACAGTCGAAGCAGTTTTGTGCCTCAACTTTGCTGATTTGCATTGTCTTTGCTGATCATTATGTGACAACTGCTGCAGCAATACATCATTACCAATAGTTGGCAAATTGGACAGGATGATCTTTCACAAAACAACTCCCCTCTCAACTAGGCTATTCACCTTGTCTATAGAATCCAGAAACATGACAACCGCATTATTTCTCCTAGACCCTGCCTTCATGCTGTCACATTCGACAAGTTCCCCTACAGCCAAACAACACTTCTCAACCGAGTAATTCAATGGGTATTTTAATACCATACTGACAGGAAAGGCTCCAAAAGCCTTCAGAACCACATATCATTTCCGCTATCGTACCCAGCTAAGTGCTATATGCTGCTGAAAAAAACACCAAAAACACGCCAGTGAAAGAAAGTTGTGTGAACAGAGCTAAAATGTGAATCACCACTGTAAAAAGTAAAGTTCAAACCTTTAGAAAACCTCACACTCATTCTCCTCTCCACACATGCAGCAGACGCTCATGCATGCACACCCAAAAGAAAGACGGACAGACAGAACATGTTCTGTTCAGTATGCCTTGAATCTGCTTTAACTCATCAGGAAAGTGTTCACTGACATCACTGATCAAAGGGAAGTTATTCTCCCAAACTCTGCTATACAGCTGGATTCTGCAACCACAGGAGTCACCCCCTGTTGGCCATTAAAAAGAACTAAGGCGCTTCAGTATTGTCTACTCTTTTTAGAGCCAGAAGCTACATCCATCTTTTATTTCGTCTATGATAACGGCAATCCACAGATTCAATGTGGTCATCTCTCTTATGTAAGCAAAGCATGTCTGGTCGAAGGTTTCAATAAAATATGGAAGCATAACAGAACCCAGCATATTCACATCACTAAGTGAGCCCCCAGTAGCAGAGGACATTGATTGCAACTTAATCCATCCCATTGTGAGTTGCTTTTAAAACTGGTTTATTGTTTTTTACAACACAAAGACAAAACCATCAAGATTACGAAGCAAGCATGGAAAAGGAAGAAACCCTTAAGCTCTCTATAAATTACCCCTTTAGTTCCCTTAATTTATTTTCATCAACACCAAAGCTTCATATGCCCTAATACATGATACATGTGCAGCAGCTAGTCAGTAGCAATATTTAAAATGCATGCTCATCAAATGCACTCCAAATCGTGACACGGGAGATTAGTTTGTGGCCATAAAGGTTGTATAATATAAATGTAGCACAGTATTCCGTCACAGGAGGATCAAATATTCTCGTAAGGTCATCCAGTGAGAGAATCTGCCAAATCGAACATGTGGCGCTACCTGCCTCAAACCCTTGTGAATAAGGGAGTAGCTGAACGTAACCTCAGTGCAATGTAAGACTGAAAGCAGTGTGTGTTTATTTCATCGTGTTAGGGTTTGGTACAGCTTTACGAAATGATGATGATTTCTACAAATTAGAAAGCGCTGTTCTGTTTTCACAACAACGCAATAAATGTTTTAATTTTTTTTAAACACCAAAATCGATAAATAATCATCACAAAAGATTACGCTGTCAATATTGAACAAAATGAGTGTGATTATAGTTTTGCCAAGGACTGTGCAGCCCTAGCTTGTTGCACAAAAACGGAAGTGATTTGTGTCACTTGAAAGGTTGCCTTCAGTTGACACCTACGGTTTCCCACAGTTACTTTTTTTCTAACCATTACCTCGGTCACTCTTCTTTGATTGTGTCCTGACAAAGACGTGCCAGGAAGTGGATGTTGGGGACATTTCGGTCAGCGATATTCTTCCAAGTTGATTTTCCTTCTCCCAAGATTTTCCTCTTCCATCAGTTTTTTTTCCTGGTCTCCCGTTGTACTCTCAGCCTGCTGCGATCCCCCTCTTTTCTTTTTTTCTTTTCTTTTTTTTTTGCGTTGTTGTCTCCTTAACTGGACTCCCCCAGGCCTGATTCTTTGGCTCAGTGGGGCTGTTGCTTGGCCGCTTTCTTTCTGTGGGCACACAAGGACTCCTGGATTCAGAGCTGACATTGATTTTCCTTTTCTTTGGCAATTTGAACCATGAAGAAAATGCAGACGCTTAGTAGTAGTATGTTTTTTTTTAATTTTTTAATTTTTATTTTTTAAAATGAGATCATTTAGATAAATGGCAGTAAGTCTGGGACAGATGAAGACTATTCTTATCTTGAATTCTTTAACTCATTTAACTCGATGCTTTCAGGAAGCACAAGCAAGTCAATATTGTTTTTTTGCTCATACTGCTGCAGTTTTTCCTTCTGTTAACTTGCATTTCCTTCTTGAGCTTTCCAGAAACAGCAAAACAACCAGGGTTTCGTTAGCCGCTGTTTCTGCAAAGAGCAGAGCAAAAAGTGTGGACTACAGCAGATGTTCAGGCAGGACCAGCACTACGGGGAAGTGGCTGAGGGGGCAGTTAAAAATGGTGATGGGGCAAATTTTATCCTGCTGTGCCTATTTTTACCTTTTCTTTATTAATCACCTAGAAATATAATGGCATGTTTGACTCAATTTACCCTGGTTTATCTTCCATTATTACTTAAATTCCCATACAGAAAAGAAATAGTAAAAACTTATATGTGATTACTCATGAAAGTGGCCACTTTCGCATTACTTTCATACATTGTTTTAGTAAGTATCCAAAACATACAAGTTTCATTATATAATTTTTCAAGGGATCTTATATCTGTTTTCACACTTATATGCTTTTCATACAAGCTTCACACAAGACAGATACAAACTTTATAAGATTTATATATATCTTTTCCATATGGGTTAGTACCATTTATAAAATGATTTCCATGTTTTATGCAGTATGACTTGAAACTAGAGATTCTAGCCCAGAAAAATCATCAGAGATATGTTCATGCAGGTCATAAAATAGAGAGCTAAAAGTCGTTCTATACAGCTGGATTTGGTTTTTTTTGCGACCCGGGATCCAGCTGGGTATTAAATACAATACTGTTAATATTGTGAATTGAATGAAATTAGCGAATTCATTTATTTTGCATTAGCTCAAAAAGAATCTGTACAGCCATGAAGAGCAGCCAAAGCAGAAACATAGATGCGTTCTGTCTTCTGACACTCCCTTCAAGCACAGCGTTATGTCCAAATTCCTCGACGACATTGATCCGTATCAGGATAGCGTCACACAGTTGCTGCAGACTTGTCGGGTGCATCCGTACGTGAATCATAGAATCATACATGTGGTGACTATGGTCACCAAATTTTTGTCATTTAATTTTTTTGTAATTGTTCGTTTAGTTTAGCATGAATCCTCTTGAAAAAGAATAGTTTTTC
This sequence comes from Aulonocara stuartgranti, assembly GCF_965226115.1. Classification (NCBI taxonomy): domain Eukaryota; kingdom Metazoa; phylum Chordata; class Actinopteri; order Cichliformes; family Cichlidae; genus Aulonocara; species Aulonocara stuartgranti. Next base: position 38,299,209 of record NC_138939.1, on the reverse strand, counting down.
CGTTTTTGTTTTTCTTGTTTTTTGAAAAAAAAAAAGCTTGCCAAAAAATACTTAAACTTTAAAAATGTATGTTGTCCTTTGTCCTTCTAGTGGGCCAGATTAGAGTCTTTGCTGGGCTGATTATGCCATATTTGACACCCCTGCTGTATACCATAGAGATGGCTGTGTGGGGAAAATCTTAGTAGATCAGCAGTTTCTGAAATACTCCGACACCAACACATCTGGCACCAACAACCATCCCAAATTCAGAGTTACGTGAATTGCTACCATGTTACTGATTGATTAGATATTTGTGTTAACAAGCAGTCAAACAGGTGTACCTAACAAAGTGACAGTGACTGTATAAGGGCTTTGACTTGACCACTGTTCAGGCAAATTAGCTCGGCTGACTCCAGTCAGTTCACTGTTGAGATTTTGCAGATCATTGTCATTTTGTAGAATTTGAAACCGCTGCAGCTGTGCTGTGATCACAGTTTCACACATCAAAGACTGTGTAGCAAGGGAAAAAATTAAAAGGCTGTAAATTGGCTTCAGTGTGGTGTGACTCGTGTCTGTTTGTGTCAGCAATTAAGTCACTTCAGTTTACATTTTTAATGTTGCCTCCACGTGTTCTGGCCTGAAAAATACAGAATTGGGAAAAAGAAGTGGTTTCAGTGGAAGTAGAGAGTTAGATTTGTGTGATACATACCCAGATAAGGTTGGGAAACGTGCAGTCTGCTGAGACTGACTGCACATCCAGATGAACAGAATCAACCTTTTGGGTCATTACTGTTTATTGTACCTTTCTAGCTACTCTTAAATCTGCTACATTGGATTGGTTGCGCTGAACAAGTCCCTGATGTGAAATGTGCCCTAGCCATTATCCTTACTTGACCTTGTTATTTAGCACCAGACCTCGCTGAAAATGGAAAGAAAGTCTGAATACTGGGTCTTAATTTCTCAGTTAAAGAAAAAAAGGAGGGGTGGCACCATATATAAAGGATGGATTTAACCTCCGGATACACAATATGAACCCAATGAATGCCGTAAATGGGGAAAATGACCCTATTTGTCGCATGATTTATGGCCTCTGTAAACATTTCTTCTAATGACTTTATAGCCTGAGTCAGAAGTTTCAAGTTCTCTTTAATACTTCAGTAAGATGATGTTCATTTGGTAAATGATGCTCCCATTATAGTCTAATGGACAATAGAACAGGGAGTGCTTTAGGATGAGGTTATTTTGTGATTGACAAAGTACTGCTATTATAGTCATACAATGTTCCTGGAGTTATAATTCAGGTCCACCCCTCACCCAGCATGTCCAGTCTTGTGAAAAAAAACAATGCCAAACCTGAGGCTTTAAAATAGCCGCCCACTAGCCAGTGTGTCACGCCACAGTGACGGCCATCCATCTCTTAAATAGTCTATGGTTGTTAGTTAGAGAGAGACATAACACAGAAGACACCGTCAGCAGCTTGGGGTTTTTCCATGTCTGGTATTGCATCAGTGTTTCCTTGTGTGTTTTTAGTAGTTTGTGACTTGACTGTAAACTTAGGACAGGTGAGTTAAAATGACCGAAATCTGCTCTGATATTTAGTAGTTTCAGTACAAGAGAATGGAGACTATAGCGGGGGACTGTTGTGACATGAGTGCAAATGAACTGGGCGAATAATATAAATCCATATCCTTCACTTCCACTGTATTTATTTTAGTTTTGTTGTTACAGCCATTTTATTTGATCTTGAATGCATTTGTTGTTTTTTATTTTAAAAAGTTGTGAAACTCTTGTTTAAATGATCAATTGTGCTGCCTCCATAGAAATTCCGTCTGTTTTTATTTAAAGGCCTCACTTAACTTGTGCATTTTTTATAGATGTACTCGAGGCTGGTACAACACACATCTGACTTACTTGTTAATGATTTGTTTTAAGAAACTGCCATGGTTTGTTTCTTTTCCCCTAAAGCCTAAATGAGCATTTAAGTTTTTGTCAAGTCAAAAATTACATTGAGTTTACTTGAAAAATGACAAACTGTCCATGTTAAAAAGCTGAAGATGTGTATTTCTGGCATTCTGTGTGTTCTCGCATGCAGGGGTCAGAAATCACCCAACAGCTATTTTTATACAGCAGGTGGGGGGACCCCTGAGGCATGCCTACAGTGGAAATTTACCTGCCCCCCAATGTCTGTGTCTGTGTCTGGGGATTTAAGATTGGCACGTGACAGATAAGAGCAGTGATCCTCCCCCCGTGTCTGTGCACTCACACAGAGAGTATGCATCACGGTGTGTTTGCATGTGCTAAACTCTGCTAAGCCTCGGCCGTGGGGAAGAAGAGCACATTTTCTCTTTCCAGAAATATCTTCATTGCTGTAAGAAGAATCAAATAATCAGATTAGCTAAGGCCATGCAAACTAAGCTGAATCCCTTGATTGTGTTTACTACCAACTAAAACAAAAAGACAAGCTCCTTCTCACACTGGGCTGGACTCAGTCTGGGGTAGATGGCCCCCTCCTCCTGCTCCTCTCGCCCCAGGCCGTATGGAGGAGCTTTAATGGCTGCTGTTGTTTCACACTAAGAGCCAATCTGGCTGTGCTCCTGGAGCCATCAGACGGGCTGTTAGCACACAAACAACAGCATCACTCCAGCTATCAGCTGCAGTAAAAACAGTGTGGGACCTCCTGTGGTTCAGGATGATCCTAGCCCCCCCACATCCTCGTTGATGCTGGTGCAGATTAGACTGTCGGCATGCGAGGAGACTGTTTGTCACAGGCTCTGGCTAAGATCGGGCTCCGGGGCAGAATTTCTCGGATTTTTGACAGGCGTCATGTCGCCTCCCTCTGTTCTATACAACAGAAGAGAGGAGCTGCCGTCTGGATGGAGCCCAGGCAATGCCAGGGAGGACAAAAGAAAGACAAGATTTTTTTGTGTATGTTAATTATTTTCCCTCTTCTTTTTTCACTCCTGCCGTCTGCTTCTCTGTCCCCCTGTTTCCCTCCAGAGCTTCACCCCACAGTGTTCCCTTCCGAAAGTCAACCGTTGTAAGCCCTGCCCACAGACTTGGAGTCACGTTTTACACAACACCCCTCACAACAATAACCCGTGATGTTTTTATCTCAGTAAATCAGTCTGATTGGAAGGCACCATTGATCCATTCCAGTGCTCCTGAGCTTTTTCATCAGGCATTCTTTATGGAAAAGGCAACGATGGATACAGTTCAAAAAGATCAAAAAGTCTGAAATAAAAATTTAAGGAAAATGATATCCTAAAATGCATTTACATTCATTTTTTACATTTTTTTTTAAGTCGTTGTGGTTTTATTGTTGCTTGCTTATTTTTGTTTTGGCCCATTATTAAGTGCTTAATTTATTTGAGAATGTAGTTATTTGGGCCAAGGCCAAGAATAATGCTGGTCATCTTCTACTCTTCCATTAGCAACTTCAAAGTAGCTTCAGAGCTAGTCTAAGACAGCCATCCCACTTCCACAGTATAAAAGGTCCGGTGGCTACTGTGACATCACTCATGTCACCTTTGTGATTGGATCAGACTGAAAACACAAGCTCATTGGCTAAAGGAATTCGAAGTCATTAGCCAATTGTTTATTTCCGAATCTTATTCTATGACACTGAGGGGGGAAAAAATCTGTTTGCATTTTAATCAGTATCACTCCCTCCAGTTAATACACGACACCACGGTTCTTCATTCACTGATGGATTTATTCTTCCGTCAAACTTCTCCTCAGAAACACCATAAAATCCACCGTCAAACTGTTATTACATAAAAGTACAGAATGACCAACATAAATATTACAAATAAACATTTAAACCCAAGTTAACAAATACGCGATAAACAAACACAGTTAACGTACCTCGCTGGCTGCACGTAACCGTGAGGGAATGAGTCCGCTTCAGGAACAAAACTTAACAAAAATAATTCCCAATTTCTTCTTCTTTGCAGCTTTCTTTTACTTTAAACTGCTTATTTATTCCTTCTTCTGCCTTAGTTAACTTATTAACTTAGCTTCTTTGCACATGAATTAAAAATTAAACAAACTGACAATTTACATTTATGGCAGTTAAAATCAGTGTAATCCAAAACAAGTAACTGAAACCATAAATGTTTAGAGAGGTCTGGGCACTTTTGCAGCTACAGCTATTGCTCCCTGGTGGCCATTTAAGAGAATGCAGGTCTAATGGTGCAGACGACAGTCAGGACATGTTCCCCGACCCAAAGGCGCAGGGAACAAACGCTCTTGTCCACTGGAAAAACTCCAACGTACAGGCAGCAAGGCGAGGGGATACTAAGATTCCTACCTCAGCCTGCCGCCTCTCGCCAAGGGCAACTCTAGACTAAGGGAGTCCAGCTCCTCTCCAGGGTTCTGGAGCCCTTTGCGTTGAGCTGGTACCTCTCAACCTCACGCGGTGGATCGGGTCCTTCCCCACCAGAGAGGTGACATTCCATTTTCCAATCGTTAGTCTCGGTAGCTGGTGATTGGCCCAACAGGGTCTCTGACCCCGGCCGCCGCATGGGCCCACCCTACAGGTAGTAGCCCCATGTCCCATGGTCTCCAGGCGCTCGCCCTCGGGCACCCTCCCTGGGCCTGGTTCCAGGGTGGGGCCCTGGTAACCCTATCCTGGGCAGGGTGAATTGTTCCCTAGATCTTATACTCACAGGGGTTTTTGAATCCTCTCTTTGTCTGGTCCATCACCTGAAACCAGTTTGCCATGGGAGGCTGTACGAGGGAGCAAAAGCCCCCTGGCAACATGAGATCCCTGGGACACACAAGCCCCTCCACCATGTGAAGGTAGCGGATGTATGGATGGAAGGAACGTTTAGTATTTCCAAACAAAAATTGCTGCACTACATGTATTACAAATAAAGAAAACGTATCATGACAGTACCCGTAGATCTCCATCAAATACCATATCCCATCAGTATGACTACATATAAATTATTACCTATAAAGAATATTCAACTGAAAATAATTTGTTCTGTGGTAAACAGGCAAATGAGATACAATCGCTAAGACTGTTTGAAATATCCATGCAGCTGAGGGTCTTCTTTGTTCTGGAGAGCTTTCAGTAGACCGGAAGAAACACTGCAAAGGAGAGGTAGAAATGACTGAAAAGTCTTAAAAATGATCCAAAAAGATTCAGTTTAATGTCATTTGGGCAAAGAAAGAGGGTATGTAACTAGTACTAATGGCTTATTTATTGACTTTTTTGAAAAGGTTTTGCATTTGATGTTTAAAATGGCACAGGAGTCCTTGTTGCTTAAAAAGACGAGCTGCTGCACTGCTGAACCCACGCATGCACAGGAAGTGATGTAGTATTTAGCCTCAAATTAAAGAAATAGACAACCTCACACTCCTGTGCAGGTTGATCGACAGAGGAGACATGGTTTCAGAGCGCTGGCAACCGAAAAACCTTGTGAATTTCAACTTGAGCAATGACAGTAATGAGAAGCTCTGTCTGCTGCGTGATTGACAGCTCAGTCTGTAGCTTTTGCTGTTTGATATTCAGATGCTTTTGGTTGAGCAGCTCAGAGGAAATCTTCACTCTTTCTGTTCATTTCTGTTAAAAAAATATTATTCTTTAGTATCTTATAAGATTGTCTGAATATTAGTAATTGTTCCACTCCTGCCATACAGCTGCTGTCATCTCATAGCTATTTTTATTTCTGCAGACTGGATCTTCCCCGGATGGTTCCTGTTGACTTCGACTGAAGAGCCTCTCCGTCACTTCTCATCACTTTACCCCACACGGGGATTTACATTAGCCAATCTGGTGAGGAATCTTTTAAATTAATTATATTTTTTTGCCTGTAAAACACCCCCTCAGTGAGTGCGTGTGGACCTGCATAGAGTCTCTGAAGAAAACGACTGAAGAGTTGGTGTAAAATCAGCTGTGTGGGGACATAATAGGATTCAGTTTATATCTGATGAGATGCAGAGAAATCTTCAGAGACCAGATTCACAAATTCTTGGATGTAATCCAGAGATGAGCTGCTTGGAACTGGTGAATGTATTGTTTTGGCTCTTTGTTGATTCCTGTGCATGTGCGTTTACGTGACTGGTTTTGTGATATTTTTTTTCTGTTGTCTTGTTTGTGTGACATGACAGGAAATCTAAAATGTTCAGCAGCAGCAGCTGTGGTGCTTTACCCAGCAAACACCTCTAGAACATGTTGTCCCACATCACAAAGGTCATTGCATAATTATGTTGTGTAAATTAGCATCCAAGGTATTTATCCCCTGTGGCTGTCACATGGTGTTATTTTTCTTCTTCTTCCTCTTAATAGAGCTGCAGTGGAAATTATTTATGTGTGCTTGAAGCAGTTTGGGTACAAATTTAGCTCAGAGGAGCAGCTCTCTGAGGAAGCTTCCCATACGATCGATGCTGCACTGTTATATGATTTTCTGTAGCATCGGACTTGCTAAATGGAAGCATCACAGCACTTTGTTTTTCTTCGGCTGTTGCTTTTGAATTGATGTCTGCATATTTTTAGTCATTTATGTAAAATTTTAATGTGCCAGACTTATAACAAGTAATGTCTTTGTAGATGTTACTCAGATGTTTGCAGTTTTACAGGTGGCCGACTAGTGTGTTTAATTAAAAACGGCAGCTTTTGAATCAGGGGCCGTTTGGACTTGGTGATGAATCAGATTTGAATTAAAATTAAAATAAATTACAATTTTGGCTTGGAGCAGTTTTGGGTTAAATGCTGTTAGGTCTGTGGATAACACAAACTGTAGACATCTTGAATCTTTACATTTAAAACTTGCATTTAAAGCTGCATTTCCTCCAAAAAGTAACAGAGGCAGCATCTGCCTACAAGGGTTCGAGTCTAGCTTTACAAAAGAAACAGTCACCAGCATAGAAAAAACTACAAATGGAAGATTTCAACTAGTGCAACTGCTGTAATAGCTCTGTCCTGTTTGGAAAGAAAAGCAAAGTAAGTTGTACAAGTACTTTGCATTCAAAAACTCCACAGCTGAGGTTTTGCTTCAACATCTGCCAGAGCAACACTCTGCGTGGCCTCTTAGCACAGGTCAGTTGCATCCAGTGTCCCACAGGCTAATTAAGCCCAACCAGGAGTCCTTCTAGTGCTTGATGGCTCCCTTCACTTCCAGTGTCCACCAACCCATTCAGGGATTACCACCATGACAGCTACCTTGAGGTTTGGAAACAGGGTCCATGTCCAGAGGCTGATGTCACCAGCTTTCCTCAGAATACTGTTGAAGTTGGGATTAACAATCCTATGGATCCCAGCCTCTGCCAGATTTTTCTACCTTCTCTGTATGTTTTGGGTGTCCCCGCCCAACTGCTCACCAGCTGGTCATCAGGAGCTCAGCTCCTCTCTTCACCTAAATGTCCAGAACACACAGCCACAGGTCTAATACAGAATCAATCATCGACCTGCAACTGAGTGTCCTGATGCCACTCTGCTGTGCGCTAAAGAATGCATTTGTGTTCAGACATGGTGTTAATCAAGGACAAACTTTGACTTGCAGAGAAGTCCAATGATACAACACTGCTCAGGTTCAGATCAGGCAAGCCGTTCCTCTAGAACAGGGGTGGGGAACTCCAGGCCTCGAGGGCCGATGTCCTGCAGATTTTAGATCTCACCCTGGGTCAACACACCTGAAATGATTAGGTCATTCCAGACCTCTGGAGAACTTCAAGACATGTTGAGGAGGTCATTTAGCCATTTAAATCAGTTGTGTTAGATCAAGGACACATCTAAAACCTGCAGGACACCGGCCCTCGAGGCCTGGAGCTCGACACCCCTGCTCTAGATGACTCACCTCCAGCCCTCACTGTCGTTTCACACATGAGCATTGAAATATCCCAGTAGGACAATGGAGCTGCCAGGTAGGGCACCCTCCAGCACTGCAGCCAGCAACTTCAACAAGGCTGAGTACTTTGTATTATTAAACTGCAATCTGGATGCCTTCCATGAGCCACAGTTGCATTAAAGCAATGCTCTTGTCCACTTGAAAAAAAAAAACCAATTTTCAGGCACAAGAATACCTTCCTCTGCCAGCCACGTCTCGCCAAAGACAACACAGCCCAAGCTGAGTATGACATCAGGACTCGCTAAGGCTCCTCCCACAACAAAGACAAAAGAGAGATCATCAGTTACACAAAAGTGTCATAATCCTATTTCCCACCAAACTGTTAATGGCAGCAGCAAAATAATAAGATGTTGGCTATCCCAGTGGTCTGAAACTATACAACCATACCTCATGCTCGTAGCCTGACAGTCCCGATTGGACAGAGTAGTTAAATGTGGTGTGTTTCAGTGGGGTTTTTTTTCACATTAATTAGATAGCAATAATTAAATATTAAAATGCTATTAAAAGTTCTTAAATGAAACTGCTGGACACCAGTTTAGAAGCTGTAACTCTAAATGTTAAGAAAAAATCATTAGCACCACTAATCAGTTACTTGAGTAGTCTTCAGTGCCCTGACTTAATAATGCTAGACTGCACCACAGGACAACCACCTGGTGTCTGACACCAGATTACCTTTCAGGTGGTAAATATCTCAAATCTCTCTCGCCTGTTAATGAAACAGGCAGCAGCTGCAGTAGCCTGTTGGCTATCGTGAATGATAGCCAACACACACACAGTTAACTGTCTGGTTAGGCAGATTTACATCACCAAGTTAGACCTGAGCACTGATGCACTGTTATCATATCTAAAAGACCTCATAGTACAATACAGGGAGTGCAGAATTATTAGGCAAGTTGTATTTTTGAGGAATAAGTTTATTATTGAACAACAACCATGTTCTCAATGAACCCAAAAAACTCATTAATATCAAAGCTGAATGTTTTTGGAAGTAGTTTTTAGTTTGTTTTTAGTTTTAGCTATTTTAGGGGGATATCTGTGTGTGCAGGTGACTATTACTGTGCATAATTATTAGGCAACTTAACAAAAAACAAATATATACCCATTTCAATGATTTATTTTTACCAGTGAAATCAATATAACATCTCCACATTCACAAATATACATTTCTGACATTCAAAAACAAAACAAAAACAAATCAGCGACCAATATAGCCACCTTTCTTTGCAAGGACACTCAAAAGCCTGCCATCCATGGATCCTGTCAGTGTTTTGATCTGTTCACCATCAACATTGCGTGCAGCAGCAACCACAGCCTCCCAGACACTGTTCAGAGAGGTGTACTGTTTTCCCTCCTTGTAAATCTCACATTTGATGATGGTCCACAGGTTCTCAATGGGGTTCAGATCAGGTGAACAAGGAGGCCATGTCATTAGTTTTTCTTCTTTTATACCCTTTCTTGCAGCCACGCTGTGGAGTACTTGGACGCGTGTGATGGAGCATTGTCCTGCATGGAAATCATGTTTTTCTTGAAGGATGCAGACTTCTTCCTGTACCACTGCTTGAAGAAGGTGTCTTCCAGAAACTGGCAGTAGGACTGGGAGTTGAGCTTGACTCCATCCTCAACCCGAAAAGGCCCCACAAGCTCATCTTTGATGATACCAGCCCAAACCAGTACTCCACCTTGCTGGCGTCTGAGTCGGACTGGAGCTCTCTGCCCTTTACCAATCCAGCCACGGGCCCATCCATCTGGCCCATCAAGACTCACTCTCATTTCATCAGTCCATAAAACCTTAGAAAAATCAGTCTTGAGATATTTCTTGGCCCAGTCTTGACGTTTCAGCTTGTGTGTCTTGTTCAGTGGTGGTCGTCTTTCAGCCTTTCTTACCTTGGCCATGTCTCTGAGTATTGCACACCTTGTGCTCTTGGGCACTCCAGTGATGTTGCAGCTCTGAAATATGGCCAAACTAGTGGCAAGTGGCATCTTGGCAGCTGCACGCTTGACTTTTCTCAGTTCATGGGCAGTTATTTTGCGCCTTGGTTTTTCTACACGCTTCTTGCGACCCTGTTGACTATTTTGAATGAAACGCTTGATTGTTCGATGATCACGCTTCAGAAGCTTTGCAATTTTGAGACTGCTGCATCCCTCTGCAAGATATCTCACTATTTTTGACTTTTCTGAGCCTGTCAAGTCCTTCTTTTGACCCATTTTACCAAAGGAAAGGACGTTGCCTAATAATTATGCACACCTGATATAGGGTGTTGATGTCATTAGACCACACCCCTTCTCATTACAGAGATGCACATCACCTAATATGCTTAATTGGTAGTAGGCTTTCGAGCCTATACAGCTTGGAGTAAGACAACATGCATGAAGAGGATGATGTGGACAAAATACTCATTTGCCTAATAATTCTGCACTCCCTGTAGAGCATTTTAGCTCCTGTTTCAACAACATTAAAGTATTGAACAGTTGTCATGAATGTTAATCTGCAATTACCCATATTGGTCATCTCTCAGGTAGCGGCTATGGCTAATAAAAGAGCTGCAACATTAATGTGGGAGCTAGCTAACAAACAACATCAGTCCTGCTCCCTGACCTCTAACTATAGTTAATATAGTGCTCATTTAACAGAATTAAGTTTAAGTCTCTGAAAATTTGAATTTAATTAGCAGTTAGGGAGTCACGTGTCATGTGTAAACCATACAGTTATTTTTCACTTGGTCAGATAACTGACATGTTTCTATTGTCAGATTTTTCTTTAAAAAACAGAGCTGGAGATGTTCACCCCTACACGTCCATGTGTGTGTGTGTGTAACTCCGCCAGAGTGCCTGTTTCACTTTTCCTGGTCCCAAGTCCAGATAGAGGAGCAGGGTTGGAATTGAGATGTTAAAAAAATGATAATTGCAAAAAGAAATTTAATGTGTAGTTCTAAATATATTCTAAGTGCTTTTAGCATGTTTTTTACTCTGTCTCTCTCATTGTATTATTTCTTTCTCCTACAACGTAGGTTACAATAATGTAAGCATGACCAATTATGGAAATTAGGCGATGGCGTCATTTTGCGACTTCTTGCGACTTTTAGGACAACCAATAGCGATTTTCCTGACTGACGAGTTGGCAACACTGGGACTCTCTCCTGTGCGTGTTTTGTCCTGTCTGCTTTCTGCTCTTCCCTGATTGTCTATTGGAGGTTTTTTCTTCCAACCATTTATTTCCATGTACTTACTCATAAGAGGTAAACTAAAACAGAAATGAATTGAAATGAAAAGGAGGCGTTCACGACTTTTTGGCCAGCTGATTGAGCTTTTCTCCCGGTATCAGCTCGGGCATCTTCGCAGCCACTTGCCCAAATCCCCGTCCACACTTGCAAAATGGCTATGCTTTCGATTAGCCTTTTTTCCCTTCTTCTGTTTTTCCCCCCTCTTAGAAACATAATTACCATCATGTCAACATGAAGCCCTCTGTGTTTTGTGTTCCATGTGTAGGTTTAATTTCTCAGGCTGGTTGCAGTGAGAGGAAACAGAAGGAGAACGACTCGCTGAATTCTTATTTTTTTATTTTTCCTCTCATCCTGATTACTGTGCCGTCCTCCTCCCTCTGCTTTACCCCTCGGGTTATTTAGACTTTGGGAATAAACTGCCTCTGAAGTCTGTGCGAAACGAGAGGATGTGCCAGTGCGCCGTCAGCTCCGTCACAACGCATAAAGCGGTTGGATGAGTTAGCGAGGGGGTGCTGTCTCCACCTGCGTGTGTGTTCAGGATATTTCATTGAGGGGCGTAGGCGGCATCTGGAGGCGTTTCCATTCCAATTTAAAACGAACCAACAATAATTTTCCACTTGATAAACCAAATGACATGTGGTACCTTTATAAACTGCAGCTCTTCACCCAGAGCATGTAAGTGGCACCTCCATAACGTTAATATTAAAAATCCAAAAGATGTAATTTATGGTAAATTTATGGCCTTATCTGCTGATAGATAAAGATACTTTAAAGCCATGATTCGAGCACTTCCTCCAGCCCTCACCAGATCACCATTAAATCAGTCTCACTTTCTCCTTTAGCGTACTCTTTACCCCAGAACTCGGATATTTTCCTTCCTTTTTATTGGTGCAGTTGTTGACAAAGTTTAAAAAGTGCCTTGTTGCACTGGCTTTGAAGATTGCTGCTTAGGGAACGACCTGGGACGTTCCTTGAGGTTGTCCTTTCGACCGTTCTCTCTTTGGTCCCTTTTTCAGAAGTTGTTAATGATGCCTGGAAGGATTCACTGCCTCAAAGGCTAAAGTCAGAGATCAAAAGTGTCTTATCCAAAAAAAAGAAACTTTACAGATTATAAGACTAATGAACATAACCTGCTCCTGCTTTTTAAAGCAATTAAAATAGGTCTATAATCCTGTTGCTTTAAGGTACGAGTTTACTGATTGATTATAACACTATGTTTGCCACATCATTAGGTGCCAGATCGTTACGTGCAATGGCAATGTAGCTTACCATTGCCAGTGTGTGAATGTGTGCGTGAATGGGTGAATGACTGAATGTAGTGTAAAGCGCTTTGGGGTCCTTAGGGACTGAGGAAAGCGCTATACAAATGCAGGCCATTTACCATTTACCGTCTGGGATGGAGGAGGAGATGATGTTCTTCAGCAGCCTCTCGAACACCTTCATTACTACCGAGGTCAGTGCAACTGGCCGGTAATCGTTCAGGGATGAGGGTTTGCTGTTCTTGGGCACCGGGATGATGGCGGATCCTTTGAAGCATGTGGGGACCACATAGGGCTGTTCGATATAACGATATATATCGGATGACGATATAAAAACGTCTATCGTTTCATTTTACGCTATCGTTTGTTTCGTGGTGTCGCAAAATAAACTGTTTACGGTAATATTTTTTCATGGTTTTGATGGTCACTGTAGTGGCTATGTTAATTTCTTAAACTTCTCTCTTTCTCTTATATTTAATATAACCACACTACGGACAGACAAGCGCCTGTTTTTATGCGTTGTGGTTAGCAACAATGACGGTAACAGCATCGCGTGTCCGCTTGTTTATGTTCCACATAAATCTTTCACAATAAAGCTCAAGATCCTGTTGAGACTTAAACTGAGTCACGTGAAAGAGCAGATTATTTACGGATGAGAAGTAAAAAAGAGCCGCCAGGTGCTAAAAAATAAACCTTAGACTCAAACGTTAGAACAGGCTTTTCCCCGCAGCACGCCGTGTAATAAATACAAAGAAAATGGCGGCCGTTACAACTTGTGTCTAAAAATGTATCGTTTCATGCATCGGTTAAAACACTGGACTCCAGATACATGACGCGCAGCTGGAAACACTTCCCGCAAGTCAAGCTGCCCGAGAGTCACAGAATTTACAGAAAATGTTAAATTTTTGTGATTTATATCGTTACCGGGATGATAGAATTCTTATATCGGGACATGAGATTTTGGTCATATCGCACAGCCCTAGGACCACAGGCTTGGCCAGGGACTCTTTGAAGATGGAAGTGAACACACCTGCTAGCTGGTCAGCGCAGCAGACGGCCGGTGATGCCGTCTGACCCCGCCGCTTTCCTTGTGGTCACTCTACTCAATGCCACTCGGACGTCATGCTCCGCGATGCTGATCACCGGTCTCTCGCTGATGACGTCACTGTCTTCGGTAGTCAGGCGGTAGTTAGCATTAGCCGCCTGGCTCATTGTTGAATGCAGAGTCTGTGTTGATCGGCGCAGTGTCCCTGGCTTTGTAGTCCGTAATGGTGCGTGGTCCGTACCATATACTCCGTGTGTCACCCTGGTGGAAGTGAGACTCCATGCGCTCCCCATACCGGCATTTGGCATCTCTCACCGTGCGCCACACGCCGTATGAGACCGCTTTGTAGGCACTCATATCGCCAGTGGGGAGACCCGCATTGTAGGTGGCGGTCCTGGTGTTCACTGCAGCACAATTTGTCCACCTACGGTTTCTGGTTCGGGAATGTGGCGACTCTCGCAGTGGGGATAATCTCCTCCACTAGCATATTAACGAAGATTACTGCTACGTCCATAAACTCATTGCTGTCAACTGCGCATGCTCTGAACATGTCCCAGTCTACGTCGTTGAGTGCATCCTGTAGCGTAGCTTCTGATTGGGCAGACCAACGTTTCGCCTCCCTCGTGGTTACTTCTTCCCTCTGTATGTTTTGTTTATACTGGGGAGTGAGGAAGATGGCGTTGTGGTCAGACTTCCCAAAAGCCGGGTGTGAGACAGCTTTGTAGCCCTGCTTGTATGGTGTGTAGCAGTGGTCCAAAATTCGATCCCCCCTCGTCAAACACGAGACACGCTGGTAGAAGTTTGGCATGACTTGTCCGAGGTTCACTTTATTAAAGTCTCCTGCTACAATGAGGGCTGCGCTCGGGTCCTTGTTTTGAAATGAACTCAGCACATCATGTAGTTCGGACAAAGCCATACCTGTGTCCGCTTGGGGTGGGATGTAGACCATGGCGATGACCAAGATGAACTCACGGGGCAGATAGAAAGGGTGGCACTTAATGCTCAGGAATTCCAGATGTGGCAAGCAGCCGCTGGAAAGAGTAGAAATGGTCCTGGCATCACACCACTTTCTGTTTACCCTGAAACACTCCTCCACCTTTGGTTTTGTTCGACTCTGCCGTTCTGTCCGCGTGGAGCACACAGAATGAATACGACGGAGTTACGGCCTGGTCCGGCATGTTTGGGGGTCAGCCATGTCTCCGTGAAGCACAGAATGTTGCAGTCCCTCATGTCACGTTGGAAGGTGACTCTTGCTCTTAGGTCATCGAGCTTGTTCTCCTAGCATCCTACTAGTATGTTGGCCAGTAGGATGCTGGGCAGTGGTGTGCGATGTCTCAGTCTGTTCCGCGTTTCCCCCGGCGCTTCTTTGTTCTACGCCTTGGATGAGCGGCCCATCCTTTGTTGTTGTCCGCGCTGTGTGTAGTATCTCTGGCAGCCAGGATGGGTCAAGTTTAAAAGTGTCCAAGATTAAATGTGCAACCTTGTCACCGATGTTTACAAGTGATCTGCTGTCGTAGACTATAAAACTAGAGGATTTTGGACTGTAAACCAGAGCAGAAAATAAGCAATAAACTAAAAAGGTGCATAGTCGGAGCCAAGCGGTCAGGAAGAATGTGGCCGCACCATATTCTGTATCATTACAGTCATTTTAGAAGCAAGTCTCCCAATTGCTACCACTAAGGATTCCTAAATGAATGAGGAGATAATGTGGTCAATGAAACAGAAACTGTATGGAATCACAGTTAAAATCCAAAGTAAAGGAAAAGAAAGAAAGAAAGCACATTTTTTTGTCATTGTAACGACACAATTGGCTGCTTTCTCACTGCATGTGGCATCACAAGCATGTCATACATTATGATCATTGTTACTGTGACAATGTGCACGACTGTCAGGTCAGTGTGTGCACCTGCTGTGGGCAGAAATGTGACACCAAAGCTGACCGATGAACGATTGATGTGCTCTGCTGCAACCACAGATGAGAGCTGAGACACACACACACTCACACATGCACGCACGAGCTGTCCAAAGACTGGTGATATGGTGTGCTGAAGGTGGACAGACAGAGGTGAACAGGGGTGAAATAATGTGACCACAGGTCAGTCCCCCCGACCTCTGTCCATTAAAACTTGGCTTTGATTGGACAGATAACAGACATCAGAGCAGACATTAGAAGTGATGTGGTGTGCTGATGGGGTCATCTGGGCTATGGTGGGGTCTTTTGTGTTTGGGTTCCCAGGACACATTCCATTGTTCTGCCGCAGGGGTATTGGACAGGGTGCAAAGGTCAACCAAGGCTTCAAATTAGGGACTGACCTCATGTGTGTGTATATATATGAGGTTATAGGTTGCTTTGATTTTATTTTACTTGGATTTTTTTATTGCCCAGTGCATTATAAGGTTTATAAATCATCTGTTTCTGGTAGAGGAACACTCCCATTGTTTGCATTTGGATCACAGATGGTGCTTGACATTACTTGGACTGTGGAACCCTGTGGGTTCTGTTTTTTTTTTTTTTTCAATAAAGCCAGAGTGTTGGTAGTCTAAATGCCTGGACAGATGCTATTCCTGCAGTGACACAGCTTCTACTACACTTGGATCTGTGCCATCCAGCAGAGTCTAGACATTACCTGCACTGATCTGTAATCACATGTTTTTTATGTTCTTTAACTGGATGCTTTTATCGGTACAGTGTGTTATGGAGCATAAAGGTTGCAAATTTGCTAACACAAATTCAAATCATATCTCCTATTTTCCTTAAAGGTCTTTTGGTAGGGTCGGCGTTTTCTTCTGGTAACCATGTCACCAACACCTAATGCCACTCCATTGTCTAGTTTGTGTTGGCCATTTTTATGTGCTGACAGGAGCTAGGGCTGGGCCATATCATACCGTTCACGGTAATACCGGTATAATGTTGGGCAACGATAAGAAAATGAAATATCGCGATAGAATATGGGTAAAACGCGCATGCGCAGTGCCTTTGTTTTCATACGCACATGGCGGAAAAAGCATGTCGGAGAATGAGAAGGGGGAAAGTGGATCGTTGAATGAAACGGATGAACCAGAACTGGTTTGTAAAATGCTGCAGCTTCAGTGGTGTGGAACTGGTTTGGCTTTCGTCCGCCAGATACACAACAAAGCACTATTTCTGGTAGAGCATGCTAGCGGGCCGTCGTTATTACCATGTTTTTTGGAAAATACGGCACACTTAAAATCAATCCTTCGATTTTTCTGAAAATCGACAGAGCCCCTTATAATCCTGTGTGCCTTATGTATGAACTCTGGTTGTGTTTACTGACCTCGAAACGATTTGATGTACACGGCGCTCGAAAATCTGTCAAATGTTTTAGTGCGACTTTGCTAAGCTATGAAGCCGCACTGCTTGATGGATTGTCGGAGCATTACGGCTATCGTAGGCAGGAGCCTCGCGGAGTGATACGTACTGCGCTTCAACATGATATCACCGTATTGTGTGTGTATAACCTCTTTTTAAGTTTTGTGGATATTATACATGGTTATGCTGAGGATATGTCGGCCAGTTTCCACTGGAAATGCCTTTTGGTTAAACTGTCAGCAAGGAATTTGCATTTGCACTGTTAAATTTTTATATAACTTTAATGGATAGGATATGAGGAGCTGAGGCCCCAGTGGACTGCTTACAGTTTTGAGAGCACTGTCCTGCTAAGACGTTGCATTGCTTCCACCTTACCCATGCAGCTTGCTAACATTACAGTTAGCACTGAAGTTATTTTGCTGCTGAAAGACAAAAAAAGAAATTGTGAGACTGTAGCGTGACCAACCATTATGGTGACCTTGTGTGAATAACTTCATTAATCTCAAATATCCACAAGGTTATTGCAAACCCATCGAGGTTTAGGTTTTAGCCCAATGCTTCTTACAGTTTTGCCTGTTTGGAAGCTTGTGACAGGAAAACTATAGTTAAAGCACGTAAACATCTGTTTGAGGGCAAAATATGTGATCCTGAAAAAGGCAAATATTAATGATCATATGAACTTCTCTTTGGTTACCTAACCAGCTCCACGTTGATTCTTTGAAAAGTAAAAGACACGCGAGTCAGTTTGAAAAGAAAACTGGTCCCTTTGTGAACGCCACTCCTGCCCGCCTCTCCATTGTGCCTTGCTGTCCTCTTCTTCATTGAGAGTAAATGATGACGCCCTCCCATGAAGCCATCTACTACATTTGTTGTGACTGCTGGAGAAATGAAGGGAGAAGATTGAAGGAGGGTAAAAGTGACAAACGAAGATTGAGAGCGACAACATTTGATTCTTACAGTGAAAAGTTGTTATTAATGGATGTGAGCCACTCGTTCTCTTCACAGCGCCTACTTTCACTGTCCACACACACACACACACACACACACACACACACACACACACACACACACACTCCCCTTGCTGTCAGAGAGATAAATCTCTGTTGGCTGATGGAAAGAAATGGAGCCCGGGCTCTGCTGGGAAAATGAACTCACAACTATACTTAATCATTTACCTCCACTTCTCCTCTCTAAATAGTCTCTTCCCCTCCCTTTCTCTCTCTTCTTTTCTCATTTGAACTGAGGAATTGCTGCAATCTCAAAATCACATCCTGACGTTTCCTGAAAGGAATGCCTCTCAGCACTTTGTGATTCATCGGGACGCGACAGGACTCCCGTAGATCAGCGGCCGAAGGGGGGCGGGGTGAAATTACATTTCATGGTTTTTCGGCATTGGACTGCTGTTACATAATTTGTGCTAATGTGAGTGAAAATAAGTGCAAAGGAAGATTGTACTCTTCACTGATGAGGTAACACATGATGCAGCTTTCAAACAGAGTAATAATGCGTTAACCTTGAGCGTTTTTATTATATTGGGCCTGGTAGAGAAAAAGATTAGATTAAATCTTCACAGCTCATGTGACTGCTTTCAGAGCTTTGTCTTCTATGGTGAAAGTGAACCTATTGTGCTAGTCTTTATTTTCTGCTATGATATATATACTGTCACAGCGGTGGATGCTTATCTTCAGCAGGGCCAAAGAGGGAGATCTTGAGATCTTGGATCTGCACAATATCAGAGCAGAAACCTCAGACCTGGATTATACTCTGTAGGCTGGACATGGACAGCTGGAGATCCACTGCCTGGGAGCGTGTGTGGTTGTAACATCTGCGCAGTCATAGCCACAAATGGCAGACTGTCTCGCTCACTGTCCAATGGCAAGCTTTCCGTCAGTAGAATAAGGTTGGCCGATTGGACGAATATATCGACTATTGACGAGGCGGAGGCTATCGTCGATCATTTTTACAAAGGCGATTTATTTATTTGCCCATGAGCAAGTTTGCTAATAATGTTCGTTGAAGCTAACAGAAATGTCTCTTCCAGCGAACATAAGAAAAAAATCTCAGACATAAAGTCTTTTGTGCGATTTGGCGCATCACAATGCAATAAATAAATAAATGAATAATCCAAAAAGTAGATACATTAATACTGAAACAAACAAGAAAAGGTCAAATATTTCCTCCAAACAATCTTACTGTATGTAAGATGCATCCTAACCCTAAAGCTGTGTCCACACTGGAAGATAAGATAAGATAAGATAAGATAAGATAACCTTTATTAGTCCCACACGTGGGAAATTTGTTTTGTCACAGCAGGAAGTGGACAGTGCAAAAGTTATGACGCAAAAATTAGAATACAATAAGAATAAATACAGTACACAACTGTACAGAATAGAATAAAATAATATACTATATACAGTAGAATAAAATAGAATAAAAATATACAATAAGATAAAAATAGAATACGAATGCTATATACAACTGAGTAAAAATACAACGATGCCAGAAAAGATTATTGCACTTAGTGTTATTGCACATGTGTGGATGTGTGTGTTTGTTCAGTTAAAGTCTTTGTTGTGGAGTCTGACAGCAGTGGGGAGGAAAGACCTGCGAAATCTCTCCGTCCCACACCGTGGGTGCCGCAGTCTCCCACTGAAGGAGCTGCTCAGTGCTGTCACAGTCTGCTGCATGGGGTGGGAGATGTTGTCCAACAGGGATGGCAGCTTAGCCGCCATTCTCCTGTCACTCACCACCTCCACTGGGTCCAGAGGGCATCCTAGAACAGAGCTGGCCCTTCGGATCACCCTGTTCAGTCTCTTCCTGTCCCCAGCAGAGATGCTGCCGCCCCAGCAGACCACACCATAAAAGATAGCAGAAGCCACCACAGAGTCATAGAAGGTCTTCAGGAGTGGGCCCTCCACCCCAAACGGAATCGGTCACAGCTGGTCGCTTGCAGATATTCCAGGCTCTTGTTGCCTGGGTAACCCTCTTGTATATATTTACAACAAGGTCATGTGTCAACCATGTGTCGGTATCATGTATTTCTCTGATAGCTGCTTAATTACCTCACCTGGAAACTGGGCCTGGTGTCACCAGCAGTTATTTTGTCTGTAGTTGCATGAAATTGCTGAATATTAAATTTCTGTGATCTCTGGTCCCGCCCATCGAGGATGGAGCCTAACGCTACCACAGAGTGGTTCACTGAAGATGTGGAAGATGAAAGAAAAGACCAAGTTGGGCCAAAATGTGAGTGAAAAGATTTGATTTAAAAGGGAGCATCTTCAAATTTCTTGAACTGTTTGTGACCAAGCTCTAACCTAACCGTAGCCCTAAGGGTGGCCTTAAAGAGAGAGGAGCTAAAATAGGTTATTTCAGGTAGGAGATGAATTGAGGGACTGCACAAAGGCCTATTGTACGATAAGTAAGCAATATTTTAAACTGTGGAGCTTGCACAGCTAGTAAAGTCAAAGAATACAACTGATCTAGAAATAAGCAAACTAGTTTAGGTTAGCCAGATAAAAATATGTGTGCAAAGTTCACTGTAAGTCACATCCAGTATAAGTCAAATGAGCAGTCACATTAATTCAAGGTTAATGCTTACAGGAAGATCACATTAACATTTCAGAACTGCTACTTCGGCTTTGGAAAGATCAGTGAGGCACAGAAGCAGTAATCAGTAACTGCAGTTTATCAGATATAGAAGAAAGCAGCTTTCTCTGTTTGCATGTAAACAGCAGTTTCTAAAAAGAAAAGCATGTGCTGTGTAGGACCCACAGGTCCTGACAACTCTGGCTCAGTTTTTTTCTGTAATACGTTAATAAATAAAAGTAAAATATTTGTGGTTTTTTGCACTTTTTATTCACATTTCATTCAACCTTCGATTTGAAGATGTGAAAATTGTATTTGGAAAATGATACATTCGATCATTATGCAAATAATTCTTTGCACCTACAGTGCAAAGAATTATTTGCATAATCACACTAATAATTGATACAAATTCTTCATACAAGACTTAAAAGAATTCAGCCTTCTAGATTAGATTAGATTAGATTAGATAGAACTTTATTAATCCCTCGGGTGGGTTCCTCTGGGAAATTCGATTTCCAAAAAAGCACAGCACCGACAGAAGTTACAGAGTTATACACACACACATATATATAAATACAGAGACAATATAAATAAAATATACGAAGGGGATAAATAGAATAAATAGGAATAAAAATAAAAATACAAGTGAATTGCACATTTCAAGTATTGAGTCTATTGCACTGTTGACTATTTACAAAAGTATTGCACAAAAGGTATTGCACAGTGAGGTGAAGAGGCACTACAGTTTAGTTGTTCCCCCCTCCTCGGTCCTCCCGTTTCCCCTCCCTCTCCCCTCCAGAGAGGAGTTAAACAGTCTGATGGCGTGTGGGACAAAGGAGTTTTTAAGTCTGTTAGTTCTTGTCTTTGGGAGAAGCAACCTGTCACTGAACAGACTCTTCTGGTTGTTAATGGCCGTGTGCAGAGGATGCCCAGCATTGTCCATAATGTCCATCAGTTTCTTTAATGTCCTTTTCTCTGCCACTGTCACCAGAGTGTCCAGCTTCATGCCGACCACAGAGCTAGCCCTCCTGATCAGTTTCTCCAGCCTGGATGAGTCCTTCTTTGCTGTGCTGCTCCCCCAGCACACCACAGCATAGAAAAGTACTCCAGCAACCACCGACTGGTAAAACATCCTCAGGAGCTTCCTGCAGATGTTAAAAGACCTCAGCCTCCTGAGGAAGTACAGTCGGCTTTGGGCTTTTTTATACAGGTGCTCTGTGTTGCATGACCAGTCCAGTTTATTGTCCACCCACAGCCCGAGGTACTTGTACTTGTTGACCACCTCCACCTCCTCCCCCTCTATCTGAACCGGCAGTGGACCTGCTCTGGACCTCCCGAAGTCCACAACCAGTTCCTTAGTCTTTGAGGTGTTGAGTTGCAGGTGGTTTGTGTGACTCCATGCGACAAAGTTCCTCACCAGACTTCTGTACTCCTCTTCCTGATCATCCCAGATACACCCCATGATGGCTGTGTCATCTGCAAACTTCTGAATATGGCATAATTCAGAGTTGTAGCAGAAGTCAGAGGTGTACAGGGTGAAGAGAAGAGGGGACAGCACAGTTCCCTGTGGTGCTCCTGTGCTGCTGACCACTGTGTCAGACGTGATGTCCTTCAGCCTGACGTACTGTGGTCTGTCGGTGAGGTAGTCGGAGATCCAAGCCACCAGGCAGGGGTCCACCTCCATCCTGTTCAGTTTTTCTTGAAGCATACAGGGCCGGATGGTATTAAAGGCACTGGAAAAGTCAAGAAACAGGATCCTGACCGTGCCTTTTCCCCCATCCAGGTGTGAGTGGGCTCTGTGTAGGAGGTACAGGATGGCATCCTCCACTCCGACACCCGCCTTGTATGCAAACTGTAGTGGGTCCTGGGCATGTTGTACCTGTGGTCGGAGGAGGTTGAGGAAGAGCCGCTCTAGAGTCTTCATAAGATGTGACGTCAGTGCCACCGGTCGGAAGTCATTCAGCTCATTGGGCCGGTTCTTTTTGGAGACCGGGACGATGCAGGATGTCTTCCATAGGGCGGGCACTCTCCCCAGTCGCAGACTGAGGTTGAAGACTCGTTGTAGCGGCTCCCCAAGTTCAGCAGCACACGCCTTTAGCATCCTAGGACACACCTTGTCTGGGCCTGCTGCCTTTCTGGGGCGAAGCTTCCTCAGTTGTCTCCTGACCTGATCCACTGTGACACTGGGAGATGTTTGGGAAGAGGGGAGGGGGGGAGATGTCTTGCTGCTGAGAGAGGGATTGGAGGAGGGGGGTGTCATGGTGTCAGGAAGGGGGGGGGAAGCGAGGGAGGTAGGAGAGTGGGGATTGGACTCTGTAGTGAAGGTGAGGGTGGGGGGGTTGTGGGCTGGTCAAACCTGTTGAAGAAGTTGTTAAGTTCGTTTGCCTTCTCCACAGTCCCCCCCACTGTGCTTTTCTTGGTGTTGTGGCCTGTTTCTATACAAACAAAGAGTTCTATAATCCAGTTTATAATTATCCCAGTAAGAAAAAAAAGTACAGTTCATTGGAAATGTAAGACCACGATTGGAGAACAATTACAAAAAATTAATTGCTAAATGTTCAAGAATAATATTGACCAGGATGTTCAGAGTTAAAGGACAGTTAATCACAGAATAACCACAGGAAGCAGACTTCTGACGAAACATTGATTTTGTCGATTGAGTTTGTCCTGAGCAGACCTCAAACTGATCAATGATTGAAGGCTGAAAACAGGAGGGAGCTTCTGTCACTGCAGCATTAACGTGTCCTGGACACAAACAGCATCATGTGACTCACCATATTATCTGAAGCCAGCAGAGGTCTCATGACATCACAGTGCAATGAGCACACATTCAGAAAAGCCTGATGTGCAGTAAATAATAACACACCAGGAAAGGTCTGGTCTGTAGGTTAATGTTTTATCTTTGCTCTCATTAGTCTTCTAGCAAACAGTGGATTCAATTTGGTGCCTCAACGACGCAATTTCCCAGTGGGATGAGCGTTTTGAACAAAATACCATACAACATTATTTCGAATTAGAATTATGAATGATGTAACTGAAAAGCTAGTACAAAGAATGGTATTTCCTCTACTGCCCACTGGAGGCTGGCTCCAACAGTGTTTAGTGTGTTTAGCTCAATAGCAATGCTAAAATGCTGTGGCCTCTATAACTAATAACTGTGCAGTGGGTGTTTGTTTTAATTGTTTTTTTATAATAATACTAAAGCCCAACCAATTGATTATTGGCTAATAGTAACTGCTTCCTGAACTACATCAGAGTTTAATGGGCTTTTCTCCAGGTCATGAGTGTTGATGTGTAGTTTTCCCACCAGAGGGCACTCTGTAACTTCCCTGTTAGCATCACGTGTTGGGAATGCCACAAACAGAACAACCATCTGTACCAAGCAGAGCTGGTAGATAACCCTTTACTTGAGTACTCAAATCACCTTCTACAACATTGACCCATACATATGCTGAAGTGCTTTCTGTTTATAATTCACACTCCAGTGAATGCCCGAGGTTTTTTTTGGCACACAGACTGAACTACCAGCCTTCCAGTTACCCATGGCTCTTTCTGTGGTGGCTAATCTTCCTGTGTAAATTAACCAGGCATGGATTTTGAGCCGTCTTGAAATAGGTATGATGGGCTTAGGCAGCCACGGTGTGACATACTAAATCCATCATGCTGAATCCCATCAAAGGGGAAAAACCAAAACAAAAAGGACTTGCTCACACCGAGAGGACAGCAGAGGCTGTCTGACTGTTTGCATGTTTTTGTTGCGCCTTGGAAGGGCGCTCTGTGCTCCTATTAGTCAGCACCGTGAACATCTTGTTGAAATTGTCATGAGTGAGAGAATTATCTGGATTGGCTGTTAGAAGCTGTTGTCAATCATGAAAGAAAATGCATAATAAAATGAGTTTTGACAGTGCAAAGTCTGACTTTCTAAGATACTGAGTGTGTAACGAACACTGACCGTATAACCCAACTAACCTTTGCCCTTCAGGCTGAATTAGAGCACAGCCTCTGAAGGTCTAGATCCGATGCACTCCTGAAGTTCATGAAGATTCAAAAGCTCTCTGATGTTGAAGGTGAGTTGCAACGTGTGAGTCTTGAAATGTAACCGTTAGGACCTTAATCCATCCTGATTTCAGAGGGACGCCTAGAATGCAACTCCGGATTCAATTCAGATTCCTTCAATTCCTCTGGCAGAACGAGGCTCAGCGCGGGGGAGCTGCAGTGACCAGTTAGGGGCGACGGTTAAGAGAAGAGACGGGACAAGCTTCCAGAATCTGGTATTCCCAGGCAGTCTCCCAACCAAGAACTAACCACACCTGACCTGCTGAGCTTCCAAGGTTGGATGAGGGCAGTTTGGCTGACCATGAGTTTGGTGAAATTCTGACTTGTGTTCGTGCAGTACATTAGTTTTGAACGATGGTGTGTCCATCATCTGTGTACCTTAGACATCACGTGGCTCATTCAAAGGCTGTAATGCTGCTGTCCTCTCATATCATCACTGAGTAATGAGCTCAGGCCCTGTTAAGGTGAAGGACAGGACTGCACAGAGGGTTAACACTGGCAGCATGTATGTTTGTGTTCTGCACCCTGGAAAGTTGTGATTTGTGAAAATAAACCGTTTAAGTGTAACACCATTCCCATTGATTTAACTCATTGGCAAGATTGAACTTTAAATGAAGCTAAACTGGCAAATCATTCCCAGCTCACACAAACACAACAGTGCTGCTACATTTAAAATGAATTTCTTTGGGATCCAAAGCATCTGGGAGCTCTGGGACTATTTTATTTGAAGTCAAAGCTCAGTTTAGCAGACCACAAAGGCAGGAAAAAGCAGCCAAAATGTAAAATAAAGCTGCTGCAAATAGACAATAAACAACCAATGGGAATCCCACACTGACCATGAGGAGGTCGTGTTTTCTCTCTTGCTGGTGAAAGACTCTAACTGATCACAGAATGCCATAAAGCGAAACCATCGGTATGTAAATTGACCACAAAGACAAAACGGCCAAAAACAGAGATGAAGCAGTTGCAAAGGGACAATAAATGACCAGAAGGGAACACACAGTGGTTACAAAGAGGTGCAACTATAAATGGAACAGGACCACATAGGGCTAAAACACCTGCACAGAGCCACAGACGACATTACGGAGCCAAACGCAGCCCAAAGGAGATGCACCAAGAGATCAACAATGAATCTGATCATCAGGTTGTTTAAATACTGGAATTCAACTCTGGTCTCATGTTATTGTGGCGTGCTGCTTTTGCTTACTCATTGCATTGGCACTGCACCATCAGCGTTGAGTTTTATTCGGTCCGCACATGAAACTTCTCCCCGCACTGTTCCAGATATATTCAGTATGTGACATGGAACATCAAACTGTCTACGGTGCACGAAAACCCTGTGGTGTTTCTCCACTTTGGAGCTTATATTAAAGTGAGCGGGTTCTTTAGAAGTGCCACTTAAAAGAAAAAACAACCTTTTCCACATGCAACGAAAAGATTAAAAGTGGAAAATCCTCGATTTTCGATTCAGAGCTAGATGGTATGATGTGTGGAAGCTTTTCTGTCAACAATAAAATATCTTTAAAGGAGGAAGTGTGGACTATCTAAGCGATGGAGCTACATTAACAGTGCCAGCTGTATCTGTTTTTGGTCCCCTGTGAAAAACCCTGAATAGTCTCTACTGTGCCAACTGAGTTTGAATGTTAGTGGAAAACTTTGCAGACTATAATGTTGAAGCCTGAAGAACTGTGAACGGACTGGATCTGAGATCTGACTAATTAATCGCAGACTAGCCGTTCTGTGTGCATACTTTGTGTTATTGGCCATTTTATTCTAAATGGGGCAATAAATTAAAGAGAAATATAAAGAATCTAGTGACTGAGACTCGTTAGGAAAATGTTTGCTGTGGTCATAAATCATTTTCTTAGAGATCTCTGCACAATCTGCCTTTCTCTTTTCAGCTGTAGAAGTCTCCCCCTGCTGGCCATTAGAAAGAACGTAGTTTTAGCTCACTTCCACCTTCCATCCTTTGTTTATATTTAGTCTATAGCTGCAGCACTTGGGATAGAAGTTTGTTATGTTTCCAGAGGGTGTAGAAGTATTTGGAAGTAGTATGAAAGTAATTACATTTTGATAGATGTATAGGTAGGCCTGCTCCAGAGGACATCGGAAAGTTGCTCAGAAATAGCAGGCGAGTGTACAACAGCGGAGGGGCTCTAAAAGAGTCTTAATAAAACCTCTGACCTGCTGTACTGTCCAGAAGCGGACTTTGTGGATATGACTATGCAGTGTGGAGGCGGCTGGAGCACGGCAAAACAAACACGAGCGCTCTTGTGTGTGAATGTGTGCATGATTCTGTACTCTGCGAGTCAATTGTCATATTATTTATGCAGTCCATGTGGGTGGGCAGTGCAGAGCCAGAGGGCACAGCATGTGTACACTGAAAGAGATGGAGAGAGATTCTCTGCTGTGCTATCAAACACGGATCATCTGCTTCTGAATTTCAAGTAGCCGAGCAGCTGTTGTCCTTTAACTATTTCTCTTATTGTTACTCTTTATTTTTAACATTGGTTTCCCTCCAAACAGAGTACAGAATTTAACTGAATTGTGAGCGAATCCAGTGCCGAGTATTGGAAACTTTTCTGACCCCAGTGATACCAGTGAATAAATCATTCCCACTGATAGCAGACTGATAGAGTGACTCAGTCTTTTTGCATTTTTTTTTTTTTTTGCCGTGTGGACGCAGCAGACGGATGCTTGCTCTGAAGACCGCAGCAGACCTCCAGTAGACCCTGAATTTGAAGCAACCACTTCAAAGGCGGCAACATTTCCAGTTTACAGCACACTTTTGTGCCGCGTTCTCCACCCACACTCACGACCCACGATGAGTGCATGGAAAATTTTGATGGTGACGGTAAACATTTACAGTTTCTGTGCTTTCTGGAGCTATACCAGCTATCTATTAAAAAGTACATAAAAATTCTACAGAGTTCATCCTCTTCTGCAAGTGAGAAGGAGGAGGGGGGAGGTGCAAGTAGGAGACACAACTCCTCAGCCACTCCAAAGACACCCACAATCCACCAGATTCTTTCTCTGCTTCTCTGAGGAAGCGCAGACCTATTTCTCCTCACCTTTCTGTCCCTCCTGTTGTTTATCTGCTAGCAGCCTTCAATAAGACCCCCCCTCCCTGGGCCAGTAAACCTGACCTGTGGCCCCATAACAAGGAGAGAAGTGTTGGTGTTAAGTTGTCAAATCATCCGAAGGACAGTTACCCACCATACACGATCCACAGCCAGAGGGCAGGAGGCATTAACAAAAAGTGTATTTTTTTTGGAGTAAACTGTGAAAAAAGATGTTGCTGACCTGCAGACCTCGCTTTGTAAAAACCAGATTTTATCTCAGAGGAGCAATAATGTTTCACATTGCACTGCTTCATTTTCTCTCTTTTTCTTTCTCTAATATAAAAAAGAAAGACACAGACTGCAGTGGTTTAAGGCTAAGACTGATAGCTGTGCTACTGTTGGCTGGTGAGTACTGTGCAAAAGTTTTGAGTCACCCCTCATTTCTTTATATTTTGGTAGAAAAATGGAAAAGAAGTACAGTAACTTATTGAACGGAAATGCAGCATAATGAGCCTGACAGTCAGTGTTTCGTATGTCTCAGCCAAGCTTTCTTATCCTTTCTTTAAGTCATCTTCAGGAATAGTCCAAGTCCAAACCGCTTCTTTAAATGTTGGGCGGCTTTAATCTCGTCCTCAGTCGAGATGATCCCGACTGCTGAGGTCCCGGCTCTATAGGGACGCCAATCCGTGATTAATAGTTTTCCATTGTATGTTTTTCTACCCAGGTGTGTTTGCAATCACTGAGACAAATGAAGCTGTTTCCAGTTAGACGTTATCCTGATGTTTATTCTCTGCATCCATAATTCCAACAGTTTCGATAAGTTCCAAACACCACTGGCTGAAGTGCAACCACGACCCACGGCAGAACCTCCACCATGTTTTAGACTCTCACTATTATCCGGGGGAACACCAAGGCGTTCCCAGGCCAGCCGAGAGATATAATCTCTCCAGCGTGTCCTGGGTCTGCCCTGGGGCCTCCTCCCGGTGGGACATGCCTTGTCAGATGCCCGAACCACTTCAGCTGGCTCCTTTCGATGTGGAGGAGCAGTGGCTCTACTCTGAGCTCCTCCCGGATGGCTGAACTTCTCATCCTATCTCTAAGGGAGAGGCCAGCCACCCTTCGGAGGAAGCACATTTCCGCCGCTTGTATTTGCGATCTCGTTCTTTCGGTCACTACCCACAGCTTGTGACCATAGGTGAGGGTAGGGGCGTAGACCGACCAGTAAATTGAGAGCTTCGCTTTTACACTCAGCTCTCTCTTCACCACAACAGACTGCTACAGCATCCGTATCACTGCAGCCGCTGCACCAATCCGTCTGTCAATCTCCCACTCCCTTCTCCCATCACTTGTGAACAAGACCCCGAGATACTTAAACTCCTCCACTTGGGTGCCTGTCGTGGTGGTAACCCCCGAACCAACTGGTGGACACCTGAGGTGAGGGGAGCCATCACGCTGAAGGAGTCCTAACGGGCTTGGTTAGCCTGTGGGACTCCGGAGGCAGCTGATAGGTACCGACAGGCCAAGCGGAGTGCGACGCGGGCGGTGGCGGAGGCAAAAACTCGGGTGTGGGAGGAGTTCGGGGAGGCCATGGAAAAAGACTTTCAGACTGCCTCGAAGAGATTCTGGCAAACCGTCAGACGACTCAGGAGGGGAAAGCGGTGTTCTACCTGCAATGTGTATAGTGCGGGAGGAGTGCTGCTGACTTCGACTGAGAGAATTGTCAGGCGCTGGAAGGAATACTTCGAGGACCTCCTCAATCCCACTGGCACATCTTCCGTGGCAGAAGCAGAGTCTGGGGACGAAGGGGATGACCCGCCAATCTCTGGGGGCGAGGTCACTGAGGCAGTTAAAAAACTCCTTGGTGGCAGAGCTCCTGGGGTGGACGAGGTCCGAGTTCCTGAAGGCTCTGGATGTTGTAGATCTGTCTTGGTTGACACGTCTCTGCAATGTTGCGTGGAGATCAGGGACAGTACCCCTGGACTGGCGGACTAGGGTGGTGGTCCCCATCTATAAGAAAGGGGACCAGAGGGTGTGTTCCAAGTACAGGGGAAACACACTCCTCAGCCCCCTGGGAAAGTCTATGCCAGGGTGCTGGAGAGGAGCGTTCGTCCGCTAGTTGAACCTTGGATACAGGAGGAACAATGCGGTTTTCGTCCTGGTCGTGGAACACTGGACCAGCTCTTTATCCTCTTGAGGATACTCGAGGGCGCATGAGAGTTTGCCCAACCAGTCTACATGTGTTTTGTGGACTTGGAGACGGGATTCAACTGTGTCCCTCGGGGGGTCCTGTGGGGGGTGCTCCGGGAGTATGGGGTGTCTAGCCCATTGCTAATGGCCATTCAGTCCTTATACGACCGTTGCAAGAGCTTGGTCTGCATAGCCGGCAATAAGTCGGACTCGTTCCTGGTGGGTCAGCCAGGGCTGCCCTTTGTCACCAATTCGGTTCATAATTTTTATGGACAGAATTTCTAGGCGTAGCCAAGTGGCGGAGGGCTTTCACTTCGGTGGTCTCAGGATCTCATCTCTGGTTTTTGCAGATGATGTGGTCCTATTGGCTTCATCAGGTGATGGCCTCCACCTCGCCTTGGAACGGTTCGCAGCCGAGTGTGAAGCGGTGGGAATGAGAAATCAGCACCTCCAAATCTGAGGCCATAGTCCTAAGCCGGAAAAGGGTGGATTGCCCACTCCAGATCGGGCGAGACCCTGCCCCAAGTGGAGGAGTTTAAATATTTTGGTCTGCACAACCCAAAATTTGATGTCCATATATGTGGACGGCAGGTCCTAGGAGGTTAAGAATGGCTTCTTGACAACCAAGACCGTTTCTCACAAGCCACCAGTGAACGGTATGTGGATCAACTGCAGGGCGATACGCATTTGTCAGTTCCTGCATGAGAACTTGGCTGGATTTTTTTTCTCCGCTGTCTGCCAAATCAAATATGTACAGCTACCGGCTGTGGCAATCCTTTGTGACAAGGGAGCAACCGAGAGTAGCTTATTCTTCTTAAGGTCGTTACTGTTCATCTGCTCTAGCTTTTTTTTTAGGCCTGTCTCTTCTTTCTTCTTCCTTTGTCCTTCACTTGCCTGGTTCCTAAAATGCTCAAGGGCACACTGTACACCATACTGAGATGTGGTGTGTTAATAGCTCTCTGCTAATCACCTTGTTGGTGCAAAAATACTTTTATTTATTTTCAGTAATTAGTTACTGATTACTTTTTTCAAGTAACTTGACCAACACTGGTGGACAATATACGTCTGTTACTTTATTTGGAATTTTTTTAAATGGGTTTGTTTTTAGAGGTAACAGTTTTTAAATTTGTTTTTCATATAGAAGCTAGAAAAGTTACTCTAATGTAACTATGCTAAAGAATGAACATGTGAACTGAAATAAAAATGTATACCGTGCACTATCAAAAGCAAAACAAAAGTACCAAATATATAGGAAGTGTATTTAGAGTTGGAGTGTGCAGCCATAGAAATGGCTTTAATTCCAAAACAGATGATGCAAATTTTTGATTCGTTGACTTAAAATTCACTGTGGTGGTCCACAGAGGCAAAATCACTATATTTGTGTTAGTGTCCAAAAACATGTGGATAGAAGAAGAATAAAAACACAATAATTCTCCTTGAAGCTACATTCCCAATCCAACAGTATTACTCATTTTGTTCTTTTTTATTAGTTTTTGAACAACATCGGAGTTCCACTGCACAGAGGAGGAAGCTACTGTGTGTCAGGCTTTAATGCATCACAGCTACATATTAGTAGACTTACTTACTTAGACTTAGATCCTCCCGCGCTGATTGGCACATCGGGTGAGAATGGAACGCCATCGAACTCGGTATATTGCTGCAGTTGTTGCTTCATCCCATGACAGTTCGACAGAACGTAAATCTTCAAGGAAAGTCCTCCTCCATGTTATTTTGGGTCTTCCTCGCCGTCTCTTTCCATTCTTTGGGTTCCACAGAACTGCGACACGGGCAGGTCTCTGGTCCGGTAGCCGAAGGATGTGACCGGCAAATCTGAACCGATGCTTGGTGACTTGGACATGGAGCGGCTCTACTCCTGCACGGCGATATACTTCTTCATTGGTAACGCGATCCCGATATGTGATCTTAAGCAGCTGTCGAAGACGTTGTTGGAAGATGTCAAGATGGCGGTTGATCTTTGCAGTTGATTTCCAAGTCTCCGCTGCATACAGTGCCGTCGGTATAACAATGTTCTTCAGGAGCCGCACCTTGGTTGATAAAGGCAGTGCGGTGGTCATTCATATAGGTCGTAGTCGTTGAAAGGCTGCCCATGCTTTCCCAATTCTGCACTTAACGTCATGCTCCACGTCCCCGTCACTGCTAAAAGTGCAACCCAGGTACATGAACCTGTCCACCTCTTCTAGCTGCTGCTGCTGCTTCACAGTCACCACTGTGTTTGATGGTGTAGCGTAACCAACTCGCATAATCTTCAACTTCTCACCACTGATCCTGAGTCCTATCGGTGCTGCTTTGCTTTCCAGAGATGAGGTTGTTTTCTGAAGAGCCTGGAGTGTTGGTGCAAGTAAGGCTATATCGTCCGCAAAGTCCAAATCTGTGAACTGCTGCAGGGGATCACGTCCGGCGATGCCCATCGTGTTTGGTCCAATTGCTCGGCGCATGACATGGTCAATGGCGATGTTGAAGAGGAATGGCGATAGGACGCAGCCTTGTCGCACACCAGTATCGATGTTAAAATATTCCGTGATGCTGTTGTCTGTTCGGACGCAACAACTAGAGTTGCAGTACAATGCTTGGAATGCGGTAACGAAGCGGTCGGGTACTCCGTAAGACTTGATGATTTTCCAGAGCGTGTCTCGATTAAGGCTATCAAAAGCCTTTTTAACCCTCTGGGGTCGCCGGACACGCTGGCGCGTCAAAATCACATGACCAATTTAAGACGGCACAGCTACAAGATGCAGCGCGTCAGAGTCTCCATTTCAACTTGGCTCAAAAGTGCGGACTTCAAACTATATACCAGTTTTTGAATTGTGTCGATGGGCCATGTAAAACCAGACTTATGATAAAAAATACACGCGATGTTTTTTTCTGAACAAAACAGTGGTGTTCACAGCGGGAAGAACGGTAAAAACTGCGTTTTCTACAGAGAGCGCTAGCAAACACTCTCCGCTTGCCAGTGAAAAAAGAAAAAGAAAAAACACCCCTTCCCTATTGGTGTTAGAGTTTACCATGTCAGCCAATCAAAAAAATTATATGGCAACATGCGGCATTTGGTTGTTTAGGGAGAAGGGGAAGTTTTTAGGAGTGACACCCGCAACGGAAAGCGGGCGAGCGAAAGACAGAGAGAGAGAGAGTTTTCATATGTGAGACATTAGTGACGTTTAGCGTGTTTGGAGGCTATAGTTAGTGTGTTGTGTAGTTATTGTCTTGCATTGTGTGTCAGTTAGACTGCTGAATTTCATATTTGCTCTAAAAAAGCCGTCAAAGGCAGATTCCAGTGTAAACGCTGTTCCCACATGGAAAACTGGACTGATGCACCCCCTGCTGTCAGACCTGTAGGGTTTAGGCCTTTGGTGTTCTCCTCTGTCTTATACTGAACACAAACTACATTTTTTGGACTGGCACAAATAATTTGTGTGCCTTCTTATTTGATGCAGCACACCTGATTGTTCTGTAAATAGATTTAAATGGTTATGTAAAAAACACCTGAGGCCTTGGCTGCATTTTTAGGTAAATAGTACCATATAACTTTGTTGTTTGCAAAACTTGTGCATAATTTTTAGAAATGTACAATTTCTATTTGCATTTCAAGTTATGAAAATGATTCGTTAAACATGTTTGTGGGTTTTACAGTAAAAAATATAACCTTTTTCTACTCGGATTTTGAATTTTTTGTCTGAATTTAGATCAACTGCGCTAATATAGTAATACCAAAATGAAAAAATAACTCAAATCTCAGATATTTAAGGTTGTGCTGAAAATAATGATACCAAACAAGGCAAAAAAAACATATTTTAAAGGTGAAATATAGAGGTAAAATCAAAAGTAGTCAAAAATGGCCAATTATACCCCGGACCCCAGAGGGTTAAAGTCAACGAAGTTCACGCATAGCCTTTGCTGGAATTCGAGGCTCTGCTCAATAATTGATCTCAGCGTGAATATTTGTCCAATGCAGGACCTTCCACTTCTAAAACCCGCCTGCTCCTCGCGTAGCTGTTCGTCCACCGTATTAGTAGACTAAGATTTATTTTTAAGTTATATTAACTGATAATTAAAGATGATATCTGTGTGTGTAGCAGTGAAAAAAATGTCCCCTCGTAAGCTCCTGAAATGCTAAAGGAAGCAGGTAGATTGCTCAGAGCTGTGTTCACAGTTTACATAGCAGGCAGTTGTTCCAGACGTTCCAGACACTCCTGTACAAAGTTGAGTTTCCCCGTGTGTGAGCTGTTTCCGGAGAAGAAATAAGAGCCGTAGTCGGTTCCCAGCCTCCCCGCCGATCCACTCTGTTGATCTGCATCCTTAATGAAGCATAAATAATAATAAATAAATAAATCTTTATTTATATAGCACCTTTCAAGACAGAATCACAAAGTGCTGCACATAAGATTACAAGTCATAAAAAGATTTAAAAAGATAAAATAAAACAGGCATAACATTAACCAAAAGGAGTTTTAAAAAGGTAAGAGTTGTTTTTTAAAAACAGCTACTGAGTCCACAGTTCTTAATGCGTGGGGGAGAGAGTTCCACAGTCTTGGGGCCACAGTGACAAAAGCTCTATCACCCTTAGTCCTCCTTTTAGTATTTTTTATAGCAAGTAAGCCCTGATCAGATGACCTCAGAGACATGCTAGGGACATAGGGCTGTAGCAGATCAAAGATGTAGGCTGGTGCCAGTCCGTGCACAGCTCTGTAGGTCAAGCAAACCTATCAGCAGAGCTTGGTTAGCTCAGGTATGCAGCGTGCTCAGACTGGTTCTTGGCATGCTCCTCCTCAACACTGTAGGTCTGTATACACTGTAATTATAGAGCACTCCCTCCTTTATGGTGCTTTTGTTATCATAGCGCTTACCTTCATGCCTGCAGGCACAGAAAAACAAAAGATGACCCAGGATGAATTTACTCGAATAACATTTGGCAAACTATAAAACAAAAAGTAAATCGCTGTCTGTTGATTGCAGGTCTAGTTCTTTAAGGGAATGTCTGCCTGGATTATGCAAGTCACGGCCGGAGTAAATGAAAAGAAAAGCCAAGTTTCCTGCTTGGTTATACATTAAACTAGTTGAAGGTCTGAACCTAATCTTCAGTGTCGAGCGGTATCACAGAGTTGTGTGTGAATAAAATACTAAATCATTTTCCTCAGTGAGCAACAGCGCAGTGTTGGTGTAACCTTCACTGTCATTTACCGCAGTAATACTGCAGGGCAAAAGTGATAGTACTGACTGATCCAAGTGTTACCCACACCAAAGTTTTGCGTGACCATGTCGACTTACAGCCTCGACTCAAAGCTGAGTTAGCCAGAGTTCTGCCTAAGATGGGCCAGATATAATGTGCGTTAAGACATTTGAGCCACTGTGCAGATGTGGCCCAGGATATAATCCTTGCAACACAAGTCAAGCACTTCACTTCATTGGCAGGTAAATAAACCTTTAGGTACATTGTAATCTGCACGCATGACCTTCAGCTATAAGGACATAATGAAGGTTAGTTGCTTTATGTAGACTTCTTGCAGGCTTTCAGTCAGGTTACTGAGTGATATTTGTAAAGCTTTACACTTTGATTCTGTACCTTTACGGTTATCACTTGAGGTCGGTGTGATTGTTATCAGCACATCCTTTACATCCTAGAAATAGTGAGTTGGACCTGTAGTGGATTAGACTGGTTTGCCCTTTATTTGGCCCAATCATCTGGACATAGCTAATAGACACTTGCTCGTGTCATTTAACATGCTAATTTCTCTTGCTTTATAAGGACACATAGACTAGAAATCTAAGTCTCTTAACTCAATCCAAAGCCATGAGATACTCTATGGCAGGGTTGTCCAACTCGAGTCCTCGAGAGCTACCGTCCTGCAGCTTTTAGATGCATCCCTACTGCAACACAGCTGAATGAAATGGTTGGATGCCATCACATTTGGCAAAGCTGTTGTGTGTCACAACAAGGATGCATCTAAAAGCTGCAGGGTGGTAGCTCTTGAGGACTGGAGTTAGGGTATGTGACTTTTGGCTTTTGCACATTCTAATCCCAGGTCGTGGCAGTTGGCTAAAAAAAAGGTCTACCAAAAAACAAAAAAACCTCCAAAAACAATTAACTTATCTTACAACTGTTAGTTTAGCTTCTGGTACAGTTATCTAGTACATGTATGAAATGTCATGTGTTTCCTGGACTGGATAAGAGATGCAGTCTTATTCTGTTCTAGCTGGGTTTTTAGTCTGATTATGGTCCAACAGCAGGTGTGGCAGGTGTATTCAGGCTATGCAAAAAGCCCACCCTGTGAAAAACTGAGCCTCACGTCTTTTGAATTCCACAGGTTTTTTTTAAAGCTTCTTCTCCGACAAAGCTTCTCTCTTGTGTTCTTGACAGCAAGTAAGGCGACACCGCTTCTTTCCCTCTGTCATTTCTCCTCTTTCTACCTTTCTCTCTCTCTGAAGGAGCTCAACTCTTTTCTTGCAAAAGCCAGAGGAGGACAGCAGGGAGAGGTGGGGGCTGAAATCAGAGCCATTGCCTTGGAGGTGGAGGCGATTTATAGCGTGTTTGTGCAGGAAGAGGAGGAGGAGCAGTGGGAGGAGAGCAGGCAGAGTGAAGGAAAGGAGGGCACGAAGCAGTGACAGAGGGCGAAGAACTGGGACAAAAGTCTGTCGAGAGAGAAAAGAACTCTGGAGTTTATTGTTGGAGCTTTGAAAGAGGAGGATTAGAAGGAGGGAATGAGGAGGGCTTGACTCACTCTATGCAGCTGAATTTGGATTTGCAGCCACATGTGCAGGAGAGGAAAAACGCAGGTACGGCGACAGGGTAAAGGTCGCTTCTGCTCTTTCTGCGTGTGTGTTTTAAAGGTTTTATACTGGCTTGTTTCTGCATCGTCCGTCTGCTTTGTTTATGTATTCAATTCAAGAAATTATATGACGTACAGGACACTGTGAAGCGTTACAGGAGTGAAATAACCAACATGCAGTGCTGTTAGCAAAGATTTAAACCCATCTGTGTCCGGTCCCATTGTCGTTCAGCTTCTTCTCCTCAGGTTTCTGCCTTTGTGTCCAGAGCTGTGTTTTCACAGACAAAATGCATTTACTCGTTTGTCTTTGGGATGTTATTATAAGGCACCTTATAATACACCTGCTCAGAGTACTGTAGGTGGAGGAGGATTTCATTACATTCAGACATGCTGTGTGATCTTGCCTCTGCTGGTTTCACCCGTCCTTGTGGATGTTTTTGATTTACTTTGTCCTGGGTATTCACATTTGTCACTTACAGTTCTGCCCTGCAGTACAATGAAGCTGAACGTAATATAGTTGGAGAGTGTGCAACGCTCAAAAGTGACATTCAGAAACTCTGCAGTGACATTTATTTCTTAAAAGGGTAGCCCTGTTTCTAAGGATAGGTTTCATTTCTCTGTAGTATTTGTCTGTCCACCGTAAACAGATTTGCTTTGATCTCTCTTAACTCTGAGCAACACGTGCAGCTTTCTGTGGCCTTTGTCTCAAATGCTGTGTTATAGAAACTATTCCTACACCCATTCTTTTTCTCTATATATGGTTAACCATGCACCCTCGCAAAGATTTATGTGTGAATAGTTATTAAGTTATTCAACTTCTTTACATCCACCATCACGACAGTGATTAGCTGAGCTGAGGGTTAGGGGTAGCTTTACCTTACTCTGTAGAATTTTCCAGTATACGTCGATCCCAAATTGTAAACTCAAGAACAATAAGGCCACAGATGCATATTGGAGACTTGGTCTGAGTTATGTTATAGTCTCTGTTTGTTTTGGACTGTTTGTTTAGCACGTGGTGCATTTGTTAAACATGTCTCCCAGTAAGTTTATTCAAGCACTATGCAGGTTGGTTGTATTTACTGGAGTATTTAAATTGGAAATGTATTTTCATTATGAAATAAGCGTGGATTGCAGAGTTTAATGGATGTAGAATAATGGCACCATTGATCTACAGCTTTGAAGCTTCAGATGTCACTGGGTGTGAAATCTCATGGAAGAATAAAGGCTTCATAATGCAAAGAAAACAGAAAGAAGATGGGTTGAAGAGTGGGGCGTGACTTGTTGCTCGACTTTTTGACTCTTTGCTAATTTATTTGGCAGTTTGTTACTTTAAAATTAACATTTTTTAAAAGGAAATCTAATCTTACTTAGCATGTAACATGCTCTGCAGGACTACATGACAAATTTAAGAACCCAACAGTATGTAAAATATGTTCAGTTAAGTGTACTGCAGATTGCCACAATTCTAAAATTCTGCATCAATGAGAGGAGCTAAGTAATAATCAACAGTATGAAAAATGTAAATTAAAGTTCGTTTATGTTTTAAACTTACAGGTCAGGAAGAAAAATTAGAGATATATTAGAAAAATAAAAGGCTGAATAATTCTTCCACCACAGCAATAAATCACGCTAAAGAGTTTTCTGGTATGAAGGATTGGAGTAAAACTCTTCAGTACTTTGAGTAATTTCTGACATGAACCTCCCAGGGATAATGTCGAGGCTCCAAAACTACTTGCACTGATTGGCAAAGGTTCACAGTTTGATTGAGGATTGGGGTCATTACCAATGATGGTGAGAACTCTTTATATTAGCAATAATTAAGACACATAGTTGTATTTGAAAAAATAATGTCTATAGCCGTTTTTTAAAGTGTAAAATGAAAATTGTGGCTCAGCTCATCTGAAAGAGCGAGACAAAGACACAGAAAGAGAGACAATGTATCATTGTCAGTTCCAGCTCTTGTCTGTGGGAGTACAGGGAAATGAAATGAAAAAGGTCGTTCCTGGTCACAAACTCACTAATCCCATCTCAGCTTACTCTGATACATCACAAAGAAACACTCTTGACCTGACAGAGCAGTCAGCACACTGACAGTACAGCTGATTAAATCCTGACCAAATGGAATCAAAGGAAAATCAATGGGGAATGAGCAGTACCTTACTCAGGCATGATTACGGGATCTCTGTAAATTATTAATAACAATAACAAAAGTAAGGAGAAGAAATGTTCACAAAGGACAAAGTGTCTGCTCTGAACTGACATTAAATTTGCTGTGCTAATTTGTTAAATGACATGAAACGGAAAATAGAACTGAGGCTGATGGGAATGCTGGATGGAGTGGAGCATGAGGAGGGCTCTGAGAAAAGCTCGGGGAGCGAGAGTTTCTTCATTTCATCTTCTGGCTTCAGGATAGCACCAACTTTTCATGGCATCAGCATGTCGAGATTTTTCTCTAGAACCAACAACGACAACCTTATTTGCTAAAAGAAGAACGGGCATGTGTTCACTGAAGTTTATTTTGACAGTCAATAAATACTAAATAATGAAAGTATTACACGTGGAATCGATATTGAAACTTCATGAACGTAATGTTGTTTATCCTTTGCAGCAGCTGGCTGAGTGGACAAACATGGGCTAATGGTCTCCTCCTTCCTGGTTTTTGTTGAGCTAGAGCAAAAAGAAAAGACATTGATGTGTGTCATCATGTGTATCAACACAAAATTATAGAATGAAAGTTTTCAGAAAATGCAGCCATGGGGACTCGACATTGTGGTTGATGTTAATCATGGTAGAAACAAAATATCACCATAGCAGTCTCCCTGTCGATGTCCAACGAGCTATCGTTTCACCGATCAAGCTGTGCTCTCTAACTATTCGATATGTTACTTCAATCTGTTTGACTAAACGCTGCAAAGGCACCTTAAATATGATCTTTTTCATTTGGGTCATTAACGGAACTGCCACAAACAGACTTTTTGTATTCGTCTTTTTAAATGTTTTAAATTTGAGTTTTATTTCCTCATAGCATGTCTCCTCTTCTGCACTGAGTTGAGTAATAGAGCCGGTGTGTTTTACAGAGGAAAAATCTGCACTAAAGAAAAATGTTTGTCTCTCTAGAGAAGCTGCAGGGAAAAGAGTGCACGTGTCAAGGCTCTGAGTGCAACTCATGGAGCAAAGGGTGAAAACTGGGTGGAAAGACTCTGAAACACGATGAACATTGATGCCGGAGGGAAAGGATGGAGAAAGTTTTCCTTTTCTTCACACTGACACTTGTCTCTCCCTCTATACAGAAATTCTGAAAAATGATGCTGGTGAACAAACCTGAGCAGCAGATTGGTGATACTGGACAAAGCTCTTAGAAAGGAGGTGGTTTTAGATTTCACTCAGTCTGTTGTTGCTGTCTGATTTAGTGAGTGAATCTTGACCATAGTCAAGAAAGACATCATGTCCCAGAACGCCGGTCCAATTCTGATCCAACTTTAAATAGGACATATTATTTCACTTCCCCATCAGGGAAAACCTTTATATAGCTTTTTATGCATGTAAACGTCCACAGACAACAGATGCTGTGTTCTCATACAGAAAACCCTGTTGTCGAACTACCTCAGTGCCTTGTTGGTTGCCATGGCTTTCCCCCACTACTTATCTGGTAGTGGGGGAAACGTTTTGGTATGCCATCACATAAAGTATGGCAACTGCCTCACTTTTATATACTTATACTCGAAGCCAGTCCTGCTAAATGTCTCAAATATCTGAGACATTTCCAAATATCTATTTCCAGCTGATGGCTGCAAAAATTAACACGGGGGCTTAAAAGGTCAAAGGTCAGGTTTTCCAAAAATCTTGTGAATGCAATAAGTCAAGAAGACCTTTCTCTGCACTCACTGTTTATACATGACTGTGCATTTAATCATGAATTATTATTCATCTCTGGCTCTTTTTTCCCATCTTCCTCCCCTCACCCTGGCTGCCCCTCCCTGAGCCTGGTTCTGCCAAAGGTTTCTTCCTGTCAAGAGGGAGGTTTTCCTTTCCACTGTTGCCAAAGCGCTTGTTCATAGGTGGCCATGTGAGGTTTCCTCTCTTTTCCTCTGCATTATTTTAGGGTCTTTACTAGGGTTGTTCAATATAACGAAATATATCGAATGACGATATAAAAACGTTTATCGTTTCCTATCACTCTATCGTTTGATTCGTGGTGTCGTGAAATATAAAGTTTACAGCGATATTTGTTCATCGTTTTGATGGTCACTGTAGTGGCTATATTAGTTTCTTAAAGTTCTCTCTTTCTCTTATATTTAATATAACCACATTACAGACAGACAAGCGCCTGTTTTTACGTGTTGTCGTTAGCAACAATGATGGTAAAACGGTCGCGTGGCTCTGCTGTCCGCTTGTTTGTTTTCCACGTAAACCTTTCACAATAAAGCTCAAGATCCTGTTGAGACTTAAACTGAGTCACGTGAAAGAGCAGATTGTTTACGGATGAGAAGCAAAAAGAGCCGCCAGGTGCTAAAAAATAAACCGTAGACTCAAACGTTAGAACAGGCTTTTCCCCGCAGCACGCCGTGTAATAAATACAAAGAAAATGGCGGCCGTTACAACTTATGTCTAAAAATGTATCGTTTCATGCATCGGTTAAAACACTCGACTCCAGGTACACGACGCCCAGCTGGAAACACTTCACTTGAGTCGAGCTGCCCGAGATTCACAGAATTTACAAAACATGTTACATTTTTGTGATTTATATCGTTATCGGGATATGAGATTTTGGTCATATCGCACAGCCCTAGTCTTTACTTTATAATTTAAAGCACTTAAAGGCAACTGTTGTTGTGGTTTGTCACAATATAAATAAAGCTGAGTTGAAGTGACCTGGGATTTTCAAATTTTCAGCATTGGTGCATTTCCTAGAAATTAGTGACCTCGACCTAAACATTAGAGGTCAAGTTTTCTCAGAATCTTGTGAATCCAATAACTTGAGAAGAAGACAACATAGAAATTGATACCAGAGAGGTGTGTCTACTAGTAACCTGGGGTGTAGCAGTGATGGTTGCCAGTACTTTTTAATAATAATATCATTTAGTAAGAGAAAAAAGTAACTATCCCGGAGAGAAA
This sequence comes from Aulonocara stuartgranti, assembly GCF_965226115.1. Taxonomy (NCBI): domain Eukaryota; kingdom Metazoa; phylum Chordata; class Actinopteri; order Cichliformes; family Cichlidae; genus Aulonocara; species Aulonocara stuartgranti. The sequence continues at coordinate 38,257,734 of NC_138939.1, read as the reverse complement.
GCAAATATTCTTCACAACACTGTTCGTGCCCTCCATACTCTTGGATGGTTTGAGATCCTTATAGATAGTTATAAAAAGCAATGTTGCCTCGAAAGTTGAGATGGTTGTGTGTTCATGAAGCATGCTGAAGCCGGCAGAAGAAAAGAAAGACACTGTTAATGAAAAGGAAAAACTAATACGGGGCCCTCCTGCCTGCTATGAAATCAACATTTTCAATGATCAGAAGCTGGGAGGGATAATTGGGTTACTGTATATATAATAACACAGTGTGTGGTGATTGCTGCTCTCAGTTTACAGATAGTAATTCCTTGTTTTTCCTCATTACCTATTTATGGGTTAAAGAGGATCAGCTTTTATTGTTAGCATAATGTAAAGCAGTGCCTCTTCTGCCAAGGTTGTTGACAGCCATCGAGTAGTCGTGTGAGGGGAGCTTTGAGCGCTCTTCGCTCTTGAGGTCTTCTTCCTGCTGAATAGAGGATGAGTGGAGTTGATTATTGGTCTCCACTCTTATCTCTCTCCTCTAATGCAGAAGCATCTGCTGATTATTCCCTTAATCAGGACTATCCTCTTTGTGATTAGCTTAGGGCTAAAAGAGCTCCTCACTCACAACGAGGACACGCCCACTGGACTAAAGCTTTGCTCTGGGTTCCTAATTGCATTATCATATGTTGTGTGTGAAGACTGATGGGCAGAGGTGGGTAGTAACGAGTTACATTTACTCCGTTACATTTACTTGAGTAAGTTTTTGAAAAAAATGTACTTTTAAAGTTTTTTGCACGATACTTTTTACTTTTACTTGAGTACATTTGTGAAGAAGAAACTGTGCTTTTACTCCGCTACATTTGGCAATATTCGACTCGTTACTTTTAAAAAAAATGATTAATTTCACACATTACATAATACTGCTAATAATGGATCATGCCGCCAGTGGAGTTTTCTGTAACTCTTTTACCAATCAGATGTGGCCATGCAGTCACATGACCAGTTTGAAACTGTGGCGGGCAGAGCGGCCCAAGCGTTTTAAAGTAGCGACACACGGAAAGAAGAAAACTAGGGCTGCCACGATTAGTCGACTATTAAAATCGTCAACGACTAATTTAATAGTCGACGCGTCATTTGAAGCTTTGTAAGATCCCAAAAGACGCAGTAGTAGTATTTAAGAGTGTAATAACGGACTGAAACAGAAGATGGCAGCACTGCATGTACAAGGATGCCAGCTGCCGTTAAACACAGAAGAAGAAGAAGCTGTGTCCCAGAATTCATAGCGCGGCCCTGCTCAGTTTCCATCAATGGCGGCAGCTAGTTAGTTTTAATATTACTCTTATTATTCTTTCTGGGTCACAAAATAAACGTTTAACATATTTTCAGGCGAGAATGTAGCTGTGTAAACCTCAAATATCGGCTCAGTTTATCAGGACACCACATATTTTCAAAAGCGCTCCGACGTTTTCGGAGACGTCTGTTACCCACTAGCTCGATAGCGAGCCGGGGGCAAGGCTCACTAGAGCCGTGAGAACACCGGACTCCCCGCAGATCATTTTCAAACCCACCGCCGTCTTTCACTACTCAGGTTAAACATGATATATAAGTCATTTAGATAACTTAAACATGTTATTGTTTGGCTTTTTTCAGTATTTTATTTGTTCCTGAGTAAATCGGTTTGGCTGAGATTAAAGTTATAGTTTTTACACAGCTGAATAAACCAAGCAGACAACTAATTATCAGAAGTGTGAGATGCTCGAGAATATACTCTGGTGTCCTGTTATATTTTAGATATCAAGGAGTTTATTGAACTTCACTGAAACAATCTGCAAATTTCATTAAAATTTAATAAACTACCATCTTGTCTTTATTTTTAGTTAGCACATACCTTACACACTTAAAGCTGTAAGCTAATGATAGTTATATAAGAGCAGATGCTGCTGGTGCAATAAGCTGTACGCTGTACGTCCAATGGATGATGATTTGATTAGTTGACTAATCGCAAAAATAATTGGTGACTAGTCGACTATCAAAATAAGCCCTACCATCCACTCATCCATCCACCCCCCCCATCCATCCACCCATCATTCCACCATCTATCCACATCAGCAAAATGTTAGATATAGGACTCAAACCTTGGTGCTAAACACCTAGCTTCAAAATCAAGTCTGAACCCCTTAAACAAGCGTTTGAAACAAATAATCCAGGTCAGCCTCTTTGAACGGGCTCTGCTGACGGTGTCGCTCTTTGTGGCAGCAGTTTCTATTTTTACATAATGCGACATTAAGGACTGAAGTGTAAGAATCTCAGAGTCTGTCGTTTTCTGTACAGGTTTGCATCAGTGGAGCGAGTTCAGGCGGACACGCCTCGCTCTCGTCTTCATACACCAAACACTCCTCTAAACCTGTCCACCACCCGGACAGTCATCCATATTCTTCTTCTGCTGCTCATCCCTGATCTACAGACTCGTTCTGCCCCATCAGTAATTCAGTAACACACCAGGTGCTTGACAGGAAAACTTTGTGATGTTTTTCAGAGGATGAATTTTACTGTCTAGTTGATGTGTTTCAGTCCTTTTTGACATAAATGGTTGCACCGGTTTTCGAAAGCCCTCGGCTTTGATTTAATTTGCGGGTGAATGAAAGTGAATTGCTGCTTTGGGGATGATAGCAGAGGAATGTTTAGGAATTGTTGCTTCTCTGTGGTTGCTGTGTTATCCTTTAATTTACAGCCATTAGACTGAGTTATCTGTTGTTGTGCCTCCACCCCGGTGCCACCCACGCTGTCCCTTCAGTGCTGTTCTCAGCTGCTTCGATGACAGAGGGGGCTGCAGACTGCCGCAGTCCTCCGGTGCTCCCCGCTCACAGCGTTTTTACTGCTACAATTAGAGCAGAGAAAACGTTTTGTGCAGCTCCTGCAGAATCAACAAAAGCTGCCTATTAAACACCTCTTTAGTGGCACTGCCCCTCACTTTTATTTCCTCTCTGAGTTTATGGCTGTTAGAGGCGGAGTGTCCAGTACACTGCCACGACCTATAGCTCAGCCTCCACCTCATTTACTTCCTCTCCTTTTTGCTTTTTTTGCTTTTCTCTGAATCTGGTAATCTTCTATGTACTATGGCTACCTTGCCTCTTCCTTTTCATTTCATTCTTTACCTCCAATTACCTCTGCTCCTCTTTTTTTCTGTTTCCCTTTGATCGTTGTTTTATACACCTCCTTAATCTTCTTTTCATTTCTTTTTCATTGTTTATCTCATTCCCTAGTACTTTTCCTCTGCTTCCTATGCCCTTTTAACCTCTCTGCTTCCCTTCTTTTCCTCATTCCTTTCTTCCTATCTTCTTTTTCCTTTCCTTTTTCCTGTCTTGACCTTTCCCTTCTCTTTTTATATATTCTTCCTCACATTTTCTCCTGTTTTTCTTCCTCATTTCTCTTCCTTTTTTCTTTACCTGTCCCTTCTTTCTTTTCTTGTTTGTTCCCACTCCCATTTCCTTATCTTTCAAACTTCTTCCCTCTTTATCTCTTTCCCTGTTCTTTTGCTTGCCTCTCTCATTCTCTTTCTCTTCCCCCCACCACACTTCTCTTCCTTCTCCCCTCTTCTTAATCTTTACTCTCCCTGCTCTCCATCTCAGCTCTCCTCCTCCTCCTCTCTTCCTGTCTCAGCACCTTTCATTGCTCTTAACGACATAGAGCGCATACATCAGCCTCACTAATTAACTCATAAATCATCTCTATGTAGTTGGAAAGTTGAAATGTCTGGCAGTGTTGTGAGAGCCTTTCAGCGCGCAGTGTGATCCACTTTTACAGCAGATAATTGTTGTGGTTTTAATAATGCATCACTTTAAACCATGTGGGGCTGAACCACAAATAACAGTTTGGGTTTTTTTGTGGTTTAAGTCGTTGTAAATTTCTCAGTGTTTCTCCTTCTAGGTTTCGTGGGAATAACGTGTGGTAAAAACTGAATCAACATTTCAATTCAGCTCAAACACCTGACAGAGCTCAGCTCCATTATTAAACAGTCGATTTGCTGGTAAAGTGATTTGTTGGAATCCTGTAACATTTGAGTCAAACAGGTGATGGTAATGTGGGTGGAGTGGACAATTAGCAAGGAAGAGGAAACTATGTTAGGCATGATATCCTGCTAACATTCACAGTAACACCCAAGAGTTATTGCTCTGACAGCCTTGTTGACCCCACAGCAGCACTGAGCACCACACATTTGTGTTTGTTTGTTTTTTAATTTAAAAAAGCTGTGGTTGCTAAGTTAGCTCATGCATCGTGTTAGGCTGCTGTTACAGTTACCAACTACATATACTGCTAAAAAAAAATTAAGGGAACACTTCAACATTTTTAAGTTGTGGGGTGGGGCGTAGGGGCAGTGCCCCCCTTTGGCCCCACCTTGGTGCCACTCCTGTTGTTGGGAATTGATTACCTTCTTAGACACAGATGTGACACAAAAATGGCAGGAAGAAGAACAAAAGTTAATTCCTGATGCTAGACATAGTTGATTTAACAAAACAAAAAACATTAAGTCTGTCTGGCAGCTGCTCTGGAGCTTTCTATCATATCACGTGGTCACATGGGTTTCCCCGCTAAAGACTGAAAACACTTTTATTAAACATTCTGAAAAATGATGTGTGTGCAGCTGATACGTGGGGATATTTCTTGCAGACAAGTTTTACATATTTGCATGTTTGGATGACAAAAAATACTTAAGTTTATCAGAAGTGTGTCAGCAGTACTTCATGTAGTACCAGAGGTTTTGCTTTTTGGGTAATTAAAACTTTGCAAATGAATGAAAAGAGGATCAAAAGACTTCCTGCAAAAAATATATTAAGGTTTTTAGGTAACAATCACTTGGCAGGTTACAGTCATGGTGTGTCAGGATTTAGATTAAATGCATATTGCCCACAAAACAACATAAAGGACGAATACATGAGAATACAGTCACGTGTTAAATGGGCTGCACTTCCACATTCACCAGCTTACACCACACATCAGTGGCACCAGAGATGTTACAGAATAAGATTTTTTTTCAACTTATTTCCTTAAATAAGGCCTCGTTTCAGACAGATTTAAAATTTCAAACTGAATATTTGGATGTTTGTTTGTTTTTAAACATAATTTTTAGACTTTTACACATAAAATATTACCTGTGAATCTGCTGTGTATGGCGTATAACAAGGAAACATCACTAGAAATCATGGCTGCACTGCAGTGCGTAAGTATTTGGACGATGCTAATTTGTTGCCTTTGTACTCCACCACCGGCTTTCGGCGTTAATTGCAGGGGTTTAATAAAAGCACTGCATTACCTGTTGAGGAATTATAGCCCTTTTTATATGTAGTCCCCGTTTTTTAGAGGCTGAAAATGGGGGACTACAAATGACTGACAGTTTAATGGCCGCACAAGCCTGTGTTTAAACGGGCCAAGGAACAAAGTCAGCGGGTGTTTAAGCGCTTCAGTAATGCTTTTAAAATGTAAATTTAGCTCCTAGTTATTAAACGCAGAAATATTCTTGAAGATTTTTCTTCCACGTGAGCTGCAGCCTCCAGCACAAAGTTACCTTCTTTCTGCTATGAGCTTGCTTCCATACTGTTTCCCACTGGCAGCCCTCTCTCCTCTCCGGGCTTGTGTCTAATTAAAGAGGGATTAATGAATCACGTTGTTAAACAAAGACAGACCTCCCGCTCTAATCAGGCTCACATAGAGGGAGGGAGGCCAGCACAGACAGAGCTGGACTGACAAACATGGAGAGCTAAACTGAAACTTGTATGGGACTTTCCCCCTTTTCAAGTTTTCTGTGTGTATGGAGCAAAGTGACTCTTTCTCCTTCTTTCAGTTCAGTTCAGCTTCATCGACTGAAACAGTCATGTGAGCTCTGCACGGTGACTCCAAACCTCAAGCTGAATGCTTTTAAAACATCGACTCTAATGCGTCTGCCTGTAATTATATAGTCAGCTAATCCATGAAGTTCTGCAGATGCAGCTCAGGAGCCTCGTGTTCACATCCAAGCAGTGGTTTCATCTTTGCTTTTTGGTTTGAGTATTTCTGTTGCTGACGTCCTGAATTTTCACCACATCAGGCTCTTTACCGAGAACGATGTGAAAAACGTTCGGTGTGTGGCAGAAAGAAATGTCCTGGTGATGAGAGGTCAGAGAGCGATCAGACGTGCTGGAGCTGAAAGGCTACAGTAGCTCACTAAGTCTCCACAGCTGTGCTGAGCTGAAAAGCAGCTCAGATTAACAGGATGCCCAACCTTGAGGCAGACAGGCATGAGCATGCCAGCCAAGAGCAGCAACTCGATGATACAATGAACAGAGATGTGCCAAAACTGTGAAGATAAAGGCTGAAAAAATGGTAGTGATGAATCACAATAGGGCATCAATCTTTTACCATCCACCAGCTCACCAGCTATTCATTGGTGAGCTAACCAGGCACATTTTCAGGCTCTACGTGTTACATTTGAGTTGAAGTCAAAGACTTTGGACGAGGATTTCCATTTCTGTGTCTCAGCACCGAAAAAACCCCTAGACAGTTATAACCCAGTCTAGCTGGGATAAAATGGCTTTGTTTCTTTCCTTATCTGTAAGAAACTCATTTTGTTTTGCATTTTAATCAGACTCCTTATTTTATCTTTGAAGGTCCAGAGTCACTCACTGTTTAGACTAAATATCACCTTCAGTCAGGGACAAAGTGTGGGCCATGAAGGTGCTGCAGTCATGACAGAAATTCAATTACAAGTACGTACAGTTACATATTATATAAATATATTGATTTAGTGGCTGCACGGTGGCACGGTGGTTAGCACTGTTGCCGCATAGCAAGAAGGTCCTGAGTTCAATTCCACCATCAGGCCGGGGTCTTTCTGTGTGGAGTTTGCATGTTCTCCCCGTGTTTGTGTGGGTTCTCTCCGGGTACTCCGGCTTCCTCCCACTGTCCAAAGACATGCAGCTTGTGGGGATAGGTTAATTGGATAATCCAAATTGCCATTAGGTGTGAATGTGCGAGTGAATGTGAGTGCGAATGGTTGTCTGTCCCTGTGTGTTGGCCCTGCGACAGACTGGCGACCTGTCCAGGGTGTACCCTGCCTCTCGCCCTATGACAGCTGGGATAGGCTCCAGCGCCCCCCGCGACCCTGAAAAGGATAAGCGGAAGCGAATGGATGGATGGATGGATATTGATTTAGTAACAAAAGTGAATAAAACTGGTCACAGGAGGTGGTTACTTTGTGATGTTATACATTCTCCTTGAAGGTTGTGGACCAGCGACAGGAGTGTCACACATGGCAGCGTTAGCGAGTGTATCCAGCAGCACTTTTCCTCAAGCGTCAGTGTTGTATTTGTAAATGTTTGTGTGATGAAGAGCCAGATTTTAAAAGTTGTCTCTTGGTTTTGTAAAATTGTGTCTCTGTAAGACAGAGGTGCAATAATCGAGGTCGAAAGCAAATATCATTATGAGTGTAACAGGCTGTGAGTGTCGGCCTGGGTTTGGTTTGGTGATTTTGGTCCATCTGTGAGGACTCTTGGATGAGGTCTGGCTGTCCTCTGGTACTTTCGGACCGTGTGATTGTGTCTTCTTCTGTGGTTCAGATCTCTTACAGATTGGGTCCAGACTTCTTAGAACCGTAAGCTTTCTAACTCAGATAGTAATGAATCACTCATAAGAAATCTGCAGACTGCTTTGGGATGAGACCCAATCAGCTGGAATGAAGAGAAATTGTTCTTGGTTTTTAGACGTCCTTGAAACAAAACGAGCTTGGAAAACTGGACATGTGTCAGTTTTCCACATTGAAATCTTGTGAACTCAGTATTTGTTGGTTAAATTGAAATTTTTCTTCAGTAACGACTTGAACTCGGATGACTCTGTTCTAAGTGTCCTGTTTTGACTCTGTGTTCTTCTCTACTCAGATGAAAGGATGCTGCAGAGACCTGCCGAGGGACTGAGCCCCACCTGATAACCCCCACCCCGCCCCTCCCCTCGTCCTCTTCCCGACCCCTGACCCTCAGAGCCCTCAGTGCCGCTGTCCCATCATGAACCTTCTTTGCCGCGGGCGCCTAAAGCTGCTGGCGGCGTCACTCACAGCCATCGTCCTGCTCACCTGGCTCTACCTTCTGGCTGGAAACCTGGAAAGTGAGTATGAAGAGATTTCAGGATGTGCGCGCAACAAAATCACTCAACGTGAGTTCTGCCAAGCATTGATCATTACACGGTCCAAACTGAGAATCCACACAGTGTAATTTTCATAGACGCTGGCTTGCGGTCTGGGTCAGACGGCGTCGCAGGAATCCTACCAGCGACAGCAACACATCAATTATCAGATGCATTTTGCAGCTCGGCTCAGTTTCCTTTCAGTCTGACTATGAAGTTACATTTTTAAACGCATGGAGGCAGTTTTCTGTTTAGTTTGCTTTTTCATTCAGAGAGACGTTTTTGCGTGGTGTCTCCTCGAGAAGCTTTAATAACACACATACTAACACAGGAAGTCACATGTTAGAGGCACAGTATCTCTGCCAGTGCAGCTTCAGGATTAATTGCTTTTTAATTATTTTGAATTCAACCTTGACACTTGTATGAACTTACATTTTCTGTGGATCATGTCAGCAGTCCTCTGATCTGTAATGTAGTGCTGGATCAAACTATAATGAACCGATTTGGGAAACATTGTACCAGTTGTGGGGGTTTTTGCCACAGACTTTGTTGATATAGGTAAGCAGCCTTGGCTTTAATCTCATTAAAACTGAGGATGCATATCTAATGATTCTCCTTTTAACAATTTATATCCAGGGCCAGCATTTAGTGCCAAAGGACTAAATAGTTTTATGTATTGAAATATTATCTACATGCTTAGATCCTCACAAGGCTTAGAAGTTTCACATAAATATAATAAAGACACCGATAAGGTCTTCTGGCACCTCTTCTGTTCTTGATGTGTCTCCCAGTCTCCCACTGTCAGACCACCAAAGCGCCCTCAAATCATCACACGGAGTCAAGAACTTGCTCAGGATTTGTATTATTTCTGTTTTGATCCAAACACCTCAAACCTTGATCAGTGATTCCTTAACAATTAATGTCACTTGGAACAACTCGATTTTATGTTAACCCTTAGAGCAGCAGGTGATATATCTGTGTGCTGGGCTGTTTTTACAGGTTAAAAAAATCAAGTCAAATCGTGCTGCGTCAGTGTGACTGCATTCACATTCATACCATGTTGGAAGCGATAAAGAAGCGAGGCCCAACCTATGAGGCTCAAAGATTGATTTACAGAAAAGTGTCCAGTGTGCTCATCTAAGAGTGACACGTGACACTGGTGTCAGCGTTGATGGGAAGGAGGATGCAGGTTTACTCCTCAGTGTTTTTCACACACACGTACACACACACACACGTACACACACAGACACACACACAGACACAGACACACACAGACACACATTTCCATATTCGGTGTATGTTTTATGTGGCAGTGATTCTCGGAGGGCACGCAGAGCAGGAAAATAGGATTCCTTTTTGGTGAGGCTTCCACGTTGCTCGAGCACTCCAACATGGATGACTGATGAGTTGTCTCTGTTCAGTGGATCCACTTTAGCTGTGAGTGTTCAAAGTGATGGAGTGGGCTCCTGGAGCACATTACCACAGAAATAACCAGCGTTTCCCTTTTTTCTTTCTGCTGACTGACTGCGAATCGGATTCTGGTTCCTCCATCTGTCCTGTCAGCTAAGGGTTTCCTCTCTACCTACAGTATTCTTTGTAGTGAGTACACGCACCCTGGCCTTCCTCACCCAGTCACAGGAAATGACTGATCCTCTCTGAGACCAGTAATCCAAGTAAAAGGAAGTTCTTCCTCTCCCCTGTCACCAAGTCTCTGCCGATTCTCAGTGAGAACCATTCGGGTTCTGTCTGTAACACAGTAGTAGGATCCTTAACATAAAGCCCATTGAGAGCTTCATACGCATACAGCTACATTATTAAAATGCTGCTTCTTAATCATGGATTGTGTATAAAGATGAGCGCAGAAAGCCACTGTTTGCACTAGCACTGAAGCTGGATTATAGAACGACTTCTTGTTGGATTGAAATGTTGCTTAAATTCCTATTGAAGTCAAATAACAGTGGAAGAAAATAAACACAAAGGTGCACAGGGGGAAAAGTTGTTATTGTCCAAATAGTTGGACTTTACCGCATTATCAAATAATTCATTTTGTTATTTCCTTTTTTATTAGAAAGAGGGACAATACATATGAATGAACATTTTAACAAATGTAAATATGCCAGATTATAGCCTCAGGCTAATTTCCATCTGCAGACCCTCTGACAGGTTGATGTTACACACAAGTTAATAACAACATACAGAGACATTATTTACAGCCCATGTATATGGAGACAAGGACAAACAATGGGAACAAGCATGGACAACAGAGGATCAGATAAATAATCAGAAAGAGGATTTTGAAAGAGTCCAATTCCTTCTTGTCACTCAGCCATTAGATATGGGTGTAAACATTCCCATCATGCCTCTGTTCAGCTGTGGGCCGGCTGCTGCTCCGTGGGGTTACAGATAGGAAGGGAGGGAAAAGGAGCACAATGTAGAAGAAGAGAATACCAAGATGGGAGAAAGAGTTTTAAAAAAACGAAGTGAGAGAACTCAATCACAAAGGAGAACTGAGGGGTAAATATAGAGGGAGAGGGAAATGATGAGCAGGGCACGGTGGGAGAAAGATGCAATTGCTTATGCTTACATAAGAAGAGGAGGAAGACATCAGAGAGACTAACATGTAGAAAAAGGAGAAAGATGTGAAGACGAATAGAGATAAGTATAGATGAAGAAAAACATGGTGGACAAAGTCAAAAGAAAACCAGTGAGAGAAGAAGAGAATGGAAGTTAGATGGAGGCAGGACGACGAATTGGCTGGACATCGTCCAACATCATTTTTGTCAAATGTTGCTGACATTGAAGGAAATGGTGCGTTTGTTGGATAATTTCCAGTAGCAGACATTTGGTGCTCAAGTGAGTATTTGGGTCAGCGTGGCAGTGAATGTAGGACTGAGTGAAAACTCAAACTCCAGCCTGTGTGTGTAATCTTTTGTTCTTCTACATTTAATATTTCTGTCATGATGCTGCTGGAATGGAGAGAAATGGCTATTATTATATATATGCATATAATCAGGTTACAGGAAACATTACAGCACCCATTTATTAGTGAGGTCAGAGTGTGAGGTCGCTGTCCTGCTGGTTTGAAATCAGACATGAGAAGGGCCCTGCATGCTCATCAGTTATCAACTTGTGCATCACAAAGTAGTCCCACTTATAATGTGGAAGGATATGTGAAAGGACCTACTTGACATTGGCCCGGGGGCCCATGAGCCCGAGTTTCAAGTACTAATTAACTCTCATAAAGAGATTTAAAACTATCAGACTCAAGGTGACTGAACATAAAGAGCAGCTAAAGAACTAGAAGGAGAAGCAAAATGAGCACCAGCTGATACAGTGTGTTTGCAAACAGAGAGAAGAGTGTCCATTATTAAAGTTCAGTGTAACTGGGGGGAAATGCAAATGACCAGAAATGGAGTTGAAACTGCAAACAGACGGAAAACACGTCTGCATGTTGGTGTTTTGTGTTTCTTAGCCTGTGAGACTCATCATGTAGGACGGGCGAGGTCCTTTACAAGTCTGTGCCTGGGGGCATGCTGTCTGACCTAAAGTAGGCCCTGATTTATCCTCCTGTTTGACTAATGAGAGCCACAATTTTCAAAGTAAACATAACAAAAATTCAAAAAAGGAAAGTGTTTACTGAGATCGTTGATTAACAGAGCCAAAGGCTGTTTTCTCATAAACTTCGATAATAACCTGACTTTTTTGTAAAACCACAAAATTCACCACCTACTGGCCATTAGAAGAATTGCAGTTTATCTCACTGATTCAAGGTTCAAGGTTCTTTATTTGTCACATGCATACAGAGATGGGCAGTAATCAGATTACTTTTTTCAAGTAACGAGTAAAGTAAGGGATTACTATTGCAAAAACGGTAATTAGATTACCGTTACTTTCCCGTAGGAACGCTGCGTTACTGCGTTACTAAAACCGTGATTTTTTGCGAGAATGTCTCACGACAGTGACGTAAGCGAGTGCGCCGTTAGTGACAACAGCTGTGTGCAGATCAACAATGGATCACATATCGATTGTGGGAGAGAGTATGAGCGTGCAGCGTTTAAAGCGTGGAAGTACTGACCTTACTTTGAGATTCCATAAAAAGTGACAAAAGAAAACTTCTTTTTACAGTGAAAAAAAACCCTAAACTTCCAAGCAAGCACCAAGTGCGCTATGACGTAATGGGAAATTCACAGAGAAACTTGCGGATTCTTCCACTGACCGCAGCACACCTGCACCAGGGTAAACCTCCGCCTACCCCAGTCCTGCTTTACAGGTCAAAATAGAGCAACAGGACCGCTGAGTCTTTGACTTTATTTATTTTCTGCTGTGTTTTACTTGCATCTATTTGAAAGACTGAGTGTAAACACAAAAAATATTTTATTTTATGTGCTGGAATGTGTAGAAAATAGGTTTAAATGTTAAACTAATTTATTCAAGTCAGAGAATGTTGCATATAATTAAATTTTTGCTTGATGCATAAAGTTAAAAGATTAAAACTGATAAAACAAGTTTTAAAAAGAGACTTTTCCATTTGATTACATTTTGTATGATGGATCATGTAGAAAAAGTAGAATTGGGCTGAAAGATCTATCGCTTTATCACCTCTTCAGGTTGTAAATCGTGTTTTTAAAAAGTAACTAAGTAACTAAGTAATTAATTACTTTTGAAAATAAGTAATCAGTAAAGTAACGGGATTACTTTTTTGGGGAAGTAATCAGTAATTAGTTACTGATTACTTTTTTCAAGTAACTTGACCAACACAGCATGCATAGTTATACAAGTATAACACACAGTGAAATGTAGCCTGACACGCTCCTCGACATGTGCAAAAAAAAATTGGGGGGGGGGGGGGGGGGGTGTAGAGGAAGAACATTATATATATATATATATATATATATATATATATATATATATATATATATATATATATATATATATATATATATATATATATATATATATATATATATATATATATATATATATATATATATATATATATATATATATATATATATATATATATATATATATATATATATATATATATATATATATATGTGTGTATATATATATATATATATATATATAATGTGTGTATATATACATATATATATATATATATGTGTATATGTGTGTATATATATATGTGTGTATATATATATATATACATATATATATATACACACATATATATATACATATATATATATATATATGTATATATATATGTGTGTATATATATATATGTATATATATATATGTGTGTATATATATATATGTGTATATGTGTGTATATATATGTATATGTGTGTATATATATATATATATATATATATGTATATATATATATATATGTATATATATATATAGCGTAGTGGTTAAACTACACGCCTTTGGAACAGAGGATCGCAAGTTCGATTCCTGCCTGGGGCGTCTGTATCCAGTAAGGGTCCTAAGGCTAGACCCCCTATGCTAAGCAAGCCTACCGCAGACATGAGCGAGACAGATAAATATGAAGGCATGCCGGCTCGGACGTCGCCCGGATCAACAAGGTCCGCGTCAGGTGTTGAGGAACCAGGGCACCCTGACGAAAAGTGGGCTACTGGAACAAGAAGGCATCGGTGGGCAAGGGACGAAAACAGGGCGTTGTTGGAATGCTACTACGCAAGTAACCCCGGCGGAAGGGGCTACATGAATAGGATGAGGGACCTATGGATTCTTCGATACCCAACATCCACAATGACAGCGAAACAACTAGTAGCTCAGTGTTCCAACATTCGAAAGAAGGGACTGCTCTCACAGCTAGAGATTGACGAGGTACAACACAAATGCTACGGCAAGGAGGAGTCAGGACGCCAGGTCAGGGGGGAGATATCATCACCCCCACCTGAGATTGGGTACATAGCCCCAAGTGCGATAGGAGAAGGATCATTGAGTGCGAGAGGAACTGACCTGAAAAATAGGATCATGGCCAAGCTTGAAACCTGGATCCCCCGTAGCCGGTTACCAAGATTACGTGAAGTACCCTCAGAAGGTCTGCTAGATGATGTTAATGCAGCACTACGGGCAATACCTACAACCACGATTACCGACACTAACAAGCTGATCTACAATACGGCAGCAGTGATCAGTGAGATGCTTGGCTACAAGTTGAACAGCCACAAGGGGCAGTACCCTCCATGGAGAAGGAGGCTAGAGGGCAAGATCAAAGTAGCACGGAGGGAGGTTAGCCAACTAACAGAGTTGCAGAAAGGTGCGACAAATAAGGTGCCTAAGAAATACAGCAAGCTGTCCATACCTGAGGCCTTGGAAACTGCCAAGCAAAGACTCACAGCCTTGGCCAGCCGCTTGAGGAGGTACACCAGAGAGATAGAAGGCAGGAGAATAAACCAGCTGTTCTCCACAGAACCAGCAAAGGTGTACTCTCAGTGGCAAGGGAACAATAAGAGAACAGCACCACCAAGGCTGGAGACGGAGCAATACTGGAAGAGCATATGGGAGAAGGATGCAACCCATAACGGCAATGCTCAGTGGCTAGTGGATCTGAGGGCAGACCACAGCGACCTCCCTGAACAGGGTCCAGTAACCATCACAGTGGCAGATATCCAAGAAAGGGTCTCCAGTATGAAGAGTTGGACAGCACCAGGGCCCGACATGGTTCACGCCTACTGGCTGAAGAAGCTGACTGCACTCCACGAGCGTCTGGCAGCACAAATGAACCAGCTGCTAGTTAACGAGAGACACCCGGAATGGCTAACCGAAGGTCGGACGGTCCTGATCCCCAAGGACCCCAAGAAGGGAGCGGTCCCCTCCAACTACCGACCAATAACCTGCCTCAGTACTACATGGAAGCTCCTGTCAGGCATCATATCGGCTAAGATGAACAGGCACATGGGTCAATACATGAGCGGGACACAGAAAGGAATTGGCAAGAATACCAGAGGTGCAAAACACCAGCTACTGGTAGACAGAACAATCAGCCGAGACTGCAAGACCAGACTGACCAACCTGTGCACTGCCTGGATTGATTACAAGAAGGCCTATGACTCAATGCCCCACAGCTGGATACTGGAATGCCTAGAATTGTACAAGATCAATGGGACC